>NC_046613.1:22716148-23410696 GCF_900324465.2 Anabas testudineus | reverse complement strand
TTAACTGGTAGTACAGTACAATACAGTGCAAAAGTACCCTTCCCAATGCTGCATGCAGTACCTCAGTTACTTCAAATGCATTAAGTTAGTGATATAATATTGGTGATACATACTAAAGTTTGCCACCCCTGGAAAAAGAAGTAAACAACTTCTGCAACTACACACATTAAAACCAAATGCAAATGCTCTGTTACTTTTTGTTTAATTTATTTAAAAACCTGATTGTGGCTTGTACAGAAGTTTGGACACCCTGGTAGCCTGCCAACTGTTAGACAGGGGGGTAGAAATATTCTGCTCTGGCATTTTGAAGCAGCCAGTGATACAGGAAACCTTGCACCAAAAAAAAGGGAGAAGGGATTTCCCTGAATATTAGCTAATTCTGGATGCAAATGTTCTGCAGTCGGTCATAAAACGAAAAGTGAAAATAAACTGGCTTCAACAACGGGAGAATGATACAAGGCAGACGTAAACATCCACCGTGAACTAATTCAACAGACATAAGCTGATGTTTTTGGAAAGGCCTCCGTAGCAGACTTTTAGCATACTGTGTGCAAGACAACCCAAAACATAACATGATCTGCAGAAAAGCGATGAAGAGACACAAAATGTTAATGAAATAAAAAGTAACAGTGCATTATATCAAGTATTTAAATCATTATAAAAAGATGATATAACTGACCAGGGTTAACTATACCCCTTTATGTAGTTGCCTAACTTGATACCACCCGGAAAACATTGTGACAGAGCATCCAGTATGTGTTATTGATATCAGCACCATTTCAGCATGATTGCCAGGTTTACACTGTGTCCTGCATGTCGGTGGATGTGACTTGCTACCTACCCAGAGGATTGTCCTTCAGCAGTATTTCCAGGGATTTCTTCTCCTCCACTCCTCTGAATCCCACTTTCTCATAATATGCAGAGCGAAAGTTTCTCTGAGGGTCGTCGGCCATGCTGTGAGCTGTGAAACCTGACGTATAAACATTTCCAATTACTGTCAGTGTGATGTTTTATTTCACTTACACATGATAAATATTGTTCTCACGTTACATCTTTAATGTAGCTACATGTCCTGTTAGGAAAACTGTGATAAAAGCTGTGCCTCTGATAAAAACCGAGTTTAAAAGCAAAGAATTACTAACATATACTAGAAAACGACATATTTAGATTCTTACCTTGGTGCGTTTCACGTAACGCTACAGCTTCTTGCTAGCTGCTACATAACTTCAGACTGAAAGCTAACCCTAATTTAGATACTGAAACCAACAAACTTCATGATTTTTCTTCTTTGGCGTTAACTTTAACTTAAAGGTTATTATATGACATTACATGGACAACACTAAATAATGAATGATGCCACATTTCCGAATATAAATGAACAGTGCGTCTGCTACATGCTAGCTACCGCCATTGTTGTTAAAGAAAAACTTCCGGGTTAACCTATCAAAATAAAACATGTTTTTAGGTACACATTTAAAGGTACTTGTGTATTTTCTTTTCATGTAGTTGTATACATTCAGAATATTCAAAGTGCATGTACATATAATATAAAATATAAATTAACCAACAGTCGTATAGTTCAAATAATCAACTAATTTTCCTAACATGGTTAATTAGCTCCAACACTGAAATGCTGCTCATACACTAATGCAGACTGAACATAATTTAATGATATATTTTATAATATTGTAACATTAACAGGAGCCATTTTAACTATCAATAGTTACATAAATAAGCTACAATTACAGTTAAAGGTGTCACCAAAAAACATCCTTATGAAAAACGTCTTATAGAAGCCTTTTATTTTGAAAGCGATTTGGCACCTGTTGACCTTTTCCGGTGCCCAGCCCACCGAGCTCCTCCAGTTCGACTCTTGTTTTTGCAGAAGTGGGTTTATATGTCATAATTAAACCACTGAGCCTCAGTTTGTATTTTACTTAACGCTACAGGCCTACATGTTTAATTTGCATCACAGCCTGTTTGTTTGTTTTATTTCTAAAGTCAATCACCTGAACAAAAATACATTTACAGACTCATCTTCATATTTCATTTGATTACTTGTGATCTTACTAAACTGAAACGTTTTCTCAACAGCAGGCCGTATTTTTGCATGATTAGATTTACTCTTTGCGTTTTAAAATTGTACTGTAACAGAATAAAGGCTGTGGGCTACAAAATACCTACACACTGAAGAATGTGTTTTGATTTCTGCACAGAGGAGACAACAGTCATAAAAGGTTAAGCTTTTATTTTGGGATACTGAAAATATGAAGCACAGAACAGCAGAACACCAAAGGTTAACAACTCCAACCGTAAAAGTAGTAGTATTTAAGCCAATACACACCAACAACCTTATATCCCCCTTTGCATAAAATAGGCACACTGGAAATTTTTATGTCAAATAAATGTAAACATAACACCTTTATGTCAGCAAAGCAAGGCTTAAAAAGAACTGATTTTTGAAATATGTGTATCCAAGAACATGGCAAACACTGTTTTTATCAAATAGATTTTCTAAAGAATAATAATATCTTGGTAATGTTCATTCAAGATTACATGAACTGCAGCATTTTAAAAGCAAAATAAGTCAAATCAAAAAAGATTTTTCTCCTCTCTCACTAGATACATTCAACAGATCTGATTAAAATGGTTAATTTGTGAATAAGTACCATGTATCTAGGGGGCTTTTTCTTTTATTTGGTGGACGAGAAGGTGGTCAAGCTATGGCTGTAGCGAGTGGTTAATGAGGAGGAGGGGGAGCCAAGGTCCAAACTACCCCTGCGGGAGCCTTGTCGTGAGCCACTCCTGGAGCCTGTGCGGGATCCTGGGGCAGATGAGGTGTTGTATGGACTGCTGATTCCTCTGGAAGACACAGACGATGCCTGCAGCATTTTCACTCCAGTGCTTTCCTCCAGCATGCAGTTATCCAGAGCCTCCTTGTAAGAGATCTTAAGTTTGGTCTTGGGGCAGGTCAAGTTCTTTGTGTGGTGTCTGACATCTTGGAGCTTCTGGGCTGCTCTCCCATCTAACCAGCCCATTTTCAAAGCATCTTCAATGGTTCTTCTACTGCCCATTTCTGGATCATACAACCCTCCTGTTACAAACTGAAACTCAAGGAACCTCTGTCCTGCCTCATATGGCAGCCACATCTCCTTCATAGCCATAGCAGCAGACATCTTCTTCTTGGTTTTTACATCTTCAAAGCCAAAATAGGCTTTCTGCGCAGGCTTGAGCTTTGTGGCCATGTCCTCAGTTATTATGCCCAGTCGGGATGCCTCCTGGATGCTGACCCTACGACCATTTGAGGGGTTGACAATTCCTCCAGTGCACGCTTGGGCCTCCAGCAGTCTCTGAGCAGTGATGGTATCCACCAGATCGCGGTTTAGAGCCTCTGTGATGGATATCTTCTCTACACTATCTGTATCAAAGATGGCTCCCACGGGTTCCTGTTCACCCACAGTCTCAACAGGAGAGGTCAGAGTGAAAGACACACTAGATATGTGTTTAAAGGAGTCAGGTGAGTCTTGAGTAGCACTGCTGATTGAAGCGCTTCGCTCTGTGATAGTGGTAGTTCTTGTTGTGGTCATCTTCGCAAGAGTAGGTGATAAGGGTCTCGACAAGACTGACGATGACGATGCATCTGACTTTCTTAAAGTTGTTGATGAGGATGTTCCTGAAGTTGCTGCCGACGATCTTGTTAATGTTGATGTCACTGAAGATGTAGCTGAGGCTGGTAATGACCTTAAAGTTGAAGATGATGATGATAGTGATGATGATCCAGATTGGGTCTTCTTGGTGATTATATCTGCAAATTGAGTTAGGGTGATGGTACGGGAGCGGTACTGATCTAGGGCTGACTGATCAATTACTCCTTTTTCAAGTAGCTCCGTAATGTCATATTGTTTTCCGGTCTTCCTGTCAATGATCACAAAACGTACAGAACCATCTGGAGCAGTAATAGTGATTTCCTCCCATTCACACTCCTGCTGGGACAGGTCCAGGAAGGTGTCATAATCAATATACCCTTTGTCATATGCTTCACGAACTGTCATCTCTTTATTGGTCTCTGGGTCCACAATGACCACTCTTCTTTTCCTCGTAGTGTTTTTCAGAGTTGATTCTTGTTTTTTCTTGCTCATGATCGGCAAAAGGATGAGGCCTGTCTTTTTATCTGTGATACATCGTTTCTTGAGATCCTGATAGGTTAGGTTTTCCTCTGTGTTAGGGTCAAAGAAACCTTTAGTATCAGTACCTTGACCTGTCAGAATCTTGTTCATTTGTTCATTAAAGTAGCCTCTCTTGTAGGCTACATTCACATCAATACGATGACTGTGTTCAGGATCAATAATACCGCCGCTGGCAATCTGGGCCTCTAGAAGACGAATGCCATGACCTTTCTCCACTAACCCCCTCTCTATAGCCTGAAAGAGAGAGATAATCTTTTCTGTACCAGGCAGTTTGTAACCAGTCACACCCCTTTCAGCTGCCAACAGGCTGTCCTTAAATTCTGGCCCAAACAGTCTTTTACTATACGCATCACTAACAGTCAGATAGAGGTTGTTGACAGGATCAACAATAAAACCTGAGGCAGCCTGGGCCTCAAGCAGCTCCAGTGTGGTTCCAGGTCGCAAAAGTCCCTCTTTCATGGCCTGATAAAAAGGCATCACCTTATCACTAGCCTCATCATAAACTCCTGCTATGCAAGTGGAACCTTTAAGGTAAGCGTGAAGACGATCTTCAATGTCTTGGCTTGTCAAGCTACCCTTGCTCAGTTGATCCATTTCAGCCCTATCCAGCAGGTTCGCATCTACAAGATCTATGACAGACACCTGGCACCTGAGCCCCTGGACAGTTAATGGTTTTTTTGGTTCAGGGAGAAGCAAAAGACCTGTAATAGGATCAGCCTGACATTTTTTCTTCAGAGATACATAGGTTGTTGCTTGTTGTGTGTCTGGGTCCAGATAGCACTGAGGAGACTGATTCAAGGCCCGGTATAAGTCCTCATCTATGAGATCGCGATCCATAGCAATGTCTTTGGGTAGGAATACACTGAGGGTGGGGTCCAAAATTCCCCCTAAGGACTCTTGAGCCTGAAGGATGCGAAGAGTGGTGTCTCTGTCAATTAATCCCTTCTTCATGGCCTGACCAGCTGATAAAAGCTTGGCCGTACTTGGGTCTCTGTAACCTATGGCAGCTGCCTCAGCTGCATACAACTTAGATTCATCCTCCTTATCCACTACTCCTCTAGCACATGCTTCTTTAACTGTCAGTTTCCCATTAGTTTTGGGGTCAATGATGTGACCTGTGGCTGCCTGAGCATCCAGTAGCATGTTAGCACTGTCCAAAGACATAATTTTCTGTTTCTTTGCCTCTGCAAAGGACATTTTCCCTAAAGGTCCAGCTGCAACACCAGCAATTGATCCAGTTCCCTTCAGGAAGACTTTTTTATCAACTGACACCTCTGGGACAGTTTTCTCACCTTTCACTAGTTGGCTGAATGTTTGTTTATCCAGGACACCACAATCAAGCAACTGCTGTGCAGTTACTGACTTACGAACACCATCAAAGATCAGTTTGGAAGGGTCTTGCTTCTCTGTGACTGGCAAAAGTAGCAGACCTGTGGCTGGTTCTGTCTTGCACCTTTCCTTTAATGTCCCGTAGCTGGCATCACGCTCTGTTTCTGGGTCAAGGTAACAAGCAGGACCTTGGTTTAGTGCTTGGCGGAGGTTCTCATCCAAAAGATTGTACTTAATAGCTGTGTCTTTTGGTAGGAATACACTGAGATTTGGATCTAGAATTCCTCCCACAGACTCCTGAGCCTGCAGCAGGCGCAGACCAGTCTTCCTGTCAATTAGTCCCTTCTTCATGGCCTCAAACACTGAGACAGGCTTGCTTGTGCTAGGATCCTTGTACCCCACAGCAGCTGCCTCTGCCATCAATAATCTGTCTCGATCCCTAATGTCCACCACTCCTTTGGCACATGCCTCTTCTACTGTCAGCTTCTGATTGGTTTTAGGCTCAATAATGTGACCTGTGGCAGCCTGGGCTTCCAATAGTAAATCAGCACTTTCTTCAGGCAGGAGCTCCTGCTTTTTGGCTTCTGACACTGACATTTTCCCTTGACGCCCAGCTACCACCCCAGCAATGGGTCCAGATCCCTTCAGATAGACCATCTTATCCACAGACACAGTTGACACAGTTTTCTGCCCTTTCACTAGCTGGTCATATGTTGGCTTGTCAAGGACTCCACATTCAAACAACTGTTGTGCAGAGACTGGCTTGCGGACACCATCAAACATCAGTTTAGAAGGGTCTTTCCTCTCAGTGATTGGCAGAAATATCATACCTGTGTGAGACTCTGTTTTGCATCGTTTCTTTAAAGCTCCATAGCTGGTATCATGTTCTGTATCTGGATCAAGGTAACATCCCGGAGTCTGGTTTAGTGCAAGACATAGGTCATCATCCAAAAGGTTGCGTTTTATAGCTGTGTCTTTAGGAAGGAACACACTGAGGTTTGGATCTAGAATTCCTCCAACAGCCTCTTGGGCCTGCAGCAGGCATAGCCCAGACTTCCTGTCAATTATTCCCTTCTTCATTGCCTCAAACACAGAAAGTGGCTTAGCTGTGCTTGGATCTCGGTAGCCAACAGCAGCAGCTTCTGCTGCTAAGAGCTTGTCTCGATCCCTATTGTCCACCACTCCTCTAGCACATGCTTCCTCTACTGTTAGCTTCTGATTAGTTGAAGGATCAATGATGTGGCCTGTGGCAGCCTGGGCTTCCAGCAACAAATCTGCACTATCTGGAGGCATGAGCATCTGTTTCTTGGCCTGGGATAAAGACATTTTCCCCAAAGGTCCCGCTACCACACCAGCAATTGATCCGGTCCCTTTCAGAAAGACTTTCTTATCCGCTGACACCTCTGGTACAGTTTTCTCTCCCTTCATAAGCTGATTGAATGTTGGTTTATCCAGGACACCACAATCAAGCAACTGCTGTGCTGTTACTGGCTTACGTACACCTTCAAAGATCAGTTTGGAAGGGTCTTTTTTTTCAGTAATTGGCAAGAGTAGCAGACCTGTATGAGGTTCGGTCTTACATCTCTTCTTTAAATCCCCATAGCTAGCATCACGCTCTGTTTCTGGGTCAAGGTAACAAGCAGGACTCTGGTTTAGTGCCTGACGGAGGTTCTCATCTAAAAGGTTGCGCTTAATAGCTGTGTCTTTTGGTAGGAACACACTGAGATTGGGATCAAGAATTCCTCCCACAGACTCCTGAGCCTGCAGCAAGCGTAGTCCATTCTTTCTGTCAATTAGTCCTTTTTTTATGGCTTCAAACACTGACACAGGCTTGGCTGTGGTTGGATCTTTGTATCCAACAGCAGCAGCCTCTGCTGCCAATAATCTGTCTCGATCCCTAATATCCACTATCCCTCTTGCACATGCCTCTTCTACTGTGAGCTTCTTATTGTTTCCAGGGTCAATTATGTGACCTGTGGCAGCCTGGGCTTCCAGTAGCAAATCCGCACTATCATCAGGCAGGAGCATTTTTTTCTTGGCTTCTGAGAAAGACATTTTGCCTTGACCCCCCACTATAACCCCAGCAATGGGTCCAGTCCCTTTAAGATTGATGTTTTTATCTAATGAAACATCTGGCACAGTTTTCTTCCCTTTTTCTAGATCTTTAAATGTTGGCTTGTCTAAGACACCACAATCAAGCAGCTGCTTGGCTGTGACAGGTTTCCGAACACCATCAAAGACAAGCTTTGATGGGTCTACCTTCTCAGGTATAGGAAGAAGCAGCAGGCCTGTGTGTGGCTCTACCTTACATCTCCTCTTCATTGACATATAGGTCACGCCCTCCTCACTATCTGGGTCCAGGTAGAGCTCAGGCTTCTGATTCAAAGCACGACATATATCATCATCCACTAGATTCCGCTCAATGGCTGTGTCTTTGGGAAGAAACACACTGAGTATGGGATCTAGAATGCCACCAACAGACTCCTGAGCTTGTAGCAGACGCAATGTTGTGTTCTTATCAATCAGTCCTTTTTTCATGGCCTGAAATACTGAAAGGGGTTTGCTTGTGCTAGAGCCACCATACCCAACAGCTGCAGCCTCTGCAGCTAGCAACCTCTCTTTGTCCTCTTCATCAACTACACCTTGATTACAAGCCTCTTCAACTGTCAACTTTTGATTAGTTCTTGGGTCAATGATGTGGCCTGTGGCAGCCTGAGCATCCAGTAGTAGATCAACACTATCAGGGGGGAGAAGATTCTCTTTTTTGGCCTCAGTGAAAGTAAGTTTGCACAGGGGCCCAGTAAAGGACCCTGGACCTTTTGGACCTTCAATTACCACCCCAGCTATTGGACCTGTTCCTTTCAGATTTACTCTTTTGTCAACAGATACTTCAGGGACAGTCTTATTCCCCTTCACAAGTTGGTTAAAGGTTGACTTGTCCAATACACCACAGTCAAGTAACTGGTCTGCCGTCACTTGTTTGCGGACCCCATCAAAAATCAGACTGGAGGCATCCAAGGTTGGGGGTTCTCTAGCTCTCATCAGCTGAGTCTCCATGGTCTTTCTGACAGTGGTCACCTCTAGCAGTTCTTTCTGGACAGATGACAGCCTACTTTTATATGTCTCTTCAAGCTCCCTCAGTTCTCTCATCAGTTTCTCTATCTCACTTTTCAAAGAGTTCTTTTCCCTTTCCAGTCGTTCCTTGTCTGTGTCATATTGCCTCATCATGGTCTGCTTACTATCATTTTGCTCCTTCCAGTAACTTACATCCCTTTTTGCCCTCTCATTCTCATCCTGTAGACGTAGCTTATTACGAAGCTCTGAATCTAAGGACAATTTAATGCGACTGAGTTCCTCCTCCAGTGCTTGCAAACGATCTTTGTCCTTTTCTGACAACTGCAATTTCAGCAACAGAGCATCTCTTTCCTTTACAATGTCATTGTACTGTGACTGAATGGACTGCATCATTGCTGTTGTCTGTAAGAAAACACAGGAAAAAAAAGGAGGGAAAGAACACAGGGTCAAAAGGTTAGTCAATTCAAATAAATATATTGATAAATTTATACATTTGTGTCTATAATCCTTTGCATTTTACATTAGAGTATAAAATCAATCACACACTAGGATTAAGGCGCACATACGTGCACTATTTATGTATCATTTATTTTCTAGCAATATTACTGAATGAAGGCCAAGAAATTGACTCAATTTAATTCAAGTGGAATCAAATTGCAGAACTTACCAAACCACAAGATGGCACAGTGTTAACACAACTGAATAATTTGAAAACAGTTACTGATTAGAATACTAATCAAAACCTAAACTGCAGGTGTGTGTGCATTCTGCCAAATTTGTACTGCTGAATTAGCAATATACTATTCAAACAGCTGATATATTTTATAAAATATAAAAACAAGACTAGGCATAGTATATGGATAAAAGAAATTGCAGCAATATACTAAAGATGAACAAGTTGAAAAAAAAAAAAACTCAAATCAAGAGTCTACATTCTGCAAATTTGCAATACAGCCAATTTTTGACTGGACCAATCTCAAACTCAAAAAGAGGTACCTCAAATAGTTGAATAAATTGTGGATATTTTAAGTACAATTCATGCTGTTTTCACAAGTTTGCAAAATGTATCTTAAAAACCATGCTACAATCTTTAAGCTGTATTAGAGCAGAAGGCCGGCAGTAGTGACGTCACAGGCAGTATTGATTGTTCTAGGCAAAAGAAGAAAAGGCTAAAAAAGCATGCACATTGCATATCTTTGCACAGTATGGACAGAGACGGAGCCAGTGAGTTGGGGAGGTTGGCAGGCAGAGAGGAGCAGATCATGTTTCCATGCATGCAAGTAACTGACATGCAAGTTTTTTCAAACACATACAGAATCTATGTGTTTAAATCAGTTACCAAGTGGAAGGAATCTACAGGGGATCTACAGGTGTTCCAGCATGCAAGCAAAAGTATGGCTACAGACAGTGACTGCTACGTGATTGTTCCAAATTGGGACTATGGACCTATTGGAAAGACAAGGGTAATCCAGGACTAACTGCCAAACGTCCATGTACCTCGATGGCCTGCTTTTGTATTTTGTCAGTCTCCAGCTTGAGTTTCTCCGTCTCTGAGGAGAGTTCTGTGACCAAGTTGCGGTAGTCAATATTGCTGCGTTCACTGGTTTGCAGCTGCAGCTCCAGTGCAGTAATCTGGGAGGAGAGCTCATCATCACTTCCCTTTTTACTTCTCAAGACTTCATCTTTCTCAAGACGTGCTGCTCTTAATTCTTCCTCGAGCCTCAGTCTCTCTTTTGTCTGGGTTTCTGTGACGTCTTTCAGCCTTTTAAGATCAGCAGAGTTCTCATTTAGTGCTTTGCTCTTCTCTTCTAAAGTTTTGTAAAGACCTTCATTCCTGAGGTTTGCCTCTTTGACACGGGCCTGCTCCTGGAGTATTTGTTGCTGCAGGGCCTTCAGCTCAGCATTCAGCTGTGTAATGTGCTCTGCAAAGTTCTTGTTTTGTATCAAGCATTTCTCCAGCTCCTCCTGCAACCTAAGACGCTCTTCTTCCCCTCTCTTTTCTGATGAGCTGGCTTGTTCATGGTTCTGGCGTAATGCATTGATGGTGCTGGTATACTCTGTCATGGTCATGGTGGTCCTTTCCAGCTCTGTTTCTACCTGCCTTCTTCTGGCCACTTCGTCTTGGTTATCTTTCCTCAGATTCTCCACCTGGATCTCCAGCCCATCTCTTACACTCTGAAGGTCCTTGATGCGTCCCTGCAGCCTGCTCATGTTTTGTTCTACTCTGCTTCGCTCCCTGCTCTCCTTCTCCAGCTCTAAACGTATCTTCTGAAGCTCCTCCTCGCACTCCCTCAACTGGATTGCCACCACTGACGAATTTGTAAGCTTCATCTGAAGCTGGGCTAGTGTCTGTTCGAGCACTCCCTGCCCTTCCTCTGTGGTCTTTCTTCTTCGAGTCTCCTCTTCTAGACTGTGTGTGACATAAGCCAGCTGCTCATCCTTCTCCTGCAGGAGCTTCATGGCCTCAGCCAGCTGTTCTATATATTTAGTGCTTTCCTGGTCTTTCTCCCTCATCAGCAGCTCAACCTGACATTCCAGTTCTCTCCTTCTGCGCCCCTCCTCTGTGATGACAGCACGCTGGCTGTGAGCTTCTTCCTCTGTTCTTTTTATTTGTTCCTCAGTCTGGCATACAGACATCCTGAGCCTCCTGAGCTCCTCCTCCAGATTTTTCCTTTCTGACTCCATCCTGTCATACTGCAGCTGGAGCTCAGCTGTGTCCTCCTCCCTCTGAGCTGCCAGCCTCTGAATGTCTGTACGACTGCTATGGATTTGGGATTCGTAGCTCAGCTTTATGCTACTGATCTCCTCACTGTATTGGCTCCTTACCTTTGATATCTCCTTCTGTAGCTCCATGACCCTTGCTGCTTCAATAGACAGCTGCCGCCGCAACTGTTCAATTTCGTGGTCCTTACTGGACACATTCTTCTCCAACTCCACTTTGGACCAGCTGACCGTCTCCAGCTCGTTCTGCCTCTTCCTCAGCACTGACTCATACTCCTCCTGCTGTTGAGTGTAGCGTTCCTCTGCTAACCTCTTCTTCCTTTTTTCTTCATCAAGCAAGTAGTTGAGTCGGTTGACCTGATCTTGGAGATCTGCCAACTGGTTCTGGGTGGAGTCTAGGCTGTCCTTGGTGGCACTGCACTGCATCGCCGTGTTTCGCTTCACCTCCTCCATCGACAGCAGCTGGCTCTGGGAATGGGAAAGCTCCAGCTGGTAGCGAGCAACAGCATCTTCCAAAGCTTTGTTCTTGGAATTGCGGTCTCCAATATCGTCTTTTAGCAGGCGAAGCTCTTCCTCTAACAGTTCAATCCTGGTGTTACGAATCTAGAAGCAAGGAAACAAAGATGAATGCAGAGTTTATCTGGTATATTTTAGTGTTCTTTGTGTAATGAACAACAAACAAAACACATCAGTGTGTAAAAATATTCCGGAGGTTACTCAACATTCATGGTATCTTTTACCATTAATGGCTGCAGCGAAGAACCATGAAAAACATGTTCCGTACCTTGAGCTCTTCCATGTTTTTGAGCAGCTCTCCCAGGAACTTGTAATAGTCACCAGAGAGGGTAAGCAATTCCATGTAACGTGTCTGCAGCTGTGAAGCCTGCGACAAAAATACACAAAATGTCTAATGAATTCATATTGAACCTCAGTTAAGGTTAGAAATGTAATGGAAAATAATGTTTCTCTTTGATCACAACATCTCAAACGCCTCTGGAGTGCAGTTACCTCCTGATTAAGATCCATTGACGGGGACCTCAGCATTGTCCTCTTGATGGGGATGTTAAGCAAAGTCTCTAAACCAGAGGTATAGGTGGCAAGGTCTGTTTCATAATCCTGTGAAGAATCACAGCCATTAATGCTGGAAAATAAAACTAAACGGTGCATATACCATATGTAGGCTTCCTTACCTTGACAGAATGCACACAGGTCTCATTCTCCTTCAGCACACTCTCTACTGTCTCTCTCTTTGCCTTGATTTCTGTGTTCAGTGCCTTGAGACAAAAATATAAAGTCAGATGTCTGATGAGTTAACACAGTAGACAGTAAACAATTTAATTAATAGCACCGAAGGGCTGAGCGAGTAACCTTTTGTTTGTTAATATGGTCTTTCAGTGCCTGGACGTTATCTATCTTGGTGGCCTGCAGTGTGTCTTGTTTTTTCCGTGTGCTATCAATCCAGTCAACAAGGGAGGTGCTGGTTTGCTTGTAGTGTTGTAGCTGAGGCAGATACAACTGAAGATCCTGAAGTCTAAACAAGAGATAGAAAGACATTTTTCAAAAGGTGGAAAACTATTAAATGATGTGACAGTACTAAGTGACAGTGACGTCCGTTTTACACAAATCTCTAATGTGGCACATCCTGCTTTCAAAAGGATGTCCTGAGTCTAACAAATGATGATTTTCATTCAAATTGATTGCTGCTTGTTTGTTGATGGATTATTGATAGAGATCCATGCCTACACCAGCAGTACTGAAGGCCACCGGCTTTAAATTAAAATATTGAGAAATATTTTATATATTAAAAAAATATATAATAAATATTATTTAAAAAAAAATAGAAATAGGACATATACCTGGTGTCAACCTGTCCTTGGATTCGTCTCCAGCGATCTGACAAAAGTCCCACTTGCTCTGTGCATTTAGACAGCATCACATCACACCTGAGGAAGGGGCCACCCACCTGGCTGTTCCAATAGCTCGTGTCAGCCAGGCATGCCTCCATGGAGGCCAGCACATCTTTCTTCTGATCTAATTCTGCTTTAATACTCTACACATACAGGAAATACCAGTCAGAAACCACTCAGCATTCTCATAGCAGCTTTTCTAATTAAACCTTACTGCTGACAACTGAGCTATATGCTAATCTGAACTGGTATTCTGTCCCAGCTACAGCTTTCAAAGTATCAAGTAGAGTGGTAAATAAGAAGTGGCTGTAATAGAGTAGTTTGCACTGTTTGTAATAAACATTCAAAGATAATTAAAACAGCAAGATGTGTGTAAAAGCAATTTATTGTGTCTTATGAAATACCTTAAGGGTTGACATGTAATCCTCCACTTCACCAGGTGACAGAGAGGTTGTCTCTTTCTCTGTCAGTCTTGCTTCATAAACTTTCACTGTGTCTTCAACATGTGCCACACTCTCCAGCATGGCCTTTAGAGCCTGCAGCCTGATAAAGACAAAGAGATGAAGGAAACTCATTAATTTTACACAGATGAGATAGAATATATCTGTTTGTCTATTTGTATAAGAGGACAGGAGTGAGTTATACCCAAGTATATACTATTGTTCACTGTTATGTTTAAATGGTTGAGAAATGAAATTACTTTAACAAATACTATAACATTTTATTCTATGATATTTTTAGAGGGTTATAGATTTGATTGGTCTGTTTAGGTTGGTTTAACTAATCTAAAGCAGTTGAAAAGCCTGAGACAAATCAACTAACGGTCCTATGGTGTTGCCTTTCATTAAGATTCGTAAGTCTAAAGCCTCTATGCTATGGAAGACATTAACCTTCAGTACGGTACTGAATTATGATCTCAGCAATGGTTTTAATAGGTTTATAGAACACCTGATTTGCATTAAATATTATGATGCAAAGTGATATGATCAGGAATAAATGCTTATTACAGTGACTGGAAAAACATGTTTGTATGTTTAAAGCAAAATTTAGAGAACCTATTATTGATCCTAGTGGGACTAGTGTTCCAAAAAAATATGTGCGTGCAGTGATGACATGCCACTAGCTTAGTTGTGATTACTATGCAATCTATTTGTAAGTCTTTCTTCAGACTTCAGTTTGAGTTTGTTTGTGTTTTGTACCGCTGTAGGTAAGCTGATGAGCTGCTTTCCAGACTGTCCAGTCTCTGGTTGATGACTCCAAGCTCACTGCGGAGAAACTCGGCTTTATCTGAATCATCCATGCCCTCCAGCTCCTTCAAAATAAGCTCCCTCAGACGTAAGTACTGCTCACGAATTGAGTCGATGTCATGCTGCACCGTCTACAAAAGTTATTGCAAAGTTTAAGCATTTTGCACAGCACATTTTAATGATTGTCTGTTTTTGTTGTATTTCCAAGTTACCCTGCCTACCTCTAACTGAGTGATCCTGACGACACAGTCATGCACCCCATCATCTCCGAGGCAAATATGAACATGCTGACTTAGCGAGCCCTCAGCAGCCTCCAGCTTCAGTCTGAGCACGTGCAGCTCTGATAGGCTGCGGGAAGAAGAGGAGCTTGACCGGGAGGAGGTAGACCCCACTATCTTCTTCTTCCCAGGGTCTATCTTGGTGATTTTCACTGTGTCCTTCTTGCTCACCTGTTCTTTATTCTCCACCTCTTTCCTCACCTCCGTTTTTCTCTCAGTCACTTTTTTTATCTCCAGTCTTCGTCTTTCGTCTTCCAGTTTTCTGGCCTCCTCTTCGACGGCGACTTGTAGGTGTGGCTGCTGTATTATAATCAGCTGCGTTGGATGTTGCTGTGGGGCTACTTGCTGTAATTCTATTTGTTCCTGTTGTGCAACTGTAGGAAAATAAAAGATAAGGTTTTAAAACTAGTAGAGGAAAAGACCCTCAACCTTCTGATGCAACTCTAGATGCAGACCACCAGTTAGTGAATATTTATACACAAAACAAGATAATTATATTATACAGTACTATACAAACAGTATTTTGGAATACTGACTGTAGGTAGGCAGTTGTATCACCAGTTGGTCGTAGTAGGCCTGGGCTCCATTGAACTGGGTCTCAATACTTCTCTTGTCCTCATCAGCAAACATCTGGGAGTCATGACTGCTCAGTTTGAACTCCTCATAATGAGTCTCCAGGTTCTTGAGAATTTGCCGGTACTCTTCAGGACGCATTTCAGCCAGCTGAACACACACACACACACACACACACACACACACACACACACACACACACACACACACACACACAAACAATATGTTTGATTTAGGTCTAAACAACATCAGAAACTAAAAAGACACAAGACAAGATAACGAGGTATCTACTTAGATATGCATGTTGCACAGTATATATCTTCTCTCTGTTAAGGAACATGAATATATAAGACATCAAACGCTGACGTCAGAATTTCTGCATCACTCACCATCGATATGGTGAGGGAGTTGATGCGTTTGATATCTAAGAGACAGTACTGCCAGGCGATGAGACTCTTAACATTGATGTAGAGCTGATTCCAGATTGACAGGATGGCTTCATAGTACTGATCGTTCCTTTTCGACAACACAGGGATGAAATATAGAATAAAATTTATTTATGAAACCAAAATTGAACAAACCACAGATGACTTTCATCTGTCCCTCAACCTAGAGTTATAATACGCTGTAATCACGTAACAGTACCAGAGTTTTACTTACTTGTTGGCCAGGCCGATGCTGAGTGGATTAGGAGGTGGTATGATCAGACAAACAGAGGGCACCAACATGTCCAATCCCCCTGGGCCGGTCACCTGCCACTTACTGCGCTGACTGTTGTCCTTCAAGATGGCTTCATTGTCCTTACAGATCACCTTCTGTAAAGGGTTAAAATCGAATTTATTAGTAAAAACATAAACACAATATTAATCTAGAATTTTAAAACATCTATACATATTAATAATTTTTTGTTTAGTGGCCCAAACCCACTGTATGTGTGACTGTGAAGTGAGCATTAAGAAACTGACCTGGTCTTGTTTGAAGTCGCACAGAGCTTTGACGATGACGGGGCTGCTGCTCTTCTCTTCAGGGTTTCTGGGTTTCAGTTGCACAATGCTCTTTGACTTGATGGCCAGACGCTGAACCTGCCTCTTGTTTTCCAAAATCCTATCTTTCTCTGTCTGAAAATACATAAAAGAAACTAATTGATTTGTTGACAGAAAATAATATTATGAAACAGCAACTCATTATAGAAGAAAAAGAAGGAATGAGTGAAGATAAAGATGAAATTAAACAGAGATGAGAAAAACTGAACAGCAAATAGGCTGAAAAATAGAAATAAAACCCAACAGGACAAATCGATATGGAGTCATTACATGGTTCTACATTTCAGGGAGTTTCTTTAAGTGTAACAGGATATTCTTAGTAAACCCTAATTGTCATTTCTTTTCTCCTCTATTGCTGTCTCTCTGCAGATAAATGCAATCATGCAGAATGAGCTGATTAAATTCCTGCTTGTTAAAGACTAAAGCCTTGTGTGAACTTTATTGTGCAGCCTGAGATGTGACATTTTATGGCCATAGCTAAGAGCTCATTCTTCATGAAACAGGCAATTAAAACGACCCAATTATGTAAAACAATTCTTAATCCCCCAAGGTCCTGAGGATTTACAGTACATGTTGACTGGTGGACTTAGAAGGGTTCTGCAAAACTAAAAGACAGAAGTCAAACAGCCCAAACCTCAGCAGTTACAGTATCTATGCACATTTGGAGCCATCTGTTACTTGGTTGATCTGTTGCCAGTGTCTCAAGCTGCCATACCTGCAGCCCCTTGAGAAGTTCCTGCAGGTTCTCCAGTGACGTGTTCTTGTCACAGGCGAACTTCCCACGAACTGTCTCGTGTTCCTTCTGCAGGTTGCTATATGTCTCATTGGCCTCTTTGAAGAACTGTTAAAAAACACATAGAGAGGTTGTTATACAACCAATCATTTTTAACGAAGGGGTTGAAACTGTTGGAGGAAAGCGGGATCGATTGATGTTTGCCAGTAGTTTGTCTGTTTTTGAGTTTAGACAGTTCAAACAAACGGCTTCATCAGTCACAATCCGATCAGGTCTCCAGGCCAAAAATTAACCTGCATACATATCTATTTAGTGCAACATTAAATAATTCGCTGAACATTTGTTTTGAATCTAAAGCATCAGTTTGATGATAGTTTGGTTCAATATGTAGAGTGTGTCATTTACAGCGATGATAGAACCACAGTTCTGTGTCTGCTCATCCAAAACATGCTCACCACTTCCTGGGGAAATCTGGCATTGTGAAGCTGAATACTAGGAGCTTTCATCATAATACAAAAAGCCCTTTGAGACAACTTTGGCAGAACAACCGGAAGGATTTGTTAGATTTTTTAGTCATTTGGGGCCATCACAATAAGCTGTAACCAACTGTGAGACATCACCATATTCTAACGTTGATCTAACACAGATACAGTTGACTATTCACACATTCAGCCACAGACAAACATTGGCATCAAATTGGATATTTCTGTGTTGTTCCAGCTACGTGGACAATTTACAGTAAGTTAAAAACCTCAGGCTTCACATTACCGGCACTAATTTCATTGTAACTGTTATATTATATTATTCTTATTATATTACAGTTGTGCTCTGTCACATTACCTGGCTATAAGCTGCATTTTCCTTCAGATGAGTATCAATGCACTTTGTAATCTGAAGCAGCCAACTCCACTGTGTCTGCAGGGTGTCTTGGTAAGCCTGGAAAAAAACACACAAAATGAGAAAATAATTCAACCAACCCCCCCTCCAACTTCCCACATACGAGTGCATGTAAGCAGTGTATTCGTACTTGGATCTTGCCTGAGGCTGGGTGGTTGTTCCTCAGGAGCAAATCCACTTTGGCCTTTAGTTTGTTCAGGTCCTTCTCTTTCTCCTCCAGGGCACTCATTAGTTTCTGTTACATAAGGAGAAGGTTAGTATGCACTGGGAACGCCGGATAAACATCAGGCTGCAGCTGGAGAAATGTTCTATGGCTTCGTTCCAAGTCGACAACTGTGTGCAGCTGCCAAAATCTAATCCACCACGGATCATTGCTCCCTTATGAAATGCAGATTAACTTCATCAAAATGTATTGCCAAGAATGTTAATCAACTAGACTGAAGCTCTCAAAATGTGAGATTAAAAGAGTACTTTTACTAACCGAGTAGCTCTCCTGCTTCTTGGGGATGTACTGGTCAATGTTCTTGTCTCCCCAGTCAAACACTAGTTCCTGCTCCTCCCTATCATTCACCCACATGATCTCTCTGGATATTTCCTCGATGATCTGCTGGAGGTCTTGCAGCTGCTGGGTTCGACCAAACGACATTTTCTAACATGGGCAGAAGAGAGTGGATTAAATGCAAAGTCAGCGATTTGCCAGACAACACACGACCCGAGTAGTGATGGTTGTGTTTGATTAGGTGGTTTGTTTCACCTGCAGACTGTCCCACTCCTGGTCCAGAGCATGAAGAGCTCCTTTTTCTCCATTCTTCAGCTATAACGAAAAAGAACACTGTTACTGTGCACAATGTTCTAGACAGATTTTACAGATTATTGGGGCTTCTCCCAGTAACTGGAACAGAGTATTCATCATAACAGTAATATATAAGCTGCTGTAGCAAACGATTCCTACTTTGAGCAGACTGAACTCACCAGGTCATTTCTAGCGCGATCCACCTCAGAGCTCCTCTGGATGGAGCTGTGAAACTTCTGGTGGCTGATGAGCTGCTGCTCGATCGTAGAAGAATCATCTCCCCAAGAGGCTGTTTCGATCAGACGCTGATAGAGAGGAACACCACAAGATAGACAGGTAGCTCTGATTATTTTCTACACATTAGTTTAATATGCAGATAACAGAACAAGTTGGATCAGGAAGTCTGTACATTTGTGCAGCTTTAAGCATAAAAACTAAAGAGGAAACTGCCCATTTTCTGCAATGCTGCCTAAAACTGTGGGTGCATTTACCTTTGTGCAATTCCTCAGAAATGTATAGTTGATAATGTCAAGTCTCACCACTCAGATCAAGTGTCAAGTGAAGCAACACATAGCAGAGGAATGTTTTCATGTCGAAACTCTGTGTGCCAAGTATTCTGGTTTAATGAGATCTGTCAGTCCCCGTTTCTTTCTTCTTTAAACAAACCACCAAAAATGTCCTCAGACATGGAAGTGGTTGCACAAATATGAGCATATTTACAGCACACAGACCTTCATGGGTATAGGTTCGATTATTTGACACATTAAGACTTTAAAAACATGAAAAACAGGTTAAACACTACATATAAAGAACTACTGTAAATGAAGCAGCTCCACTATCCAGGTGAAAATACAATATATGGTAAAAATGCACATATATGTAAGGTTTTCAAACAGGTTCAAGACTATTTAAGTTCTTAAATTTCAACATTTTATTTCCATGAGCACCAACCACCATTTTTTTACTTACCTTTTCTGAGTGTAAACACCCCCTCTCTTCCTATTCTACACTGAAGACAGGAACATACTGAATATATATACTATATTTATTTGTTCAAATTGCGACTGTAAATGTGGCAAAGACACTTTAAATCATTGTGACAGCTGCCAAGATTGTCTTTGGGTGGAGCACACGCTGTTACAGGCCAAAGACACACACAGTGTGCAACAATTAAATGTCATGTTTCATTGCACTCTACTGTTCATTTACAGATAAACCTGCTGCAAGAGGGAAGAAGTTTTCATGACAGCTCTTCTCATTTGTTTAGCTTCCTGTCTGCGTTCGGCAGATTATGCACTTTGTATTTTGTATCTGCGAGTTGTTTCATCTGCTAATGACCAGTGGGTTGTCATGCATTAACTGTTTGAACTGTGTACTAGTCTACTATCTAATTGCCTACAATCATGTATTACGTGCACTGTCTAATGCTCTGCCTGCTCTGTTTTTCACCATCTAATCCCTCATTTATGCTCTTTTCAGTAAAGAAAAGAATGATACAACAGAACAGCCCTCACTGAATCAAAGAGCTGTGTGAGGATTTAGATTAGAATTAACCTTCAGGTTAGAGTAAGGTTTACAAATGTACTGTAATGTTTTGCGTGTGCACACCTTCTGCTGTGCAATCCAGGCCATAGCGTCATTGTAGGTCCTTCCAACGTCCTCATAGGCACCAGAGCTCCCTCTGGTGCTCCTCCTCCTCTTCATGCTGCCTGTATACACCATGTGGACCCCCTTCAGCTGGTCTTTATACATCTCCAACCTAAAAAGAAAGAAGGGACAATAGGCTGTGACTGAATCACAGCACAGATAGCAAAGACAGCAGAAAGTGAGAGACAAGCGTCAGGGGAAAATCTTTCTTACTTCCTGACTATGTTGTCGTTCGGCTGCCCCAGTTGTCGCATTTCTACAGCACAGACCTTCAGTTGCTCGATGGCTTCTTTCGCCAATGACATGTAGCGCTCCGCATCACCTATGGTATTGCCCTGCAAGTCATAAATACACTATTTATCCGGCTGCACAGGAAGACTGTTAAACAGCAGGAAGATGTGAACATTAATTCCACTGTAAAAATTCACCTTTCCTTACTTTAATGAATTGTAAGTGTTGAATTGAGAGGTGTGTTTTTATTGGCAGCGGCTGCTCATCCAAGTGTCTACAGTCTTTTCACACCTGATATCCTATTGTGATATAGGTTCTGTTGCACTTATCCAGTTTGTTTAGTTTGCTAAGATGTAAAGAAAAGTGACTAGCTCTCTAACTAACTGTAATGGTGTACAAAAAACGTTGTTAGGCAGCTTTAGTTCAATAATTCCATGGAAAAACGACAACCTGGATCATTTCATGACAATGGATGAGATGGAAGTGATCTTCAGTATTTCGCACATTCCACTGAACAAGAGTCTCACAGTTGTGAGGAGCGGTTAAAGCCAGAGATGCAAGTCAACAGGACAATAAATCACACACCCACGTCAGTCAAGCACACAGCGAAGAGTTTGGACTTGTGGTGAACTTTGCAGAAAACCAAATTATTCACAAGAAGTTGCTCAACGCGAAGCTGGGGAGGTCTTTGTGTGCCTTAGCTAAATCAAATGTTTACAGATCTCACTCTGACGATGTAAATCTATCAGTGGATTCACTGGCAGTTGAAGTATCACTGTGGTTCCAAAAATAGAGCCAACAGAGATACAAACAGCATGCTTTCTTTATCAGCCTGGTTTCAGTTACATATTCTGCTGCACTCATTGAAGGCTTACTCATTCAGATACTCACATTACAACTAAATGTAATTTCTGACCTTCTTCCTGCACCTTTCTGCCAACAGAAAAGAAGCTGCAACACGATGCTTTTCCCTTTGTCTTTAGAAATAAAAACCTATTACCTGAGCTCGGAGAGGCTTTTCTTTTCTTTTCACCACCGAATGAAAGGAAACAACAATAAATGTCACAAAATAATCCAGGACTCACAGATTGAAGCGCAGATTCTGCTCTCTTCAGGTAGTCCTGGCAATTATTCTGCAGAATCTTTGCGTTCTGGTGGATGAGGCTGGTGGCACTGCAGGGGGCAGCAGAGAGAATCAATCACCATGAAGATCGTTACTGTGATCAGAAACAGCTATTAGTTAATCAGATTTGTTTAGCACAATATCACAGTTGAAGTAAATTTCACTTCATTTTGTCATTTCTTAGAGAGAGGTTGTTGAGCTGTTTTTAAAGGTGAGTTTTATTATTAAATTTTTCTGCAAAGATCTAGAGTTAGACGTAGATAACTGAAGCGTTCTGCAGCAAATAGATAAAGAAAAAGATCCAGTAAATACAAAATGCTAAGGGCTGGTTGACAGGATCTGCTTTATATTAATTTGTGCTATCTTGTTCACATAAGGCAAATTGGGAATATGAAAGGCACAGTAATTGTCTTATGCAGTATATATACTGATAATAATGAAGGATAAGTTGGTGTCTGAGTTGTACAATTATTATTTTCTAAAATGAACATCCACTAGTGAAGTCTGCTGAAGAGGATTTCACATGTTCAGTTCAGTTTAACAGAGGGTTCGCTGATGTATTTCGAGTGCGACACCAGGTCAGACGGCTGGAGTCCTTATTTGTGCAGAACCCACGCGTTCAATCCGTGGATTCAGGTCAAATGTACTTTTGTCCAGACCCCACACGAAATTTCTGTGCAACCTGACCAGAGTGAGACGTCACCTGTCACCTTTCAGCAACCACAAACAGCAGGTCGTTGTCAGAGGGAGGGACTCAGGATCCAAAGCCAAGAAAAGCTGACAGTGAACATGCATGTAGCATGGTAACACCGGTTTAGCTCGAGAAGTATTTAGTCATGTTGTCCAAAGTCACACTAGAGTCAAACTCAGTCATTTGCTTAATAAACCAGGTGGGCACTGTGAATCTAAACATTATGAGCTGAACTGTCCTCAGACGATGAAGCTAAGAATCACAAAACCTCTTGAGTCTTTATATCAGCAGAGAGACCTTTGTAGACACCACCGTTTGTTCTGGAGCATGAGGACGAGGTGACACAACAAAGGCGTCCACTGCTCCACTAACACAAATGTTTTTGTGCAAACACACAATGAAGTTTTGTTAAACTCATTTTTTGTTTAAGGTAACGTTACTCGAGCAATCGTTTCTTTGCTGCAATGTTTTGTTACTATGAGTCGATAAATGTGCACGTAAAGAATAAATGAAATAAAACATTTTGAACCACCACTAAACAAAAACAGCACTTTAAAAAGAGCAAATCATGAAAACTCCTATATCTCCTTCACCAAACTTTAACCATAAGAAGAGAAACTCTCTGTAGTCAATTAATAACTACAGGTCCGTTCCTTTGTAAAAACTACAGCAACAATCAAACGATTTTAACAAATAGCTTGGACCAGCTGCTCCTTTCTAAGTACAACACTGATACATGTCCTCTACGGCTGATGATGATTAGGGACTACATGAATGTTTCTGTTCCTGTTTCTTCACTGAGGTTAAGTTGTTGCAGCAGAGCGAAGTGTGCAGGGAGCTGTAAATCAAACTGAGGATCTGCTCTGGGGAATCTGCACAGTAGCTGTAAGTCAATTTATTACAAGGCCTGGTTTCATTATCACCGGGTTATTTAACGTGAGGCTCAGGTTTTGAATGCACAGCAGCTCTAATATGTGTAAATGATCTGTTATTAACTAGATGAAACCTTGTTTCCGACTGTTGTTGCATGAAGTCATTAAACTGTTCCTAAACTGAAACTCAAACAAACTATGAAGCACTTTACACTTCACATGCAGAAACATTTACTGCATTTTGTTCTGCTGTGTCTACTTCCCCTTTGCAGAGGTGAAATAAGTCAAAGTCCAGCCGGATGCTCCTCCTGCCTCAACACTCCCAGTTTTTATCAGCTTGGCACCGACAGGGCCGCGGTCCTCTGAATCCCACTGAGCCCCCAGAGGTGAAATAAACCCGGGATAAAAACAGGCTGTGGTGATTAATATTTAAGAGGAACCAGCTCTTTTCTGACTCGTCCATCCTCCAGGTACTGAGAGCAGCACAGTGGACTCTGTTTCAATAGAGACACGCAACAGGCTGCGGGGTGGGGGGGCGCGCAAAGCAGGAAAGTGATATTGGCCAAAAATGATATACCATACCTTATTCCGGTGCCGCTCATCGTGCCGCCCCCCATGCCGCTCATCGTGCCGCTCATCATGCCGCCCCCCATACCGCCTCCTGTGCCGCTCATCGTGCCGCTCATCATGCCGCCCCCCATACCGCCTCCTGTGCCGCTCATCGTGCCGCCCCCCATACCGCCTCCTGTGCCGCTCATCATGCCGCCCCCCATACCGCCTCCTGTGCCGCTCATCGTGCCGCCCCCCATGCCACCTGCAGAGGCCTTGGAGAAGCTGTAGGTTTTGTATCCCTCCATGTAGGGATCGTATCCGTTGCCGCTTCCGTGCACGATCTCACTCCGGGAGTAATGGTAGGTCCCTCCGCCGGTCAGGTCACCTTTAGACCCGACCGTGCGGTTCATGTTCAGGCCCTGCTGAGACCCGTAAAAACTCATTCCGACCAGGAAACGGCACCAGAAGAGGCGCAGCAGGTAGATTGAGTCTGTCTCCCCCCTTCTTGTCCACCTGTCCGCCTGCTCCCTCCCTCGGTCCCTCGGTCCCTCCGGTGCAGACTGAGACCAGCAGCAGAGAGGAATCGTTTTTGGAGGCTGCTGACCACACCTCTCTCAGTCGCTCCCAAACTTTCCGAGCCAAAAACCACTCCCCATCTGTCCCCTGCAAACTCAGCCGGAGGCACAGAGTGTGTGTGTGTGTGTGTGTGTGTGTGTTGTTTTTTCTTTGTGGATTTTCAGAACAGTGAAGATATTTTAAGTTAAGTCAGGACATTCTGCAAATTTAGTGAAAACTGTGGAGACTGTTGAGAAGTGAAGACACAGTAGATCATTCCTGGAGAGAGAGAAAACTAAATGTGAGGAAAAACTTTATTATTAAAAAACTTTATTATCAAAAAACTTTATTATTCACTTTAGTAAGAGAAGACCTGTGTGTGGCTACAACACTGTATATTTACTGATCATACAAAAATAAATGCACCATAGAACATAAATGCATACAAACGTCATAATGTTGTAATAGAAACTTACTTAGACCTTAAATATGTTTTAAAACGACATTTGACATGTTTGGATATCTTCTGCATCGTCTCTTTGCAGCTGAATTCCAGTGAGAAGCAGCAACCCCAGAGCATTTTACAACTTTTCCTCATCACTTTTACACTCAAACAGTCGCCTGCAGCCAGTGGGTGGGACTCACCAGAAAAACAAGTTTGACAAACAGTTGACTTTGAGCGACAGCAACGAAGAGTTGGATTATTCAGTTGTACCATTATTCTCACACTCTTCAAACAAGATAAATGGGAAAGGATAAAGAAGGTTTACCGATTAGTGCTTCATTAAAACATGTCACACTTACTGCTACAATAAAGGGTTGATGTGTTCTTTAGAGAAAGTATAAATCATCTTCAGATTAAGACATTGTTGAGTTGTGTTACACCAAAACAATGGATGATCCATCTCACCGTGGTTCTGTGTGTTGTGTCACTTGTAGTGGTGCACGTCCATCGTTAAACTCTATAATGTTCGTTAGGTGCCTGGGGGGTTTCTGCACAGATCACATATAGAGAGCTTCGGTCTTTATGTTGTCTGCTGTGTCTGTCTCCAGAGACACACTGAAAGACAAACAGCACTGAGAGGTTTTTCATTTATCAAGTCTGAACCCACGTCACAGTCAGACTGTACCTGCACAGGTGTGAAGTATGAGATCAGCACACACAGGTGAACAAGCTCCACGCTCAGTTCCAGTTCACTATTTTACTGGTGACATACACAGGAGCACGTCTGGTCTGTTGGTGCAGACTGAAGTATCTCAGCATCTACTGGACTCACTCTAGCACCAGTAATACCCCCTTTCCCACCAAACCCTGATTACAAACCAGTTCTTCATGTTTCGAAAGCCAAAGAACCAGCTCGTGGTCTGGAAAACTGGTTCCATATCTGCACCAACTCCTGTTGGTCTAGATCCTTGAGCCACTTGCATCAGGGGCTGGAATATCGTGACCCATAAGATCAACTAAAACGCAGTAAAGACAACATTAGATTTATCATTTCTGATTTGTTTAACTGCAGTGTGACTGGTACAAGTGTAGTTGATGCTAATTAGCTATAGCTAAAGGCTAACGCTTAGAAAACTAATATGTTCTGTGTAATTAGGAAAACATTTTTGCTAATTACCTTTCTTACCCAACGTCACTGGACCAAGTTGAACCAGTGCTCAACCAGCACTAGCCCCAGCCCACCACTTTAAAAGGGGCACCCTACAGGAGACTGAGCTTTACGGCTCTTAGTCTTCTTTGATCTTTATTTGACAGGAATGTTTTCATGAGCTCATAAAGTGGTCTTGTGTCATCTTGTGTCTTTTTGTGTCTTTTGTGAGTTTTTTTTTCTCTTTGCCAAAACAGTAGCACAAGAAACTTTTACTAAAGCAAGAAGCTTAAGAAACAGAAGCAAAACAAAGTGGTCAGACTCCATAAATAGAAAACCAACAATGATGTATCCTGTGGGTGGTTTTGCAGTGTGATCAGTCATGATCATGTTTTACCAGCATGCTTCTGCACAGCAGGAGCTAGCCTGTAGTCAAGGCCTTCCATTTTGGCTTTGACCTAATAGAGTCCGTGACAACAAATACTCACACTATTAGTAAATGACTTGTATGTGTTTGCAAGACAAAAACAAAAATGTGATCCCAGACTCTTCGTACACCAACCAGCAAACTCTGCAGCTATTGAGGAATGTAGCATGTGTGTGTTTTTAAGTGCATGAGGTTGTGAGTTGAGCAGGCACAACTGAAGCTGAGAGAGAGAGATGGGAACGGGTTGATTGTGGAGTGTTTGTTTGCTGCCTATGATTTATTGCACACAGTTGTTTTCCATTAGCTCAAGTGTAATTGCAGACTTGGTGTGGATGACTGGGTGCAGAAGAATTTTTGCCCATCGTATTTTGGATGCGAAGATGAATCGAGCTGCTCTGGTCTCAGACTCTGCACTTTTACTTCTACTTGAACTCAGCGTTTCATGAAGGTTATAAATTGCTACCTCACTGTCCCACCTTACTGTCATGTTATAACCCCGGGCACTTGACTTTCAAGAACACGCCTTTGCATGTGCATAAACTCCCGCAGACACACGCCATTTGCCAAAACAGCATTCCAGTGCTACTTTTGCTTTTTTAAAAGCTGCACTTTGTGTCCTAATTTGCGACTTTGAAACTGTGCTTTTACTCTGTATTGAAGCTGAACTCGGAGTCTGCCTGAGCATGTTATAGTGGACGAGCTATGAACACTAAATTAGCAGAAAAAGAACAAGGTTGTCATATTTCTGTATGAAAGACTTTCATAACTGTACAAGGAATCGCTGAATTCACTGTCTGTGCGTATTTTTTTTAATATGTGATCCCATTGAATGAATTAAATAATTTTAGGGTGTGTTTCAAAGGCGTAGTCCCGATTTTAGGGTGTGTATCTGAGGTGTAGTCCCGACGTTCCCACCCTGTCCCATCACGATTCATTCCTGACAACAGGAGACAGGACAAGGCTTGCAGATTTTAATGGCATATCCCCGGAAGGTCATATTTCAGCTTTAATGTGTGTAACTTTCTCAGTGAAACTACAATGAATGAAGGTTGAAAGGTTGAAAAATGAAATAAACAGGGAACTAAGTCTTTATCTGAGAAAGTCATTCACCCTGCAGTGTCAACTAATTGAACTTATTACCAAGCCACCCTTATTTATTTTTACAAAAAAAGACTGTTCTAGTTTTTATTTCTCTTCACTGGATCCTGGTTTCTTTTAAAGTAGAATTAAGTGCTGCATAATTTCTGAACCTCTGTACCGCATAAACAAAAAAACGTTCTAAGCTGCTGTGCTGGGAAGTATACAACAAAACAAAGCAGACTGAGGGGAACCAGGAGCGGTATAATGCAAATTAAAAACCAAAAACAGGTCGGGTACAAAAACAGAACAGTACCAAAAACTGTTTGAGAAGGGAAACATAATTCAATTCATACGGTTCAAATATCAGAGACGGGGGAAAATAGAAAGGCCAGAGGACACGGTGATCAGATCCACAGTCAGTGCAGGCAGGTCAGGAACAAATGCCCAGAGGGAGGGAAGTCAGGGAGGTGTTAAATAGAAAGGTGGAACAGATCAGGTGACCAGGGCAGAGGAGAGTGGACAGGTGAACAGGACGAGCAATCCGAATGAGCAGAGGGGAGAAACAGACGAAGACAGGAGACGAGAGACAGACAGGGACAAAAAGAGAGAGAGCGACAGCCGGAGCAGGAAAATAGTAGAACTGGGACATGGACAGGCAGGGATAATGACAGATTCATTACAACCTTTTAAATTAATACTACAATAATATATTCAACGCCCTTTGATCGTCTGCATTTTTATCTCACAGGGGAGCTGATGAGTACAGGTGGGTCTTGTCCATCACACCCACGAACACACCCACGACAGGCTAGAATTAAGGGTGAGGTGATGCATATTAATCCTACTTTAAAGTGAAACCCCTTATTACACACACACACAATCAGAGCTATGTCTTCACCTTAGCAGAGCTGCACTGACTCAGACCACATCTCTGCAAGTACAGGCAGCTCATCTCCCTCCCGTTCACCCTGTCACGCCATAAGGGGAGAAGCGTTTTAATTATTTTGTTTTGTTTTTTCACTGTCGGGACTCAACAGCTGTCTCATCTTGTCAGGTTCTTGGCATCTTCAGCCTGCAAATGCTCAAAGATTTTTGTGAATGTGTGTGTGTGTGTGTGTGTGTGTGCAGGGAAAGTTTTGAGTCATTAAGCAGAAGGATTAAAAGTGTTGATGAGTAATGATAATAATAGTTCAGGGTGTGGCTGCTTGTCTAACATTGTTCTCAGCATTCAGAGATACTAGTGGAAATGAAGAACGGCCTTTATTACTAGATTTTAGTCTGATCCACAAACTGCTAGACCAGTTCATGCTACAGTGTATTTGGGAGTGTAGTCTGCAGTCAAAAGGACTTGGAGCTTCAGATAACACACAGACTTGTCTTGGTTCTTGCAGTTCACACGCTTAAAGCGAAATATATGTCAGATTATCTGCCAAGCTTCTCGCTACGTCTTTGATGTGAGGGTTCACATGATGAACAAAGGGCAGGCAGAGCTGGTTCTGCACTGATTGGGCGCGGCCCTGCGGCGTCTTCTCTGTTCAACTCCCTCAAGGTTAATGGAATGTGAAGGTGAACATCTATAAGCAGGTGGTGCAGAGACGACGAATGCACAAGAACATTTGTCCTTAGATAAAAAGAATCATAAATAAAAAAAGAACCAACTGAAAGGAAGAGTTTTATATTTTAGGAAATACACGTCCTTGTTTTCCTACAAGGTTAGATTAAATGGCTGATACCGTATCTTTTGTGTCTGTTAATATAAAAACAGTGCAGTCAGGATACCAAAGTTCATTAACATGCACGTCTCATTTTATAAACCCTGGGCAGAGCAAAGGTACCTGGTTCTTCTCTGTCTGTATTAAAGTGGTATCAATCTAACTCTCGCCAAAACAGTGTATTTTCTAAAATATCAGTTTGTACAATTATAAGAAGTTTTACCCTGGCTACTCCCACAGCTCTCACGCCCATGACACACCTGGATAGATGCCGGTAGAAGCAGATTATGTGAGTTACAGATCATGTGCTAGAGCTCTTTCTACCAGAAAATGTTTAAACAAATTCAACGTTTGAAGTTCCACAGCAGAGATTTTGAAGATTATAAAAAATATAGTTAAAACCTAAATTTGATTAAAATTTGTTAAAAAGACAAAATATCAAATGTTGAAACTGAGACTTTTAACTGTTTTTACTGTTTTTGGGGACGGATGGCATCTTGTATCACGTCTTTGAAGGTTTTCGGGAACAGAGACTAGTTGCTTTAGTATTGTAAGTTAATTTCTTTCCCCCTGTGTCGTGCTTGATTTAGGATTTCAGGTGTCTCCTTTGTTAAACTTTCTGCTTCATAATGTGCCAAATGTTTTCAGTGGGTGGCAGGTCTGGACTGTATCACCACAACTCTTTTATACTGTTGGAATACTTGCAGGATGTGGTTTGGCAGTGTGCTGATGAAAAAAACCAAGAACTTCCTGAAAAGATGTTGTCTGGGTGGCAGCATGTTGCTCCAAAACCTGCATATATTGTTCCACAGATGTGTAAATTACCCCTGTGCACTGCAAACAAGCTGTTTGCTGCTGGTCTGTCTCCTCTTTAACCTTTGTGGTGCAGCTTCCTTGATTTGCAAATTTAGAAACAGTATTTTATTGTATTTCATGCATTTTATTTCCTATTATCAGATTCTTTGCTGATTTAACTTTTGTTGCTGAATAGTTTTTGTTTTGAATGTCAGTTTAATTCTTTCCTTTGTCTGTGTGAAGCAGTATCTCTGTGAATGAAGTGTGTTACATAAGAAAAGCTGCCTTTCTGTGCCGTGGCTGTTTTTATTTGGCTGCTTGAATGTTTTGTGCTTCACTGTTTGCAAATAATGAAGAGAGAGCTGATGAAGGTCACATCAGTCCCTGTTCTTCTCATGTCTCTGCTGTCTCTACTGTTGACTGTTGGAAAAAAACAACAAAACGTATTAAGACGCAGAACTTGAAATATGAATCAGCATGAAGCCACGTCCAAAATCTGCATTCACAACCAAAACTAGTGGTAAATGTGAGTCATATATCTTCTGCTGCAGATCTGACATCAATAAGAGTGACAACTGTGGTATAAATGCCCAATTTGCCTCACATATATGATAAGGAGGATTAAACAAACAAAGCCAGTGAGGGAGGAAGACACAGTTTGTTTCCACTGGCAGAAACAGAGAAGCAGCTCTGTCAAATTGTCCTTTACATGTGACTCATGTAGGTTTCTTTTGTTTTACATACTGAGGAGATGGTGAATACTGACTTTGTCCTTGCTGTTTGGGTTTGTTTTGTATACATGGAGACTATTTGCACACTGTGTAAATGTGGTGATAGTGACTCTGCGGTGGAGCAAAGGGTGGAGCTGGGTGAAGTCCATAGCAACCAGAAACCGAAAGACATACTGATACACACACAGTCGTATAAAAGGAAGAACATGGACTTCTATTCTTGAGGGTTTGATGGCTGTAAATTATTAACAGGGCACACTAAACCATGCACAGTGAGGTGAAAGAAAGACTGGGCTCGTATCCCCGTCATGGATTCACACCTGTGCAGGTTTGAGAGAGAGCGAGTGAGGACACAGGAGAAGACACGACAAGGACAAGACTCATGAGTTGCCTGAGGGAGAGAGGTGGAAAGGAGAGGCTGCTCAGCTTTCAACATGGCTGCCTGTGTTTCTTCTCCAGTTTATTTGACATTAGCAGTAAAATTACACAAACACCGTTTATATTGTCGCAATAAAGGCTTCTGATTCTGATTCTATATGAAGACATTATAAAACTACAGGAGCTGTTATGAACGTTAATGTGAGCTCACTGTGCATTGTGCTGTCGATTTAAGCCACCATAGGACAGGACATGGAGGGGGGCAGGCTGTTGCAGCTCAATGATCCTGCGACAGCAGTGTACCTGTGCAGCAGGGTGACATGGATATGCCTCCTGAGGGTATGGGGGTGGAGCAGGGGAGATGGGAGAAGGGGTGAATACAAGGGAGGGACCATCAGAGAGCTGTCACTGGACACCTGAACCAATCTGGGTCACTGGTCTAATGGAGGCAAATGATGCTGCACTACCTCCTTATATACCACAGAGTTCTTCACTCCAGGGGTGACAGTGTGGATTGTTCAGTGTTATATAAATATGTATATATGTGCTCAAACTGTGACACTGATTAAGAAAATTAAAACAGTCTTTTCAGAAATCAGTGATTGAACCTATGGAGCTGGAGCCTGGAGTTTATTAGCCTAGCTCAGCATTAAGACTGGAAGCAGGGGGAAACAGCTAGCCTGGCTCAGTCCAACTTTACAAAAACGCAGCCTCCAGTCTGGTAATTATGTCCAGTAGGTGGCGCTGAAGTTCAGCCCAGCTCATAGACTGCTGATCTTTTTTCAGCAGCACCTAACATGTAGAAAACCATGAAACTGTCATCACAGTTTGATTTGTGTATAAAAAGACGGTTTAAAGGTTTAAAGATGCCGGGGACTCTTTAAGCTAAGCTGGTCTGACAGTCTCAGCTTTAATGGAGGTTCTGGATTTTTTGTTACTGTGAGCAAAACCAACAATAAACTGAATCTACTCACTTGAACATTTTTGCACATTAATCTGTGAAACAGCTCCACTGTTGTTCAAAAACTATTAAAAGCACATCAGTGAGTCACATCGCAGCGCTGGGTGACACATTGTTTGCACAAGTAAAGAGCTCCAAAGGCTGAGAACAGCTAACCCTCGTTAAATCGGTTTCAGAGACCAAATGATGGTTGATAACAAAAATTAATTAATAATAATCAATGTAGAAGAAACATTCCTAAAAAAACTTATTAAATATTGTTGACAGTGACAATTAATTAAAGATATTTCGGTTTAATTATCTGAATTGATATGTGAACATGTGTGGTGGGGGCGATCTTCCCTTCCAGACCCCAAGAATGCCTGAGCCAGCTTTGGTATGTGCAAAAACATGGGTGCGGCTGGTAGACTGTCACAGACACACACATGCAGCCTCCTCCTCCTCCATCTTAAACCTTAATAGGTCTCCAAGGAGGAGGCAGAGGAGTGGAGTGAGGAAGGAGGTGAGAGATGAGTGAGAACTGAGCACAAGTTGTCACCTCCCTGAAAACCAGCTCCGTGTCATTCACAGGCTGGAGGAGGAAAGTGTTTGCTGTCAGGTGAATACACACAAGACCTCAGCTCCACACACACTCGGCTTCTCACATTATCTCGGCTGCAGGCTTCTGCTGCACGGAGGGAAAATCTGTCAGTCACTTGAAACTCAAGGTCACTGACAAAGAGTCACAAGGGGGCAGCTGCAGCATCAACGGTGTTTGTGTTTAGACCCTGAAGTGAGCTGACACATAAAGCAGCAGTGTGAGCTACACTTCATCTTCTATGTTGTGATGCTTCATGCTGATGAACTAATTAACAAACCGGTGCAAGGACGCACACTGTGGTCGTGTGACGCCCCCTCGCGGTAAAGAGGCATCACAGCACCTAAACCCCCCTATTGTCTCCTCAGACCAGTAACTAACGCTGCCTATTTATAAGACGGTTATGAAAAAGTCATATGACGCAAAACGGCCTCAGTGGGACATTCAGCAAGCGCATCAGCCCCCCCCCCCCCCCCCAAAAAAAAAAAAAAAAAAAAAAAAAACTCGATCGAGCCCCCCACTTGATGTTCACCTCATAAATCACATGGAATCGACGGAGATCGTGAGTGAAGGAGTGATTACTGGACGCTTTGTGTTCCGTGGGGGGGCAGAGGCTGCACAAAGGGATCATTGTTGGCTGCAGATGCCCGTCAGTTGTGCAGTCACCCTTTGAAGGCTCTCCAATCGCAGCGCATAGCGCGACCGACGGTGGGCGGGGTTTGCCCCCCCTCCATCTCTTTCCCAAGCCCCGCTTTGGAACCGTGTCCCATTGACTAGACGGCGACGACCGAGCATCATATTGCGCCGCGTCTCTGGACTCAACCACCTCAAAGGGGACCGGCGCTGAGTGGGACCTCCGGACTTGGACAGGCTAAGTGATGCGCACGCTCAGGAGGGCACGGTGTGGACAGGTATCGGACCTGTGGCGCCCATGAAGGAAGGACCAGCAGATGTTTAGCGGATCCCACTCTGGATGTGGCTCAGATTTTCGTCTCTACAACCAGCAGGCCTGGACCACTTCAGCTCCATATGGATGGATACCGCTGTAGGTGCTGTACTCATGGAACGCACCGCCCGTGCTGGTGAGCATGCCTGTCGGTCCGAGTCCAGTCCCGTCCAGGAGCCTCTCCTCCTGACACAGCCTCTCCGCTCGGATATCCCCTGGTCGCTTCGAGCCCCCTCGCCATGAGGGCGACTGCTCGGTGATTCAGTGCCTCTGCACGACTGCACGGAGCGGAGAGCTCTATCTTTGGATCAGACTTTTGTTGGCTGCACACAGGATTTATCTGCGCTCCGGGATTCCTTTGTGTCAAAGGGCTTAACGACAGAGTGCGCGCACGGTAACCGAGCAGGGGCTGTGCTTCACCCGCTGTTGCGCGCAGCTGCTCTCTTTGTGGCCGGCCGTGATGGCAGCCGGCCGGCCGGAGGCGCAGGACCACCCGCCGGAAAACGGCTTCACCGCGCTGGAGCACCCGACGCCGCGGCTGCTGCCGCACATCGACGGATCCGTTCTGCCGTCCCTGGGGGGGTTCGGGAAACATCAGAAGCAGCTCGTGGTCCTGACCTGGATACCGGCATTGTTCATTGGCTTTAGCCAGTTTTCGGATTATTTCCTCCTGGCGCAGCCCAATGGCACGTGCGTGGAGCCCCTCGCGAACGACACTAACTGGACCGTGCCCCCCCCGCCGGTCTCCGTCAGCTCAGTAGCGCCCGCGCTACAACTCAAAGGCAACGGCACCGGGCAGGGATACGGCGACGGGAGCGGCGCGCTGTGCGCCTGCAAGGAGTGGAAGCTGGAGCTGGAGACGGGACTCAGCCAGAACGTGGTTACCAAGGTAACGAGTGAGATCCGAATAGACCCCCGTGTTTTCTGTGAAAAACCGTGTTCACCATCAGCCTGTGTCTCCATCATCACTGTCTGATCCAAGGAGCAGCAGCTGATTGACAGGTTACCCACTGACCTCAATATGAGAGGATGAGCTGAGCTCAGAGGAGGCAGGAGCCCCAGTGTGTGTGTGTGTGTGTGTGTGTGTGTGTGTGTGTGTGTGTGTGTGTGTGTGTCACTGTCTTACTAAGCCTAATTTTCAACATTCATAGCAAATGAGCGCTGAAGGACTAAACTAATCTAACTGATGTTCATTTCACTAAATTGTTTTCCACTGTAATTCACTGCAACACACAGACTGGATTAACAACTGGGAACTGTGGGAAACTGTCCCAGAGAACTGAAAATGCACACAGAGTGAAATCTGTAATATGAAATCTATAATGACACGTCTGAAGGAATATAGTTAATGTTTGGTTGTCATACTGGATGTGTTGGTGCATCCTTGCCCAGAACTCCATCTGGAGCCCAAAAGCTCCATATTTATTTACTGTGTTTACTGGTTTTTTAAAATACTGCCAAATGAAAAGCTGCTTAGAACCAAATCATGGTCTGTTCTGAACAGAGCTCGTGTCAGATCGAGTTTTAAAACTTTTATTATTTCAGATTTGTGCTGGTAATAGACGTTACTTAGTCTTAAATGTGGGACCAGTTAGTGTTCTATCTCAGCCATGCAAAAACATCATAACGTATTTCGGTTGGAATCTTTTGTACCGTCAGTCTTATCCTCATCATGTCATTCCAATGAAGTGCGATTATCTTCCAGCTGTAGTGTGTATTCTCAGATAACACTGGAGCTAATAGCCCATTCATAATAAGCCCATACTGAGTGTGTCCCTTCATCACCACTCGCCATTTTACAACCAAAATCATCAGTCATAAGTAATAAGCATCTCCTTCAGCTCTCTCCTCTCTGCTTCTCTGCACAGCCGGAGACTCAGTGGGGAGTTCTGTAAATTACTGTTAAACACCAACACTATTTCAACACACAGCTCAATGTGTCCACTGGGCTATTGCAGATACTTTCAGGGTTGTGCACACGTCGTGCTTCCACATGTGTCCTTGGCAGAGTTTCAGATGCTGAGAGCTGCACCGGTGTGTTCACTGACCCATGGGCTCAGAGGAAAGAGTGGGAAACTATTGATTTCTGTTATTGTAGACAAGCGCCCACATAAACACACACGCCGCTCTCATGCACACATAAGCTTGCATTTTCTTTCTTTCTTTTCAAGATGCATGTTTTAATATTTGAAAAGCATGGGTTGCATGTTTGCACACTCATCTGCCTTCATGAATTATCGAAACAGTGAGTCAGAGAGTGAAGAGTTTGACCGACTTCAGCTGAAAGAGTTGTTTTTAGTTTATTCACATTAAAGCTGCAAAGCTGCTGCTGTTTATATGTTCATTTACCTTTTTGTGCCATTGTCTTCTAATATTTCTTTGTCTCTATTTCAGTGGAAGCTGGTGTGTGACTCTGCCTGGAAGGTGCACACTGCCAAGTTCTCTTTGCTGGTGGGCTCCATATTTGGCTACCTAGTGATGGGTGTCATGGCTGACTGGTACGCTGCCTCCTTCATCTCTGTTTTGTGTCTCCCTGCGATGTGTTTCTTAGCTTCATAAGATAAGTTTGGTTTGTCACGACTTGGGCTACAGGTTTATTCTTTTGGCCAATATAACGTGTTACTCACCAAATCAATAGCTGGGATCTTGTTCAACGTGGCTAGAGGATCAGGCAGATCGAAGACAAACACATCTGAGAGAGAAAACACAAGTAAACAGTAAAACAATCAGTTGTAAATGTCCACAGCAGTTTACAGATTAACCTTCTGATTCAGCTTGGATTCAGTCAAGCCAAGTCAGGATTTATTTAGCTCGGTATCATAGTGGAAGAAGCCTCAGGGAGAACAACAGAGGAGGAATCCATCTTCTAGTATGAACCAATATGCAGCATGAACAGAGCAATCAGTCAGATAGACTGTAAACAAATATTTATGTAGGACGTCAAGCAACTTCCAGGTAGGACCTGAGCCACGAGACCTCTTCACCATGAAGACCTGGTGATAGAACAGACTACACACAAACAAAGACAAGAGGAAACATGTACAGGAGATAGAAAACATACAAATAGAAGAAAAGAGAAACACTGAGGATGCTGGGAGTCCTGGAGGATGAAGAACCATGTTTAATAGCATTAACTGAGACTGAGACTGAGGCATAATAATAGTAACACACACAGCACTTAAAATATTCAACGAATAAGCCACTAACAGAAAGCAAAGGAGCAAAGATGAGTTTAATGGTGGATCAGCTCACGAGGCATCAAGTTAGAATTAGTGTGGTCAACAAACGTGGATTTAGTTAAATAACGAGACTTTTATTACTAGAGTCTGGTAGTCCTGAAAACAAATGACACATGAATCTGGACCTCTCTAGTCTTGGTGATGTGCTGATCAAAAGAGACAGTCGGATCAAACGTAACAGCAAGAATCTTGACTGTCAGACTGAGAAATCCCACAGCTGCTGTGTGTTACTGATAAGCTGATACAACTGTTGTCTGTGTTGTGTCAGGGTCATCGGTCAGCATCACAGTCGCAGGAAGTTATGCAGCATTCCACAGCTAACACACGAACCTCTGCAGCAACGTCTGACAGCCACAGATAGAAGACCAATTATCAGATAAACCAAGTCTCTGCTCATTACAGTAACAAGCCGTCATTACCCCAAAGGCGTCAGAGACAATTAATCAGTGCCGACTCATTTTCCTGCCAAACTCGAGTCTTGGTTAAACTGCCTTTAGTGATTTCTGACTGCTTTGTCCTTACATCAGTGGTGCTGACATAGAGTTCAGTGTCGTGGAGGAGTTTGCTTACTGTACGTTCCCTGTTCCTCCCTCTGCGATATCAGAAGCTTAGAGGACAGTCAGTCTTAGACAACAGTCAGGTCTTCTGGTGACCTGTGGTAGAGCTGTAATCCTTCCTCTGATTCATACAAACCATGAAGACATCGCTTCCTAAAATCCTTTTTAGAGAAGTGATTGTGGCCAACGTTGATGCATTCAAATGTGCATCTAAAGCTAATGTGAGACGTGAGCAGTCCGAGTTTATTAAATGAAGGAATTCTTCCAAAGTTACTCGACTCTGTGCTTCCATGAACATTTACAGTGGAGGGAAAATAACAAAATGAGGGAACGTTGGACTAAAACAGCTGCAGCTTTGGGAGATGCCCATTTAATGGGATTCATTTAAAAAGTATGATATGATAGTGTTTAGACTTGATCAGCACAGAGTTAGAAGCAGAAGGTGGGTTAAACAGAACCAGGTTGATTTCATAGGAACAGCTAGGAAAGAGCTTTGGTGATGGTGGCACTACATTAAACATCAGGGGATCATCGAGTCTGTTTCAGATTTCATGGAGATCCATCTGATATGTGTTGAGATATTGAGCCCTGGCTAAAAACTCAACAGCTATTTCTTTTTCCAGACAATCCTCCTGATTACGCTTTCAAATCTACAACCCCCACTCTCACAGGGACTGTTTCTTTAGATGAAAATAGTCCATCAGGAAGACAAGTTTTCAAAAGCTGTGAGCACCACAAGATTTAATTAGTCACCAATTTATGTGGCAGCAAAGATCTCAGGGATAGAAATGGAATAATAGACATGAATACTAAACATCCAAATTTTCCACATGGCTAAGTGAGAAAACGTCTTTTAGTAATCAACATGCTGAACGTACTGATCTCCGTTGAACTCGCTGTGGTCCTGTCTACAGCCTGTGACCCACCTGAGCTGCCTCGTGGGAAAAAAAGTCCTTGCATTGTGTTTGGGATCAGAAACAATAGAAACAATGTAAAGAAATGTGCAGGCCTCAGCTCTGACCTGACCCACTGCCCCACTGACCCGCCCCCAGACCAGGAAGGCCACACAGTCTGAAGGAAACAATGGCTGAAATGATTCTTTCACCCGAGAGCTTCTTTTCTCACTTTGTAACAGTCTCTAAACACTTTACTGGACCATCCTCCTCTCGCCTTTTTCTCTGTCTCTAAGGTTTGGTCGGCACCCAGTGTTGATCCTCTCGGTGCTTTTCATGCTGGTGTTTGGTCTGAGTGTCGCCTTCTCTGTAAACGTCACCATGTTCAGCACCTTGCGCTTCTTTGAGGGTTTCTGCTTGGCGGGCCTCGCTCTCTCCCTCTACGTGCTCAGTAAGTACACGCTTTCGCCTCCTCATGTCTCTCTGCTTTTGTCTCTCTGCTTTCCTTCTTCACAGAAGCTTGTGAAACATCAGGACTTAGCCAAAGTTGTGGGTATGATGATCACATAAAATACAGCACCATTATATCACTGTGGATATTTTAACAATGGATTTATGCGATGTTTGTTTTTACGTCCTTTTCAGGGATATACATATTAGAGCAGCTGGTCATGGGGATCAAAATGAGAATGTCCTCCCTCCTAACGCTGCCCCTTCTCCTCCGCTCCTATAGGCCCCTTTGCTCTCTCAGGCCAGAGAGAGATTAGTCACACATTAGTGTAAAGCGAGGGAGATTTTGAGCTTGAGTGCTGGGGCATTCTTTGTCCCTCTCAGCAGGGGTCCTTAATGAATCTCTGCTGAACTGCTTCTGAAAACAAACAAACAAACAAAATGGATGCCTCTAAGGCATCTGCTGATAGGCTCCCGCGAGTTGAATTTGCAAAGGGAAATGAAACACGAGCGATGTTGTGTCTTTGAGGAAGATGAAGATGAGACGGACTCAGTAGAAAAGGTGGAAGGAAAAATAGCTTAGTATACGTGATATGATACAGTTAGTGGCGTTGTAGAGTATAGAAATGCTTAATATAGCTGAAGTTAATCTGATGATGCTACATATATTCCCAACAGTCCGTATTAAGATTTTAAGTCAGAAAATAACAAAACCAATTAACACATCGTTTACAAAACTACTTACTACTGCAGTTTGTGGATGGTTGGTTATTATTTATATATATATATCTGACTTTATTGTAAACCCAGTATATGTTTCCTCTTCTCTGTATCTGCTGCTACATTTTGTTCGTTCATGTCACACACACTCACTCACACTATATTAACACATTTCTTCTGTCTATTTGGCAAACAAAAAAAGACAACTGTAATGGGGGGCAATTTTCTATTTCTGTTTGTTGGGGTGTTCACAGATAATGACGGGATAAATGTGTGTGTGTGTGTGTTGTGTGTATTTGCTTTGTTTGCGTGAGAGAACAGACTCTGTGCATGCACTTTGAAGTGTGAGGTGTGGATTCGTACAGTAGGTGGAACAGTCGGCTCGATGGCACAGAATGACTCCCCTTTGAAGTGAACTCGCAATACGACGGCACATACAATGGAAAGTGCCGTCCCATTAACATGCAGAGTAACAGCACGTACAGAATCATGAAGACATTTGAGGCTTCAAATAAACACACAATCAAAGACTGGAATAAAACGATCGGACTTTTCATTATGCAACTAAACATCGATTTACAGGGAATAGTCTTCGTCCTTGTTGCTCCTGTTATGGTTTGTCTGCAGAGACAGGTCTTTGTTTTCAGGCAGCGATCATATTGGCACGGACCGTTGTTTTGTTATGTTGGATCTGCTCTCCAGAAATTTTAAATATCCTGTTTCATTGCCCTGGTCCTGTTGTATGACTCAGCCTTGAGGTGTTATTCTACAGAGTCACAACTTGCGTAATAAAAATAAGAAATTAGACACTTTTCAACATATGTTACAAGTGCTCACAAGAAGACAGAACCATGTAGTCACTGAGCAGCAAGCAACATGAGAGAAAAACTCCCATGGGGAAAAACCTCCAGCGAACCAGCTCAATAAACGCCATCGTCCTCGACGAATGGGAGCAGAATCTGTATACAAACAAACATAGTTCAATCGGCCTTGGGAACCAGTTCCAACTAAAGCATTGTAATCGTAATCAGATATCGACCGTTTGTTTTGCTAGCGAAGATCGCAAAGGCGCGCCGAAGGTTGTTTTAGGAAGTTAAAGATGTTCGATCAGCTGCTCATATGCCGGTAATTTTCAAGAGTTAGGGCTCTAACTGAAAGGCTGTTCACCTCTAGTAGTCATCTGACATTGGGGACAACGAGATTCTACCAGAGATTGGTTACGTCGGCTATAGAGGCTTTAAAGCATGGATAAATAGCCTGGGGAAAGGCCGGCAGAGTTTAAAATTTGTAATAAATCTTAAAATCAATCCTAAAAAATACTGGCAGCCAGTGGAAGTAAACTAGAGTAGTACTACTTTTTTTCCAAGCACAACCTGCTTCGCTTCTTGCTTGTCTCCTTGGCTGCCTTGTCTATAAAATGGGGTAACTGTGTGTAAAACAGCCCAGATGTTTACTCCCATAATGGATGTAAACACCTTTAAATGAAATCTGAAAACCAGCATTTGAACAACGGAGGCACTGTTTCATTTAATTCCAACATGCTGAAATTACAGAGCCACAGAGAAAACAAATCACTGTCCTAAAGCTGCACTGTAATGCACCGTGGACTGATGCTTAAGAACAGCAGAAGCTTATTATTATAGACTCTGTTACACTGCTGAGTGCTAAATGGGCTGCAGCAGGACGGAGCAGATGCAGAAACACAAAAACCTTCATGTATCACACATATAATGTATTATAGATGAGCGTATAGTAACTATGCATGTCTTTGTGCTGTGGTTGCAGCTGTATTATCATTTCTATCTCCCTGCCTCACTTTTCTTTCCCTCCCCCATGTCAATGTCAGCGTAGCACAAAATATCTATTTCTAAATTCAGCTGCTCTCTGGTCCTTTCCATTTCCACTCTATGCTTCCTTTGACTCTCCTCTGCCCTATTCATCCCCTTCTCCTCCTTCTCACTACCATTTTATTACTACCAGCACTCACACCCTCATTTCTCGAGGCTCATTTGAAATCTTTCATCGTTCAGTTATCTCTCTGCAGCATACAGCACATAATAAACTCCACTGGAGCTGTCAGCAGAGGCTTTAGTTTGTTTTGCTAATGTAAATGTGTTGATGAGTGTGTATTTGGTTGTTGCACTAAATCTACACTAGTTTATTAGTTTGTAATGTAGCACCTACCTTGGGGCTGTCCTCTGGGGGCTGTTTGGGCACAGCTTCCTCTGGCTCATGCTTTTCTCTTGTTTTTCTTGTCCATTGTTCATACTATTCTGAAAAATAGAAAATTGGAGAGACAGTGTTTAAAGAGTCATCTCTATTTAAAATGCATACTGTGATTAAGACATGCTACCTGTAGGGTGCTGAACTACCTTGAACTAAGATGGACGGTTTAGAAATGTAACAGTTACAATGATTTGATTTAAGACCCTGTTCTGCATCGTCTGCTCAATCACCAACAATCAAGCTGCAGAGCTATGAGGAGATGTGAAGTGTATTTAGCTATTTTTTGCAGAAGTCATTCTTGTAACAGAGCTGCAGACTTGAGGCTCAGACTTCAGACCTTACAAAATATAACTGTATACAGAATGATATAGAAAACCCAACAACCCCAGTTGAGCAGCACCAGGAGACTGGTAGAATTTGAATGGAGAAAGGAGAGAGGAGCTCAGTTTATCAGTAGAGTTCCTCCAGCAGACTAAACTATATCAGCAGAACTAAGAGATGGTTCAGAGTCACCTACATATCAGTAGCTTTTGTGTGGTTTTACGGTGCACTTTAGCATCTTTCATCTGATTGTTTTGAGTTTATGTCCTGTGACTGTTTAGATTCAGTCTCACCGATCTCATTCTGTTTTCAGGATGACTTTGACTTGACTTCTGACTTTTACTGACAGCATTTGAGAAGTTGCTGTAGACATTTTGGTAGATTTGTTTCACAGAATTGGGTCAACATTTGAATCTATCCTGCACGGTGTCACTCCCTGATGATTAGCGGTGCAGTAGCGAGCTACGATCTACAGGAGGTGAATATTTTGAACTCAAAAGATTTTGAGTGAATGACGTTCGCATCGGTCCAAAGGGATTAGACTGAAGTTGCTTTTCCACCAGTGCACAGAGGTTAATATGTTTTCATCTTCTACTCTGTGTCTGCTGCTTAAGGACTTTTAGAGACAGTTGTATAATGTATGTATGTATGTACGTGTGTGTTTCTGCTTGTGTGTTGTTACGAGCTGCCTATGAGAAGTGCTGACTCAGCTGGGAAGACTACTGCCCTTGACAAGTCGTTTACATCGCCTCCCATCCTGTCTCACTATGAAGTCATCCACCTAAAGCTGCGGCAAAAGATTATTTTCATTTTCAGGTTTCTAGAGGTCACTTTGGAGAAAAAAGAAGTTGATGAATTTTCTATAGGTTTTCCAATTAATGCATTAATTAAAATTAAAGTTAAAGTTCTTTCTTACACATGCACATACAAACACATATAGTGGTTCTCAAGCTGAACTCGTGCTGTTAGAAAGCCAATTGTCTCTTCACTCTGCTCTCACGCCCCAAGCAAAGGACACCGAAAAGTGTGTGTGTGTGTGTGTGGTACAGCCAGCCATTTGTCATCAAAGAATAGTTTGGCCATTAGCTCAGCTGCTTTTAGTTGAGTCCTCTTTGTTTTCAGCCTCCCCTTTTTCCCCCTTTATAGTTTTTGTTTTGTGAACCTACTGCAACTGTTCACTTTCAGATGTAAAGACAGTGGAGAAGCTGCTTGGTGAAAGAGGAAGGGAAGGAGGGAGGGGGTAAAGATGGCAGAGGTGGGGGATGGTGGCTTCACAGAGGGTGAGAGAGCCACTTCAGCTCTGATGAGAAAGAGGAAGCAGTGGGCAGGAGGAGGGCGAGGGAGGACTCAGCCCACGGAGGAGGGGTTGCAGTGAGATAATCAACACAAGGAGAACCATTCTCCCACTCAGCTGGAACAATAGCTCCCTGCAAGTGTGTGTGTGTGTGTGTGTGTGTGTGCATATCCCAATAGTCAGCCCCCCCCCCCCAGAGAGTTAGGGAGTGGTTTGTGTTTTGTCAGGTTGGTTTAGCGATGCCTTTGTCAAAGTACGGCTGATTTGTTTTTAGCTGGGATATGTGTGCATGTGTGTTCGGCTCTGTCTGATCCATTCGTATCGATGTGGTGGACGATGATGCAGCAGAGACACGGCGCCGTGTTGTTTGTCACAACAGACAGACGGGGTAACAGCAGTGGAAAGTACAGTACGGTACATTTAAAAGGGGCAGTATTCAGTCATCACACATTCATCTGACAGCTTTACGTTACAGATTAAGGCTTGAAATAATTTCACATGATCGTTGGAAAGTAATTCAAACGTCCCACACTATATTAAAACAGATTCAACAACTTGTAACACTCACTACAACTTACAGCCATACACAACAATATCAACATCATAGATATAAAATACTACTTAAAGCTGCATTTGATTTGTTTTCTGGGCTGTGACACATTAGACTTAGGTTAAATTGTTCCATTGTTTATAAAAATATACATTAAATTTGCAGCTTTACAGCATAAATCTAGTTCATATTGACAGTATTGTACACAATAAGCTGATAGCCGAGATCTGGAAACAGCAAAATCAAAACATGTGGCAAGAAAAAACGAAAGGTCAGACAATAATTCTAAGATATTTGGCCTGCACACGTAGAATTTTCCTTTTTAGCCAAACCCATTAGCTTATTTACAACCTGTAAACTTTCATATTTATCCTATAGGTAGTATTGTTGAATTGTTACTTCTTCTTAAAAGAAATGAATTCTAGTTTCCGTGGGTGAGAGACACCTTCCTTCAGGTTCAGGATTATGGGTCAGTCTAATTACCTTCATCTGTTCAGGTTCCTGTGGGAAATGTTTTTGGAGACATTAACTCTGAAACTGTAAGTCAGGGGCAGATGAGAAGAGAGATGAAGGGATTTCTAGTATTACCTTTGTTTGCTCGGTCTGCCTGCCTTGTGAATATTGTTGCTGTCTTTCTCTTATCTGAAAATCTTCTGTCTCTTTCTTTGTCATTCTTTCTTTCCCTGCTGCTTCCTGTCTCCGTCTCTCTCTAGTCTTTATTATCATTCTTCCGCTGATCCCAGTCATGAATGGAGAGACTTTTTCATGCCCTTCTCAGGGAAAAGTCATTTGTATTCTGCCCTTACTGATCCTTTTTTCGTCTCTCCATGTTCCCATCGTCCACCTCTTCCTCTGTTTCTCCACAATAACAAGTTACAGTACAGGTTAGCGAGGCCCCCTTCTTCCCCCCACTCACCCGCCTCCCTCCTCAGCCACTGACAATGGTCACCTTCAAAAAGACCTTGCCATATGGGCCAGGCCATCTGGACGCTACCATGTTACAGGCAGTAGGGGAGGGAATGGGAGCCCAGTTAGGGAGGAAATAAAGGGAAGTTACAGTGAAAACACTCACAGAGCAGCTGAACCCTCTCAAACCCCTTCATGTATAGTGCATCCTAAGTTCATAAAGAGGTGTGGTGTTAAACTAGTGTGCCCTCAGGGGGGGGATCAGTAATAGGAGTGCTCAATAATTCAGAGAAGAAATTCAATACTGGCTCCACCATTAAACAAACACACACATCACACTCTTCAGGGCCATTAAGGCTGCTGCTTAGTTTATGATCATATTCACACTGCTAAATAATTTACGGTGCACCAACACTACAAGAATCTATATTTTCAGTGAAACTAAACCCTCCTCTGTCTCCTCTTGCTGCCGATTTATTTTAGGGATCGAGCTTTGTTTGCCAGGTTGGCGGTTCTCCATGACCATGGTGGCCAGTTTTCTGATGGTGGGCGGGCAGCTACTGATGCCAGGGGTGGCCGCTCTGTGCCGCAATTGGCCGGACCGGGATGACTGGCAGGTCCTGCAGATCGTCATAATCAGCCCTTTCGTTCTGATGCTGCCGTACGTCTGGTGAGTGCCACCTTCTGAGGAAATCCACAGCGGGGGTGGGGGTTAGAGTCTTCTCGCGCTGAGCCAGGCAACGGCTTGTACAGTACACACAGCACTACACGATACGCTCTGCTTTGACGTCTGAACAATGCTCTCTTTCTCCTGTTGTTTTCTTCTTCTTGCTTTCACAATACATTCTGTTCTCAACCCTTTCTCTTCACATCCTTTCTTTTCCTCTGTTTCTCTGTCTTTACAGGATTTTTCCCGAGTCGTTGCGCTGGTTGCTGGCCACCCAGCACTACAGGCGGTCCAAAGCCATGATGCTGGGCATCGCAAAGAAGAACCAGGTTGACATGACAACCGAGCCTAGTGGAGTTCTCACAGGTGAGGACAATAAACATGATGAATGATCCAAAATCCATTTCGCTATGACTCATTAGATCAATTTGCCATCTATGTTATGCTGCAGCTGCTTCTGGATGTGTGATGAAATGAACATGTAACAAGCACAGACTCAAATACAGACACACAGACACAAAACACGTTCTTCCAGCCCGTTCACATGATGAAATGCACCTGAAATCAGAAAAGGACGTGTTCCTTTAGGTTCATTAGGGTCATAAAGACAACGTAGACAGAAGTTGCTTAACATTTTCTCTCCTAGTTGATGGTCAGTGGCACTTCACTTACACCTCTCCTTTCTTTCTCCCCTAGTTCAGTGTTTGATTTTTTGTTTCTGCCTGTTCAAGTGGCCAAGCAGACAGAGAAAATTATAAAATTGGGATGTCCTCTGTCTATGTAAAGGTCCCACAGCACATTAGCTTCTCAGTGCTCTAGTGGCCGGTCTCTCATTACTTCAAGGTCTCAAGGTGTGCGTTTCATATTTCCTACCAGAGCTGGAGCAGGAGCTGCACAAGAAGCCCCAGAGGACCTGCATTGTCAAGATGATGAGCACCAGGAACCTGTGGAAAAACATTGTGGTGCTGTGTGTCAACTCGTAAGTGTGTTGGGTTCGTGGCTCGTTCCCTAGACTGAAATGAAGACACTTGTGCGAGTGTACACGTTTCTTGCCCCGTGGCAGACGCATGTCTCAGGTACCTCCTCCCTGTTCGCTCTCTCATTGTGTGTTTTTGTGCCTTCGTGCAGTCTGACAGGTTATGGGATCCACCACTGCTTCGCTCGTAGCATGATGGATCCAGAGGCGCAGCCCACGGCCTTGTGCCATGCGGACTATTACACTATGGCCGGCATCGCTGTGGCGACCTGCCTGGCACTTTGCCCTGCGGTGGGATTGATGGGACGACGCGGTGGACTGCTCACCTTCATGATCATAACAGCTCTAGCATCACTGCTACAGCTGGGTTTACTGAACTGTGAGTAGTGAAGTTCACACTGGATCATTAGATTAGATTAGAGCAGCAACACCAACCTGTTTTTAAAATTAGCACTGAATTTGAAGCTGTCTAATGATAGCAGTGTTTGATAATGTTCATTATTATATTATTCATTATTTACTCTAAAAGACTTATTAAGGCATTTTCACGTATGAGCTACAGAGGACTTTTTTAACAGTACTGTCGTTTTTTCATATGTGGAAGCTACAAATTGCAAAGTTATTCTGTGGTATTAAGAAAAATGCACATAAGAGCAGACTACTTACTGTTTAGCAAAGGTCAAACATAAATTCAACAGTAAACTGAGTTGTACCCACATCCTGCAGTTAAAACACTCCAGCTAAAGGGAATCTCTCCTCATTCTTCTTTTTCTGACCTACATCTGCAGTATGTAGTCATTATTTCAGACTTGAGTGGTTCAGAGATCTCCCGAAGGCTGCTGTTTGTTTTGAGTCAGCACCGTGCTGCCCTTTCTGCTTACCAATGACATGTTCTCTCTCTTCTTGTCCTCCCGCTCCACTGCTCCCTAATGGATTCTAGTGATTGGGAAGTACAGCCTTCGCCATGACACAGGTACAGCTGTAGGACAAAGTGGTGCATTCAAACTGTAAATTATAGTCATATTCTGTTGTCTAATTTCAGGGTCCTTGTATGATATTCTAATAAAGCACTGTAATTTACACCCACTGTGTTAAACTGACTGTTCTCTGCTGGGTGTTATTGTCATGCTTACATTGACTTGTCCTCTGTTGGACAGTTCTGCGGGACACTCTGAACAGGAAATTCTCGGTGGCCTTCTCCATCATCGGCATGTTCTCCTCTCACGCTGTCAGCACACTCAGCATTTTCTTCTGTGCTGAAATCACTCCTACTGTCATCAGGTGAGCCTGGATAGTCAGAAACACATTAAATGACATTTAGCAGAAGGGTCACCTACAACACGCTTGATTTATAGAAAATGTACGATCATTTTTTAACTTACCCTCTTCACTGTGATGCCGCAGGATTTTTACATCAAGTACAGCCATTAGGTCTTATTAAGAAACCGTAATCCAGCTCATAGTATACGGTACATACTCAGTATATTAGTTTGTATGATGAAGTGGGAAACAGCTGGATCCCAACTTGCTTACTGGCTCCATCTGGTGGCGCAGTGTTGACTCAAGTGAGTGTCAACTTGATGCTGTATTTGGTTCAAGTAAAGGTGTAAATAACGGTTTGAAACTCAGGTCGGAACTTGTCTCAGATGCACAAAAGCCTGAACTTGTCGCCTTGGTTAAGAATCTGCTGCTTTCTCTCTGTGCAGGGGTGGAGGGCTGGGCCTGGTCCTGGCTAGCGCTGGTTTTGGGATGCTCACTGCCCCCATCATGGAGCTCCACAACCAGAAGGGCTACTTCCTGCATCACGTTATCTTTGCCTGCTGCACCCTGCTGTGCATCATCTGCCTGCTGCTGCTGCCTGAGCCACGGGGCCAGCCTCTGCCGGAGAGCCTGGCTGACGGAGAGACCTTTACCCGTCAGACCCTCCTCCATCCAGGAGAGCAGCACCTGCTTCTTGCCAAATATGACAGGGACTACTCCCGCGTACACGACACACCGTTACACCTCACAACAACTGGGGGTGCTACAGTGGCAGCAGCCACCGCTCTGGCAGCGGTACCTGCTTCATACGCCCTCGCGACTGGTGGGGAGGTAATAGGAAACCGTGCCATAGCCAATGGGGTGTGAGCATCATAGCAATAGTCTCCTGTAGCGCTGTGAGTTGCTCCCACATTAACCTGACTGAACAGTCAATGAACTTAAAAAAAAAACTTTTAAGAGAAATAATAGTTCGGAACCAGATGAACAATCGTGGTTGAGATGGTGACGATGGTCATTTCTGTGTAGTTTGTAGTGAATATGATTCATTCAGGAGTTGCCAAAAATATTGTACTGGACAAATTTTATCTAAAGTCAGTGTGAGTTACATAATATGAAAGTCTTCAGCTGTGTTGAGTTTTCTTGCACTGCCGTCCGCACTGCCAAGACTGATTTAAATAAAATGAAGCAGACGCAAGTGAAGAGACACAGTTCAGCTGAGTAGCTTTCAATAATGTGAGTTTGTATTTTTGACTCGTTGAAAGAGGATTTCACTGCATCGTATACTTCTTTGTAAGTTATTTTGCACTAAATGTCAGAGACACAATCAAGTGTTTGTGATTTTCGGCCAAGACATTGGAGATCCAGGGACTGGCTAAACCACTACCACTCTTTTCTTTTTGTTGCATGAAAAGACACAAATGGTTTTACTTGTTTTCTCCTCTTGATTTGTGGTCCCTCTAGTAGAAATCCAATGTGGCACTTTATCCTCAGAGCTGAGGCCACTGATTTTTTAATTTTAAATGAGCATTACTGCTGTTGGTGTGGGTGTATGATGGTTGTGTGACGTACAGCCGGAGACCTCGGCAGACTGCACGTGTAGCCTATAGAGACTGTGAGTAATGCTAAACAAATCTGAGAGTTGATCGGACATTGGAGTGACTAGTCAGTGAACCACTGTATGTCTTATGATGCATCTCAGCATTGAAATTGCTTTATCATATGGACTCTGTTCTTTTACCACAACAGAGAATATAATTTAAGAATGAATAAAAAACAACAGTATTTATTTTGTCATGCTGCCAAGGGCAATTTTGTGGCTTGAAATACCTCCTTAATTAGCAAATATTTCCACTCCAACTCTCACTCCTTGTTCTCTGTACTGTGGTAATGTTGTAATCCTGCTCCTAGGATGTGTAACTTTAGCCAGAAAGCACAATATTTTACATTTTTTTTTAAAATAAACATTTGTGGAGATTAGAATAGAGTACTGTTGATGTGTGCATAGACCTGGCCTAGTTGTGATTAGTGTACATTTATACACTTTACTATGTAAGTATTCCTTAGGACTGCATAACAATGTAAGGTATGTATACATGTGCCATTCAGTCATAAAGTGTGGATTATTAACTGTACTTTTTTAGAATATAAGCACACTGAAATAATGAACCATCCCATGAACCATTTTGTCCCAATCTATCTGAATCCACAGATTCAAACATCCTCAATTTCTATGTCATATTTAGTACTCGGCACGTATTTTCAGCACTGTATGGTTTGGTAGTTTGTATGTTTTCAACAGGTGAACACTAGAAAAAAAAAAAAAACTCAACCACTAATGCTGTTTTCTAAGTTTTATTTTTTTAATATGATGCATTTGTACAAAAAGCCATAGGCCTACATGTTTTGATAATAAACCACTTAATTTATTATGTCAATAAAAGAACATTTGATGTGACTGTTTGTAGTTGGAGTTTGATTAAAGTCTCTGGATGAGTGTGTCGAGGAGGAGGAACAGGAGAAGGAGCTGCTCCTGTAGCTGTCTGTTGTTCTACTTCATGAATGTCCTTAAAAAAAAGCTCCGTTTAGGATCAAAAGTGTTCAGGATGAAGCTCAAGTTCCTTTTTGATTCTGTTTTCCACCAAGAGACTAAGGTTGGAGTCCGTCATTGGGAGACTGTAACTCACAAATACTTGCTTTTTGGTTTTCTTCGCTGCAAAATAGAAACAGACACTGTTTTCACTTTTAATTTAGACTCCACACAAAATAGTTTAGTATCACTAAACTTCACTGAACTGTTGAGATGTGTTTAGAAGCTCAACATCTTTAACTAACCTATGTTATTGTTTTATTCTCTGTAAGGTCTTAAACCTTACACTGGAAAGTGCCTTGAGATAACTTCTGTTGTGAATTGGCGCTAGACAAATAAAACTGAATTGAATTGTTTAATGGGTCAACACTAAAAACTCAAGCCAGTTTGAGTCTCAGCAGTAGGTAGATCACTTCTATCACTTCTTACTACAAAGGAAAAACTAATTCATGCGTTACCCAATCTTTGTGCCATGGAATTTGGAGCAGTGTCGGATGGATCCCCAATGACTAAAGTCGATAACGGCATGGCATCCTGCATTCAGAACACAAGGGGAACAGTCGTTAGTGTCTTTAGAGGAAATAAAAGATTAGCTTTGATGCCTGAAGTTACAGACTGTATTAAAGGAATGGTTCACAAAACTGATGACAGACTAGATGTGGATTAATGAGACTGCTGAGGTGCAACAAAGACCTCAATACTGTATTAAGACTGTATTTTTTACTTGAACCACAGCTTATTAATCTTGTGAGATATATAATCACATCATTTAATTCCACCTCCACTTTTTTGTAATTTATAATATACAGTCTTCTATTTCCTAATACCACCAGGGTATCCAGTCCAATAAAGCTGTTTTATTCAGTCTCAAGCTACAAAGTGACTTTTAAATAAACATATGAATCAGATAAAAGCCTGAATGACAAACATCACATGATAAGAAACAAACAAACATGGATCCAGAGCCCAAATCAACAGAATTCAATTGAAAAGTACTGAAAAGTGTGTATTTGCATTAGAATGGACCAGTCCAGCTGCAGCTTCCACACACTAGGTCCATCTAATATCACTTTTATTTCTATGTGTCCTCGTTCTTACATATTTGCTGCTCATCGACACCGCCAGGTTGGACAGAACCGGGGACGAACCGACCCACAGGAAAAACCCGCCGCTGAGCTTCATCACGTGAAAATGAACAACCTGCTCCAAAATCTTCTCCGAGAAATTGTGCAGTGAGATGGGATCAGACTCGGTTCCGTTCGGTGTCTCGGCCATTGTGTTAAACGACGTTCAGCAGCTGCTAAAACAAAAACTAACACTCGTGTTTCAGAAACAGAAACTTCCGGGTTCGAGGAAAACGTCAGACCAAAGCAATCGATCACCACCAGTGCGATGTGTAGAACCAGCACCACGGATTCGACACGCACTTTAAAACCTAAACATTTAAAACATTTACAAATAAATCAGCATGTAAAATAATGTTTGTACTAATAAGGATTATTAAAATAATGTACTTATGCGACAGCTGATGTGGAACCATGTGCATTTATAAAATCTATGTGCTGTAATGATGCAGTCATGTGGTGGATGTGCAGATCACTGAATTACAGGGAAAGAAAAAAAAAACTATCACAAAAAGCCAAAAAATGACTAAAGACAGACACACAACTGCTACAGATAGACAAAGATCTACCAGGACAAATTTAATTATCACAAAATGACTGCAGAGGGGTGTAAAACACCCGCAAAAAGACACATGATGGTTACGAGACAGAATAAAAATGTCTACACAGGCTGAATAAATATATACAAATAGCAATGACATGAGCTTCTTTTCTAGTTCACCCTGGTTCACATTTGAATAAAGCAGTTTCACTGTTGTAGAAAATCTTCTACCAGCTTGTTGAATTCATCAGCATACTTCAGGTGGAGGTTGTGTTTTCCCTCTGGCATCAGATGTAATCTAGATGAATGGATGTAAATTTTATTTACGCCCTTCTCTCATATTAAATTTCAGAAATTAAAAGTAACCCACTATTGTTTTGTTCTCACCGTGACCCCTTGATGTGTTGGAGGAGGTGCTGTGGGTGGAAGCTGGGCACCATGGGATCTTTCTCTCCATGGATGATGAGGGTTGGGCAGCTGATCAGAGGCAGAAGCTCCAGGCAGATGCTCCCTAAACAGAGGACACATGTGTTTGTTTAGCTGACATTTATTAGACCAACACACATTAAAGAGCATCTCCAATTTACTCCTCATACGTTCTCAGTTCAAATATCTCTCACTGAGACAATTTCATCGCAAAACAGCTCGATCATTTCTGGTGGTTATTTGCTTTGAGTAATTAAACTGTAGCAGCATGAAGTTATCACCCTCTGGTTTGTGAGCAAACTGTGCAATCCCATCCACCCAGGCCTCCCAAGTTTTAGCAAAGACTTCTGCTCCGTACACCTCCTCCATGGGCTGCCTCATCCTCACGCTCCACTTCGACACATCACGGACGGCTGTGAACAGACAGACAGGAAAGATGAATATGTCTTCACAGTTACACCAAGATAATAAAAGATGGAGAAGCAGCACCTTCGTAAAGCTTGAGGTCCTGCTGAGAAATGAAGGCGTTAGATCCCCACACAACCATCTTGTTGATCAGGTTGGGGTTTCTGGCTGCTGCGACGAGAGCGGTGATCCCTCCGTCACTCCACCCCAGCAGAGAGAACTTGCTAAAGCCCAGTGTCTGCCAAAGAAATGACAACTACTGTCAAAGTGTGCAGAGATTATTGTAAATCCAGAAAACTGTCTGAAGAGACGAGAGAGTGACGGATCATGACAGTGATGGACAAATTGGACTTTACCTTGTAATGAAATAAAAGACGTATCCACCATAAAAGCCTATAGAGTTCCCCATTGTTGTGGTAGAAATATAATATTTAATGCTGATGTAAATTCAGGTGAGGAAGTTCTGCACTAGATTCATTCATTCATTCATAAACTGGGCTCAATTTAGCAGTGCACTGATTAATAAACGGTACAATGGGGCAATTACAGACTCACATTTGCACGTGTTCATTATTTTCAGCATTTTTCTGTTTGCTCCAGTTAGTCTGGATATTCATTTAGCTGATATATCAACTAAATGCTGCATGTTATTAACACTTGAATGTCCACACCCGTATTTTCTACATATATCTTTTTCGTTTTCATCACGATCTACATATTCACTGACTGACTGATTTCACCTTCATCAGATCCACTGCGTCCTTTGCATCACGTTCGAAGAAGTCAGAGGGAAAGTCTCTGTCTGGGGGTCGGGACTGTCCATAACCACGGGGGTCCCACCCTACTACAGTGAAGAGCTCCTTATTCAGAGACTTCAGCTGAGGACCAAAGTCTGTCTTTGTGCTCCCTGTGGTACAAAAGACAAGTTATGCGAACCTGCTTGGAAATGATGTTCTTCACCCACAGCCAGCTCTCTAACATTAAGAGAACGCATGTTGTCGTATTCACCCAGAGCACCAGGAAGCAACAGCACAGCATGCCTCCCTCTGCCTGTCTGCTCATAGTACAGATCCACTCCATTAACACGTTGCCGGCCGGACGCTACTGAAGAGCTGCAGGGAAACGAACAGGTAGACTGTGGCAGTAATAACCGTAGTGATGACAAGAGTAGCTCTATCTTGACATTCACAGCAAAACTAAATCAATACCATGGTCCAAATAGGTCACAATAACACTTGTTTAAATCATTCCTTCACTTTACACTGGGTCTTGATGTATGGCATTATTTAGTCTGATTATTCTTCTTGGCTCTGCTGTAGATGCAGCGTTAGCTTGTTAGTTGTCTTTTGTTTATGTCCATGCCCCTTGTGGCAGTTTTGGAGTTTGTGTGCACTGTGACCTGTGTTAAACATTACTCATGCTGTGATGAAGCCCTCTGACCTGAACATGTCAGCAGGGATATTTCAATAAAACATGAAGCTGCATTGACACCGACTGTTCAGCACATTGCATCGCAGAGTCACCCTGTTACAAACCCTGTAGCTGAGCAGACGTCTTGTGGGATTCTAAATATCCTACAGTGCAGGGTGTACAGGTACATGCAAGCTAATGCCGTGTGGGGGCGTGCAGGATGTTTTGATCATTCACAGTCCTGATGGTTGGTTGAAAAAGTGTGTTACAGCAATCAAAGATTAAAAGTTGAAAACAATTAGTTATGTGTCCGACAGTCTTTTGTAACTGATTTATGAGTGCATATACCCTCAGTTAACTGACCAAATATACTGTATGAATAAAGGTTTAAATTAAATAAATAAGATATTTCTAGAATACAAAATTACTTTAACAACTGCTTTATCAATTACCATAATTCCATAATTCTGTCCATCAAAGCAACATCATTGCATAATGTAATTGTTAATATTTTTCTTTGGGGAGATGTCATATTATGAAAATATATGACTTATAGAGATGATTCAGGCAAATGGTTTCTTATGTATTAGTTTCTAATCTTTACATTTCATGGATCTATTTTTAATAAAAGTCTATTTTAATATAACAACACTGTAGAGATGCTAAACAAATCTACACCATACAGCATTACTGATAAAACAATGGTGCTTATAATGTTAGAAAAACGACAATATATTTCCAAGTAATAGTGAAACAGGGGGATTCGCAGGTGTTTCCCCACAGAGCTGAAGATCTGCAGCGTTGTCATTTCGTGCGTCCTGCGTCGCGCACTGCCCGGACATACTGCTCCATCTAGTGGATTCTAATCTAACAGCCTTTACATAAACTCCTGCAGAAAAGGTCGATCAGCCATTTCCTGCTTCGTTGCTGCAGCTAAAACAACAAACAAAAAAAACAGACTCGCGCATGTCATCGTGCAAATGTGACCCAGTGGAAGCTGTTACCAGTACGCATGGACCGCTGTCATGTTAATGTCAGCTCTGCATGTGAAGAATCGTCTCCCGAGCAAAAACAGCGCCATTTCTCTGAGCTGCAGACAGACAGCAGCCGTCCTCCTCTGCAGATCATGAAATCCTGCACTGGAAGTTGTTTTTAGCGCATTCAGGAAGTTGGAATTCGTTTGGCACCGTCCACGTCGTCTTTACTGACAACACGATTAAAGCGAGAGAGAGATTTATAAAGGTGACACAAGGTAGAAAAAAACCAAATTAACATGGCAGAAAAATATTTAGATCACTTAGTAGAGAGAGTTACTGCAATACTTTGACAAGGGAATATATTGCATGGTAACAGCCTAAAAAAACATCATCATCCAAATCACTGTGACCTTTTTGGGCTCAGATGTTTTCTACAGTCTCCAAAATATTTTCTTCCACCACACGTCGACTAGATATCTGGAAATTGAGTCACTGCCAAAACATATTTTTTTCTCCAACGTGACCCATAGGGGGCTTCGTAGAAAGGCAACTTCCACCTAGAATATTAGATGAGTCTGAAAAATATTTTGCTGCTGCATTACTCAAGTTCCCTGAATAACTTGGAGAGTGTCACAGTTAATTTAATGAACTCTACAAACAACTGTTCCTCTGCAACCAAATACTGATTCATTATAAATTTGACATTTTATATGTTTTAATGCTGAGCTGAAAATAATTAAATACATTTACTGGAAATGTACCGACTGTATTAAGAGTTTAATAATGAATGGAAATGGGTACATGGACGGATTATTGTCCTCACATTTCCTATAGGCTACATGCACCAAGCTCATCCATTGATTTACATCCATTTGAGATGTTTTCTGTCTTTTTGCTTGTGGGATATTGTGCAGGTGAAGACCACTGGGCTCCTGAGCCTGTACCTAACAGATCTATTCATGTCAATCCATGAGTGGAAAATCTGAACGATGCATTTAAACATTAATATTGCACCAAACAGAGTTCTTATGTCCTGCAATAAGAATTTATTGATCTTTTGTTTGAAGGAAGGTTATTTCCAGACAAAGAACTGCAGACACAAATCCTGGGTTGATACTGATGCAGTGTTGGTTTATTTACACTTGACCAGCGAATCACAGAATAGTAATAATAAAAAATAGGCACTAATGTTAACACATGATCTGGAAACAGTGAAGTTTGTACTGAATGTTGAGTCAGTCTGTTAAAGATGATCAGTAAACCCCCACTTGCTGGTGGCATTAGAGAAAGGTCAGATTATATACTGTAAATATGTTATGAACAGTCGAGATCTTTTACTTTTTACTTTGTTAACCTCATGGTGGCGTGTCAGGGGATAATTAAAGTCAGCTGTCTTCATCCCCTGGGAGGACAATGTGTAGTAGTTGTCATAGAATACTGATAAAATACAGCTATTCTTTGTGTTATATCTTCATAAACTGAATATTTAAATATTGAAAACGAATTGTTGTAATGCTGGGACGTGGCACTTTGCACGTTTGCTGTAGCAGACCTGTCACCTATTGATTGCTGAGTGCAAAACCCAAACTTCTAAATTGAAAGTAACTCCTGTTCCCTTTTTAAACAACAATTTAATCGTCAACATCTCACATGCTTCAGTATCTACCCCGACGGCCCCCACCCCCTCTACCCACACAGACACACACACACCTACACAAACACTGACGCTCTGGAGAAGGTGTTTTTCTTCTCTACACGCTCTATTCAGAAAGGCCCCCGGTGTGTGTTGGTTTATCAATGGGTTTGAAGTGGCGCTCACGATGAGCTGTTCAGACCTAGTTCTGTGAGACAGGCAGGCAGGGAGCTTTTTGTAAACGCCTCCACTCTCCTCTGCCTGTCAGTGCGTCTGAGCTGTGTCACACACTGTGAACCACACACACAGGAACACAACACAACGCGACAAAGCCGGGCTAAAAATACCTCGATCGCCTCAGAGAGATGTGTTGAAGATGTAGCAGAATTTACTGGAAATGCAGTGACTGATGCAGACTTCGGTGGACGTCCACTGAGAACTGAATCGAGAACAATTTGAAGTAATAGGGGGAATTCTTAGTAAAAAGATAAAATCACGTTTATGAGCAGTGCTCATTAGAAGCAGGCTCATGTAACCAGCTGAATAAACAATACAATACAGACTAATGATGTCCTGCTTTTACCTGAGTTAAATGTTTTGGAGGTTCGTCGTCATGCTGCTGGTTCCACTGAGGCATCTGGTCCTTTGGTTGTTCAGCTGGTCAAGCTGCCACTTCACTAAAAAACTCAGCAGCTGACGGATGGATTGAAATGAACTCCCATACAGACAGTCATCATCCCCAGAGGATGAATCCTGCTTCCTATGTTGACCCCTTTACTTTTTCTCTAGCGCCACCATGAGGTATTTTGTTTTGGAATAAAATACCTTGACAGTCATTAGGGTGATTAGGGTCATTTCACTTTTTCTGCATGTATGAGGAATAATTTTCAACCCAATATGTGTGTTATATTAATATAATATCATCATATTATTTCTATTTTTTCTTATTCCAGCTTCTCAAATACAAGGATCTGCTACTTTTCTCTGATTTATATCATAATAAGTTGAAATTTGGGGGGTTTATCCTTTTAAATATTGTCCTGAGTGTGTTGGTTGTTCTGTCCACCAGTTTACACTCAAACTGAAAAAATGTAGATGGATTGAAATTGGTGCAGATGTTCATTGTTCCCAGCTGATGGACCCTTAACTTTATACCTATATCTACCTTTAGAGTGGGATTCTATGACATTCGGTACGGACAGTTTTTATGGCTCCTGATGACTTTGCTGATGTCCACCGATACGTTTTCCCTTATTTAAAAGCTTTTTGTAAAGTACCCTGAGCAATAATGAAAATGCTGTCACTGCTGTACATTCCAGTATGTGATCATTTAAGTTAAATGTGATCGTTCTTAGTTTGGACAACCACAACCGTACCCTGAAACAGCAAGTAGCGTGTTTTTGAGCTCCTTGTATGGTATACAGTAACACCTCAGGAGAGAGTGAGAGCCAAACATGACCCACTGTTGGATCCCTTCTCCTCTGGCCTCTGGCCCTCAACCATCTTTGTCTGGTCGGCATGTGCTCATCCACAGTCCCATGACGCACTCCTGGTCTAAATATAAATATCCAAGCAGGGTGTTCCACTGCCAAGGTCACATTATGTCATCTCAAGCAGCATATTCTCAATCAAGTAACACTGGGGACAGTGACTCGCTGAAGGTTTTACGACTGGGACGCTGCAATAACTTGTGACTAATTATCATTTGAGAGGGAGGAAACACAGGACGAGACATTTTGAGTAACTTTGAACTGATTCCATAAAAAAACAGAATTTCAGGCTTTATTTATTTTCTCTTTTGTTCTTTACTGAGACCGTTGACAGATATGGGTAATGGAATAAATAAGGTAAAGTCATATTCATTAATTACCTTTGTTTTTACTTCTGCTTTCTCCGTTTGACTCTGTTTCGAACCTTCTGCAGGTTCTGCCTGATATTTATCTTGGAAATTTCAAAGGTGAGCAGTCCTGCTTCTTGTCATCTCAGTAAATTATTTATTTATTTTCAGGATAATGTAGCAGAGCGTGTTTCAGTTCCTCATACGGAGAGGCATGTGGTGAGATGCTACACTGAGCTCAGTTTCAATAGAGTCGCAGTGTAGCACAGAATTATTGAAGTACTGTATTTTAATGTTAAAAAAAAAGAGTATTTGTGCCTGTATGAGTGCGGGGGATGGCGTGTATCTCTCAGCAGCTGGAGGAAACAAATTATTTTTGAGGGCTGCAGAGAGTACACGAGGGCCGGTGTGGGAGGGGATGCCCCTTGCAGCGGGGGTGTCCCCGGTGTGCACTGCATTCCACATCTTTCCATAAAGCAGCAAATGCAATCATTAGGCTGCTTTTTTTAAATCTTTACACAGATAAAATAATGACAACATTTTACAGAAACTGGCATCAAAATATGGATCCCTTTGTTCAGGGAACCACTGTCAAACACTTTTTCATGTTAACCAGGCCTTTGGGCGTCTTCTATCACGATGACTTAGCATCTTTTACAATTTCTAAAACGTTCTGTCAGTGTACAAGAGTAAGTTAAGAAGGGATTTAAAGTGTTCAGAGTAGCAGGGAAACTGTGTTATGGATTAAAGAACTGTGTTTTAATATTTTAGGCACATTAATAATCTCAAAATTAATACATCAAATTAATATTACACAATCTTCACAGAGCACAAGGTGAAAATGTAGTACCGATGATTATTTAATGGTATTTAGGGATTCTTGTCCATATGAACTAATTTATTTAAGGAAACAAATATGTGGTGTCACTGCTCTGTCCTAAGCACAAAGACAGCTGTCTGCTAAACTACTCATAAAAGTATTTCTGTCATGTAATTAATGGTAAAATTGTAATGAACCTTTATGACCTCAAGTCTGGTTTTACAGTAACTTGATGAAAATGACAATTTGCAATTTTCATGTTTTCACCAAAGTCACAAATATCAACAAACACAATATTTCTAAGCTGATCAAACAGTCCTGAGATTTCAAATCTATATTAAACACAATTATTAAACATACAGACGCTAATTTGAGTCAGCAAACCTGAAGTCCAATCAATGAAACAGGAATGGAGGTGTGGTTTAGAGCTACCTTGAGAACCTTAGAGCTACAAAACATGCAAACAGTGCCACAAGCAGCATCAGATGATGTGAGCCATGCATTGCAAAAAAGAGCTCTCAGAAGACCTACGATCAATGATTTACACGTAACTGCAAAGACTCTCGATCTGAAAGAGTTTGGACATTCATTAGACACGCTGTCTGGTAGTGTGGCAACTCTTTGTACAAGTGAGCACCTAACCAAGATCACTCAATAGGAACAACACAGAATCAAGGTGAAAATCACCCCAGAGTAACAGCTAAAGACTTGAAGGGTTCACCGGAGCTGGTTAACATCACCATTGATGAATCAACAAGTCCTACCTGTTCAAAACACTGGAAATGGCAGGATACCACAGAAGAAGCCATGCAGTAAGTGCTGTAAAAAGAAAACCAAGTACCAACAGTGAAGGGTGGTGGAGGGAGCATCATGTTTTGGTTCTGCTTTTCTGCCTCTGGACCTGGACCGTTTGTCATCATGTAGTGGAAATTAATTCATTAGTGTATCAAGGTATCCTACAGGACGTCAGGGCGGCTGTCTGCAGGCTGAAGCTCTGTAGAAACTTGGTGATGCAGCAGGACGAATACCCTGAAATATGAAGTAAATCTACTACAAAATGGCTTCAGAGACACAAAATCTAGAGTGGTCCAGTCAGAGTCCAGACCTGAAAGCCAATAGAGATGCTGTGATAGCAGCTGAATGTAGTGCAGGTCTAATCCACAGCTACAGGAAGTGTTTGCTTGAGGTTATAGGTGCTAATGGTGGTTTAAAGAGCTATTAAATCACTGTTTCATTTACTTTTTCCACTTAAGTCTGTATATTTAATAAAACCATAAAATATCAGAACTGTTTTTTGTTTTATCAGCGTAGATATATCGTGTTTGTTGATATTTGCGACTTTGGAGAAGTTCACATCACATTTCAGGACCCCTATATCGAGAAAACAAAACAAATCTAACTTTTTCTTCCCACTTCATGTAATATAAGCACTTATTTATGTTTTGCAGTTCATAAGCATTACTTTACTACTATATTCTCTGGCAGAAGGGCTCAGTACAGACTTATCTTGGTATTGTATTGGTGCCATCAGCTTCCTGCAAACTTGCAAAGCTTGAGAAAAAACTGCTCAAGACACATCTGTCCAACGTAGAAAACATTTGGCTTCCTTTTAAAGAACAAAATTTGATTAAAACAATTACTGTTTCTTGCTTTTGGGCCAAGCTGTTGGACTGTTTTAGAAACACTGGTTTTCCGGTTTTTCTTTCAGTTCAAAACAAGAGTAAAACTTTTAAGCCATAAAGCCACATTTGCTTGGGAAACATTTGAGGAGGGGGTTTGTTGTTGGGTAGAAAATGCTTAATTTAGGTTAGAATGTATATGAGATGATTTGTGATTGGATGGAAGGAATATTTGCAATTTCTTGATTTCGATCCACAGATGCACGAGACAGGGAGCTTTTGGGGCAACACAACATCACCCACATCCTGTCAATCCATGACACAGCTGCACCCATCCTGGAGGTGAGCTGTGTTCTGTGCTTTACATCGGTCTGCGCGACCCCCCGACCCCAACGTTAATTCAGCCCTAAACTACTTTAACCTCCCCTGAACTCACCCGTGTTGTTTCCCCACTCAGTGTAGTCATTCTGAAAGTGTGAGACTTGAGGTGCTACACTTTCTTTCCCTGACTTCACATTTTAAAAAGGCTGCAGCTGAAACTTATTATTGATGTACTGATACCTTTTATTAAGTAGAAAGCAAAAACATCCAAAAAAGGCTAGATTAGGTTAATTAGGTTAGTCAAATTGATTATTTAATCTTCTAATTGATGGTTGTTTTCAATGAAAAGAAGAAGATTTCTGAAGTTAAGTATGAAACCAGGTGATTTGACATTTCCTTCTTGAACAATTACTTAATTGATCATTATAAGATTGAATCTATCAATACACAGCTTAGTTAATCAACCACAGTTTGTATTACACCCTTGCCATCCTCTAAAATGTCCTCTTGAACAGTATATTTATTAATATTAGCACTTATTCTGGTTTGTAATTATGAAAGGATAAGCAGGAAGTGGATGGGATGTAACACGTCAGATTTTTAGCAAAGGCTGTTGACATTGACCACTTCAATAAGTGTGAAAGTCAGATGTTCTTATTTTCAATTTTGCATGAAAAGTTCTTTTGACTTGTCTGTTACACCACCTGGAAATTTACCAGGTTTCGCCAAATAAGTCTTTTTCTGAATCACTGCGATATTGTGTGGGATCCCAGTGCATTTCTATGCAGTTTCCACTCGGTGTGAATGTGCATGTTCGCAGCTGTGGTGCAGATGCAGGCCAAAAGCCGGTGGGATATTTTTCACACAAGATGCTTTTAGCTCAGCGGCTTGAAGTCTGAAAAGTCTTGAAAGTGCAACTGCATTTAAAAAAGGTTTCTGGCTTTTCAATGCTGCTTTTAGACGAGGCAATTTGTGTATGAGAGAGCGGGAAAGGTGTTTCTCTTGTGCGTACGTGTCAGGATGAGAGAAACAGCACAGTGAGAACCAAATGCATTAACTAGAAATGTATTATTGTTGATTCACATTAGATGACAGATGATAGAAGATAATTTTTCTGAAACTGGAATCATTATTATTCTATTTTATAGTATATTAATAATGAGTCTTTCCTCTTGTTGCATCTTCTCAATACAATCACACATAGAAACAGTAGAAAGAGGCGTTTAGTCAATTTTGCACATTTGTGATCTATAAACTTCTTGTTATTTCTGAAAGAATTAATTTGTATGTATTTATTGTCATTTTATTTGAGCACTTTAAACATCACATCACCCAGTTTTCCTCCCTGCGTCTGCATTGTCAAATATCCGTTTGAGATCTTCAGTGTCCGCTTTCACAACTTTCATCTTTTCTTGTTGAAAGCGAGGATGAAAAGTGCTCAGAGATTTCTGTACACTTTCTCCATCCATGCTAGCATGTTTCATTGAACGGTGAAGAGAAACAGCAACTTGTATTACAGTATCACTACCCAAACTGGTCAACCACCAAAACTTTGTAAAAGGTTTTGGGCTTGGGATTATGTGTCAGCCTACAGATTCTCTCTGAACTGTGTTGCTCATGAATCCAGGCTGCTGCACAAATCTCAATCTCTATCCCCAGATTATTCTTGTATTTGTTCATATGACGCAGCCTTTTTCTGCAGTTCTGTAGCATGTAGATGACTCAGGTCTGTTTTACCCAGTGCAGGCCAAATGGCCAGATGGGATGGTTTATTTGCATACCTAACAGTCAAACTGCTGACTGATCGATTTCTTGGAAGACAGCTTGATGGTTCCTGAGAGAGGAAGGTAAAATTTGCAACCACCAAGTCTCTGAGGTGGGACGTGCCATTTACTGTACAGTGCTCTATGTGACTCTAATTAACATATTGCTAAATAAAAGGACGAGGTCTGTTTTATGGGGCAAAGGCTGAGAATTTCTGTTAAGAAAATTTCTGCATATATCATTAAAATGCATGACGCTATTGTTTGGGGGTATGCGCGTGATTCTGTGTGGGATTGATTTTACAAATAGTGCAGCTGAGTCATGGTCATGATGAGTTTTATGAGTGATGGTGCAAAGATATGAGTACTTCTCAGTATTTGTTTGCATAACCAGAGTCTTCCTGTCAAAAATTACAATTTCACAGATATTAATGTTGATGTGAAATCCACCAAAATGTGCACACTTTCTGCTGTTTCAAAGTCTGTGCATGAGATTGTCTGGGGTTCGTATGTGCAACCTCATCTGTCTGGAGCACTTCCAGAGCTCAGTGTGTCCCAGAGGGCTCAGGGGGGTTTTGCAGCGGTGCAGTCATAACGGGACAAGGTGGTTTCTGTCCACTGTATGTACCATCAGCTGCCAGGTGCACAGTACACGCACACATGAATATCGTTATGTCATGACCTACCACACCAGCGCTGAGCAGGGTCAGGGGGACAGGGTTTCGGGGGCTGTCCCAAACACAGAGAAACAGAAAGGGTGTTAGTCTCACTGCTCAAACAAATGACCCTCTCTAAACTGTCATGTACAGTAAAATTCTAATTTCACCAATTCGCCGTATTGTGCAGTCTAAAATGTTCCCTTCTTCCCCCGTAGGACATGACGTACCTTTGCATATCTGCTGCCGACCACTCTAAGCAAAATCTGTGAGTTCTTCACTTATGATGCATTTACAGTACAACTGATTTTTAAAGGTCTGAGCTATGCTGCAAATGCACAAAAAGAGTCCAACGAATTAAACATTTTAATCATTAAAACAGATTATTTGTGCTGAATTAATTAATTGGATATTGTGTACAATCATTCACAGAAAATGAATAATAACACTGTACTTTTGTGAGTTGGTAGCACATGAATACTCAATAAAAACTTTAAGTTTAATCAAGTAGAGTTAAATTAAATGTTGTAATAAGAGATAATGTAAAACACATATAATGTTTTGACACACTAAGTTGTTTTTAGATTTATATTATTATTTATATTTTTACCAATATGAAATATACCATCTGCTAGGGTGCAGTACTTCAGAGACAGTATCATGTTTATCCACGAGTGTCGTCTGAAGAGAGAGGGCTGCCTCGTCCACTGGTGAGTGAAAACAAACCGTAAAATACTGTTGGTTGGATGAATTATGTTTGAAGGTACCTGCATGCTGAAACAATGCTTCACTCTCACCGATGACACAAAACTTTCCAGTAATTACAGGAGATTTTCTTTTATTTGCTGCACAGTACTCGGCTAAAAGTCCCAACTTTAAGGTGAAATCTACGGTAAATAAACACGAATATGATATGAAAGTTCTGTTGTTTGCATATGAGGACGCTGAAAGGAAGAAGCATTAATCTTCTATTTGAACTGATTCTTGTCTGTAACAATCACGCTTGCCTAAAGTGGATCACTGACTGGAGGTCTTCATATTTTATTAACCCCACTTTCATTTTCAACCACATCACTCAGCACACAGGACCTGCATGACAATCATTTTGCTTAATGCTTTCATAGTAAATTTCATTACCTTTCATCTTTGCTGAAATCAAACATGCAAAATCAGACATTTAACCACAACTTTAGGAAAAAAAGGGGTTTCACTTCTTTGTACACTAAAGAGGAGACTCGGTACAGTACTACATGTGATGATTCTAGTGTTGATGCTCTGGCTCTCAGTGTGGCAGGAGTGTCCCGCAGCGTGACTCTGGTGGTTGCCTACATCATGACGGTGACGGGCCGCGGTTGGGTGGAGTCGCTGGCGGCGGTGAGGGCGGCCAGGCCCTGTGCCGGACCGAACCTGGGCTTCCTGCGGCAGCTGGAGGAGTTTGAAAACACAGAACTGACAGAGGTGAGTGTTATGGAGCTTCTTTAAACAACAGCCTGTTTGTTCAAACCAAAGAGATGAGGAGGAAGTGATGCAGAGTTGGAAAGTTGGTGCATGTGCAACAGTGCACCATGTTGGCCAACATCGTCATCTACCATTGGAACTATTCTTCCTCAAAACACTAAGATGTGATGAGGCCTCTCAGCCCACAGTTTGTTTTGGAGCCTTGTGAACAAATCATTTACTGACACAACTAAAAGGTTTTAAACCCATGAAGTATATCAACTACCATCCTTTTCCACTTGACATGAAATCTGCATCACAAACGCCCCCAAATGACTCTTTAATTATCAGAATTTGAGGCACCGACAAGAAGAAGTCTCGATCTCGATTCTCTCGACCAGCTCTGCCAGAGAAAGGTCGCAGTAAGTGCAGCCAGTGAGCAGCTCTCATAGGAATTAATCAGGGTTGTATCTCCTGAAGAGATACTTACATACAACTTACACTGTATAGTTGTAGCCCTTTATCAAACCTGTCCCGGTGAAAGAGATGACCACACAATGTGGGAGGAAACCCAGAAATGACCGGAGACAGAAGAGAGAATCATTGTAAAAGGGGTAAAACTCATTAAATGAACTGTTTTCATTTCATTTTATCCTCATTCATGTCCGTGGGGCCCAGAGAGGCTCGACTGGAGTGTTCATGGTCTGGAGTCCAGAGGAATGGGGGGTTTTGTTTTCAGCATACGTGCTTCCTTCTTATTCACGACTGGACGCCGTGTTTCCAGTTCTCATCATACGTTAGTGTTGTGCAACATTAGAGTTGAACATGGGGCAAAAAGTTTAGCAGGACATAAAAGTGTGCAAGTTACAATAATTGTTATCATGTCGCTTCTGTCTTTACTCGAGTTGGACTCTGTCGATTTCACTGTGATGACCTTTTTTCCACGTTAACACCCTCTGCGCTCTGTCTCCTTCCAGTACCGAGCCTGGTGGAAGAACAGATACGGGAAGAACCCCTTCAACGATGAAGAGGAGGTCAAATCCCTTTTAATGAGGAGATCCAACAGCAGCAGCAGCTCAGCCAGCGTTACTCCTGCACTATCCACCACCTGAAGACACTAAATCTTAGCTTAAACTCAAACAGCAGAGGACTCAGGGCTTTTGCTGGGACCAGTAAACCAACCAAAACCAGCAGCTGTTTGAACACACCCCTCGTTGGTGACGGCCACACGAGCTGTGGTCCCCCACAGGGTTCAGTATCGATACAATATGTTGAATCCCGTGTCTGCAGAAAAGCTACGCAGTCATGTGATGGGGGATTTTTATTTTCATGGCAATATCACGAGTCCCTTTCGTCATGTCATGTCCTTGCCTCTAACTGTCAAAACAACATGCAAGGGCAGTCAAGCACGACATCAAGGAAATATGTACATACAGTCCACAGTGTGAACACACATTTAGCCGCGTGCACTCCCCTCGTCAGTTACGTTATGCTGTGTCTTTGGACTTGAAATATGAGTATTACTTTCAATAGACGGTGAGAAAGCTGGAGCTGTTTTACAGCATCTTCCAGTAAAACAGCATCACCAGAAGTATTATTATTGCATTATTATTCCTAAATAAACTAAATGTATTGACTTTGTTTGCACTGTTTGACGTGATAATAACAAGAATTCTCACAAAAATCATATGTGTGTATTTTATTGCTGATGGTTTTTGGAGTTCACGTCTGTGTTTGGGCTCCAGCAGAGGTCGTTTACATAAGTCACTTTGCATCTACTTCAATTAAATGTTAATAAATTAAAATCATTATTTGAATACTGCTGTACAAGTACATCTAAACTACTTTACGTACTTCACTACATTTATTATTACTATGAAATAATAGTAATAACAATGGATTCAGCTCCACTTGGACCAACTATTACTTTAAGTCCTACAGCATCCAGCACTTTTACAGAACCTTTATTTTAACTGAGTGTTTTATTTGACTTTAATGATCATTTTACATTAGATAGTTCCAGTTGGAGTGGAAACCCACTCTGTAATGTGTTTTTCTGTGATATTCCCATAACAGCTCGTCTCTAAAACGATGACACACCGTTTGTAACATCTTATCTGCTGCTCTGTTACTGTCTCTCTGCGGTATTATCACAGTTGTTCTATTTAATCTTCCAATGGGAACAAACGTGCGCTGATGTTTTTCTAGATCACTTCTACTGCAGGACCACTGCACAGTTACTTTTCGTAAGGCTTTATCATTTCAAAGAATTGTTTTTGTCGCAGTCCCATGATTTTCCACGTGTGCGGGTGTGTGACACTTCAGACTGACGCCGGTAGGGTTTCCCCTGTGTCTTACTGGAGATCGGCCGCTGTGTGCGCGCTGATAAGCTTCGCAGGAGAGAGAGAGAGAGCGCGGCAGCAGGTGCGTCCTCAGCATCCCCGGCTCTGTCTCCGCCCTCCCGCTGCTCGCTATAGGCTGCCAGGATTTAAGCGGGCCCGCCGTAATGATGAGGGCTTTCTGACACTGACTGATTTCAAAACTTGACGGGTTTCGAGTTTCACAGGTAAGACCACTCCGATCCGCTTCCAGGGCGCACGCAGCGCGCGTGGGAGAGCAGGGGGTTCGACCTTCAGCGGGCTGTGCTCGTGTCGGACAGACTGATCTCTGCTAAACTTTCCAAACACTCACAGCATCATATCACATTTCAGCACACGACAGTGGAGGTGTTGCACGTGTCTGTCTGAGCAGAGATGAACCCTGACTTGGATTACGGAGGCTCCGGGAGCAGCGGGAACGGGAAGCTGCGCCAGTGGCTCATCGAGCAGGTGGACTGCGGGAAATATCCCGGACTGGTGTGGGAGAACGACGAGAAGAGCATCTTCAGGATACCGTGGAAACACGCCGGGAAACAGGACTACAACCGGGATGAGGATGCCGCGCTTTTCAAGGTAAGAGACCTGCATCCTCCGGTGCGTGGTCAGACGTGAAAATGCGCCTTTTCAGAATAAAAGTAGTCCCAAAGTAGTTTCCCAGTCTTAAGCAGATTCGTATTTATCTAAAGCACAAATGTGAGAGATCAGAAGAACTTTTTATATGTCTAAGAGTTTTAATCACCCATTTCTAATCCAGCTGGTGCAAACGTACCAGCTCAGTCACGCATTTAAGAGTTGGTGTTTTATTGTCTTAAGTGTTTTTGTGAAGCAGAATATTCTCATCATTTAATCACCCGTTTGATTTAATTTAAAAATAATCAGCTATCATATACTTATATACTGTCCTGCTGTTGATAGATGCGATATAATAGAATCATTTGAGCTCCTAAATGCCTTTATTAAACTTCTATCTGCGGGCTGTAGTTAGACTCAGACCAGACTCCAGCCTGGTTTCTGACGTTTTACCGGTGACTTGTCTTCAGGCCTGGGCGCTGTTTAAAGGCAAGTTTCGGGAGGGCATCGACAAACCGGACCCTCCGACCTGGAAGACGCGGCTCCGCTGCGCCCTCAACAAGAGCAACGACTTTGAGGAACTTGTGGACCGGAGCCAGCTGGACATCTCCGACCCGTACAAAGTCTACCGCATCATCCCCGAGGGCGCCAAGAAAAGTCAGTATCTCCTCAGACATTTGGTTTATTTCAACATTACAGCTGCTGATTTGATGTCTACTTTACTTTAGTTGACAGTAAACTAAGCTTGGAAATTCTCTGAGTGTGTCTGAGTGTGACTGATAAAGGTCACAGACTTCTCGGTGCAGTAATGAGCGTTTGAAGAGTCAAACAACTAAACCACCAGTGAAGGTCATGGGCTTTTTTTCTGTGTGACACTTTCTTTGTTGAAGTGAACCTTTTGTTTCTTGTGTTCAGGACCCCGACAGGAGGACAGTCCTCTGAGTCCCATGAGCTACCCGGTGCACCCCTCCTACCCTGCCCTGCAGACTCAGGTGATTTTCATACACATGAAAATAAGCTGGGTGACTTAGGATCGAGAGGGAGGGAGAAACTGAGAGAGCCTGGGGTTAAATGTGCAGCACGAACATGGACGAGAAACCAATTGTGCATGCATGGCTTACTTCACACACTGCACAAGTGAAGGCTACAGATTCATGATGTGCATCCTAAACCTTCACCAGTGTCAGTCGGTGAAGAGTCTCAGTCGTCCAGGTGAAGTTATCTGGAAGTTGAGTCATAGCAACTGGACTTCCTTTTGTTAGGTCGAAACCTATCGCTACTCATCCAAGTAGCTTCTTCAGTCACTTCACTAGTGATGACTTCAGGTGCCCATTTGGGAACAGGATTTTTCTTGTTCATCTTTTTGAATTTTAAAATGTACTTTCCCTCATTTACCTGCAGATGTGTTACTTCTAGATTTATTAATTTTTTATATAAAAAATTCTCCACGTTAAAAAGAATATAATTCTACTATAATTAGCACACATAAACTTTTGTTATGAATATAGTTTAAATTCATTAAAGAGCAGCCACAGAGCTGATTATTAGATGATCATGAGAACACGTGTTTCAAAGAAATAGAGTCACAGTTTGGACAGATGTTAGTCACATTATGTCATATTTACAACTTCACACCTGGAGGCTTGAGTTCACCAGCAGCATGTGAATGCAACGCAGTAGCATTTCTCACAAGTGAAGTCCTCACATGCTGTGTTTGTGTTTGTCTCGGTCTGTAGATGTCACATACACAGTACATGCCCACACCAGAATGCAGCTGGAGAGATTACTGTCAGGAGCAGGCCTCTCTGACGGAGCTGCCCTTCACTCAGTGTCCCTGTCCCCCCCGCAGCCTGCCCTGGCAGGGCGCATCCATGGAGAATGGTACGCTCCTCTGTCTTCATAAATGCAGTAGATATTGTACATGTTCTGTTCTGGTTCTGGTGCTGAACTGTGTCTGTTCTTTACAGGGTACCAGCTCAGAGCCTCGATTTACTCGTACGGTCCTCCTGACAGCCAGCCTTCGCCTTTCACACTGGACGCCAGCATCAGATCAGCGGAAGCGCTCTCAGGTACAAAAATAAACACTTTCATTTCACCTTTTTCTCTGCACACTATGGAAACAGTGGGAGGGGGATCATGAGTCCAGACGACATCCTCAACTGAGCATTTGATGTGACTTCAATGTGGCTTCAGGTGACCAAACAGAAACACCTGGAAACGTCCATATGGTCGTATGAAATCACGTGGCTCAGATGTAACTGTGAAAGCGTGAAACAGATACTGAAATATGACAGAACCACGACTAAAAGACTGATTAAAGTCTACAGTTTGTTGCTGCCCCTACTGGTCAGGAAGCAGCTGCAGCTTTAATAGAAGCTGGAGGGTATAAGACATAAAGGTGAGCTTGTTGAAGGTGCTGGGGGTGATTTCAGTTTAAGACTAAAATGTGACTCGGTGATGTCTAATGGACGACTTTCTTTCTTCAAAACACTCACTGGGTGCTGACAGTCCTGCTGTAATTGCTAAAATTTTGAAATGACACAATTCTTCTAACACAACAACCATCATCACAGTTTGGCACTCGTCTAGTTTTAGTATTTACCCACAACATAAACAAGAACACAAAGCTAATCCGGTGCACGTTAATTGAACTAGACGCAAGAGTCACTTTAATCATTTCATCAAATCATTCGGGAGATTTGGACTTTTCACAGTAGTTGGAGCAGCAGATGTTTGGTGTGGACTCAACACTACACTGAGAAACATGTTATTATTATTATTATTATTGACTTTTTACATGGATTCTTTTTTCCTCCGTCCAGATTTCCGCCTGCACGTATCTGTGTATTTCCAGGACCTTTTGATCAGGGAGGTGACCACTTCCACTTCGGAGGGCTGCCACATCACTCCGTGCCCCCCAGACGAGAAGCACTACCTGCAGTCTGGAAGGCCTGAGGTGATCCCCCTCCCCGTGGACAGCCTCTCACCCGTGCATGCACAGAGAAGGGCAGACGAGTGTCCCCCGAGTCCCTCGTCCCTCCTGGACAGGGGAGTGTTAGTGTGGATGCGAGCAGACGGACTCTACGCTCAGCGACAGTGTCAGAGCAGAGTGTACTGGCAGGGAGGACTGTCTCCCTACGGGGAGAAGTTCAACAAGTTGGAGAGGGAGGTCCCCACCAAACTGTTCCACACACAGGACTACCTCACAGGTGAGACAGCAAATCCTACATTAACTAGAACAAGCATCAGTTGCACAACTCCTCTGCATGATGCATTTCAGTGTTGATGGACGTACACAATAATTAGAAACTAAACGAAGCTTCCTGTGTTCTCACCTGGACTGAGAGTATTCAGATACTTCCTGTGAAGAAGTGCTTTCAGTAAAATGACATAACACCTACAAAACCTCTGATTCACAAGTAGCTGAAGAACCTTCCCTCAAATTTAACAGGAACTATCTGATAAAGTGTAAGAACAGTTATCAAAAAAGAAAACAATGGAAATTCTGTTATACTGATTATAAAACCTTCCATAAACTGTACAAAGTGAATGTGGAAATGAGGAGAGAGAGGTTTCTGTTCATGAGCTGTATGTGAGGGACTCATCATTTACTGTAAATCTCTCTACACGAATGTCTTCTAAGAACAAAACTGAAGAAAAACAAAAGCCCCTGAACATCAACACAACTGTGACAGTTTAAGTAATATTTCATGATAAGGTGACAATCACAGGACCACACAGCCACATCATCCCGCCCACATGCTAAGACAACCCCAGCTGTGTAAGACTGACAGCTAATTGTATTTGCATACATTGTGTGACCAGGACTTTCCATTCGAATCACCCCAAATGTCATAGCATTTCAGGTGAAATTCTTCTGAAATCATTTGAATGTGCCCATTCACTCATCTTTTGATATCCAAGCTAATAGTGAGGCTTTGTTTTCCACTTTCTAACCAACAGAGATCCAGAGTTACGGGCTCCATGGTCGGCCACTGCCTCGTTTCCAGGTCCTGCTGCATTTTGGAGATGAGTGTCTGGACCCACAGAGGCAAAGACGGACCCTCACTGTCCAGGTGTGCATACTGTAATATTACTATTTGCATACTGTTTAATGAGCCCTGCTGTAGTTTCCCAGTGCTTATTCCTGGAATCCAGATGTTGAGAAACAAAATGTGAAGGTCTGAGTTCAACTCAGCATCATAGTTCACAAAATCAAAAGTAAAGACTGAAAGACTGAAAGTAAAGTCCTGAAATTTTAAAGTATTCAAAAGTGAAAAATAGGATTTGAAAGTTAAAAACTAAGATTTGAAAGTCTGTCAGTACTTCTTCATAAGGTTCAAACACTAGCCACTTCCAGACCTCTAGATCTCCACCCACATGTGGGAGTTTTTGGACGTTTAGATAAAAAATGAAGTGGAACGTCAGGTTCATTTAACACTGAATGAATCTAAATCTGCTGCATTAGATGCAGAAACAGCCCAAACAAACAGGCTCAGAGATTACTCATTACTGTGTCTGCTGTTGTTTTCATGTTATTTCTGCTGGGGAGGGCGGTTATTATATCAAACCAGCCAGTAGCTACTGAAGTCTTCAGTCTTACAAGCTCTGCTCACTAGAACTAGATGTTTTTCATGTAAATCGATTTTTGTTTCATTGGTTCCAGCTTCTACATTGTGATGTTTTCCAGTTTTTCTGTCTTATTTCATAGTAAACATACTAATTTTAGGTTTAGCAATTTGAGGTGGCAGTAGCTCAGCTGCTGGAGCAGTTGTCCACGTACCCCAGTGTCAGTGCCAACCAACCAATGGGATCAATAAAGTTTTGATGCCGTTGCCTTGAACATTTAGTTGAATTATTTTGGGGTCTGAGCTATGATTTAGTCGAATATCATGAGTTCTGATACATTTCATTGAGAACGAGCAGAGTTTTATCTTTTCAGATCTTTTCAACTTTGTCAAATTTCCATAAGATGGTTTAGAAAACTTTGAATTCACAATAACAAAAAACAAAGTCATCACTTACTAAGTCTTTTTCCCCTGAGCTTTCCACCACATCTCACTGTCACTTTCAGTGGTTGGAGTTTATCACAACAACAGATCCTTGTGACCACAGTTGTTTAATCTACATGACGATTTACCAAAGCTCTGTAAATGGCCACTGACACCGAAGATTTGGGAAAATCGTGATGCTAAAAAGTTTGAAATCCTGTTTTTCCCTTTCCGAGCCTTTTTACTGACCTGGCTGATTTTGCTGTCCCGCAGGTGGAGCCGCTGTTTGCCAGGCAGCTCCTGTACTACGCCCAGCAGTCAGGCGGCCACTACTACCGCAGCTACGAGCACCCGGGGGTCACGGACCACATAAACGCCTCTGAGGACTACCAGAGAGCCATCACACACCATCACAGCAGCAGCCTGCAGGAGTGAACTGTTCGGGTTCAAGTGACTGTTGAAAACCTTCAGATGCACCGATGAGCTTTCACACAGGAGACCGGGAGATAAAACTGGATCTGCTGGAAAAAGGACAAACTCGGGCAGTGTTCAAATGAAATGATGGACATTTAGCAATTGCTGTTTGCCCTGTACGGGTCTGTGCGAGTGCGGCTGAAAACAAATTTGCCATTTTTCTTTTCCTTTACTACTACTTTACTTTTAGGGGTCAATAAATACTTTCCATACTTACTATGCAAACAAAACTGACAGCTTAGGTGATTGTACTGTAGAAAACTGTAAGGAACCTTTTTGTGCCTTTAATACTTTGACATTTTGGTAAATAGAGTTATTCACTTAAAGGAAAAGATTGATCCCACTTGTAGCAGCTGGTTAGCTTAGCAAAAAGACTGAAAAGACAATTACCGTAATGTAGCACATAAAAGCTAAATTTGTACAAAGCCCTACGCAGCATAGCGTGCTAATGCATGGACTTCAGGAAAGATGGAGGACTGTGTTGCAGTCTTTATGCTAAGCTAGGCTAATCGACTGCTGTTGAAGCTTTTGAAGCTTCTGTGTAGTGTCAACTTTTTTCTGCAGTGCTTTGCAGGAAAGCAAACGTCTTTGCTTTGTTGCATTAGTTTGACATTTCCCAAAATATCAAATTATTCTTTCTTTTCCATTTTATACATGTACATAACTTAGATTTTTCTGTTGCTAGGAGACACTATCACCAGCATGGAGTAAATTATGAATGACGTCTTGTGCCTGGCTGTGAGGGAAACTCAGGGAACTCATTTTTGATAAGCTTTTTGAACTCAATTTAGTACGAAATAGTTCAGTCACATCATGTATTTTTATAAATTTAAAGTCTCACGAGTGACATCTGAGAAAGAATGAATGTTTGGAGCTTTTTATGTCTTTAAAATGCACAAAAAACACAATAAACGGCATAAGTGTAAAGTGTGACGACCTATGTTCATACCCGTGCAAGCTCGACAAGCAGCGCCAGTACTATGTGTGCGTGTCGGAGCAGGAAGTGTGGTTCAGATGCAGGATGAGGCTGGTTAATCAAAGGCCTCGTTATCACAAACAATGTGATGACATCACGAGGGGAGGAAGAGGTCGGCCACGCTTTCCGCGCTGCGCTGGAGAGAAAGCTTTCCTGGCTTCTACTCACAGATTACAGTATTGTTTCCACTTTCATGGAAAACAATCACAAAGAAAACCCACAAATACATTTGTCACCACCGTGAAATTTACAAGAAGAGCAAGGAAGATGTCATCTCCTGATAAGGCGGCTTTAGAAAAACAACTCACACTTACTTTGAAAACCACAGTCTACTGCATTTTCAGCAGGAAGAGGCCTTCTGAGTTTAATATTGTCCCCAACAGAGCCGACAGACTGTCAGCAGTGCATCTCAACTAATGCTAATAACTTCCATTGATTAATAAGGTTTCATCAAATCCTGATATCACACACTGTATTTTATATATAAATTATGTATATTAAAATTGACTCTTTAATGAATTCGTCAACTGACCATTTTAGCAGTACACACACATCACGTGTCGTATAAACTTTCACATATTTCATGCCTGATATCATATTTCTCTCTACGATGGACACAGGCTGTATTTTACTTTGACGCTGATATACTCTGTCCGGCTGTTCGAAACATTCTCCAGATCATCAAAAGTGAATTAATCTGCGGTTAAACTAGTCCCCAAATACAGTGACAGGTCACATTTTTCAGAAACTGAACTGTGTATTCGACCCGTATGACTGAGAGTCTTGTATATTTGAGAACCCTTCAAATCTCGAGTGCCACAGACAGGGCAGGAAAGCAGAGAGCAAACTGTGACACTCAAACATCTGCCAGTGACTAACTATTTCCAGGGCCATTCAGCTGATACAGATACAGTTTTTCCAGTTTTTGTTTTTTACTCTCAACTAGCTGAACTCAGAAGTTGCTGTAGTCTTGTTTTTGTCTGAAGAAAACCACATCAGTAATTCAAACAGGGTGCCTCGCTGCAGACCCACTTTACTGTAACACTGAAGTAGAAAATCTATCGTTTTTAAATCTGACGTTTTAGAAAATGATAAATTCAAATATCAGGGTCATTTTATCCATCGACAATCAATAAGTTATTTGAACGTTTAACATTTGTTGTTGAAATATTGCACCTATGACTTAAAATCCATTTAAGTCATAGTATTTATCTGCCTCCAACTAGTGAAGTTGCACTTTACGTGCACGTTTGTCCAGACTCTTATTCTAATGGGTTTATGAACGAGTCCAAGTGGAAGTTTGATCTTCACAAGTGCAGGATGGACGTACAACCTGAAAACACAAAACTTCTGTCACCAGTGTGGAGGCATAAAGGCCAACACTTCCCTATTTAACAGTATAATGCTTTTACCTGTAAATGTCAGGACAGTTGAAGTGATACGCCTCAAAAAAAGGGAGGGGTGTGTAGGGCAAAGCCTCAAACGCCACACATATTTCCAGTGTGAAATCTGCGTACCATTCTTACTAATCTCCTTCCTGTTTTTTCAGTCCAGATGCACAACATCTGTCTGATAAACATGTGACGCTTCCTCAAGGTGAGCACAGTCGAATTTTCTCTGATGAATCAAATGTCTCCAACCTTTTAATTACCCACTCATGGTAAATTAAAAAAAATCATATCAAAGCCTTGATGTGTTGTTGTGTTTTTACAGCTCTTGCCATCTTGTCTCCTGAATGGAACAGAGTACTGGTGAATAAAAATAAAAAACTCCCCCTCCTCACCTCTGTTACTGTAAACACAGAGCTGGTGGAGAACGGATAAGGCTTCGAGCTTTGATCTTATTTTGTGAATGAATCCGTGGGAGGACAGAGAGCTAAGTTTAGAACACAGAGAATCAAAACATCTCCTGCCTGCTCTGCATGGCTTTCCCCTTCATATCGATGGGAAATAGACAGAAAAAGAACCTCTGAGATGTATGAATGAGACCTGAACGCCATGAGAGAACATATACAGGTGTAGCCTGACTGAGTTTTAATGCTGCTACAACAACAGCAGCATTCACACATTGTCCTCACTCAACCCCTAATGTCATGTAAAGATTTCTCATGTGAGCTGTGGGCGTTTCGGTGTCTGTCTCTGCCAGAGTGACTAGACCTACCACAATCATATCGTTCTCTTTCTAAGGCCCTACTCCCACAGCCGTAATCACACTTTCTGTTGTCACCATCCTTCTTTTGCCTTTTGCAGTTCGCTGCCCTGAATAACGGCCTACGCCTGTCCCCACCCAGCATACGCCCTGTGATTACTCTCCTCCCTGAGAGCTAGACGCTGACATACCAGACAGTGAGTGAAATGGTGAGCTGGAGCTCCAGAGATGAATGGATTAACCCGCTTTAAACCATAGTATATACAAAGTGCAAATATGCACAATAGCAAAATGGTTCACTGGAGTTTGACACATATACATGCAAATGCGTCTAGGTGGGGACACTCATAAGTGAGTGTTTTGCAGATATTTCACAGGCCTGAAAACAAGAACATCAGAACAACTTCATCAGCAGCTCTGCTCTTTGTGAAGCTTTTAAATTCATTTGTGAATCCACGTATGGAAAGTCTGTTTGATCAAACAGATACTGTACATACAAGTGTAGTTTAGACAGATCACTCAGGGACTTTGTATTGTGCAGATTTGCACAATGCAATTCAACATCTGTACATGTCTGTAGAGTTTTACACTTTGAAATCAAACAAAACAATTTAGATTTCCACAGAAACTCTGGGTTTAACTGCCAGTAAGAGATGACATTAGACTGACTGCCTGCACCAAGAAGAATCATCAACTGTTTGTTGGTTAGTTCGCAGAATTGCTAAAAAATAAAGTTACGGGTTAGGAACTAACTGTGTTAGTACTCCTGATGTTTTGGTGAGTGAGGATTTTTAGTCATGAAGTCGAAACGTTTCAATATGAATTCAAGAAGTTTCATCAGTCTGTCGAGACCTTAAATTAATCCCCCAGGGTGGTTTCACTTCTTGGACCTGGACAGGATCGTTAGGTGGACAGTGATTGTTAATTGTGACCTTCCATTTTACTGGGTATAGATGATGAATTGGTTTTCACACCACTTATTCTATCTTCTCTGTCCAAAATGTGTCCATCAAATGAAGGTACACAGCCTGTTCTGGTCCAGAGGTGTTGCTCCTCACGTCTTCTTGTTTAGTTTTCTAAAGTAGAGCTCTGGACACTCTTCACTGGACTCATTGGACTGCGTGTAGTAGATTGCTCACATTGCGTTTTGGAGTCTGGTCTTTCGGTCCTGAGGGTTTTGTAAATGTAAATAGTAACGTGCAGCTCCCATATTCTTTGCAAATGAAGAACATCATAATTAATGTGCAGCCCAACCTGAAGTTCTACTGTAAGCAGCCATTTGAAGTCACTTCATCTGAATTTACAGAAATGACTTCAAAGTCACAGATAATCAGCAGACGAAGAACTATCAGGTTAAATATTGAGCCAAACGGGGAAGACACCAAGAAATACTCTGAATAATGAGAAGTTTAAAAACTTAAAGCTCCACGATCAACTGGTCGGTGGATGAGGATCATCTGATGTGGTTACAAGCTCAGAAAAAAGCTGGACATTGGTTTGGGATTGTTTTGTCAAATGCCAAATCTGATTTTACAGAAACAACCTTATTCATACACATAAATACAACATACGGCTCTTAACAGTATGTTGAAGCACTTTATTCTGATGAGGCACAGTACAAAGCATGAGCAGTAACATTAGATCTTGTGGACACTAAACCAGAGCAGAGATAGTGTTGACCCAGAACCTTCCTAAGACAAGCAGGTTAGCCATTTGCACACCGACTGTTAGGAACATGAGTGGCCAAACTTGATTTGCATAACCAACATAACTGGGACTGTCCTGCACAGTAACAGTGAAATCAACTCATTTAGTGTGAAGATTAGATGAACAGACATTTGGGCTCATTTAGTGAAGCAGAAATTGAAAGTGTCACTGAAAAAATAGTGATGAGTAAACATTCAAGTGATAACTAACGAGATATATATAGTTTAAGTTCATTAGATGATTCCACATAGATAAGAAGTGAAGACGGTGCAGTTTAGCATTTGTCAGAGCAGTTTATCTCTTGATAGGCTGGACGGAGGAGGGCTGGAAGCAGGTGAGCTGGAGCTGCATGCTGCTCTTAAACTTGTTCAACAGCTCTTCCAGTAACCTGGTGGAAAAGAGAAACACACATGAATCATTATAAATTAATCTTTAAATCATGAATCAAATACCAAAAGGTCTCAATCCCTTTTATTAGTAATGAACCAGTATGATACTCACTTCTTATCGGCTCCGCTCTGTAACAGAGGCAGAGCATCCAAAGCCAGTTTGAAGCTGGCACTAGAACGAGACAGTTAAGGTTTGCTTAACTTTTATTGACAGCAAAAACCAGAAAATACAGTTCAGTGAGAGTCTATGTATGTTTCCAGGCATGCATACTGATCTACCCACATGAACACATACCTGTAAGCGCACACACATACACACACCACAGTGCGTGCACACAGCAGAACCAGATTACTTTCACTTCCTTTCTATAACCCACCAAGTAACATAAATAGGGATTGTAGGGAGGGATGTGTGACTGCTAAGATTTATGTCTGACATTCGCTACCATAAATCACTGGGCACATATACGAGTTCCCATCTGTGGCACTGTGTGAATGTGTGTGTGCTGCACTTACTTGCTTTCAGTGTTTAGGTATGCGGCTATGGCATCTCTAAGAGCACAGAGTTCAAGTCGAGCCTGAGGACAATGCAAGGTGGTAGTGGTGGAGGTGGTGTTGGTGGTGGTGGTGGAGTCGAGGGTTACAAAAAGGGGCAGAGAGAACAGAGCCGAAGACACAACATGAACACCTTCAACTGTCAGCAGTTGGTAGTTTAAACTGAAATATGGCATTATCAGAAACGACAGGAAAATCCCCTCCAAGTGTTGGGGTCGAATTATGAGTCAGGGTCTTATTATGAGTGAGTAAATGCCCTATAACGGCGTGTATGTGCTCCTGTGAACGTACCTGCAGGGCTCCATTTTTGCTGAAGGAGGACACACATTGCATAAGACGACACATCTCATCTGCAACTGACTCAACAATTTTTGATAAAACCCGAGGCACCAGATCCTTAGAGACTGTGAAGACCTGAGACAGAGAAGTTGGTGATAAAGAATAAGGCAGAGGAGGAAAAGGCAAAACAACAAAAACAAAACTGTGTCAGTGCAGCATTTAAGAAAAGGGCAAAGCACAAAGAACAAGAGAAGTGTGTGTGTGTGTGTGTGTGTGTGTGTGTGTGTGTGTGTGTGTGAGGTGTGTTGGTTGTTTGTACCTCAGCATGAACTGTGATGATGTTAACCAGAGCTTCCTTTAGGTAGTTCCTTACACCTGTGGGAAAAAAGAGAAAAAAAAACATTAATCAAAACATCACGTATACGCAAAGTAGAACTTGAAGATTTGAAACCCTGTGTAGCCGCATGTCAGGTGCAAACAACAGCGGTGGAAGAAACTGCAAAATGCAATAAAGTGAGAATTCTGATAGGTGTAATGTGCAGCTCACATCAGTTGCACTGGAAAGTAATGATGTGTAATACAGCCAGAAGAACAGTAACTAGGATGGTCAACCTTGGATGTGAACGTGAAATGCTGCATTTGTGCAGGACGGTATCCTGAGTGGCTGTAAACAAGTGTTTAATCGATAATGAACAGGTTGTTTTGATGCATGTGAGAATCTACACACATGTTTATAGGGTTTACCATCAAGACTATTCACGATTAACAACGTCCAGAGAGAAGTAAAGTACACACTGTGCACACTAAAAGCAAATAATTCACTATACTACTGGTTACATCAGGTCTAAACGACAACAGCTTTGTGTCATCATGTTTTTTAAGTAAGTGGTTCTTCAGTGAAACGTCCATAGTCTTGATGACTGATGTACATAATAAACAATTTATCTGAACCACTGTCATTTGTGCTGAAATGTGACTAAGCGATAAGTCTACATTACTCATTATACATTACTCAATTATTAATATTTACTTGATCTTATGATGAATAATAAATGCCACCCAGAAACTGCTATGTAACACATTTATAGTAAACAAAACAGCACAATTTGAGGCAGTAGAGACCACAGTTAAAGTAACATTTAATAAAACAGTGAAACAACCAAAAGCAACAGGCTGAAAGTACTGAAACTGGAATTTTAATGTCTTGCAGCACCCACACGCTAACATGAGTCCCACACAGAAAGTGCAACAAGTGAAAGTATCATATCCTAGAACTGTGGTTAGTGTCCATACGGTTCCTCTTTCACATGTAGCCCAAACACACAAACTTTCAGCGGCACAAACAAACTAACTTTCGATCAATGCTGCCTTTTAAAACTGTGTAATAAGCCGCTGGCCATCTGAAAACTCACACACACACACACACACGCTGTGACAAGTTGCTTCACATCCTGTGCTAAGGTAAACCACATATACGCATTTAAGTTTCACCTGGGTTTGGGGTGCATCTGGTGAGCAAAAAGTCAAACTAAACTCATATACAAACATTGCTGCACACCCACAGTTAAACACAAAGGCCATGAGACGTGTCAGAGGGACCAATAGAACGTTCTCAGCGGTGTTTACAGTAATGCATCAAAGAACCGTACTTTACACATGACACATGACACATGGAAACCACAACAACACAGATCAGAACAGATATTTCGAGCTCTAATTTCATAACATTACTGGGGTCAGTTAGTGGTTACGGTGGGTGATTTCCCCCCCATTGTCTCAGCCTGACATACCAACTTTTATCACTGTGATAAAGAAGGAGAGCGAACAGAGCTAAAACTTTTCAGTGTGCCTCTGCTCTTTAGTACCTGTAGGTGTTTGGCAGTCTCTCCAGTCAAAGTATCCAGCGTAGATGCCGGGTTCCAGAGAACCTGCAATCGGATCAGCCCGTCTCTCGATGTAGGCTTCAAACAGTTTTCTGTCCAGCTCCCGTACAGCATCTACACTGGCCTGGCAGGACAAACACACATCTTTTTACAACAAAAAACATACTAAGTACAGTATATAATACCTTTTAGCAGGCTGTACACTTTAATGTATGAATTCCTAGACACAGTAGGCACTGCCACACATTATTGAACAATCCGATCAAGACCACAACATCTGACTATACAATCTAAATTATATATATATATAAAGCCGGAATGTCTGCTGTCTGTGTTGCTAATGTATGAAATATACATACAGCAATGCTTAAGTGTTTGTGAACCCTTTAGCATTTTCTTTATTTCTGCATAAATATGCCCTAAAACATTATCTGCACAACAGCTTGGAGGGTTGTTGGTTGCATGAGCTGCCTACTTCAGCTCCAACATTTTATTAGGCCTTTCCAAAACATTGCACTTCATTCACTTCATTCACTTCTGCTTTAACCCTCTTTTGTTAGTTCAGGATCCTTTATGATCCATAAAGGACAATCTGCTCGACAGACAATTAGTGCTGAATCCAAACTTTTTAATTAAATACTTATGAATCTCTTTCCAGCCTTGTGATTCCCAGTTTCCCAGACATTGACTGAAACACGTGACTCTAATTTTGATTTAATATAAACTGAGAATCCAAGTGTTTCACATAGTTTTACCACACAAATATTTAAAATGTTATCTATTTACACAAATAGAGAAAACTCTGAAGGATTCACAAACTTGTCATTACTCTTGTCTGCACATCATCGGGTGAGTTGTTTTTGTTTAGTTGGATGTATATAATTGTGTCTTGGAAACTACTGATAACCTGAGTGAGTTCCTTTTTCGTTTAGCAGCTCAGGTAAATTCTAATTCTGAAATCCACCAAATCCACAATTTGATGAAAATATCAAGATTGAAATAAAATTATTTTCCAGAACTAATATTTACGATAACACTACAACTATTGATTATTTGTATCCACTCTTAAAACATTGCTGTGGCCTCTCACTTTGGTCTTGGCTGAAATCTCAACACCTGCCATGAAAATTTGTCCAAACATTTCTCAGATAATCTGCTGCTACAGTTCTGCTGCTACAGAATTTCACAGGGTGGGTCTTCAAATTGCTTTAATGCCAATATCCAAAAAGGCTTGATTTAGAGTAATATATGAAAGAAACAAGCATAAATACTAAAGTGATTGAAACAAATAGCTATCTGGTAGCTGGTATTCAACCTTCAACAGTTTCAATGAATAATGTTCAATACTTAACTTAACTGATGAGTCTTTTCTGTATTAATCACTGTTTATACAATGACAAATGTATAAAACTTCATATAGTTAATATTTAATGTGTCTACTCATATTATCAGATGATATGCAGATTGGAACATGTTATTTCTTCTGTGCTGTTTCACAAGAAAAGCTGTGGAAATGTTTACAAACCTACAGCACTTTATAATACTTATAAACCATACAGTGAGATGTCTGGTTTCTGAGAGTCATGTTTATGGCTTTGTTAATATCTGAAGATTAAAATCTAGAAAAACTGTCACCCACTGTTGCTTTCTAGATATTATTGAGATAACAGAAGTAGTCTAAATCATTCTTTCAAAGAAAACGTTCACCTGTTTTTACAGGAAAACCAACCGAACACTTCTTTGCTTTGTGATTCAGCCATTAGTCATTGTGTGCAGCTCTGTGTGAGTGTGTGTGTGAGTGAGTGAGTGAGTGAGTGAATATGTGTGTGTAGCTCTGTGTGGGTGTGTGTGTGTGTGTGTGTGTGTGTGTGTGTGTGTGTATGTGAGAAGAAGAGTAAGGATTTCTATTTGGGACTGAAGAGATGACCTTTACGTTATTTTTAAAGAAAAGAGTCATATCTCTGCTCAGAAGAGTGTAAGGGACATTTAGCATGTCTGATCTGGTTTGTTGTTAGTGACAACAAACACGCCACACTTCTCATCAACAGTCTGAAACAGAGCTCAGTGTCGTTTCCTTTATCGCACGTCCTTACGATTAGCTGCGCAGTGGTTAAGAAATAAGAACAGATGGAGTCCACTACTAACTCTTGTGATCTTCTCCGTCCCCGTGAAGCCATGTTTCTCAAAGTGATCGGCCAGGTTCAGGAAGGTGCGTCTCTCCAGGTAATGGCAGTTACTGAGGATGATCAGCAGACGCTGCTCCTGCATAAACAAGAACATGTATTTACTGGCCTCTACTTATTCCCCTCATAATGTCTAACTTTGAGGAGAGGACTGGTGAGATTTGACCATTACGTTGTGAATGTGAGGGCCAGAGAAAAACAACAAACTTAGAAAAATGTGCTTACTTTTCAAAACATTCACAGTTATTCACATGCCCTCACTTTCTAAAATGTCGTCACAAACAAAAAAGTACAAAGCCATTAACATAAAAAGATTAACACAAACTAAATAGCACGAGCACACAAACTCTGCTAAGAGTAATGACAGAATGGTTAACCTACATTTTGACAACCACAACTGATGTTGTCATTGGCACCAGCATTTGTTTCTTGCACTCTACTAAACCAAGACTGCAGACCTACAGACAAGATAAGAAACTTCACTGGGCAGATGTAACTGACTGCTATCTAGCAATGATCAGTCCGGTACCATCCTAGTTTCTATGTGGTGGTTTCTACTTTGCCAACTGGCCAAACACATTTTATACCATTTACACCAGTCTTAACTCTGGTCAGCTGCACTCAGTTAATTCTGGCTGCCTCACCCCTGTTTCTCATATTTGGGTCTGGGGAAACCCCATCTGCACCTTGCTCCATTTCCCTTTACCAGAAGCACTCTACACCCTGCTCTTCCTCCTCCTCATCCTCCTCCTCCCCTGCGTTTAACCCCCCTCACCAACATCTCAAACTAGTTACAGGAAATGAGGACATATATGCTTCTTGTCCACAACCAGGAAACAGCCTGATAACATTTCGTGGTTTGAATGAGTGAGACACATGTTTGTCTAGTTGGGTAAAGAAGAGAGCCCACGCTTCACTGACAGTGGCAGTCACCAGATGTAGGACTTCAGCTGTAATAACCCTGAACACATTAAAGGAAACAATAAAAAAGAAAACATCATGCTTACAGATGTTGGACTGAAGCTCTCTTGAACATTGGTGAACCGATCTGGAGAGGACAAGTCCACTGCAATGCTGCTGCACACACAAGAGGTTTTAAAATGTATTTAAAAAAAAAAAAAAAAAAGAAATCACACACACAATAATCAAAGATACTAGTCCACAGAAACCACCCAGAAACTTACGGAGCAGCATCAATGTGTCCATCTGTCTTAGCACTCAGCTTCTCCAAGCAGTTGACAAAAACCTGAGTTAAACAAACAGACATGTTGTAAAACAGACATCAGCATGATGCGATTATATTCTTGAGTGGGGGGTGTCAAAGTTCACCTGTGACATCAATTAATGTTTCGTTTTGACCTGATTTTATTATATTGATCAGTTTGTTTTTATGCTGATGTGTAGCAAAACACTACTCATCTCTTTCTCCACATTAAATATTGTCTCTATTCACTCCAGATTTAGATCTCAGGTAAACTGATACAAAGTGAGTTGTTCCTAGTGGACAGTGAATATACAGTAAGGTATCACATTAGTGCAAGGTAATTCTTCTTTAGCGCCCACATAATAAAGTAACAACAGTCTTGCATGTCACACTGTGGGAGATGGGGTAGATAAAATCTTAATGAGAATCCATCAGACTGCAAAACTATGATGTAAATTAAGACAAATTAAGAGTAAGAGATACAGAACTTTGCCATTTCCTGATTGAAATGTAAGAAAACAATGAATTTGAAGACAACTTGCAACTTCATGCACTGGTCCCAAACAATTTATGATTTGTGATGATGTCTCTGGCCTCTAAAACTCTGTAACTGGCCTTCTATGTACTTGTTACAGCACAATCTGTGACAAAATAATGTAATTGATGACAGAGGTGATAATGTGACAATCATGAGAGAAATGTGATACAGCCTAAAACAGGATCCAGTACATTTACAACTAAAACTACAGATGACCTCTGTAGTATGTTGAATGGGTTCAGTTGTCTAGATTTCATGAGCATGAGGGATCTTACCTTCATGATGCTCACACTCAGCTCTGCAGCCTGATCCTGGACCTGATCCAACTGTAACACCTGATAACAAGGACACAAGATCATGCATCAAAAGAAAATACAGTTTTTTTTAGGCATTAAATTAATCCAAAAAACCAGTACTACCATGAGGAGTCTATGTTAAACAATGCAGTACTAATACTAGCTAGCAGCGGATGAAGAGTGTAGTGGTAAGATCACTGCCCTCAGTTTGATTACATTTGTTTTGTTTAACACAACTATTTGCAATAAATGACTTCATCCTCTGCATCTGTCGCACCCTAAATATGTGCAATGTGTAAGTAACATGCAATAAATGAAGTATGAGATTCTCAAACCAAACATATATGTTGTGATTGTAACTAGTTTTCTCACAACTGCAAACCTATAAATATTGGGCCTAAAATCCTTTAGTATACTTTATTTGCATTGCAAAGAGTGCAACAATTCTCTTACATTAATCTCTCCTGGTTTAATTTCCAGTGGCTCTTTGAACGACTGCAGCATCTGGACCACACACTGCTCAAACTGTGAAGGCTGCAAACACAGACCAATGTCACAAACAGAACTCGTTAACACAGATCACAAACATGGGCCATATTAATCTATTCTGTTTCAATTTTTAAGTCTTAAAAAACATTAACACATTACCCCAACCAAAACCTAATTCTAACCCTAAAACCTAGTCTTAAACACCCTTCTCACTGTGCGAGTGTGTCCTCACAATACAAACACACACACAATCTTGTACATAGCATTTTAGGGAGGACATTCTCCACAAGCTCATTCACTGCACTATGAACAAGGACTGCACATCTACACATCTTGCTGAAAACTGAATATGCAAAGTGCAATGCTGATATTGATCTGTTGAGAAAAAACGTGGGGTATGTCTGTCTGTCTCATTCTGAACCATCAAGTACTGCTTGACACAACAGTGCATCCTTACCAGGCTAGTGATTCCCTCATTATCTACAACCCAGTCCTCTTTCTCAGCAAGCCTCTTGACATCTGAGAGCATAAAAAGCACAAACATGAGTTAAGAGAAATGGCAATCACTTGAAACCTCTCTGCTGTCTATTAAATTTCAAAACTAAAAAGTCTTTCTACATATGAAGTGTGATCACTTTCAGACAAGGTTATTATACATAAAATATAAACAGAATAAAGAGTTTCTGAGGGTAAACCACAATGTGATATAAAATCAAACTCTTTCTGCCCAGACCACAATTTGAGTCTAAGTGTGGGGAAAAGTTAAGCGAAAACCAGTCACTCTTCTCAAAATGACCATACCTAACCACAAGTGAAACTGAGCATGTCTGGTTTTAGTCTCATAACACTTTCTCCATTACTACCTTAGAAGTTATATGAGGTAAAAGTGACCGTTAAGGATACTGACCATCAATTATTCACTAAACAGATAGCTGTCTTTATTATCTCTCTTAGATCTTTGCAAATAAATAATGTTGATAAAGCCTGTGTGTCAATAGGAAAATACTTAGTTAAAGTGTGATCAGAAAAAAATTTAATGGATCCTGCTTTAATTGTTTGTTTTTACAGCATAGAATAATAATAATAATCCTAGGATTCACAGAAAATGATATACAGTAGATCCTGCTCTCTGTTCATGCAGTTTTAATTTAAAAAAAAAAATCTCAGTTTTTCCCAAAGCCATTCTACAAATAATGTGTATCCAGTATGTGTTATGTACTAATTATTATAGTAGTATTTCGACAGTTAGTATGTAAGAAATATTGTACTTTATCATTTTAACCCACAGGAAATGATACACTACATGCACCAACGGATGCCAATCAAACTGCGATTTCAGAATGAGTGCCAATTAAACTCACAAGAGACAGAAAAATGTGTTTGCTTTGATAATTACAATAATGTTCTGCAAAACATTCCAGTTATGCAGTTTTTGAGTAGATCTAGTGTTAACACAGCAACTCTACAAACAGTATTTTAAACCTGTTTTTTACTAATTAAAAATCAGATGAATGCATCTAAAAACATTTTTAATCAAGGCAATAACCTTGTGTATCATGTTTAGACCTTGTTCTATCTATTATTGAGTACATCTGCACACAGAGTCCTCTCTCACCTTCTGTAGTGTGCAGCAGAGTTATCATGAGACAGTGAACTCTCAAGTCCAGCAACAGATCCTGGATCACCTGCAGCAAATCATTTGGGATCTCCAACGCTAACAAAGCCTCATAACAAGCCCTGGATGAGAGACAGAGGGAGGTCACCACTATAATGTATAATCAGCATTAAGTCGAAACTTCTCACACATTATTAACCTAAATACAAACTAAATGCCGAACCGGACAGTGTGGATGATTTGTGTATGCCAGGCTCCAGAGATCTCCGCTTTGTTCTCCCAGCCTCCATAAAAACTCAGCTCCTGCTGTGGCAGTGTGGTGGGGAGGATAGCCCCCCGAATAAGCTTCACAAGACGATGGGTCAACTCCTCGATCATTTTCTATAAAACAAGCAGCATATGCACAAACAACAGTTATGAAACATCTGTAAAAAAACAACAACGTAACAACAACGACAACAACTGATCTAAACAGAACTGTGAAAGACTACTTACTTTAAAGTCATTCTGTCTCTGTCTGGCATTTTTCTTGGATTTCTCCACCTGCCCAGATTTCTCTCCAGTCTGCAAGGGAAAAAGGAAATGCTTGATATAATGCGAAGGCATCATCTTTCAATGACTTTTGTTCAAAATTAGACTAAGAGCTTAAATAATTGAATAATAATGCCTTAAATCAGATCAACTGAACATGGGAAACATTGTTTGATGATTTCTCAGTTTTTATCATCTAGTGAAAAACAGTACTAATCGCTTTTAATAGGAAAAAACTGAATATACCACTTCAAGTCCATTTGAACTATTAGTGTTTTGATTATTCCCCAATGTTAACGTTGAAGTGTCAGTATGCCAACTTTCTGAACTTTTCACTAAGCGGCTGGTTAGTGTAGTGGTAAGATCCATGTGGGAGACTGGAGTTTGAATCCCATCTGTGGCCTACCTCCAGTAGGGGTCCTTAGTCAAGACCTCCTTATGCTTACCCTGCCTACACTTGTAAGTTGCTTTAGATAAAAGCATCTGCCAAATGACTAAGTGTAAGTAACTGCACTGCTGTTGTAAGGACTCTGCCAACCAGTGAAGTTGCCATTTACATGTTTACCTGTCCAGACTCATATTCTTTTGTTTTTGCGCACAATTGGATGTTTGTGTCAAATGTGATAAAATTCCTCAGACGTTTCTGAGATATATTTGTTAAGAATAGGACGTACATGAGATCACAGTGACCTTACCATTTGACCACCAAAATCTAATAAGTTCATCACTGAGTCCAAGTGGATAAAGTGCCAAATTTTGATTTTATTTACTAGGATGGAGACATGAATCTAAGGGTCTAGAAAAACCCCAAATAATTTATAACTGCTTGAAGATTCAAGTGACCTGACTATTTGAGTGTATTGTCTAAGGTATTTTTGTTTTAACAGCATGAGCTTCTCTGGTATTTACCTCACTAAAAAGACTTCCATTAACATAAGAGATCCAAAGCTTCCAGAAGTTCGGCAGCTGACCAATCACCACATCGGACAGCTTCTCCACAAACTGCACCTGCTGTGGGGTTTCAAAGTGCCACGCTGGAACAAAGATACACAAACAATAACTGACTGACACTTAATACTCATCTACAGCTGTAGAGGAAAACTGATGGTGTGTGATAGCACGTGCAACTGAGTTTAAAATGTCAGAATGCTTTAGTAATTCAAAGAATCACAGAATAAAGGACTGAGCTTCCTGGCACAGCAGGCTCCAGTTGTTTGTCTTTTGTTTGTGCTTTTACCACATAAAATGATGTATAGAGATTCACCACAATTCCCTTATACTATATAATGTGATTCCCCTAAACACCGTACATGGCAAAAGTGTCACACACACAAAAACAAATACACACTCAGAGTGCAGCTTACACAGGGAAGCCCCTCTCAAGCACAAAGTGTGTGGGAGAGTCTGTGAAGTGGTGTGGTACTCACTACTGGATCGTGGTGTTCGCAGACTGCCCCCTCTCTTCAAAGACGCAGTGTGACTGAGCCTGCCGAGGGCCGACGAACGGGTATCCCCCTCCAGGTCCAAAGCTCCGACACCCACTGTCAGACATAATGAAAGAGGAGGGAGGGGGGGGAATAGAGATGAGAAATGAATTGGGGGAAAAAGAAACACATACTCGAGATATCAAATAATCAAATAAGTCATTTCATAATTCCACATTCCTCAATAAGCTCAGCAGGCTTTCACACCAAACAATCCTTCCTCAGTCCTCTCTGCCTTTCTTTATTTGTGTTCTGATCCATCTGACCCACAGCTGAGAGAATGTCCTGTTGTTTCCAGGGTGAGGAAACAGAGCTGTGGGCTTTGCGAGGTCTGGGGTGAAGTGGGTTTACATGAGCCACTCTGGCCTTCAGTTCCATTTGAAATCTAGGAAAGCAGCAGGATTCCACTAGATGGCAACAGGGAGCTGTGCTGCAGCAGTGAATGAAAAGTTCTTGTACAGCCACAAACTCCAGTCTTACATAGTGAGATAACTTTGGTGCAGTGTGAGATAACTTAAGGATAAGAAAAGAAGGGGTGAAAGTTAACAAGCAGGAATGAAAGTGAAACACTGCAGTTATGAGAGGGGATCAAACTTACTACAATGAAAATGAAACAAGTTTGTGCAACGCTGCAATACGCCTACATATAGTTTGTCTAAACGAAGAGAGACGGATGGCCACATTTCCAAAACATATGTCTGACACACATAGAGAAAAGTATACTGGTGAGTCATAGGCTGAATGTAGTGTGTAAGCAAGTATTGAGAAATCCCCAAGCAGAGGAGCAAATGTGGTCGCGATGGCCATGTACACAACACAGCAATCCAGCCTAGAAAATGCAAGGAAATTCTCAATTGAGTCAGATTATCTGTAAACAGATGGAGGTTTCTCACATCATGGACACAAACACACACACAGTCAAAGGCCCACATACACACACAGCCCATATAAAGCTGTTTGCTGATTCTTTTGCTGTGGTGTTTTCCACTTAATACAGAGACGAGAGCTGCTGTTGTTACAGGTGTCAGACGAATCCCAGGACCCCACAGAACGCACAAGTAAATGTGTGCATCCAACAGTTTAAACTAGACCCAGAGTGTGCACGTATGCTCAGCAGTTTTGTGTGTTTTGCTTGTTTTCTTGCTAAAAATCTGAAGGTTAAAATATAGGAACCTTAGTGTATGCGTGTTAAAGACACAGAGACAATGTCTGTTACTTCTGCTCACTTCCTCATGTCGTCTGAGTTCCTGTTCGCTCAGGGGTCACTGACTGACACCCACACACCCACACACACACACACACACACACACCCACACACACCCACACACACACCCCCACACACACACACACACACACACACACACACACACACACACACACACACACACACACACACACTACTACAAATTCCTGTTTAAACATAGTATAATGCTCAAGAGAAACAATATAGGACTATTTGTCTTTCAGATTTTTTAGATTTTCATCCTAATTTTGTAAATTGCTGTTATCTACTACAATATACTGATCATATTTTATGATAAACAAAATCTGCGTCAAAAGATGAGAAATTACATCTGTTAACAGGAAAAAAATAAAACAATTAATTTAGACTACATAAATTAATGTAATGTTGCTTGTATTTTTCAATTTTTATTTTTAAGTCTTTTCAACCTTTTTATTTCTTATTTATTTCTTCTTTAATCAGAAACACTGTTAACGTAAGATATTTGATTAACATACTAACTGAAGTGTGAATAATGAGTGGTACCGACTGAGCCTAAAATCACATCCGCATGTTTCCCCATCAAATGCATGAACACCAGAATCCCTTTAATTGTTCACTGACGAACTTATTTTCCTGTGAACAAAATTTGCTGCTAATTGTATTGACATTGGCAGATAAAGGGCTGTTCAGAAAATAAGAGTACTGCAGTTTATAATTGAATCAGGCAGAGTCAAATTGCAGCACCAGAGCATGATGAGGGTGTTTAGACATACGGAAGCAACTTGCACTGCTATGCACGGCAATGCTTTCTAACAAGGAAAACATGAAAACCAGATTCAGGCTTTTGTTCCAACAAAGATGGATGGATCCATTTCATATTTAAGGCAATTTCTAGGCTAATTAATGGAACCAAAACTACACCAGAACGACCTCTGGCCCCTTGTTCTGAACTAGGAAACACAAGAGACGGAGAAAATGACATCAGTTACTGCAGACATGGCCAATCCATCACAGTGAAATAATCCCTGCCACGTGTGATGCTGACAATAGCATAAAAGATGGCTTATGAATACGCAGAGATGGTAAATGTGCTACGTGGAGGAAGAGGAGGCAGCCAGCTGAGGGGCTGGCTGTGAGGTACCTACAAAGGGGATCCTGGTTATATGAGAGGAGGGGTAAGGGTGGGAGGGAGTGGAAGGAAGACTGGGGTCGGGGGAACATGGTGGATGTGGTTTTATCACGGTGGCTGTTCAAGGGCTGCCTGGGTGGAGGGATGTTTCAGGAGGCACGAGTTTCATACTTGGGCGAGAGGTGAGCAGCGAACACTGGGGATGGTAAATAGCTACCAGGTGTGTGTGAGGGGAAGAGGCAAACAGTGTGCAGGCAGAAGGGACAGGAGACAACTGTCTGTGGGAAACAACAAGAGCAAAAATGACAGAAGAAAGGCTGAAGAATTGTGTGATCCTGTCTGTGTTTTTCTTCACTGTGTATATGAAGAGTCTTCTCATCAGAAAAACTCCAGAGACTCCATCATTTGTTTAAAAACTTAAAGCGTAATCTGTACCCTGTGGTGTTTTTGAGCAGTAGCTGTGCTGCTTTGATGAGGTCCCTGTTTTGTTTGTACTGTGTGCACTACAAAGCCCCCCCAAAAAACACTTAGCTTCTGGTGCAGCGGTCAAAGACAGTATTGCAAACCAAATGATATTGAATTGAATTTTCCTATACACATCTGTGACAAAAGAAAATCAGGTGAAACAGAATAAATGAGTGAATTAATTGATTTGTTATTCTGTGTTAATATTTTAGGTGCAACTAAACCTATTGAAGAGTCATTTCAGTAATTTATTTATGTTGACATTCATGGTGTGAGGACTTAGTAGGTTATACAGAGAATGGTCAAAAATACTGAAGCCTGAAGAGACATGAAAAACTTTGCTGGAAAGCTAAGCAACAACTAAAGTTTTTTCACTGTGAAAGTGTTACTTGGATAAAAAGCTTTTGCCAGATGTCTAAAGGTAAATGTTACTCCATGACCCACTGATCTCCTGTCAAACCAATAAGCTGGCAATAGAAATAAAAAAATAAATATTGTGGATGTAAACAATTTCAAATAAAAAAAAAAAAAGATTTAAATAAAATAAATCAAACCTTGAAGGGAAGCACAGAATGTAAACAGAATTGTGTTTATTTATGATAATAACTTCAGAGGGTAACTTTAAACAACTTACATTTAGATTTTTTGTAGGAGAACTTGAATAATAATAATAATGACTGTCCCCTCTCTGTGACAGAGGCCAGCGAGACATTATTCATATTTTCACAGGAATGTCTTACTAAACCAGAGGACATCGATTAAAAAAAAAAAAATCACATGATCTGAACTGTGAGACATCAACTAATGTCCTCCGTGTTCAAATTTTTTTTTTGTTTCATGTCCTTTACATATGAACATCATTCTCTAACCTTAACTAAGTAGATTTAGCTGCTAAACTTCAAACAGAGCTCAACAGAACATAAACGTGGCACAAAAAACAACAAACTCATGAGTCATATTTGGGAAAGCTATGTGGGTGAATTTTAGAAGACACTGACAAATGAACTGTTGTTTTTTAGGTATGAGGACATGAGGTTGTACCTAGTAAATGTGTTTTTATGTGAGTTGTCTTTTACACTGATTATACTTCACATTTGTACGTTTCTTTTTAATTACCTAAAGTTGTATTTTATAAAATTTAAAGATTCTTATTCAAGTAAGTAAACTGTGCATTTCTATGAGTGTGTTTCTCCGCATTTTTGCAAACCAGCAATTTTCTGAATAGCTGGGCTGCATGTAATTTGCATACAATTTCACATTCACTCTTATACAAATTCATCTGCTGATGAATGGATGTGTGGACTGAATAGGGGCAATCCCTGACATGATAACCACCGGAAACCACTGTTACCCTCAGCATTAGACATGTTTATGTTCCAGCTGCACTATGTGAAAAAGCCACCCACTTACAATATATCTGTGTGGGTGCCTTTGTGTAAGTATGGGTGTAGGAGTGAATGTGTGTATGTGCGTGTATGTCTAAGTGTGGTTGGTGAATTGCCGTTCTTCCTGAGCGGACGGTTTCACATCCACATTTTTCTCCTGGCTGATTTAACAGAGGAACAGCTTAATTGGGGTTAACTGTTCCAATCCATCTGTGAAGCTGTGTGTGAGTGAGAAAGAGAGTTTGTGTGTGCAGTAACATGTCGAGCACTGAAACCCAAATCCAAAGCCAATGCTCCCTCACTTTCATCTTATTCATACATTCATGAAAAATAAACATGTGGGCCTCGAACAGGCAGGGGAGGGCGGTGACGGTGAAGGGAATGCAGAGAGCTGGTATGACATAGAGGCAGCTGACTCTCTCTTCGCTCAGCTACCTTTATATTCTTATGACATCCACCAGCAGTCTGACTGGAAATGCTAAATGGGGCTCTTCATTCACTCTGTGTGTAAAGCGTGTCAACTCAGACATGTGTGTGCTTGTGTGTTATTCACCTCTCTGGCCACTGATGAACTCATTTCTGCAGTTCATCATCAGCTGCAGGATCCATTTGTGCTGAGCATCGATGCACTGCCATGCTGGGTCACCTGGAGCATGCAGGTCAGACAGGTATCTACATGAGCAAGAGACACAAACACAGGTGTGAAAAACATATATGCAAGGATGAACAAAACGCAAACCCACAGTTTCTGTAAGGAGAAGAAGGCAGGAAATGTGAATTGTGTGATTCAAATTGTTTTGCACAGATTTCCTTCTTCAGAAAAAGGAATACTTTCTTTTAAATAAATAGCTCGCAATTATAAAGGAAAAAAACTGTAACAACAATCTCAAGCATCTCAGTTAAGTGTTGTCTGAATGCATAATTGGAATTCTACTGGGTAAATGAACATTCACATAATTTCCATGCTCATTAAACTGTGTGAACTGTGTTCTGTATAAAAATACATCTGTTATGTTTGCCTTGCTCATTATACAAACAGAATAAAAATTAAGTAATACATCTCAAAAAGAATACAAATATGAATCAAATACACATTTAATATTTTAGCTTAACAAACTAATAAAAACATCTGACGTTGGTGCCCTCCAGTGGAATGAGAAAATTCTTTATAAAGAAGATGATTTTCAACTCACACACATTGGTAAGGACTTCAGAAATTCAGTGTCTCATCTTAATCTTTAATAACTTGAGAGGTGATGTAACACACACACACACACACACACACACACACACACACACACACACACACACACACACACACACACACACACACACACACACACACACACACACACACACAATAACAAGAAACAAAACAAAACAAAACAAAACAAAACAAACAACAAATTTTCAGATAACCAGAAATAAACTGAATTTAGACGTCACCCTTGGATCCATCTCCACCCTTACTGATCCTTTATGTCCTGGACAACACTGAGTGACCTTTCAGATCGAGTGAGTGAGCGAGATGACTCACCCACTGGGCATTTGTCTGGATCATAGGATGTCTACTGTCATCCTACGACCCAGACAGCTGCTCATTTGTTTCTCATTAGGTGGCATCTTTCAAAAGTTTAAGCAAGTCTCCCTCTCTCTCTCTTACACACACACACACACACACACACACACACACACACACACACACACACACACACACACACATTTACAGCAAGAGTAAACAGGAGCTGAGTGGGCGTTCAGAGCTGTGCCTAATGCAGCAGGATGAAAGATGTTGCCATGTGGTGGAGAGCTGGTCTCTGTGATCCTGACAGGTTGGTCTTAACAATAATAAATCGGGAAAGACCACAAGTATGAATGAACAGATGGATGAAGGGAAAAAACTGGGAAAGAAAGTCAAGGGAGAGAGAAAAACAGAAACAGGAACAAAAGAGTAGGACAACAAAAAGTTGAGAGACTAAAAAATTCAGAGAAAAGTGAGAGGAAGACAGAAGACAGTAGATGGAGGATGAAATTCTGGTAAACGATGACACAGAGAGACATCAAAGAGAAAGAGATATGTCATGACTTTATATCTGATGATTACAGACTGTACACAACATGTAGACCATATGACGTGTAAAAGCAAAACCAAAAAAATGCCCAAACATTAGTAAAAACAAATTTAACGACACACAGTGTAAAGACCAGAGCACGATGACTGGGTGGCGTACAGACAGATGAAACAGAAAAGGTGGTGCAGGGTTATAAAAATATAAAGAGACCTGATGTATCTCTTCTGGTCATGAAGTGTTGAAGGTGTCTGCAGTAGTTTCTCCAATAAGAGACTCCTCAGAGCGGTGATCCTTGTCTCTACCTCAGCGTAGACTAAACAGAGAATAGTAACATGAAAATAATGGTATTCAAGTCTGAAATTCATTAAACTGCAGATGTAAAAAAACCCAAAAAGCAAAATTAAAACCTGTTTACCTTTTTTGAAAACAGGGACCTCAGTATTGCCAAAAAGAGATTTGGCTTTCTCATAGTCATTGATCACTACATCATAATCCCCCTGGAAAGAAAACCCAGCTCAGATGACAGTGCAGGGAAAACTTTTCACTTATCAATCATAACACATTTTGTATATTTCAGCTTCTCTAGCTCCACCCTGTGGATGACATCCATCAAAGCCTTAAAACAAATACACTGTACATAGTGGGGAAAAAAGCATTTGAACTTTGAAGTAACAATCAATAATTATAGAGCGCCTTTTATTATGGAGAACTCACAGAGTTCTAAAGGCAGCTCAAGACAACTAAATTCTCCAAAAAACATGAAACACTCAAAATGTGCACGAAATGTTTAAAACATTATGTTGGTCTTAAAATCATAAACAGAAAGAGGTTTTCTGACGTAGACAAAACATAGTGCAAAACCTGCAGCCTCAACAATTACCACAGGCCTTAATGCACTTCTGTGTTTTAACAAAAATATATCTCATGAAAGCCTTCTTAATGCTCTTTCACAGCATCATATATAAAAATCGATCAAGCTATTGTAACTCATGGTTTCGTGTTTCTACATTTGTACAATTGCGTGTCTTGAATTACTGTATGGTTACACATCGAGGGTACTTCAAAATGTATTTATGCATTTATTCCTCTGATGAATTTTTTAATGGTTGCTATATGATCAGCTTAAAGCAAAAGGTGCAATAAAAAAGAATTAAGTAAAGTGAGGTTTACACATGCTAGTGGTCTTGTGATGGCATGGAAAACTTCTCACGAGTTTTAGAATTGCTCTCTTGGGTTTTAAAATAACTGAGAAACAGTGAGCCACGTGACATAAAGTGAAAACATATTTCTTCATTCTCATTTTTTTAAACATTATAATGTCCTGCAGAAAAAAAAAGATAAATTAAAATGCTCTTCTCTTGATGAACGATCTAATATCCCATTTATAGCTCAGGAGTCCTCTATATATAGATATAGAAGAGCTGAATTTATTTTGTACTATAGAGGTAGTTTATTTTTTTTATTTATTATTAATTTATTTTTTATTGTCTTTTTGTTTCTGTTTTGTATCTGCATGTAGAGACTTGTGTGTAAACAATACCTTTTGGATGTTGCGTTCAATGTTGAGTGGCAGGTTGAAGAGAAACTTGAAACGTTGCAGGACATTGAGCGCATTGCGTGTGGAGTCAGCTTTGTCTTTCCGCCCTAATACCTCCTGGAAAAGAGTGTCTGCTGTCTCACTCGCTCCTATGAGAAAGACAGATACAAACAGAGGGAGGGAGAGAGAAAGAAGCAGGAGAAAATGAGAAACTGGAATACTAAATAAATAAATTTTGATACCACATTTTCCTTTTATTGCTGGCTGTGGTTTTCTTCTTGCTCTGTGTAAGAAGAGCAGAAGTAGAGTGTGAGCTGCACAGGAGAAAGTGACAGTTATCTCTTTGTCATATAACTTGGTTGAACCTTTGGCACAGCTAAATGGCTTCGTGGGTGGCCTCGGATGTGCCTTCAAAGAGGAAAATCCAAGCTCTTATAATCAAAACAAAACCCCACCCCCAAAATAAAACCCCTGAAGGACTGAACAGAGAAATATTTCACATTTTGCAGTCACCAATCTGAGTTGTCATGAAGCTAAAATTCCTATTTTGTGATTGGACAACTGCTGCTGCATACGTTTTTGGGGGTGAACGGTGCTCCGAGCCCATGAGGCCGTGGGCCCTCAAGACTGAGACTGTGGGGATGAAAGCTACGTCCGGTTGGGAGGTTTATTTACTCTAGACTGCGGGAAAAGGACCTGCTCATTGACCCTCCATTAGAGCAGGCACATTATCATGTATGAGTTGAGAGAATGGGAACACAGTATCTGCTCAGGGGTCTGCTCGCTAAAGAGAGGAAGACACATTAAGGCAACTGAACACACAGTTTACATGTCTGTTCTATTGATAATTTCTCAGTTTGTGTGGTAACCACTGGATGCTGATAGTGGACAACTTTTCCCTCATGTTAACTCAGGCCCCTTTTCACATGGAGGTTTTGTTATGTTTGATTTGCCCAAGTTAAAATCAAACAAAGTAAAATAATGATTATAAAGATACTGTATATGTGTGTAGACATACTAATGAGATTTTTTTAAGTGAGTAGTACTTTACATACAAAGGTTAATATTTGGGAAAAAGAATATGGGCTCAAGAATAAATATAAATGTAATAAATAAATGTACCATAAACTGAGCCTATATAAAATAACAGAGCATGACAACATCAAACAGCTTCCACAGAGACTTTATTCATACAGAAAGATGACAATACTATTTCTTTGAAAAGTCTAAATAAAAAGATGCTTACGGTTGAGGATGTTTTCTAGTCGCTGGGTCATTGATCCTTCCACCCTTTCTGTTCCATCAGACTCCAGCTTCTGGTGGATCGCTGCAACACAAAAATAAATTTTAAACTCATTTTGTAAAAGGACTGACAAAATTAAATACAACTACTAATAAATGTCAAAAACAAAACAAAAAACCAACAAAACAAATTAAGCTACATTATACAGTCACCACTGTGCAATCCCCAGAGATAGGAACATTTTAAATTTCAGGAGCCAAAAGTACAACAACAAACAGACCATACTGCAGTGGTAGATGGGAGATAACCTCTCCTGTCCTTCACCTTCACACGCTGCTATTGAAAACCACAGCCCCTGGTGCCTGTTCCCATGAAACAGGGACCTGACCTTGTCCCAGTGGTGACTGTACTGGATCAATTCACCTAACCAAAGCCATTAAACAGCACAGCATTGTGGTCTTGGGACATTTGGAGCCCTTTGACCTGGAGGTAATGTGAATCTAAAATGTTTCGACTGTCTGAAAAATAACATTTGGGAGAGCAGAGCTGGAGGTCTTGATGCCAAAAATGACTGGTGTGGGGGGAAGAGGGAGAAACTCTCTGATGGCTTGTATCCATCACTTAGCATAAAGAGCTTTACGCGGGTTAGGGAATTCGAAAAGAGGGGATGAAGAACGAAACCAGTGAGAAAGAAAAAGAGCCAAAGCGAGTGGTGTGGCTACCCCAGTGAATAAATAAATGGTGTGCAGTAGTGGGCAGCTGGGAGCTGAGAGCTGCAGTGTGGGTTTATTGACAGAGTGGAAGAGAGGTGGAGTAGATTTAGGAGACCTTCTCATACATACTTGTGGAATGATTTAAATATGCAACAATCAGACATCTCAAGAATTAAGTTAAGAGACGAAATCATAAAAAAAAACAAAACAAAAAAAAAAAAAAAACACCCTCTTATTTCTCTTCCTTCACCTTCTTTGCCTTAGTTTTTCTATCACAGTTATTCCATTACAAATGCTGGCTGTTAGCAGAGCTTGGAGACAGCAGAGGGAGCGGGAGGCAAAGGGAAGGGGGAGAGCTCTGTAAATAAATATGTGGGTCCATTTTGACAGACAGAAGCCTCAAGGCAGAGGCCGAGGTATTCCTAAAACACACTGTTCAAACATGCTGGTCCTTAATCAGAACAGACGCCGCTGGCCCCTTTTTGGACCTCTTCACAAGTAGAAAATATGGCCAGATGCAGAATAGGACAAAAGCATGTAGACGTGGAAGTGTATATGGGAGAGCACAGGATTGATAGGGCTGAACACGCAGGAAGACTAAGACACACACACAAACCGCAGGTCTGCTTCACATCTCCACACTCCCTATGCCCTGTTGCCAGCTGTGTGTCCTCTGCATCTGTCACACATTGAAGGGCCTATGACGTCACAGCTAACCTAAACATTGGTCCAGGGTCCGGATAACACACACAGCCAGGACCTGAGGAAGAGCTGCAGCTCCCGCTTCACTTCCTGGAACCGTTGAGGGGAAAAAAAAGAACAAGAATAAAAATACAGTGTCCCTGGATTCTAAAGCTGGAGATGTTTTGACTCCTGTCGGGGCTGGGGGCTCGGGGAATAGACCCTGGGAATCTGGCATTTTTGGAACACGGTAGCTGTTCCGTTTCCTGCATCAATGGGAGACTTCCTTTCACAAAACAATGAAAAACGTCAAATTTCAACATTTTAATAGAAACAACTCTGGACTCCCTGACAGACTGTCAGTCATTTAGTCGATCAACTGGTGTGTCTCTGTCTCAGAAGCATCCCTCATTTTCTCACTGAGGCTCCATTACCAAACAGTTGCTTGGCATTCCCAAATCCTTCCATTTCTTTCACCAGTCTCAGTTGGTTTACATGGAATGTTTTCACAACTGCTTGTTTACTCACTGCAAAAAATCCCATCAGCAAACAAGTAATATCTTATGTCCAACAAAAACTCTGACAATGGAGTAAACTCTGACAATGACTACAGGAGACGTCTTGAACTAGCATAAAAATCTGACCACTACAAAAAATATAGTGAGAAGGAAAAATTACACTAACCTACATTATCTGATTAAATGCCCATTGTGGCCAACAACTCCAACTTTCTACCCCTGGTAACTACAGGGTCACCCTACAAAGATTAAAAAGTGCTTACCATGAGGACCAGTGCCTTTACATGAACACTGTTATTTATTTCAGGTAAAAATATAGGTGAAAACCTCAGGTACACCCAGGTAGTGTAGTTCCACCAGTTTAACCACAGTTTTTGGTTAGATTCCCACTGATGTGACCTCAAGACGAAAATAAATATCTTTTAATAGCTCTTATTTTGAGAAATTTTTCTCTTTACTGTAGCTAGTTTGTCTCCAAATTCTTATTTACTTAGCAGATGCTTTACTGTGATGTGTGATATGTTCTTGAACTACTGAACTTAAACTTGTGTCCTTGTAATCAGTGCATTCACTTTACATCGTCTTTTTTACCCAAAATGCATAATCAAGTATTTTCATTTTTATGAAAAGTCACAAGACTAGGAATTACTGTGATGATGAAAACTTATGCTGAATTTAATAAAGTAAACATACACATTTTTACATTTAAAAGACAGAAAACTGCATATTATATAGATTGGTCTATCTGGTTGATAACCTCTTTAATAAAGTCATTACTGGCCGATCCAACAATTGGAATGAGATAACTGATAACTTAAAGTAACATTTGCATAAATGCTTCTGCAGAAAGGAAATGACTAAGAAAATAATGTATCTGCTGATCTGGGTTCATTCAACTCATATATCATGCAACCTAATCACACATTACACGTTTGAAGCTCTACGAAGAATACACCTCAAGTATAAAATGCTGCCTGGAGCTTCCGGTCTTGTTTGTCCATTTGCCAAAAGCTGACGTTAGCTAACTGAACCAAACAGCTCTGTAATTGAGAAGATTTGTGGTTTGCAGATGTAAAAGTCTAAACTGTGTGCTTAAGCACAGATTTCATAGTTCATTAAAAGGAGACAAGGGATTTTGTTTTCCTATTTCTGTTGGAGATGATTAGCTATAGCAGAGAGCAATTAAGAGTCAATTAATAGGGACAAGAAACTCCAAAGATACTAAAGTCAGATTCCGGCTGTTTGCTCTAAATATTTTTTATCTGGCTCAATCCTTTTCCCAGAATGACTTTCCACCTTGCTGGCAGCAGTATAATACATTAAGAACTCCATACTTCTATTTAAGTCATCAGTAAAAAAATCTTGCATGCAAGCAGAACTGAAAATAAACACAGGAGACAAAAATGTCTTGATGGTGATTGAAAGGGCTGGAAGCACTACAGCAACATATAACACTGCAAATACTCAACAAGGAGAACACACAAGCACCCTGTTCATTTCTTTTTTCACAGCTAATTTCGTTTAAATTGACATAGCTCAACCTCAGGTGAGGTTCATTTGGACAACAGAGACCTGCCAATTGCTGGTGAGAAACAAAGAAAGGATTCACAATTGCTCAGACAGCTGTGCTAACTAGGTCTGGCAGTGAGCTACTGCAGAGCTGTCCCAAGCTCTCTGGCTGCTAGGAGCGTGCTGACTGGTATGTTGGTTTGGCTGACCACACCTAGTATACAGCATATCTCCACTTGAACTATCCATTCTGGGCTACCACTTCATTTTTTATGACTGAGAGCCAAGTCTTGGCTGAGAAAGGAAGTTGCAGTGCTGTAATGACTCATGGTGAGAAGACGGTTAAACAAAAAAAAAAGAACATTTAAGTCATGCCGGTGAAGTACAGTACCAAACAGATCTGTGTATGAGACGTCATAGAAATGAGAAATGTCCTAATATAAAGAGTACACTTGAAAAGAAGATTAGGTGTAGTTACATAGTTGCATTTTACAGTTAGCCTTCATGTTGCTAAGGTAGGACATTTCTTTATGCCAGTTTATAGCGTGATTGGAGTAAAGCAAATGCAAACTCAGGACCTCTACAAAAAAGTCTTGATAATGGAGGAATGTCTGTTAACACAACCTGAACAAATTTAAAGAAATCTACAGTGTGTTTTAAAGCTTTCTTTTCTGCCCACTTGAGTTCTGGTCATACTAACTGCATCATTATCACCTCACAAAACTGTTACAAACATGATGCAAAGAAACTGTTGCCTTTCAACACATTGAGCAGGCACAATGCAATGTTAGCCTTTAGCTAGAGCAGCCTCTCTTTTAGTTACACCAACTTTTGAGAGAAATATCTCACTTGAAAAATGCTTGATTATGTTCACTAGTTTGTAGCTAACCTTGTTGTTGCTGAGCAGGTAGCACACAGTGAATTTTCAGAACTCAAATAAAAATTAAGAAAAAACATCTGAAAATCACTAGGAAAATGCTTTTATGTAAATATACATAAACACACACACACACACACACACACACACACACACACACACACACACACACACACACACACACACACACACACACACACACACAAATCATGAAGCAATGAAGCATAAAGTATGCCCTTTAGCCTTGCAGGTCACTTGAGTACATTGATGGTGCACTGCTTCCTCCATCTCTGGAGACTGTACATTTCCCATTGGGGCAGTGGGCACACAGTAGGCACGCTCAGTCTGAACGTGAGAATGACTGTGCATTGTTCCCATTGGTCATATTGGGTCTCTTATCAGCACTATCAGTCCTAATACTCTGGCCTGCATTGTGTTGGGCTGCTCCGTTTATTTAGATTCAGCCACTAACAATGAAAACATTGCTTCTCTCCCAAACGGGGCACAAACATACGGAAAGCAATAATAATAATGATGGAGGCAGAAAAGTGTACGTATAAATAGTAAGGGGAAGTAACTAAGCGGCTATGGTGGGAGCAGAGCGTAAACAGACAAAAGTATGAATGATGAAGCAAACAATTGATTTGAGGTACCTGGCAGAGCGACAGGAGTCAATCTTTGCTACCTTGAAATCTTATTGGAGTCTGGTTCAGTGAGTGTGTGTACAGGCTCTAGAGAGACTGTGTGTGACAGGTGAGAGCTGATCTCATTTTGATGAAGGTGAATTTGCCGTGTTGTGGTTGGCTGGTGTAACTGTAGTATAAAATGGAGGGCTTTCACACAGCGTCCAAATGAGAGGCTTTAATCAACCACTGCAAAACCGCATGTGGGGAAAAAAAATGTTCGAGACACACACTTGCACACTTTCCAAAAAAAATCAAAAGTTCTACTCAGCGGAGATGAAGAGTGATGATTTGGAGGTTTGCGTATTAACTGTAGACAGTTTTGTGCAATTACATAGCACACAAAAATGTGTTAATCCCTCTCACCTGCTAGAGCGTCCTGGGCCTCAAAGAACGTACTGAGGCCTCCTTTCACATAGGCCAGACTCCCCTCATTCTTCTTAGTAGCTTGCTTCTTCAGATTACTGGCTGCAACCTTCAACTGCTCAAAACTGTAGAAAATTATGACATTACATTAAGGGAGCAACTAATAATTACATTCTGTAAATTATTCATTCAACTAATTCCTTATTAATCTTTCAATTAACAGTGATTAAAAATAGAAAGCAACCATATCTTCACATTTTTAAAGCCAAAGGCAACAAATGTCAATCAGCTGTTACAATTGTGTTTTGGTATAAAATTTCCTTTTTATTTAATTTATCAAGGAATCATTTCAGTGACATATTACATGATAATTTTACTGTTTTCTTAAAAAATGTCTAATTAGTAAATAATTTAGCTTGTCTATATGCAGCTCATACAAGCATTTGTGTCTAGGCAGAGCAACTTTCTAGACGCACACATCTGTGAGCCAGAGTGAGTACGTGTTTCTGTGTGTCAGTGTCCTGAGTGAGGTTTCCTCAGCAGGAAGAAACAGTCACCCAGTGAGGTCCAAACATAGGCCCCTGGTCATGCTAAATCCTGGGGTCTGGGTTACTGGAAGGCTAGCCAGGGGGAGAGAAAGCCAGGAGAGACCAAAATAACTTTCCACTGCCCTGACATGACAGTCAACTGGCCTCAGCCCCTTTGGGTCAGCAGGCTGACTCCTCTATATACCTTCGAAAACAAATTCACTATTGGAGATTTAACCAAAGTATAAAACCTCAAAATAAATGTCATAAAACCAAGTATACCAAATCACTGAAATTATAGATTAATCTTGTGATTATTTTCTTGTTAACTGTTTAGTCTGTGAAATGTCAACACACCGTAAAGAAGCAGCAAATGCCAAGTCCAAGACGATGTCTTCAAATGTCCTGTTACATCTCAATAATTAAAAAATATTCATTTGTAAATTTGCAACCTGCGAATGTTTGTTCTTGAAAATGTATGTAAACAATTAATTTATATTTTTCAAGTTCAACTGGGTCATAATTTTCTGCAGGATTGGTGAGGGAGTAAGTGGTAATCTCACTTTCTTAAAACGTGGATTTACCTGCCATTGATCTCTCCTGTCAGAAGAGAGGGTTGTGTAAATATGGAAGCCCTGCTGCCAAAGCACCCCCAACAAACAGACTCTGGCAGGTCCAGCAGTAAGCAGAATGTGCCCGAGTCTCATTCATGTTTGTTGGAGTGTTCAGTCAAGTCAGAGGGAAAAGACCCAGCAGTACTGCCCTCCTGTTTGTCTTTTCTGGTTATTTCAGCTGATGCAAACCATTTTGTTGCCCCTCCCTCCCTTGTTATTAGTAGTTAGTTAGGGAATCTCAGCATTATTGATCACAAAAGGACTTACCTGGAGCCTGCATGGTTTTCTATGAGGTACCAGGTAGCAGAGAAGTTTTCGCTGGTGAAGTCTCCACTCATTCCTGGAAATACCTGCTCTATGTCTTTCTGTGGGATTTTGCCTCTGGGAAAAGCAGATTAATACAGATGAACACAAAAAAGGCAGGAGTACAAAAAGAACAAGAATCAAAAGGTGGTGTACTTAAAACAAACAAAAATAAAATTGATATAGATTAAATCTATTAAAATCAAATATAATATATGATTATAACAAATTAAATGATTTTGACTTGTGTGTATCCTTCAGAATTGTGTACACTGTCTTGTGAGATGTTATGATGGGGTAATTTCTTCCAGCAGGGGGCAGTGTGCAGCCTAGAAGTACCCAGGCTGGGAGAGCTCAGCGTGGGAAGTGCAGTGTGTGACGCCTGGATGCCCCTGGTGGACCCAGTACTCATTAGGGATGCTTGATCTCTACTAATGACCCGTGGCCTACACAAACCAAACCCCACCACCACCCACTCTGCATCTAGCTATACACACATATGTAGAAAAAGAAACACATCCACAGTCCAGATTTAGGCCTTAAGTACAACTGCAAATCATACTTGAACACACGTGGTAGTAGGTACAACCACATACACACTGTACATGACATAATATTTGTGCACAGCAGTAGCAATGGTTCAACAGTGTCACAAAGAGCAAGTTCCCTCATTATAAAAGTAGATATATGCAAGATGAAACACACATTCAGTCACATTCACCTACAATATTTTGGGAACTAGTTATAACTAGTTATTATTATAAGTAGTAGGCCTTTGAGGTCAGAGTTAATCATTTGTTGTGTTTTAAACCCCTTTAATTTCTTCTTTGTGGTGATACAAATGCCTAAAATCATGAAGTGTGAAGTGTACCATATGCTACTGGTCATTATTGTTTTCATTCTAAGCCTGAAAATACCAAACTAAAGAAAGGACAGAATGTTTTGCAGCCAGTGTTCATTAATCTTATATTTAATAATTACTTTTCACCATGTTTAACATGTTCAACTACAAATTACTGCCAACAGTTTGATAACGGCAACGATTATATAACCATTGCATGGTTAAAACTATAAATCTTTGGATGGTTGCAAGGAATCTGTAGTGCTGCGTAGTCACAAAGCAATCAACAATAAAAACCTGTGAAGGTTGGTTTTATGGTTCATATTATTTTATACTCTGTATGTGCATAAATCAACAGATAATATATGCATTAAGAATACAAAAATAAAATAAGTCACTAATAAATTAAGTATACATGAAATTCATAGTGAGAAAATAATCAATTATGCTGTTAAACAGACATTATTGTGTAAAATAATAAAACAGCCTGGTTCTACAGCATTGTGTGTTTAATTAGCAGAATAATATCAGTGACTGGTTATTTCCATTGCCATTAATGAATGGATCTAGACAGTGTCTCAATCTGAGTCAAATGTGTTGTCCTCATTACTCCCATTAGGACCGTCATACAATGTCTTTGGAGCAAGCTAGATTTGTCAGTCATACAGTTACATCTCATATTCAATAACTAAACTCTACGCCACAGCTTATTTGATTGGTCTACCCTCTTTTAATTTAGTGACTGATCAATTTAGTCCTCACTTTTTAATCCTTCGCATTATAACTAGGCAAAGACAATGACAGTACAGTAAAAACAATCGATGAAAAGCTACAGCTGAAAAACCATCCGGTGACAAAAAAGTACACAATGACACTAATATAACACTAAGATAACTGAGTTCTTTTTATCCAACAAAACATCATCCTTTGATTGCCTTCAAGTAACAGATAAAGTTTAACTTGTGGCGCACAAATAATATGTGTGCTGGTTGTTTAACGCAGCCCTGAGGTGATTGAATGGTATGGCCTGTTTATGGGTCTCGTCTCTAGCCACGAGCGGTCACTTGCCCCCAGCTCCTTCAAACCAAACAAACACTAAGCCAGAAATTCCAAAAATTGGACAACACAAACAACACATTTCAAATCCTGCACTGCCAGGCGCGTGGGAGGCAGCACCACCCTGGCCTCTCAAGCAGTTTCAGTACGTGTGTGGGTTGTTCCTTTATTTCTTTCTAAATCCTTTTCTGTCGCCATCGTCTGTCTTCTATACATGATTATTCTCTTTCCCCTTCCTTTGTGTAGTGGTTAGAGGCTGTTCAGCCATTGCTGTGTTGGCATAATATTTCAAATGCCTGCATATGGGAAGAGTTTGTTTCTGTTTAGGGATGTAAACCATGACTCACTGACTAGAGAGTGTGTGTTTATGGTGGTGTAATTGTGCTGAGGGATTTTAGTGTGTATTCGTATGTTCTTGGTCCGTACTTGTCTATATCGATGCCAAGTGGATTGCTGGGTCGCAGGGAGAGGGGGGAGATGCCTTTGTTGCGGTTGGTCCTCATGTCGTAATAGTTCATCTCATCCACCCACACAGCAGACTGGTCCAGGATACCTGCAAAACAGGGCAGTACAGAAGAGATACACGTCAGTGAGCTCTACAACACATTCCAGATGTGGGTTTTCTCTCACACAAACTTTTTACTGCAGACCTACAAACCTGCACAATCAGTACACACAAATTCATGTATATAGCTAATATCTCTTGTGATTTTAGAATCACATGATGAAAACTAATTTAAAAAATCTGTTACTGATGTGTCTGATGCACACATACGTACTTTTTGGTCAACGTGTTTCTCAGTTTTCTCCTGTTTAATTTATTTGGAAATTGTCATGCAAAAGTGGGTGTATGTTTTGTCTATTTAAATGTTTTATAGTATGGAGTTCCCCTGCCAACATATAGATGTCTTCTCTTTTGAGCTTACTTAGGTTCCCACCATATTTTAGCACAACAGTCTAGGAAAGGTCGAGCTGTTGGTTGAATAAAACAACAGCCCAGTCACTGTGAACCTGCATCAGCACATTTCACTATTATCTGACATTTTACTGACTCAATACCAAATTATTTATTAAAAACTAAATAAGAAATCCGTCCGTGCATACAAATGACACGTTACTCTTGTTTTTGTCCCCTATGCCTTACCAATCCTCTCTGGTCTGAGCAGTTTGAATGAGACTGTGGAGGTGCCGAGACCTCCAGACTTTGTAGTGACGATGATTTCTCCCTTGTCGTCCTTAGCGGGACCCACACGGCACACTATCTTGCTGGCTGACATCCATTCGGCTGTCAGCAGGCAGTTGTGGCCACAAATTGACAGGCCTGAGATGGAGGAGAGAGGTAAAGAGTGAAACGGGTGAGAGATATAGACACATTGTGACGGCACAAATAAACAAACTGTAGCACAGACACACGCACAGGCAATCTATAACAAGTGGTGCACACTCAGGCAGAATTGGTGCCTTTCAGCAAGTTTAGTCAAACTGTCACCAGGGGTCAAAGTTCAAGTTGGGTTCATGATGGGTGTGGGTGGCCGTGACCTTCTTTCCTATCACTCAGCTCCTTTAAGCTAACGTGTGTCACTTCAGTACTAAGTGGCTCATTACTGGCACAGTGTACACTCTACCCCTACATCTGTCGTCCTCTTTTTAAACCTATTTGAAGTATTAGGAACAAGAAGACAGACAAAGGGATTACTCAGACATTTCCAGCTGAGAGGATTCGGAAAGCTTCACGTGTGTATAATTAAACACTATAAAAGCCTGAGAGAGCTGATCAACAAATAGTCCATAAAACTGTGAATAATATGCCCATTAGAGCCCCATTTCCTGCATCTGTTCTCTGCTGACCACTTTGTTTGAATACATAACCACTCACACACATTTGTGCGTATCTAAATGTCTAGCCCCAAGGGACAGTCATGGTCACAAATAGAGCAGTATCACTGGCCAGAACACAGCTTGCAGAGTGTGGAGAAGTGTGCGAGTCCTCTGGACCGGTCTCCCACCCCACCACTTTCTCCACTTCCATTAAAAAAGCAGGGCAGATAAGCGAGGGAAAATATCAGCACAGTATGATGCTTAGACTGACATATCTTCATGGATAAAAAAAAAAAGGTTTTTGTCTAAGCATTTTTTGTCTCCATTTTCTACTAACAGTTATTAAAATGCTTGAGGATGAAGGGATTTTATGTTAGCATGTGGACTTTGTGTGTAGAGGATTGTGTATATTTTATGTTTGCAAGAAATTTCACGAAGAATATATTTACATATGTAATTTCAAAATGAAACTTTCTCAGAGAAAGTTTCTGTACCAACATCATTTTAGTAACCTGATTTAGTAAATACTTGCAATATATATGTGTACAGTCCGAATCAAATTAATTTCTCACGTCTTAGTTAAAATAAAAACTGCACTTGTGAAGTGAAGTTGATTATGTTATGAAGAGGGGAAAAAAGGCTCAGGCATCCTGTCCGCTTACATATCATATGTACAAAAATAAACTTTACACCAGCCTGTTTAAAAAGTGGCCACTGTGGTTTGTTGATGGATCAGTTAATAAAAATCACTTAATATGGTTGAAGTTAAAAAACACTATATAAGCCAGACCAGAAATTAAAAGACAAAAATTATACAGAGTTACTTAATATCAGTATCCATCTACTTCAACAAAAATTACAACAAGGAAATATTAACAAAAATTAAACACCTAAAAATTATTATACACAGTAAAACAAAGAAATGTTAATTATGTGATGTGATGACATTTTGTATATTTATATCTGTGTGATGACTAAAACTAAATATCTACATACTGCATATATATTTTAACATAGTCATTCATATACTTAAATATATATACATTACATGTATATACTTATATATAGTATATGCAAATTTTATTAACAACAAAAATAAAGATTGTCAAGGGGAAGTATGTAAAATGTTGTGAACAGAAATGTATTTAAAAAAAATAAACAAATCTAATAACTACCGTACAACACTAAAGACAGAAATGCCTGTGTGTTTGGTTATATGAATATAAATGTATCACCAATGAGGTCGGCTGGGCCTGTGCCCAGGTTCTCTCCACGGATGGTAACTTTGGTCCAAGCCGCACCCTCCTTGGGTGAGATGCCTGTGACCAGCGGGGGCTGACGGGCACGAGACATGGTGGCCAGAGGCAGACAGGAATGCTGGATCAGTCGGCACCTGGACATGAAAAATGAAAAACCAGAGGAAGGTGTAAGTGAGAAACAAAACTGTGCAGACTCTCCATTCTGACATTTTAGTTAATACAAAGAAGAAGAAAAAAGACAATTATAAGTAATTATAGCTAAAATGGATAGAGTAAATGTCTCATGGGTTTTAACAATCAAATGTTTAAGTATTTTGTTAAGTAAAAGAATCGTTGTTTATAGATCTTCCGAGTCATCTAGATTGTGTTTGGTTTCCGCACTCTATATCTTAAATTATCTATTAAATTATGCACTTTTCATCTAAAGAAAAAAAAAATCAAACAAAAAAATGAGTGTGGTCTTTAATAAAATATACTGAAACAGGCCAATGTAATCGTTTTAAAGTTTTAGGGAAAAAAATAAATAATTGCTTGGTTTAAAATCTAAGATGACATAACTTACAACTTACAACTTCATTCTAAAAGCATCTGCAGGAAACAACGGCCTCCAGATCTTTTGGACATATATCAAAAAAAACTTAAAGCCAACATGGAACTGTAACTGGTGAACCAATATCCCTGTGCTAAAAATAAATACTGTCAGCTACCACTTTTACTGAATTATCAGGTAGTCAGACATTTAGGTTTTTAGAACCAACTTGGGACAGCAAAATACGAGCTGCATTTGGTTGGCAGCTCCAGTCGTGTTAATTTCCCACCCTGTAGGTCTCCAAACAATATATCCATTGCAGCAGTTATCTCTCAAATAATAGAAAAAATAGAGACGTGAGCCAAGAATGAAGGAGCAGACAGAGAGCAGGGAGGAAAGGAAGAATGTAAACCTCACAGCAAAGGATAAATAAACCTGGCCTCCCCGATCATTCCACATAAGCCCACACAATACAGCACAGATTATGGTACCAAAGAAGGAGCACCTATACAAATCAGTTCATGTTGAGGCTGTGTAAAGGAAAAGAAGGAAAGATTCCAAGTGAAAAATCTGTAAGTATGTATTTCAGCAGCACAGATGTTTGCTAATAAATTACAGCCAGGTCTCAAAAAGGCTGATCTTTCTAGGCTAGAGAGGCTTCCGCCCTTTTGCTCCACAGCCAAAACACGTTCTGCACAAACAATGCAGGAGTTCACACGGACCGGACCTGCAACATGGTGGTCACCCTTTGCACAATTATATGGCCACTAATTAGCTGTAGCCGTATAATTGAGGTGCAGAGCCAGCAGGGATTCTAATATCAAAGGAAATCAGAACTGACAGAACACAACATTGTTAGCGAGGCTTTCCTGTAACAAGAGTTTCAACGTCTGCAGCAGCCAATGCATCTATGAAGTGTGTGTCGGAAACCAAATAAAGGACTGCAAATTAAGATTATTTTCATCATCAAGTATCATCTGAGAATTATTTTTTAATTAATGAGTAAATTGTTTGCATCTGGTTTAGTTTACAAAATGATAGAAAATTTCGAAAATTGTAATCAATCACAATTTTCCTAGAGATTATGTACATGTCACAAGATTATTAGTTTTGTTCAATCAAAATACAAATGTTGATTTTGAACTGTTGTTTTGATTTGTTTTTTTTTGTTCGAAATTATCACAAAATTCAGGGCTGAAAATTTTCAGAAGTTGGAATCTTTTCCTGATAAGTGACTTCAATAATTATTCCACTCTTTTACAATTAATGGGTGAGGACCCCACATGATTGCAGGAAAAGAGTGTGTAATAAAAACTATCAAATGAACAAATATTGAGTCAATTAATTCAGTAAATAATAATAATAAAAATCAGTTAATTCAATGGGTTGTGTTTATTAAAAAAGATATTTCTTTAACTGACTAATTGACAAATGAACTGAGAGATTAATTATTCCTCATTAACACTGATACAGTCCCACCAAATCACAGTTTATCCGTAGTTGAATAAGTGTCCCTGACCCTGTCCCTGGCCCTGTAGAGGTTTAGACTTATTCATTACAGTTTGGCTAAACAGGTTTTAAAATGTACATGGCACATGACACAAATGCAGAAGCTCAAAAAGCAGCAGTGGGACAACAGCACATGCCCTGACCTATAAGATTCCACGAGTACAAACCTTTTTGGGAAACTCTTCTGCCATAGCCCACCCCCTCCATCGCCCTGACTTCCCCGAGTTAATGAGAAAACTCCATTGGGATTTAACTCATGTTGCTGCTGCTACCCAGTGCTTGTCAGAGGAAATGGAAGGGCTATGGATCTGACATGAAGAAGATAAGAGGTTAACAAGCCTAAAACAAGAGCTTGGTAAATCCTTCAACAATCCCACATGTTTTGAGTGGGAGCAGTGATGGGCACAAGACTGGGATCTTTATTTTGTCCAATTCTAATTCTGCTTTCAGGAGTGTTTCTATCCCACCCCCCATCTTGGAAATACACGTGCACAAACAGACAGCTAGCCTGCCCCCCTACACACACGCTGGGCAGAATGACAGCTACGCGAGGTTGCGTGCAAGAGGCCCGAGCTGGTGTTGTGTGGTCTCTGTGTATGCGAGTATGTGGAAGGATCTGCGAAGAGGTCTGGGCAGTGTGTGTATATATAAGTGTGTGTGTGTGTATGAGTGTGAATGTGTGTGTGTGGTCTGGGTGTGTGGTCTCTGGCGCGGGCCTGGGGAGAGCCTGCTGACGGCTGGGATGAGAAAAAAGCCGCTGTGTTTACTTTACTCTGGGGGCTGTGCATGGACGCGGGAACACTGCCCAGACCCCTCTCTATAACACTAGTGTGCATGCACACACATGCACCAAGTCGCACAGAAACTAAGAGTAATTTTGCACAAGTTGCATATCATGCACCATCACAAATGCCCTGCAAACTAAGTAACAGAACTTAATGCAGGACGGGGACTAAATGTTAACAATATTTGCCTTTTGAGAAGCATGAAGTGAAAAACAAAAGTATAGAGTTTTAAAATCTTCAAATGGAAACTTATGAAGTAGACAGCATTTTCTTGGAGAGGGATAAAGGTATTAACCTCTAGGGGGCATCAGAGGATCCACATAAGATTATACCCCACTTTTTGCCAACATGTTTCATGTACTACTGTGCAGGCTAAATTTAATCAGTGACAACACAGAACCTGATGCAGCCTCTTTTCTCTCATTCAATGCTCTTCCAGTCGTAATGCTGTTAGCCCCCAACCCCAACTTCTCTCTAATAAGAAGGATAAAAAGGCAGATTTGTTTTCCTTGGAAGTTCACTAACAACCAACATAGCTGGCTCTAATCTGTGTGGTAGCTGTAGAAGGCTAACACTTGGAATCTTCTTCCAGCACTGCTAACAAGTGGCAAACCTTCTTTGGCTCTGTGCTGGAGTACCAGGTCAGAGAGCAAAAGACTTTTCATTAAAGCTCTAAACAAATCTTTTGGTCACATGAAACCTTTTAATTTTGACATCCCACAGCACATCCCACAAATGCTGTGCTCAACAGTCATTGATTTCCCCCAGTTAAAGCAGAGTTTAGCACTACTTACAAGTGGGAAACCACCAGATTGCAGGCATTTTTAAACGGGCAACTAAAAGTGCAACTTAAGTATATTTGCAATCTACAGCTATTTTTCTATTTAATGCACATATGCTGCAGTTTGACGAAGAAGTATGGTTCAGTTTGTATTGCTGTTAAATAACAGTAATACAATACAATTATACAAAATTTCAGGTTTACTGTTTTACTACAAGTTGATACTTTATTTCTGAAAATTTACCTTAACTATTTAAGCCATTTACAAAAACACCAGACATCTGCAGATTCCATCTGGTTTAATTTTACGATTTATATATAAGTGTAGTAATACTATAGTATCAGTATTAGGTTAGACATCCTAGAAGAAAATAACTATTATCATCCAACCCCAACTCAAATATTCTAGTGCATTGTCTCATGGTTCAAAACAGGGAGTTTTTCATTGAAAGAAATCCCTGTCATTCTCTCCATGTTGCCTGTTTATCTGCACTATTATATAAAAGAGGAAAAAAAAAGTTGCACAATACTTTTCACCAAAACCATTTTCCAGTGGTTTAAACCTCAGTTTTGATCTAAGACAACCACTTCTCCAAACTCTTAACTTTGATATTTCAACACTAAACAAGCCAAGCTCTCTGCATCATAACAAACATGGGAATCTACCCATACCTGATCCAGAATATCCACATGAATGAGCCGTTCAAACCTTAGATCATATGCTGCTCTGGGCTCAAAGGTGACTCACATATGGCAATGATTGGCAAGGGTGTGCACGGATGTGTGTGAGTAAGAGAGAGTGTGATGGGTTTAGGGGGCACAAAGGGACCTATTTAGACAGCTCATCACCCTCAACCCCCTTCATCGCCCATCAGAGTCGCTAACTCACTACATCAGCAGCTCAAAATCCCCCCCATACACTAATACCATTTCACTCCATGCTCCTCAACATTACACAAACACCAGATTCCATCAAAGATCCCCCTGACTTCTCAGAATGCACAGAGCGGCCAAACATCACCCCGCCTGAGATGACTGGCCTGATCACACAGGCTGGGTGGAGCTTTGAACAATCCTCCTCAGTACTCACTCACACCAAGGTCACCACATGCCTCTAAGATGTGGAGAAGGTAATGCAGGTGATAGCCAAAAATTAGCCATAATATCTGTCAACTGTATGATATTTCAAATAGATAGATCATATGAATATACACTGTGCAGGCTGTGAAGACTGTGACCACCATCCAGTAATGGAAATTGTCCATAATGAGTCAGTATGCAGCAGAGCTCATGGAGAATCTTTCTCTGTCCTACTGGAAAAAGGACAGAGTGATGAGATGGGTGCCTTTGGCTCACTATCCTACCATCATGATGTCTGCCCACAGGGTTTGTTATCTTTATGGCTGTGTGTTTGTTTGTTTGTCAGTCTCAAGTGCTTTTCAGAGTTAGGCCTAACGAACTGAAGTTCCCAATTTCCCATATAAAAATCCTGAAACAATAAACAGAAATAGAAAGTATGGGTCCACAAATGCAAGAAGATGTTTTCAGAGGATTAAGAAACTGGAGACAGGCGGCTCTGCCCAGTGACATGGCGAAATGGAGAGATTTGAACCTTCATGGGTGAGGCTGCAGCTCTGCTGTCCCAGCTGCTTTACATAAAAAACACATCAGCAGCGTGAGAATGTTCCACAGTCGCATACCGCTATGAACTATAACAACATACTACATACGACTACAAACCAGCACTAAGTCACTAACAGATGCAATTAGAGATGATTACGATATATTGATTATTCATCATCACTGGTCAAAATAAGGAAAACATCCCTATCACGTGCTCCAAGAGTTTAAAGTGAATTTTTTTTACAGCTGTGGAAAAACCCCAGTCTTACAGTTCAAGTCTGAAACAGATCATGATTAACAATATGGAACTGAGGAAAACCAGGAATAGAAAATCAAAACATCTACAGAGTAAGTGTCTATTCTCAACAAAAAACTCTGCACTAAATTAACTGACCCCAAAGGTATTGTGCCAGTCTCTTCAGGTTGCCTTATGATTCAGTTTCTAAGCCCAAAGCTTTTCTGTCTCTTTCCAGGTCTGAAAGGGTCACAGAAACCATACTGTGAAAACCAGTGGCCCAGCAAGCCTGTCATAAAGGAAGAGGCTACCAGGTGGGGTGGGGTGAGAGTTAAACGCTGTTCCACAAACAATGCTCGGCCTGACCCCCGACACTTGATTCAGCCTGAGGTCTATGGAGAAGACTGAGGAAAAGCCTCAAAAAACATAGCCCACCTCATTCCACCAAAACAAACAAGCAGGGCCACCCAAATTTTTCAATTAGAGTGCTGGAAGAGGGCAGGAAATGGATCAGTACAGTCTTGCCCCAGTCACCCCACAACCAAGCAGTGCTGACTTTGGGGTGAAGAAGGACAATTGATCCACATTGATCTGCAATTTCTCCATCTCCGTCTGGACTTGCTAGCATAGCGTCGACACAAATGATGGAGGAGCTCAAAGATAACTTACTCCTGCAACATGGTGCTCGCCTGTTGTCAACTTGCCAATCAATTGCTCTCATTCACTCTCTCATACAATCAAGCAGTGAACAAGGTTATATGGTATGGGGCTGTTCCACTGAAAATGCTAATTTAACTAAACAAAGGTATGTTCAAAAAGTACTGGATAGTACACAAGAGTAGGGAATAAAGAGGGTTAGAACTGTTGTTTTAAAAGCCATAGTACAATCATGGGTTTTAGATAGATGCCCAAATGAAACAAGCAATCTGAATGCATGTCCTGGAGTTCTTAGAAATGATAACAGGCATTTTACAATTTTAAAACATTATGGTATATATGGTCAAAACAATAATACTCAAAGGCTACAGATGAAGTTAATAGAAACTTAAATCACAAGTTTAAGAGTGTAATCTTGAGTCTTTAAGTAAGAGATTAGCACTCCAGGTTACCTTAGTTAAACATATATATATATATATATATATATATATATATATATATATATATATATATATATTTAACACACACACACACACACACACACACACACATATGTTAATAATATTATATATATATATATATATATATATATATATATATATATATATGTTAATAATATTATATTATATTATATTATAATATATATATATATATATATATATATATATATATATATATATATATATATATATATATATTTATTTATTTATTTATTTATTTATTTATTTATTTATTTATTTGTATAACCAATGTCCAAAACATTTTCTTTGTCTTAGACACCAAAATAGACGGGGTTTAATTAATCTGTCTTTATTAAACTGGACTGCATGAGAGAAAATTCATGTTACATGACAATTAATAACTCATGCAGGTTCATACAACACCCCTTAACTGGTTTGTGGTACTTCAAGTTATCATAACACTATTGTATTTGGTATTTAGACCGGAGAGATTTATTTATTTAAAAACGACAATGTATTTGGATGGATAGAATTAATAATTCCTACAGCTAACGTTACAGCTAATTAACAAAATACGATCATTTTAGCACCTTGTATGTGGCATAAGCACGCCGAATATACCAGAAGTCGTTAACGGGGACTAAGACATTTCAAAAGCTGTTCTCCTACCTAATTAATGTAACGTTATGATTAAATGGGTGGAAATTTAAATGGAGTTTGGTTTATCTAAGCTAAGTGCCGTTAATGATGTGCAAATACCAACATTAGCTACATCTGTCAGCTGTTTATAGTAACACCGTAAATAAAAGTTATGGTTACAGAGGGCAAAATACCGACGCTTTTTCGAATTTTATTAAGCTTTGTTGCCGAATTTGGCAGCTAACGTTTGTTAACGTTAGCTAAGGCTAACTAACGTTAGCTAAACAACTCAATTGTTGTACCGGAAGAGTCCAAATAAGCTGTCATTTGCGTTCGTCGTAACTTTACATATACCTATATCGCTACCTACTATAGCAGAGTTAGGTTGACTCTATTTTGGGTATTGTAAAAAAATATATTTTAAGAAAAACGGTAACTTACAGTTTACAGCGTCTGGACTGCGACCACCGTTTACTGCATCTTCGAACTACTTCCGGTTTTCCCGTCCTCAGCGAAACCTTTCAGAATAAAATGAAATGACAAATAGAGTTCGTATTATTGATGTTCCCCTGATTTACCACTCACATTATTGTTAGATCGAAATACTTCCACCTCCTCTCAGTGTCACATAACAAGTTCTGGGTAAGTTCAACAAGACAGCACAAGACAAGACAAAAACAGTGTTTGTGTCAATTTATGCAGAAAACCAAGAACTCACTTCAAAAAAATCACTTCATTTTTCTTGCAGCTGTTTGTAGAGCTGCGTGAAAAGTGTAATATACACAATATAATTTATATAGCCAGCATTACACCTGCTGGCTACTGTACCATATGTCATGGTTTTTACTCTAGTGCATTTATTTGACACTTGTATTTTAAGATCTCATATGCAAAACATATGCTCATCTTGCAAAACTATGACGTATTACTTCTACATTACACTTGAGTAAGGTGCATGAGTAAAAGTTAAAATACAGTACTGGATGTTTATATAAGAAATCCAAGTACTTGCTTTTCTCTACCACTGAAACCCCAGCATGTGTACTACTATTCCAGAATGGGCAGTGTGGTCCATGAACTGATTTTTAATTCTACATTTTAAAATGGCCTTTGATGGTAAAAATGTAAATTTAAATTTGGCTTTGATGGGCTGTTGGTTCTGCACCTCTGTCTTGTGAGTGCTTCTATGAAATAATGTGAGAAATGTTTTTCTACCTAGTTATACTATTTCTACCCTGTTCTAAGACTAAATGCAGCAGCGAGCACGCGTGCCCCTCCGAAGCGTTAGATGTCCTTATGTGAGCATTCTGAAGCCCAGTGGGAGCTTTGCTTCTTTCCTCATCTCTCTTTTCACGGTGCATCACTGAGGTATTTCCACTTGTTCTGGGAAAGGCGCAGCATCATTAGAAATGCAACAGGGACCACCCAGGCACACACTTGAACACTGATACCATTACATTTATCTCACCAAATTGTGCAGGGCAGAAAGAATTTCTGTGATAAGGCAAGGCCCAGTCCCCAGAGAAACCATATTGTCCAATTAGACTGGGTAATCTGGTAATTGAGGATCAAACTGTGACTTGGGAGTTAGCACAGATGCTGATGCAACACAGGGGCTGTTTGTCTACATAAACATCAACTTAAAGCACGATGACGATGGAAGATTTTGATCTGCGTCTCAGTGGTGCAGCGTCTGTCAGTGAATGTGATGCAGTGAAGATCACACCAACTAGCAAATGTGGAAATTAGAAAGCAATTTGATACGTTATATGTGTCATGTTGTGGGATAATGTGACCCATATTTCTAAATATTAAAATAATTCATTATTTATTTAAGGTTAACCCTCATAAATCATATTTGCACAGCCTTTATTTTAGTTAAGGAATCATTTCAATGTTTTGCTTTCTAATTTCCTACAAGTGGGACATACTTAGAGCTGGTTAGCTTAGCTTAGCATAACTACAAACAAAGGTGACAAAATCCTCCTCAGCATCTCTAAAGTTCACTCATAAACATGTTATATCTTGTTTGTTTGATCTGTTAAGTTGTGCACACTTTCTTCACTCGCTGTTTCTCTGTACAGGCCAACCAGCTGCTGGCTGTGGTTTAATTTTGACCGCATAGACAAAAGTGGTATCTCTCTTCTCATCTGGCTCTTGGCAAAAAAGCAAATGGGCTTAGTTCCCAAAATGTTGAACTCTTTTTATAAACTGCTTTACCTTCTTCTGGTAGTATTTTTATTTAGCAAGGAATGTGTGATTACACGTGGTGTTTTTAAATAGTGCAACATTTCTGAGCAGGTGCCTCAGGTGCTCCAGGGGGATGCCGTCGATGCCTTGATCCTTTCTGTGACCCCCCGGCCCTATGTAATCCACATCCCGTGATGGCACATGCTGAGCTGGTACCATTGCTCATCCCTGAACTCTATTGTTCATTGTTTGTCTTCTCCAGTTTTTTCCCATGGGCCTCCGGCCAGTGAGAGGAAAAGGCCACTGTAAATATTGTCCTGAAATCCTCCCTCCCTCCCATAGAGCTCCTGAAGATGGAGCAGGCGACCAGTGGGTGAGCACTTCCTTCCTGCACAGGGCATTTCAACTGTAAAACATCAAACATGTCTGAATCCCTCAATGTCAGACCTAAGCAGGTCCCACTTCTTTTTAAAGCCCATCAGAAAGAATATTGTCAATGTGGCATCAAAAAGATGCAATTTCATAAAAAAAAAAAAAGTAAAACACTGACATATTTTTTCAGTAAAATAATTCATATCATACTTCTCCTATAGCTGTTGTTTAGTCCATTTCTAAAACAACTATGTATAATATATATAATTATATATTTCAGTGACTCAGCTTGAATCCCATCCATGCCCTTATCTCATAAAACACACAGAATATGGATTCCACGGGAAATTAAATGAAGCTTAGAAACCTTTGACCCATGTGTGGCTAATCACTAGCCTGTAGGGCTGCTGTTAATATAAGACAAGGAGATTTTAAATAAACCTCTGATATTTGGGTTTGTTTTGCCTTCTGAATGACGCTCTGTCTCCTGCTGCTCCCCTTTCCCGGAGGAGTCCCGTTCCCTGGGCTCACATTTTGGGCTCCGGAAATCCAGGCCTGTGCCAAGCTTAGCTTGGAAAAGCATCCAGATGAACACAATGGAGGAGAGAGAGTTAAGGAGAACAGAGAGCCTTTCAGTCTGAGTGCTGACACATTGCTTGACACAGTGGATGGAAAACATAACTAATAGGCAGAAGGCAAGATGAAGATGGGGATAAAACAAGGTGACAAAAAATACACATATGGTAATATTCCATTTAAAGAGTCAGTTCACCCACATAGTAGATCTAAAGATAGATCGATACCTTTAGTGTTCTCTAGACAGACAAGTTGATTTTATTAGCTTCAGGTTTCAAGAGATCTCTGTAGTTGGTGTCACATCAATACAAATGAAGTCAAAGGTGCAAAAGAAAAATGAAATTTTAGTTGTGTTGCAATGAGCCTTTAAATAAAATCTACATCTTTCTCCAGATGTTTTTAGAAGTTAGGTCAATATAGTTTCTTCAGTGGAAAATCAGATCAGTATAAACAGTTTGCAGCCATGTCTGTGGATCAGGGGCATAGAACACAAGTACAAGTACAAAACTAATAAAATCACACAAAATGTTAAATAATACAAGACGACCAGTATCAAATAGATAATCACAATAAATAAAATCGATACACAATAAAAATATATATTTCATATGCAGTCTAATTCAATTTAAAAAGCACAACTCAATATAGGAACCTGTAAGTAATACAAATACTATACGACTTACCAGGTCCCCAACCCTGGTAAGTATAATAAAAGCAGCACAAAGTAAATGCATTTGAATCTTAATCTTATTGCATAAATGTCTAAATAAACAATATCAGATCCCATCTGTCAAAGAGGTCTCCAGAGCATTTCCACACAGCGTTTTGGCATCTTTCAGCTCATTGATTTGATTAATGACCAGCAGCTTTGCTAATACCTTAGTGACCCAACTCCTGTTTTGTTTCCATCTCACTGCTCTCATCACCTCTGTTTTCAGCCACAGCATGTCACAGTTCATTCAGTTGTTCATGAATTCTCTGTTTGTTATGCAAACAGCATTGTTGTGTTCAGCAAACTGGCATCATCACGAGGTTCTATGTCTGTAAATGTATGATAATACTAAGCCACTAACTGTTGCACCTCTCACCTCCAACTTTTTTATGAGGTGATAATGTGTTTACAGCTCCACAAAAAAAGGTAGGTTTGAGCTACAGAATCTGTTAAATTAATGACTTGTTTATTTTATGAAATTACGAAGTCGGCTTTGATGCAGCATTTCAAAGATTGTGGTAGAGATTGAACAGAACACACAACTGAACAGGTGAAATATAAAGAAAATATGGAGGAAAATATTAGAAGTTTGACTGAAGCTGCCTTTTAATGATTAGACATAGACACTAGGAAGAAGGGAGAATCACTAGATAAGCACCAATTTGAAGAAAAAGAGTGGCTATGAGAGGGTATAAAGGAGCATTTACTCAAATACATTGGAGCTTTTACCAGCCAGGTTAACACAACATGTTCCCTGTCGTCTTATAACACCCCCCCCCTTCAGTCTTCCAGGCTAGACAACAGGCTACTGTGTCTCAGGAGGCACTGTGAGGAAAGACGGTCTGGGAAAATCTAGAAAGTTAAACGAAGAAACCATAAGGGTGATGAACCGGAAAGTAGAGCCAGAAGGACTTCCTCTGACACATGGCGCATTGTCTTTCAAAATGTTCTTGTGTAATACCTCCTCATGTTTTACTGTTACATTTTCATCTCTCCTTGAATGATTAACATAACCTTGAGAGGAAACAGCTGAAGCCATCATCATCATCATCACCATGCTGTAGCATGCGTTCCCTTGCTGATGAGTTGAGACAGGTTGGAGCGTGTTCGTAACTGTTTGCCTTTATAAACAGGTGGACTTAGTTACAGCTGGGGGTTATTTGTGTGCTGGATGGGCCTGGGCCAATCGCAATCAATAGGAGAGCATAATAAAATCATCTGGTCACCCAGATGATGTTTTACACTCAGGATCTGTTTTATGTCGTCATCGGTCAGATGTTTTGTTTTCCAGTTGTTACACTGTAAGTCTGCTATTTTTTATCAGTACGATCATATCCTTTTGTGAGACATTCCTACTGTAGCTACACTGTTTGATTTAACAGTATGATAACATCATCATCTTATTTGTTTTTGCTAATTCACTTTTTGCAGCGACAAAATGTTCGATTTAAGCAACTGGGTGTGTTTTTAGTTTATCTATCTATGTTTGTATCGTGATTTTATAGTATAACCTTTCTGCAATTGTGTCTCCCTCATGACATAATAAGGGCATAAGAAGAAATGAAAGGATTAAAAGAAATGTCAGGGATTAAAAATACTACAGGACACAAACTGAGAATAAAATGAAATCTTACTTTCCACTGTGTGAAAGGAAGAGAGGGTCTTAACTTGCGTGAGCCCTCTAATGCCACACATGGGTTTTTGATCTGCCTGTAAGGATTCAACACACTTATGAGGAACTCAGTTGGCCTCAGTGAATATTAACTGGACTTAATGTGCAGCATATTGGTTTTCAAAACTATGATTTAATAATATGTCTTCATTTCCTTTGTTAAATCAATGTCAGTAAAGATCCAGGCCTTAGCTGGCAGCCTCACAGTATCCTCAGGATTTTCTGCAGCCCAAATATTTCTACAAATCTAAAAAGGGGCTAGAGCCCAGAAGGGGGCGCCCAAGAATGTTATATGTGAGCTCAGCCTCTCCACTGGCATCTTGTTAAGAGAAGGAGGAGAGCAAAAGATGCACAGCGGATGAGAGGTGAAGAAACCAACAGCGAAAAGTTTTCACAAAAGTTTAAAGACAAAGAGAAAAAAATTAATGAGAGACTGATGACTGCAGGTTAACGGACAGGAAGCTTCTCCTGAACAGAGGCACCTGAAATGAAATGTCCTTAAAACAATAGGATGCACAGAATGACAGTAACAGTAACAACTGCTTCACAGAACAGACCCTAATCTAGGAATATATGTGAATTAATTATATAATATTATTGTCACCACAGTACTTGATTTTGACACCAATCCCAAAGGTTTTTATTGATACCTAATGCTAAATTCTATATAATGTTTTGAGCTCATAAATGGGCTCATAATTTAGAATTGGCCAAATGTGATTGAAATCAACTACCAGACTAGTAAACAAGTTAAAAAATGTGAAGACATTTCCAGCTTTTGGTGTTTGGACAAATTATGTTGGTGCTGAAAGTATTATGAACCAATACCCAGGCCCCTTAACAATAATAATCATTTTATTCATTAAGTTCTTTTCAAACTAGCACAAAGTGCTTTCCTGTAGAAGGGAAAAGAAAAGTCATGGTACAGGGTAGTGTGCAGTAGGAAGAAAGGCAGAAAGGGAAAAGGAAAACAAATAAAACGAATAATTCAGGCACAGCACAATGGCAACAGCTCAGTCTAAAAATAAGGGGAAGGGTTTAAAATTATGCAAAGCCGATAACAACCATGTATCTGTCAAAGTCTGAAGCAGGTAATATTTATGGCAAGTGCTGCTTGGTGATGTTAATGGATCCTTAATATGTGATACTGAGAGAGTTGTATTAAATCATCAGAGGTGGAGGTGTTTACCAAACCTGAGTGGTAACACGTGACAGGCTGTGCTTTAATTTAGCTTTTAAAAACAATGCAGTGATAAAGAGCAGCACACGACTGCAAGTTAATCAGAAGAGAATTTAATTCAATTAACTTTTACATAATTACATCAATTATAGTGGAGTAAGAAAAAACTTTTTTGTTGTTTTGTTGTTGATAGTTGGGATTTAATGTGGACACGTATAATAAAAAAGTCATTACACTGCAGATGGGATCAGCCAATAATGTGGCCTCATATCAGAAAAAAAGGAATTTCTGGCCTATTTTGGGGGCATAAATATATACGGTTGAGAGTGTGTGTATGTGTGTACACAAATACTGCATGTGTATACATTACAGTGTGTGTGTGTGTGGGTGTGGAGCTGAAGCACAGAGGCTGTTTGTAGTGAAAACAGTAAGAAAGAAGACACAGAGAGGAAGCTAAACACAGGCTGCTCTTTGAAGCACAGAGCGCTGTATTGCTATTGTGAGCAGGTTATTTAACCAACCAAAACAAAAGTTAGATGTTAGCTCAGCACATATCAGATAATCACATCTGGTAAAAGTGTCGTTTTAAATACTGCAGATTAAATATGTCGGAGTGTTTATGTGGAGGTGATGCATTTTCTATCAATGGGTTGGAGGCGCTAAGAGATTTCCTGTGTTAAGTGGATGAGGTAGTGTGGCATACAGGAAGGGAAATAGCATGTTTAGTGGGAGATGGTGGGGGGTGGTGTAAGGAGAACTATAGGATTGTGTATGTTGGAGAGGTGCGGAGTGCGCTGCAGAGCAACCTGAGGTCAGTTTCAGCCGAGTAGACTTTTAGCTTTGATCCCTCAGCTGAACTGGATGAAAGACATCCTGCTTCCCTCACCGAGAAGCAGAAGGGAAAGGCAACCGAGGGGTGGCGTGGGGGACACCTCAGTTTTCTACCTGACAAACACGTCTTAATGAAACCACAAACAGTTTCTACTGCACAGACAATCTCTTATTTTCATCTGTCTCCCCTCTCCTCTGCGAAACTTTGGCGGCATCCTCACCCACGCTGTTCTGTAAATCATCGCCCCTTTTTCCTGCTAATATAAATCCCGATGAACTTTATCAGTGCTTTGTCTCTCTATCTGTCCTTCCCGGACTCCCTCTCTCCTGTTGTTTTCCTTTACAGTGCATTCAAAATCTGAACTTTGATCCTCCCACCACCTGTCAGGCACCGGACTCGAAGCCTGGAGCAATCCAGTGTTTGCATGTGTGTGGCCTTGTGTACGTTTTTACATGTGCAACTTCAGCACAAAAGCATCTAAGTTGTTTAGACTTGACTCACTGTATTATGTGTGTTCATATACTACAACATTATGATGGTAAATTGGTTCCGGGAGTGGAACTGTAACTGGAATCTATTTGTTTTTAATGTTTAATTTTTATTTGAGTAAAGACCTCTGTATTACAGCAGGTCTGGCGTCCTACAAATAGCAGACTACCAGAAACCGAGCCTTGTTACTGATGGTGCCAGGCTGGTGAAGGGGCGTGATGGCAAAAATAGGAAATATTATATAATTATTAAATATAAATATTACATATTTATTGGTTAATAACTCAGAGTTGTAGCCTCAGAGTCATGTTGAAATAGAACTGTTCTCTGTCTGCTTACCTTCTAGGTAAAAGGTTAATTTGTGCAATAAACTAATTATCTGTATCTAGATAGTCTGAATAAACAAATCTGTATTAATCTTAGTTTACCTGTAAACAAATTACCTATACATTTAATAAAACAGGTTTAAGATCAGGTTTAGACTTCCTTACTCCTCAATACCAAAAAGTTATTTTTTTCTCAAGCATTATTTATTTTGATGTTTGATAGCTTGCAGACATCCTACTTTGTGAGACTATGCTTCTGTACAAATGTTTGTGCTAGCAGGTTTTTATAACTAGTGTTATGTCGATTCATACTTCATTCATACTGTTGGTTGTGTGCACTCGTCCAGCAGTCTGTGTGTTCAGTAAGGGCTAGAATACCTACGGATGATACAATAGGATAGGGTCTATAAGAGGAAATATACAGTGGTCAGAAAAAGTATGTGAACCTTTTAGAATTTCATGGTTTTCTAGGTAACCTAATAAATTTCAGCTTTCTGATAATAAATAATATTTAGTTATTGTTTCAGAATTTAAATAGAATTATTGCATTTATTGTAAACGAGGTATGTAATACTGTGAAATCAAAAAACTGGAGAACCATAACATGATGCAAAACTTTTTATTAGCTCACAAACTACTAATTTTCTAACACTGTACTAATTACACACTAATCATGGCAGTTACCTTACAATAAGCAAAATACAGGCTGCAAAATGGTCAAGTGCTTCTAACCTTGCAACTGCACAGTACTGTCTATCAATCAATCTGTCTAACTATAACACTTAATATATGCCTTTTTTATAATCTGCAAAAAAGTAACACTGTACATTGTTAAATGACATGTAACAGGAAATTAGTCTGCAATTTAATCATGTATCATCATATATGCAAACGGCCAAACAAGCACAGCAGAGTCTCCAGAGTTCTTCAGGTTATAGACACAAAACACACAGAACTGTGGAGTGGTCATTAGCTGTGGCCGGACAGCCCTGAGGCACCTCTGACTTCACCAAAGATGTGTAGTAGCACAGTCCCTATAAAAGACAAACATATGTTGAAATGTAATATGCTGACATAATTGAAACTATCCTCGAGTACTCGAGAGCTGTTGTGCCTCGTATGTCAGTTATAGTAAAGAATTTGAAGTAGTACTTCTAATTGTCGTGATGTATTTTGTTAGGTATTCATAACGTTACTTGAGTTTGAGGTTTCTTTACTTTTACCACGTTTGCTGTCTTGTAGATTTTACCTGTCTGACTCCTCAAAACGTCCTACAAGCGGCTGTCTGCTTCGCTTTTATTGAGGTGGACAAAAAAACACTTAGTCCTCACTGTTATTCTGTACTACTACTACTACTAATACTTAAGTTCTATAACATATCATCAGCTGAAACCCTGTAGAAGTTGGGTGATGATACAGGACAATGAGCCAAAACAGAATGGCTTCAGAAAAACAAAACCCACCTTTTGGAGTCAGAGCCCAGACCTCAACCCAATAGAGATGCTATGGAACAACTTAAAGAATATGACGATGGCCTTGAGTACTGGCTTTAAGTATTATATATACCTCTAGCCCAATCCTAATCGCTACCTAAAGATGTTCATTTTTGATTCTGTCTCCTTATTTTTACATTGTGTCATGACGCAAGTGACGCATGTGCATGTTCAGGGTTTTAGTTTCTCAGTTTACTCACAACGCACAGCGTCATTGACAAACATGTACACTGAATGCCAAATAAGACTGCATGTGGGTGTTCAGAGACGTCTGCTGCCATAAGGACGCCAAGCTGCAATAAGCTGTGTGTTGTTACTGCAGTCATTCCTCATTTTAAATTATTTTTCTTTTATTTCTCTGTCTGAGCTGAAATACTTCAAAGTCTCTTTATGGTGTAAAAAAAAAAAAAAAAAAAACAGACCAAAATGGAACATAAATGACAGGATGGAAGTTTAAGTTCAGTACAATAGAACTAAAGAACAAAGAGGATCAATAGAGGCCCACTTTCCTGTGTTTGACACATACATCTTTGGTATGTTTTTCCTTTATTTATTCTGATCAGATAACTTCTGTAAATGTGAAAGGAATGAAATAGTCATCTGGTAAGTGAGTTTGGAAATTTGAAGTTAATTCATCACAAATGAAAAAATAATGCATACAATGAAATGTTGGGACTATGAGCATGGAGGTCTATTAGAGAAGTGGGAGGATGCAAATTATGTCAGTGAAATCAATGAAACAAATCTTCAGAGATAATCTGCCTTCAATTGACTTTATGGGAATAACTGAGCTGAGCCGGCTCCCACTTAGCATGACTTCTTTCACAGTGTGTGGGGGTCCACAGAGCATCTTCACATCAGTAAACAACTTTTACATCGGTAACAGAGGTGATGTTAGTTTGCCAGGTGATACAACACAAAACTGCAAAGTAGCGATGAGTGGCATACAGCATGGACACCTGCACACAAGGAATACAATTTTGAAATACTCTCATATCACAATGCGTGATTAACGTTGCATAAACAATCCAGTTGTGTCAAACAAAAGCATCTATGATTTATTGTTCTAAGCTGTTTACCAAGTTGCTAATTTACCACTCGGTGATTGTAAGGTTGATGCGTCACACCCAAATACTAATATACCCTGTGGAGAAACACAACATCAACTGACAAATGACCCTTCTTCGTTCAGCCACCTCGCTTCTTAGAATCAGGATAGAGTCACTGGCTGTGTTGCACAATGGACAAGTCCCAACAGCTGGGGATCTCTCTCTGGCTCTCTAAACTAATCTGCTCTGACAACTCCTCTGCAGCCAGGAAAACACCTTGTTCAGTGAACTGAAAACAGGCTCCTCAGTGCTAAGTCTAAGCTAAGTCTGAAATCAGCAACAAATGCAGTGGGATGTTAACAGGTGTGTGTGATGCTGTGCATGCAAGTTGCCACTTATCATTTGGGGTAAGGGGCACCTGTAACAACACAAGTTTTTCATTGTATTTATTCTGTTTAGGCGCTTAAATCCTAAATACTGCATTATACTTAATAAGGTGTTTATAAGTTAATCACTTGACGCCATCTCTACTCAACTTTGATGATTCAAAATCATCAAAAACAGCATCCAGCAAGAAATCTTAGAATCTGTGTTGTGTGCAGGAAAAAGTACGAGGAAACTCCACAATCAATCTCCTACTCCATATTTAATTACCTTCAGCTCCCACACCACACTCTCTCAAACCGCTTGTGTGCAGCAGGAAATGGAATGTGATGCATTTGCATTGGTCAATACATTTCATAAGTGCAATAATCAGAGTATCATTATAGATGAACAATTTCCTCAATGCACATTCATCACGAGCCTACAGCCAGCAGACAGTGCACACTCTGTCTCTACACACACACGCAGACCAAGCACAGAGTAAGTCCCTAGATTTGTGTCTGTGTCACTGTAAGCGTTTGGTTTACACAAACACACACACACAAACACACGCAGTGACGTAGAGGCAGAGGTGTGTTGAGATCTTTCAACACCCAAAGGCTGCCCATCGCGTGTGACTGCTGTGCAGAAAGCGAGTGCACAGGGAGGTTCCTTGGATGTTTAACATGTCATCCAACCTGTTTCAGCTCATAATGAGGTGACAGTTGGATTGTTATCAGGAAGCGAAACAAAGGCAGGATTGAGACAGGCTGACACCTCAGTGGGTTGCTCTTTGACCTGGGATCAACCTGGATTTAGGCACAGCATCAAAGAGATGCATCCAAACCAAATTGTCTCCAAAATAATCAGAAGGCAATAGACCTTTATTTTCAAGATAAGGCCATAAAACAAACAGCTGAACAACTGAACTAGGCAGTTGGTGGCTAAATAATAGAACCATGGGCCAGTATTCCCATATTATCATGTCATGATCTTTATCTCCAAAATGATTTAGGTACAGTATTTATAGAGCGATTTTAACTACAATATTATAATTTTTTTAATTATAGTTTAACAAAGACAAAGAATGCTGTGTATAGTTTCAACAAACCAATTAGACAGTCCTATCCTATCCTATTCTATCCTATTCTGTTCTTTCCATTAATTGTCACTTTCTGTGGCGACTAAACTCTGTCTCCATAGCTGCAAATATAAAACATATAATTTTTAATTGGTGCTGTGTCCAGTCCATATGTGCAGCATACAAGCAGTTCCAACACAGACTTAAAGGTCATATTGTTATACAGCCATATAATGTGTCAGATAATTGTTGTTAATGGCAACAACACATGATGTTGCTGCTGTTTTATGTTGATTCGAAATAGGGATATACTTTGATGTTTCTGTTATTTGTGTACGAGTTGCTTGATTTTACCGGCGTCATCTGAAAATGAGCTTGTATTTGCTTCATTTGGAGCCAGTGACATGTAATTTGAGTATAATCAAAGATGAACAATGCAAACATAAATGTATAAAAACTTTTAGCAATCCCAGCTCACATTATTCTGTTCTACAGTATTCTGGAGAAAGTTTTATCTCTGAAGCTGCAATCATCACATTGCAAAGAGGAACTGTAGTAACAAGACAAAACTGACTCGAGCCTCCAGGAGCACACGCAGTCAGACGTGACAAACCAAAACACTTTTTCCACAAATACAATCTTTGCACAATTATTTGCCAAAACATTATGAACATGTTTTTCTCTGGCTCTATAAGCTATATCAGTAAATTATTGTTCTCTTCATGTGTGCCAGCAGGAAGTCAGCCAGCTCAGACTTTGTGGGTCAAGGAGGCCTCAAAAGCCTCCTGGCACATGAACCACTTTCACTGGAATCACTGGGATGCAATCTTGGAAAACTATTTCGTTGTCTAAATACATGCTTAGTTTGGGTTTATTTTAGCTCCTTACAACCACGTCTGAAGTGGTTTTCTCTGAGTTTCTCTATGCTGACCTCACAAGGACGTCCTCACCTTCACAGATCAATAAGAATACAGGCTAATAGGTCATACACTTGCACCAGCTAGACCAAGTGGATTTGTGCTTGTATGCTAGAATCGAGTATGTGTGTTGAGGCTTGAGGAATGGACACAAGTCTTTTGTGTCAAATGAAGATCTATGACAGATTGAAATGTTTCAGGGGTTATTATGTAAGCATAAAACAGTGTCCGGATTCTTTAGTGTACAGAGGAAGGACATTACATTATCAAAATAAATATTGACATGAAGTATATATAATACTTAAAGCCAGTACTCAAGGCCTCCTTCAGTAATGTAAATCTGTCTCTGCTCTGCTACTCGGTCCCATACTGCAGCGGCTACAGTATGGGACTCAAGGCTGCAGTTAGTGTTTCACCAGAGCGACTGTGTGGTCCTGCAGCCTCCTGCTATTAGTTTGTTTACAGAAGTTAAAGCTGTGAGCTGCTGAGTGCCCGGGGCCAGCATTCCAATACAGTGGCTCATACAAGCATGCACAGGCACACTCTGCAATGCTGTTGTCCCTCAATACAATACGTATATGCAAACCTGCAGTACTGAACGGCACTCCCAACACCCAGCGCTTCTTTTTCGGTTTCTCTTCTGCAATGATCCATCCCACCTCTTCAAGCAGGCTGTTCCTCTTTGGCTGTTTTCCTTGCCACTTATCCATATTGCAGTAACCCTTTGTCCCTCACTTTGAATAAAATCCACATAATAATTTCTTCATACTGCCAAACATAAACATATATCAGCCCCAGGCACCAACTAAAGAGGTGCTCTGGTCCAAATGGTCTTCTGAGCAGCAGGTGATGGCTGTTTGCATGTTTACATGAGCCGTTACACATGTATTTGAATTTGTATAGGTGAGATTGCACGCTGATAGTACGCGTCTAACATTAACAGTGGGCTGGTGTGCATCGTATACAAATGAGTAGTCACTCACTCCACGAACCAACTGTCACGTAAGAGTTCAGCTTAAATAAAAAAAACTGACAGTCATTGAGTCAATAGTATTAACAGTTCACTGATAAGACGACACATGGGTGTAATTAGGTGTGGGTTTGACAGCTACTTTAAACCCTCTCAGTCTTGTGGTAAACAAAGACAGCCGTCACATAAAAAAATGAGATGCACCACATTGGAAGAATGTGTCTCTACACCTTCAGCAGAGAGAAGAAGAAAAGTAAATAGCTTTTAAAAGTACAGCCAGGAACAAAGCAGTAATAAAAGTGAACTAAAGTCATTAAACAGGCCCAGAGGCTTTTTAAAGAATGCTGGTTGCACTGCAAAGACTATATTAACTGCCTCTGGAATAAAATGGCTGTCATTTCACATGCTGATAAGAATACCATTTTCATCATTGTGTCTTTGTCTGAAGAGTTTAGCAGGTAAACGTTTGAGCAACGTATCAGTACAGGTGCTGCATGTTGTTTACATATGTTGACTCAAAAGCCTTGATTTTGAAAGGTTACACACCTGAGTTGGTAATGGACTCGATTTATCTCGTTTAAACAGTTCTGATTCTTGATAGGCAGGTATGTTCACACCTAGAAACAAGAAACAACGCTGGCCCAAAGCTTCTGCTATTGTTCTCTCACACTATGGTCACATGTAAACTATTTTCTGCATTGTGCTGTAAAGTATCAGTGGAAACTTGAATAACCTCACAAATCCTTACCACAATAGCACACAGTACATGTGTATTTTATTTATAGGAACAAAACTTGTGTAATACTGCTCTTTGCTGTATTTCAAACTTTGTTCAGGTATTCATGACAGCACACCAAAAAAAGGTGATCTTTGGAACGTCTCCTCACAATCATTTCACGTAAATCGATCCACACGAGAGCTGCCGGCCACATTGCATCAATATTTTAATCTCCATTCAACAACCATAAAGCTGTCGTCTCATTTAAGTTAATGTGAACGCTTAGTCATTCGCACAAAGCAGAAAATTGGACAGTGTGCATACACACCCTGCACTAATGGCTCCAAACGCCGTTGGCCACAGGTATTGCCGAACTGGCAAAACCCCAGGTGCTTGAACACAGAGTATGACCTCAGTTTACAGTCAGAGACCGCTGCAGTCTGAAGTCATGAACCTAATGTTTCTGTACCTGGTAGTTTTTCAGTTCCAGCTTCCATTTGTAAACTAGTAGACACAGAATCAATCTAAATTTCATATATAATTTAATTAAACTTTGGCATTAATGCATGCTGATGTTCACAGTATGTAAATGTGTGTATATCAACATATATATGTATTTTAATCATGTTTTGAAAAGGTAGTGCATAGTAGGAAACAAAAAGTAAACAGGGAAGTCTGGGCTCTTTAGGATTAGTCTAAACGTACTGGCTCTAAAAACTGCTAAAAATACACTGCATCGCTGGTGTAAAATATACTTTACAGTGTTACAATTAGATTGTTTTTGAAAAATCTGCCTGGAGTATTTACTGTACATACAGTAATTGTATCATTGTATCTGCATCAACAGAGGATAGGTTTGCATTCCGTGTTACTTATCAGATGATGGCACTTGTATACACATTTCCATTTAGGTGGGGATAACCTACACAGAAACAGCTTAGTGTCTTTCAGAGCGTTCACCACCTAACCCTAAGGCTACACACCAATTATGAAAGATTTCTGCTGAAGACATGTCCCATTTCCTGACTGATGCCAGTAGTGTACACACGCAGAAAGAGTAGTTAAGGACACAGTGGAACACTATATATGTATATATATATATATATACACCATATATACACCATATATGTATGATCATGTAGGTAGTAAGACCAAGATGGTTATAAATCATGCTGCTGCTGATGTTTTACGTTGTCTCATTCCGACATTTTTGTCCATTTGTTCAATAAATAAGAATAAACTTGAAACTTCATAGATAGAGGTGGAGTAAGTTGCAGACTACAGGTCTTATACTGTACTAACATTTGCCTGTAAATTAACTAAATATTAGCTAAAATAACAATTCCACATTTTTCGTACTCAGTTTGGTTGAATACTCTTAAAGAAATTCAACAGTATCCATCACGCAGATGCTCAGAGCTTACAGCTTCTTTAAACTGCTCGATTGCTGAAATTAAGAACAGTTGCATTTCTTACGTTGCTTTATGACTCTAACTGTTTAATTTTTATTTCAGCTAACCCCTGGTTGTTGGGAAATCACTGATCTCCAGGACCTTGAACCCCAGAAAGAAAGGTCTTCTAGTTACAGTTGCATTTAGTCATCAGGCAGATAACTAGGTTAACTGTAAAGGCTTGAAGAAGAGGTGATGCACATGACTCCTAAATCTCAACATCTCTTCAGTCAAACTGATTGGTCGAGCCCACTTAACTAGCAGGTTAGAACAAAATATGTTATTCCTGGAAACCCCACCGGCATGAGAAGGAAAAGTACAGGTGCTGCTGAAACTGCAGGATTATTTAAAGATCTCTTGTATCACATTGGTACATCACTGGACATAGTTCAAGAAGAAAATTACTAATTATGACTCAGTTGATGGACAAACGCACATTCACAGCTAAAATGTTCCTGTGGGGAAACATTATCTGACAAAAACTCTATTGATACCTTTAGATTTAGAAAAATAATGGACTGCTGTGCAAAAGGCCTGAAGTCAATGCATTGTCCATGTCACAGATGCTGTTAATAGTCCAATCTGAAATATGTCATATGACACCTAAACCACATAGTGCAGTGTTTATTGTAAAAATGTGAACATGATACCGACATATATACCAAATGACCAGTCTGATGACGCTGTGCTGCTTCCCCAAGGAGTCTATTTGAGTTGGGTGCCCATTGCTTTTCAGTGATACAGCACTATTGATGACATGGCCCCTATCGGATGTTGTTTTTTCACATAAACGGGATAGTTTATATAACCGCACACGCAATATGACACGTAACAACATCTCAGAAATCTATCAGAAGCTGGATTGTGTGACTGTCAGGTTCCCAGAAGCTGTCTTTGTTAGTAATGTCCCTGAGAGTCTGTATATTGTGTAACTGTCAAATGCCCTGAGGCCTCCACCTGTGAAATAAACGTTTCTATTTTTAACGCCAAACCCAGCAGGCATCACATAACAAAAAAAAAAAAAAAGGAAATGTCATATGATGTCTGGGTAGATTCCAGAGTGTATGTGGATTGGACATTTGTTAATCAGGAAATAATTAGATAACAAAAAAATTAGAAACATCTAAGGAGATTGATGAAACTATTAAAACTGGGTTAAGAACTGTCCAATAGAAGAAGGTCATGTGGTCTGATGAGTCCAGATTTACCCTGTTCCAGGACAATCACTGAGGAAAACATGTTGATGCTGATGTTGTGGTGTATTGAAGGTCTGGCTGAAAAAAAAACAAGAACTTCTGTCTTGGAGAGGTTGAGTTGAAGATGCCTTTCTCTCAGCCAATCACAGATGTCAGCGAGGGGCAGTTTGGAGATCAGTGATGGACTACATGACCAAACTGTGAGCAGCCTGTGGCTCACAAGGTAGACTGGGTTTGATCCTCAGCTCCTCTGGTCCAGATGTTGAAGTGTCCTTGGGCAAGACACTTATCCTCAAATTGCCTCTTTTTAGAAGTCACTTCTCATATATAAAGGTGGTTATTTGTGTGGACCTCTGATGTGACTTTTACAGGTCTCACTTGAAATATTGTGCTCACTGTATGTTGGAAGGCAAACAGCAACCTAACAACTCACCTTTGTCAAAATGGAAACAACTATAAACACAGGTTTTGTAAGGTTTAGTAAACGGATTACTCTTTTAAAATGAGTACTTCCTTAACATTACAGGACCTATGACACATGGTTAGAATAATAAACACACAGGTAACGATGGAGAGTGGTCCAGTTATAAATAAAACATGACATCTTACATTAGAATCATTTTCCTGTTTCATCCATCCACCCAACACAGGCTTTTCTGCTCTACATGCTACATCGCCTAACTTTTACTACAGTGTGTTACTGATAGCTGTGATAACCACTGACCCAAATGGCATCTGTGACAGGAGGACTGTGAAGAAAACATAGTAGAGTAAACTAAATAAAATAAAATAAAATATAAATTAATAAATTAAATAAGGGTTTGTTCAAATTTTCTAAGAACTTCCTGCAGTATGAACCCGGTGACTGTACTGCACATGTGACAGTATTACATGGTAACGACTGACTATATACGTGTGTTTGTGTTTTTGGTCTCTGGCTGGGTAACCACAGGGCAGGTGAAGTAATGCTTGTCAGTGAACCCACGCAGAATGGCGTGACTGGCAAAGCCAGCTGCTATAGAGGTGTCGAAAACCTCTCTCTGCTCGTTTCGTACTCCATCCCTGCCCTGCAGCTTTTCTGCTTCTCTGTTTACCTCCCTGGTTCAATTTTCAATCTTCATCAGAAGGAGAGAGAGAGAGAGATCTTTTGACAAGATTACATGCCAGCTCTGCTCAAGTCTAGTCAGCTGTAACGTTTACGAACTACTCAACCTTTTACATTTTGAACAATGTCTTGTCTTTCCTTACCTGAGTTGTATTTTTATTTAACCAGATTTATATCATCCCTTCAGCAAAGAAGTAGGCTTCAGATGTCATGTTCTGCATTAATAAAGAAGATTGTCAGTATCAGTAGTGCATCACATTATTTATAAACTGTTGTCATATTTTACCAAGATGCTGCAGCAGCCAAAAGAAGAAGGAGTTAAACATTTATCTGTGAAATTGAACAAAACAGAAATATTTATTTGCATAAAATAGAAACACTTAAGAAAACTTCAGCACAGGCGTATATTTCCTGTGTAATGCTACAACTTTTATTTGAAAAAGGGCTTAAGGACTTTATCTACACTGATTAACTTCACATATTAGGACAAACAAAACACTTCTTCTGTTTTCTTTTTCACTCTTGCTCTGTCTTTCTCCTTCCTTTTCTGCTCCCTTGACTTCCATCTTCAAGCGGTGGGCCCGAGGGTAAAGGGTGAAACCTGCTGAACTAACAAGCTAAAAAAGGCTGGGACTGCATGTTCTCTTATACTGTCTTTCTCTGTCTGTCAGTCTAGGTTTTCACACTCCAGATGCTCTGAGACACACCTAATATCTCTACAATGTAAAACACCCACATACAAGAACAACTGTCATGGTTCATTTGTAGGACAGAGGAGTCGTAAACTTACAGTGAGGGGTTGATCGGTCAAGAAGGAGGGGAACATCACAGCACCAAAACCAACATGTACCACGACTTAACCAGCGTGTGTTTGAGTGACTGGGCAAACAAAGGCTGGAGGTAACACCCACAGCTTATATGAAGAGTATCTGCAGTCATTACTCAGGCCTATCTGCTGCTGTTAACACAAGAGGGCTGAACTTAGCCGTTGTTAGCAGGAGAACGTGCATGTGTTCATGCATTATATCACTGAATCCAGTTACAAAAGGATTGTTTGCACAGATAAACAGCCTTCTTGTTTGATATCTCACTCTCAGCAGTCCAGAAAGCACCTGAACAGCTGTAAATGCATGGCATACAAACCCTTGCTGGTTCTGGGAACTCATGACAAGCTACATGCCACTCAAAAACATGCCTCTTATTGTGAGAGCTAATAATGCCATGCATATGCAGAACAGGGATGTCTAGCACCTGTATTGTTTTCATTCAAAGCGAGCCACTGAAGAACAGACCTGCTGTAGATTAGACACCGTTACAGCGACCCTGGCGGCTAATCCTTGCACGCACTCCACAAGGAATGTTCCACTCATTGGAATAAATCTGGGAGTTATCGACATGTGCAGCACACACGCAAAGAGAGCGGCATTAACATAGAGAGCGACATGAGCTGCTCTCCTTTGTGAGGGGCAGATGAAGCCGAGCTGCTGCCTCTGCATAAACAGAAGTCAGGGCGATGGAGATGCAAGAGGGGAAACCAACAACAGTGGTGACAAGGAGCGAATTTGTGCTCGAACTCAAAACCCCAACAAACGGCAGAGCCGTATTAAAATGACAAAGGCTGAGAACTTGCTCTTTGTTGTTGCTGCCGTCATGCACCCTCATAAACTCGGAAAAACATCCTTTCATATTTTCAATGTGAATCTCCCAATTTCCCCACGGGGATCATTAAACTTTCATCCTTTCTTACAATGACTGAGGGTGCTCCTTCAACAAAACAACTATTTTCAGTTGTGTATACTTCAAATATACACTAAATATTATCAAGTGTCTTGTTGATATTAAGTTGCAGCTTCTTTTTCTGTATATCATCCAAATATCATGTGTCAGAGCTTGAAAAGCTTGTTTCTATTTACCTCTGCATTGGTGGTTGGAAATTAATAAGATTTCAAAACATTGCAACTTGTTCGAACTGGAAAAATAAAACCAAACTATGTGCATTCTGTGTTTATCCCAAAGCTTCTACTGCAACAGCAGCTTCAGTCAAATTGCAGCCCGTCACAGGCAGCGCCAGGTCGACAGATGGAGTGTACATTATGAGTATGTGCAACCACTCTGCACTCCAACCAATTAATCAACCACCCATGTTTGTGTCGAGCTCCCGAGGCTCAGAAAGGTTTCAGAGTGTGGTGATTCATACAGCTTGGCTGCATCTGGATGGTAACAATGTGTTTTCTTCTTCTGCAGAGATTTTCATTTTCATCATGTAGCCAGGCATTGTGAAACCTGGGAGTATCCCAGCTTCATTAATCCACCTCCCAGACGACAGCAAAGAGAGACAAAGGTGTGAAGAGTGTGTGTTAGTCAACTACCTGACTGACTCATTGTTTTGAACAGCATCATAACAGCTTGACCAGAGGCCCCTTTAACGCCGGCACATCACCTGTTACCAAAACATTATTATTTACATTTCTGAAAAGTTCTCAATTCTTCACTTAACTCATCAAACTATGGCAGGTCTCTGTGGTGAAGAATTAGAAGAGATGAAGTATAAATGTATTAATTCCAACACCGATCTGACGCCTGATCAGCAGAATCAGTGTCAATGTCTTTGACTTTACAAATCACCACTGCACCTATTTCTAATAATTTACTGCTGTGGTTAGGTTTGCATGGGTTTCAAGGTTTTTCCCATTGTTTTCCCTTCTCAGGCAGATATTTAAATTAACAATGAATTGCGTGTATTCATCTTTATGTCAGTCAATTAGCTTTTTTGTCTGTATCACACTCCTGTTGAAGTGAAACACAAAGCGGCACTGGGTGATGTGCTTCTAAAGGACAACAACCATCACTTTTTACAGTCTCTGGAGAAACGTGTCTGCACCAAAAGCATGTCAGCCTCTTTCAGAACCATGAGTCACTTCTATGTTAATCAGTCCAGTTGTCTACACAGCTTGTGTGTCAGCACATGTCATTCATGGTATTTATGTGTGTAAATGCAGCCTGAGGTGTATTTTTAGGTTTCAGGTCTATGTTCCACCATTTACATGCAACCACATTATTTAAGTATTGTTCTCTCAGTGTTTCTAAAACAGTTACGGATGACCTGCACTTTGTCTTGGACCCAAACACCGCATGTGTAGACACATGCAAAAACAAAGCTGCTGTTGTTGCTGTGTGCTTGATTAAAACTTTGTTTACTCCGCTAGCTTCGCACGATGTTGTTATGTCGCATTGTTTGTGAAGAAGAAACGTGTCACCCAGTGCAGCACGTGATGTGATTCACTGACGTGTCTCCTCCTTAATTCAAAGCCCACTTATCAGCACTTTGCTGAGCTTTCAACCACATTTCACTTACAGACAAGTTGTTTTTGAAATGGTCACAGTGGTCAATGTTCAGTCAGTAATTCTAAGTCCCACCACTGGACCAGGGACATCATGGAATCCAGGAATTGCAGCCAAAAAGACCAAAGACCAAATCTGGAACTAGAGTATGTGCTTCCTTCTAAAATGCAGGTCAGAAGCTGATTTAGTGAAATAAGGTCACATACAATAACTGCATAACACTTATTTCTCATCAGCTATTTTACTTACAGTGTAACAGAAACTCTTCCTGGCACACCTTAACTATCTAAGCAGGTGCTGAGGTTACACCAAAATCCACAGCGCTCAGCTTGCGTGAATCATCCTCGTGAATGTTTGCCTTGTTAATCTGAAGTTGTGAACGACTTTTGCAACCTCGCTGTAGCTTAAGTTTTTTGTTTACATTTTTGCAAACTTGCATATTAATGATTACATTTTATTGAGATTTGCAAACACAGGAAACACATTCTCTTATTCTACAGTACAAGGATACGACCCGCGCCATCACACCTTGATCTTAACGTTCCACCTGGTGCATGAACAAGTGCTGCCAAAGAATATTACATATTCCGTCATTAATAAATTACAGTAATTTGATTAATTATAAACAAAACAGCACTTTCCATTGATGAATCATATGATAATGATCTATCCCCGAGCTGAGTCACACTCAGTAGAGTCCAATTCGTATTAGAGCTGAGCCACACCCTGATTAACTGCAGTTGCTTCAGTTGCTCCAACTTTATCTTGAGCCTTCAAATGTTACAAAACAATTCACTGTCTTGTCTATTTTCGCCTGTTATATTGTTTTATCCCTTTATGTTTCCATTCACAAATCCATCAGTTAGCTATATCCCACTTCCATCAAAGGCTGTTCTCTGATCTGATTTATTACATTATTATATTGTGTAATACTACAGTGACTAATATTACTCTTTTATACTGCTAATAGCCTTAATAAATGTGTTGCATGCCATTAGTGTTTATGCGCATTGGTGTATCACCATAAAAAAGGAACAACTGACTCCAACATTTAAAAAAAATCTACAAAAACTCCAATATTTACATTTGCTATATCATGTAAGAAGTTATGTAATATTGTTAATGCTCCTGATCTGGTTTCTGGTGTTTTGTTGGACTTTTAGCTGCACAGACGAGAAGAGCTGTTATTGTAAAGTAATATCACATATTTTGATAAAGCTGTGGACTTTGTCATGTGTGGCGACAAAGCTAATTTCTTTACAGACAGTCATTAAAACCATTTATCATCCATAATTGATAATGTTGACACATATCATGACCAGCGTCTATATACAAATGTTAATATTTTACTGTGAAACATTTAGGAAATTATTAGTCTTTTTCCATAAATAAACATCATAGTTATGTATTTAAACAGTGAAATAAGGAACAGAAACATATTTTCTTCTTCTATATATGAAGCTGCAGCCAGTAAAACAGAACACAAATCAATAGCAGCTTCACTGTGAGCTTATCAGACCCAGTAGCTGTGTGTGTGTGTGTGTGTGTGTGTGTGTGTGTGTGTGTGTGTGTGTGTGTGTGTGTGTGTGTGTGTGTGTGTGTGTGTGTGTGTGTGCTATGGTTTTACAGTATCAATCCTCTGCCACTTGGCTCCTACCATGGATTGGTTAACAAATAGAGGGACGCTTTTGGCCTTGTGACGCCCCTATCAGCACTGAGAAAGAAACAGATGACCTGCAGGCTCAGGCCAGGACGGTGGCAAAACATACAATGAGGGAAAGCATTGCTCAATCAGCCGATAATACCGCTCATGCTATCATTAGTTGATTGATTTATAGCTGTGTAATCCAGGGACAGTTTGTTTTAGAGCTTAGGTGGTCAAATATGGCTGAATGTCACAGCAGTGATCCGCGTTGATTTGATCATTTTTACAAGAGCATGAATTCTCATTGTTTATTGATCTTGTTATCTGTGCAAATAGAAATGATAGAAGCTGTTAATGAATGATAAAGATTGTTAAAGATTTCTGTCTGTACTGTATCCGCTCCTGAAAAAAGACATCTGCAGCTGCAATAAAGGATTTCAGTAACAATGAGCAGTTTAGACAGAAGCATGTACTGTAAATTTCACTCTTGACATCTTGAAAAGATGCTGCCTTAAACACGTAAACCGTGATATGGCGATATAGCTAATAGGCTACATCCTGGTCTTTGTGTTGCCGTGTGAAGTGGGTCATGTCTACCAGTGTGTCACATATCCAGTAAACGCTGTCCCCAGGGAGCTTTAAGTCCTATTATGTGTAGCATAAGAGCACAGAAATCAAAGCAGATGTCAAAAGTGAGAAATGAGCAAACAGTGGGTTCTATGGGTTTCTGAGAAAAGGCCCGAGCATTTGATTTAAAGGGCAACGTGTGAAAACTGGCTGCCATTATAAGCAGCTCCACAGGTAAAATGAAGCCACAGCAGCGTTGTGTGCAGAGTTTAGTAAAGGTCGGGGAACTATATGAATGTTTGCTATTAACCAGCTGAACTTTGAATTAAGAAAATATCATAGACAGTTTTTCTCAAAAGCTTTAAGACACTTAACCTTCATCATCATCTTAGCACAGAAGAGGTGTCTTACAAATGTGTTAGCATGTGTCCATTGGTTTCACATCCTTTGCAAAACAGTCAACACACACTCATCACCCAAACATTAGTAAATTAACTGGACTAGTGACTTTAGTCTTTATAAAAAATGTAATCTGACGCAGTGCAATACAGAAAAGAGTTGTTTATCCTTCCTGTGTGAACTCTGTGTTCTCTTTAGTACACAGGACCAAAACTGTGCCGTGTTGAATGTACAAATTTCTCTTGATGTTGACTGTAGGTCTTGCATGTCAACGACAGTTCATGCACACAGAAAAACTTCACACAAGCATGCAGTACAAATAATGGAGTTTTGACAGTGTTTCACACGTGATCTCCAAACAGTGCAGCTGGGTTTGTTATCACTAATAAAATGGGAGCAAAGAACACAATCAATGCTGTAATATGTGTGTCCTTAGCACAGGTGAAGGGCAACCGTGATGACATAATGTAACAGCTGAAAATGTGCATTTGTTGCATGTTATTAATGTTTGGTTAGGGTTAGGACATTTAGCAAACAAAATGTGTTCTGTCCATTCACCTTCAGTTTCAGATGAGGTTTCTTCCACTTGTTCTAGTTAAAAATACTGGACTATACCTGGCCGTGTAAAGTTAGAGACAAGTAAAGTTAGAAAGTAAAGAACATGAGTTGACAGCATATAGAGATAAGTCCACATGAGGAGAAGGTTGGTGTGGAACGATGTGTTGGACTTTCCCACAAGAGACCACTGTTCAATGCCAGTGAAACACATTTTTTATCCATCACTGTTCCACAACATTAACCACGTGTTCGAGCCATCTGAACTCGTTTGAACTTAGTGACGCATAAATCATCCTTCACTAAACATTTAAATTCGAACAAGACTAAGACTCAACTCAGAAACAGCAACTCTAACTATAACAACATCTCTCCACATCTTGTGCTCTACGTCAGATGCAAATGAAACACATTCACCGCCGAAGAACTTTCTGCTTTCCAAACGCAAACCTTTGCTGTGCTTTTTGTGAGTCTCTTCTTTTACTCTTGGACCTCCAGTAATAAGCCACACAGTGTGGGACGATGTGCCAAATGGGTGGCCTGGGGCAAGGAACACCAAGAAACCATCAAGTTTGGTGGTTTGAGCGAGAGCAGGGGAGCCGATTGGTTTGGTTTACATTGAAATTAAGGCAGAGAAATGAGAAACTGCTGTTTACATTTTAGGTGGACTGTTCTCTGTATTTCCATCCACACCCAGAGAAAACCAGAGTCAAGAAGTTATGAGAAATGCATCTTGTAATTGAACATGTGAAATATGAAACAGAGCTTTGCTTCACTTTAGTTTACAATGCAGCCATTATAGAATCGCTGAGGGTTATTGGGTTAGAGATATTAGATTTTCTACAATGCAACATACAGTATGAGCTATGATTAGCAGGAGAAACAGCAAATTATGATGCAAAGTGTTCAGTATAATAATTTCACAACATGATAAATAATAAAACTGGTATTTAAAACCAGATTTTTTAAATAATTATTAATCCTTCCTTCCATCAGAGCCTGTTGACGATCCACTTAGAAATACCCCTGACCCCAAATACACCAGTAGAGTCTCCTAATGATTTTTGGTACTTGGAAATTATTGTACCTTCCAAAACCCTGTCAAATGATTTATGATTTTCACTCAACTGTTCTTCTGATCTGCCACCACTGTGGTTAAAGTTGCTTATTGTGTTTGTGCAAAATAACTTCTTGGTTCGGGAAAAACTGAAAAAAAAAGTTGACTATTGTCAAGAAACCAGAAATAAAGAGCAGTATCATCTTAAAGTCACAGATGTTATTGGTTTATTCATCCATCCTGACTCCTGCTATTAGTGTCTATCAGTGCTACTAATATCATTTAAATAAAATACAACAGCTCCAGTTCCTCGTTTCAGGTCTCTAATATGCATGATCTGTGTTACACAGGTGAAAACATAAAAAATGATTAGAATGGCCACTGTTTAGTTATCATGTCAGTAACTGTATGTCAGTGTAAAACAGTTATTTAGATACTACTGAAACAAATGGTCTTATATACAATATGGTGTACAGGCAGATTTGACTGAGTCCTTGTCATTAAATCTGTAAGTAACTGAATCAGTACCTGTTAGGAAGTGATGTGAGATTTGATGTTTATTTTTGGCAGCTAACTCAGTTTTAATGATCACCCTGAGCACACATAAAGTGAAGAGTCAACACTGGACCGTCACGGACCACAAACAAAGACATAAACGTCCACTTACCCAGCTGTTGTGGGTATCTCAAAGGAGATTATTATGCAGTGACACAGCAGCAGAAGAGGCCAAAACTCTCCGGGTAGAAACTGTAAACTTGTTATTTAATCACCAGCAACGAACAAAGAACAAAGAGAGAAGGCTCATTATGTTTTCTGTACGTCAGTCCGGGGTGAAACTCTCCCCTGAGGATTTTTCACTGTCAGTCATGTCGTCAGACACAGTGAAAAAGCAGCTTCAAAGAAATGGAGGGTGGGGGGGCACTGGTGTTTCTCACAATACCTGTTTGCTGACTGACGTGATATTTCTGTGTGTTAGTTAAAGTGTACAAATGTATATATTTATTGTTCTAGTAAATGTGTCCTGCATTTCCAGCTGAGTACAGATGATTGTACAGACGTAACAGTCGTTTTCAGTCAAGTCTGCAATGAGCTAAGCTGTCGACTTGTTGTGTCGCGGCCCTTACAGGACATCAGCGACTGTCCCTAAACATTTACATTCATTTACAACTTCAACCCCACTGATTTGTACCTGTGGGTGTATGTTTGTTCATGTTCTGAAATCAATATAATAATGAGTGTAGTGCTTGTGGTGTTTAATGGGCCTGACACCAGTCAGCTAACTTCCCTGCGATACTCCACTTCGTTCTCACTCATCACAGCGACAGTCGCCGTGTCATCGGCAGGAAGACTGAGCGGAAGCGGAGGAAAGACAGGTGTAAACACTGCAGCGTGTCTTTGTCAGCACTAGAGTACAGCATGCACAGTTTGCTGTAAATAGTAAGAAACACTTACTCACAGCAAAGTCTAGTGACACTAAATAACTTAATAATAATTCATCTGATTAACCAGCAACACATTTAAATACATGATTAAACTAAACCACAGAATACTAGCAGTGTTATTCTGTCCGTCCTCCTTCTAAAGTACACAAGCTTATTATCCGTGGAGCACCCTGCTGCTTACATTTGCAGATATTTGTCTCGCTACAACAACTTCTTAATGTTTCACAACACTGAGCTGGTGTTAATAGGAACTGGTGTAAGCCTGTGTTAACATAGCAGTGTTTGCTAAATAAATCATAGATTATCTTGACTTTTTAGGCATTACTATTTATTATACAGCATCATATGGCGGCGCAATAAATAGTTGCTTTATTTCTTGGAATGCTAATGCTTTAACCAGAAATGTGTTTGGATGAGAAGTCACGGGGTTTTCCTAGGAAACAGTGACACCAGACATGCAACACTGCAGGTGTGCATGCACAAGCACCAGAGATGACGCTGTCATCCAGTCAGTGTCGACGCTATCAAGGTGTTGAGTGTAGACCAAAGGATGGCACGCAAGTTTATTTATATATATCATTTGTCCACCTCTCTATAATTTTTTGTGTTGCACGTGGTTGTGTATGCGGTTGTGTACGTGTGCGTACGCGTGTATTTATGTGTGTGTTTGAAAAGGCATGCTCTGCCACCTCTAATTAACTTGGTGGAGATGTGTATGACTCAGCAGCAGTTGACAGCCTAATCACCCTGTGGCTCACCTGTTTATATGCGCACACAGATACAAACACACACGCATGCTTACACACATATAGACGTAGGCTGGCGAACCCTTTGTGAACCCCTGGGAGAGTTCTCACTCTGCATCAAGGTGAAACTCGGAGCCTTCCGTGGCAAAGAAGCACAACTATAAAACACAGACATGCCATAACCCATCGCTGAATGCCAGCCGAGATGCATTCTTGCCAGTGTGAGTGTGTGTTTGTGTTTGTCTGACTGTCTGATGTAACCTGGCAGTTCAGGTGCAAACAGAGGGCAACATGCCATTTAGAGGTAGCAACCTGCAGCCACAGGAAAACGAGGAAATTAACACTCAGGGAAATAATCAGCAGCTATTTCAATGAAATAAAATATAAACAGACACAAACAAACACCTTGGTTTCACAATGTAAGAAGTTTGTTTTCATTTCCGCACATGTGCCACTTTCAATTAATCTGACGTTCAGTGTGTTAGTGCACATTAATGATTTTCCACAGCAGTGATTTTCTACAGGTGAGTTTATGGCTTGAAGAACATTTTTCACTCTGCAGCCTGGATCTTATTTTAGCAATAGCGGTAATGAATCTTTTATATCACCTGAGCAGCACTAAAAACAACTTTTGTTGCTCATTTGAGGAAGAAACCCAGACAATGGGATGTGATGGGCAGTGTTTTCAAGAGATTCTATGCATCGAAGTCTTCACAGGTTGACTGGGATCCTGGTGTCCAAGGCAGTGCAAGTTCAATGTAAGTTTACTCTAGATGAGACCTTTTCTTTTCTTCTACCGAAAATGAATTCATACATTTTGGGTTCCAGTAGGTTTCCAACATGTCCTAAATTCTGGCTCAGTGAATATAACCACTACAAGCACAGTGTAAAACTGTAAAATGTTATATAACTGAAATGAAAATAGCTCTGCGTCATCTGATGGATGTTTACAAAGAACAGTTTGTACACTACATTCACTTTTGCTTTTGCTTCCTAATAAGTGGTTTAATAATAATAGTAGAGCCAACTCCAGTCAACAAACCTGTCTGACCACTTGTATTGTTTGTTCTAATGGCCTCTATTGTTTTATACTGTATTTACTCACATCCTTACACTAGATAATGTTCATAATATATTATTTCATGTCAAATAATATTTCAAAAATGCCCAAAACTGTAAAATAATAATAATAATAATAAATTAAAAATAGCAATTTAATTTAATTTAATTCTAACAACACCTATGCTAGCTACATAAAATCGTTTAATCAATTCAGTTTTCTAAGTTAGTGCAAGTAAGTAATTCTTTAGCACAACACAGGTAATTTTAATTTTTTAAAATTCATTTTCTACAACAATTAACTATGTGTCCTTGTTTACTGCATAGAAAAGCTGCCTAGTTGTTGTAATTATTTTAGAAAGTAAAATACTAGTAGATCATTTCTCATCTGCAGATAATGAAAAGTTTATGAATTTGTAAAGCCCCATACCAATTAATACATAAAATAGAGAAAACAGTTCAAATTCAGTTCTGTTCAGACTTTGAACCCTTTTCACTCTTTTCACCTTCGATCTCCTGCTCTTGTGAAACAGAGCATCTCTGTCACTGCGACCGGCTAACAGTTAATCTACTGATCGCCATAGCCTCCGATTTACATTTCACCCCAGCCAACGCTTGTGCACTTTACGCTGCTGCACCCACATGAACCAAAACAGTGCCTGTGCTTAGTTACGCCCACACTGTCTGTGTACCGGGACCTACAGTACTGCTCTGAACTTGAACCTCCTGTAAATATCTAATAATATTACATTGGACAAATCACTGCTTGTTTTTTGTAAAGCGACACAACAACAACAAACAGGAACTTTCAGGAAGCAGGAACCACGACCTAAGAACTGAAATCTGATCCAGGGACCTCAGGTTGGGAAAGTTCAAAAGTTCTTTTAGTTTCAACCTGTTGATTGACAAGCAGAAAAACACACACACTCACCCTGACATAACAACAGACAGGTGAAGCAGACTAAACGTGGTTCATGACCTCCACCGGCATGCTGCAACAGTCACAGCCTCACGATACTTTACCCTGCATCCTTTAGCCTGACCTCCGTAAAACAACAAGTGTCAGGAAGCACCATCGGCTCTGCCAAGCTCTGGTGGGAACTGTGAATTTAAAGAGATGCAGGTGGTGGCAAACAAGATCTTAAAAGCCGAGTGTGTGCCACTCTCCTTTGTTCAAGTTTTTGACTTTTCCTATCAAAAGAAGAAAGAAAAAAGCTTCTGGTCTTTAAATATATAATCAGACCTTGTTTACCATGAAGTTGATTAGTGGATGAAGAGCTGCCAGAAAACATTAGAAAGAAGGAAGATTAACAAAGACAGAGACGACTTCTGAAGAGAAAAGCAGGAAGAGTTCACAGTAAACTATTTTACTTTAGAGTTTTGGTTGAAATGTTTCTCAGACATCTGGGTTGCAGACTATCTGTTGACTATTTCAACAGAACTGAACTTCCGATAGGCTGCAGGTCCTTTTGTGAAATGATAAGGGCGGCATTATTCTTCTTCTTATTATTTTATTGTCAGCAAACAACATCAGTCAATCTACAGTATCAGCACTTTCTGATTTCCCTACACTGTCAGTCTCTGGCTAGTGTTCAGATGTGGTAGAAGTACACTCAGTACTCAATTTAAAGTACAAGTACTGGCTTAAAAATGTTCTCCACTACAAGTAGAAGTATCTTTGAGTGATTCTTTACTCAAATCAAAGTATTAATTTGTTAATTTGTACTTTTTTTTTTGTCAGTACTGCATTTATTGCTGCTGAAAACATAAATGTGCAACTTCAGTCCAGATTTGATTGACAGACACTGAAAGGTGAAAATTATAGCAACTAAAATGTCTTTAATCACAAAAAAAGGGTCAAAGTGCAGAGTAAAGTGTGGAGTAAAAACACAGTTACTGACAGCTGCTTCATCCATACTGATATGTCGAACATCACCTTGGCAGTGTTGGTCCACACTGAACGGTTCATAATGGAGGCAGATTTTAAACTAGCTGTATAGAGTCAGCACATCACAACATCACCACCTATTTTTCCAGAGTGAACTTATTACTTTCACTCTGCTTCTTCCTGACGAGACCTGGTGCTGGTGTTGACATCACATTGTGGCGTGTGCGTCTTTATGTCCTCTCAGTGGAGCCATTTGAACTTCAACTTCAACAATCCTAATTCTCTGTGTGCAGCGAAAATCTTAGAAAAACAAAAACACTCAACATCATGTTCATCGTGTATAAGTATGAACAATTAGGCAAGTCCATGACTCAAATAACCTCAACACAAACTAACACTGGTAATGTGTTATGTGCTTTGCACAGGTGTGTTGTTCAAACATCACAGTGGTTTAATCCTCCCACACGCTCTGACTGGGAGATTTCTGAAGATAAATGAACAGACAATCTACCGGGCAGGCAGTTATCAGATATGATCAGATGGAACCAATGTGTAATAATCTCGCACGAACCAAACTAAATCAAATTAACCACAGGGCTCGTACAGTTTGGGCTTCACAACAATGGAACCTGTTTGTTTAAGTGTAATGTGGGAGGTGATAACTCGAGGGCTGCTACCTTGGAAACAAAATAATTTAAAGCCTGCGTTGTGCAATGCCTCCACTCTCCACTCTTTGATGACAAACTGAGGGATCACTTCTGCCAAAATCATCAAACAGTTTGTTTTATGACTAAAAATGGAACAGGGATGAGGAGAGAACCTGCTTAAACACACAGAAACTCTGCATCTTGTACAAATACACCTGGAACACGCCCAGTATACATGGCAACTGGGCCCAACAACCACTTAAAACACAACCACAGAAAAGAGGTGTTTGCAAGCTTTCGGATTCACTACACCCCGGTCAAGTCCGTCGACAATAACCGAACAGCAAAACATGAACCCACAATGTTGTTCTGTTTGATGTTCCCCAGCTCCTTTTTCTTCTTGTTTTTAATCTTTCCTTCAATAGAGGGAAGTCTGAAAGGCAGAGTATAGAAGTTTAAGTACACGGGTTTGTGGCGGCAAAACCCACGGATAACAATAAGCGTTTTACACTGAAGGAATTCAAAGAACTTGAGGAGAGAAACACAGAGACAATACTTGGCTGTGAAAGAGTGACGATCACTCTAACATGCTAAATCTCTCCCTTTGTGCCCCAAAGCTTTGATCCCAGACTTCCAGCGAACCTCTTGTTGAGCCTGTTTGCTCTTATTCAGATATATTAAGACTTCCCATTATGGGCTGACTTCAGAAACAGCCTGTGGTATTTACTCAAAGATTAGTTTACTTAAAAGCCCAAAAAAAGGTCCCAAAATCAGACGGGGAAAACCTTCCATTGACAGAGATGAGAGGTAATCTGCGCACAGTGGAGTCATTTCTAGGCTCTGCTTATGTGTGTGTGTGTTTCTCAGGGTCTTTTGCTGTTAGATAAATATGTATTGAAAGTATCAGGCTTTAAAGAACAAGCGACAGGAGCATAAACTTCTTCTTTCATGCTCCGAGTTCAAAACACTGTTTACTGACACACGGGTTAGAACCAAACCACCTCGGAGGAGATGATGCAGACCTGTCAAACTTCTCTCTCTGTGTGTGTGTATGTATCTCGGGGCTCGTTCAGCTGATTTGTGTGTTTGAATGTTGCCGATCACTGGTGATGTTGGAGGTTCATCTGGGTCACCGCGGCTCCCTGAGGACACTGACTGTGTCAGCCCAACAAACATCACCAACCTTCAACCTTTAGCCTTGTTAGGGTGAAGGTAAAGGTCCTGCCGGGTGATTGACTAAAGCCTGGGAGGCGTCTGAGATACACAGGAGTTTCAGGAATGTCGAGAGATAACCTAAAAAACATAAACGTAATCACACTGTGCTCGGAGGATATGACATGCTAGGAGTATTACAACAAACTATTGTAAAGTACGACTTAAAACAATGTTTTGTTGATGTGACACAGTCGCATTCGCTTTGACACAAACAAAACTTCTCAATTTAATCGAAGCATGAGGCATCTGTGAGCTATGAAAATCATTATGAAACCCAGGACAGGTGATGGGAATGTGTTGTGCACTGAGGTGTACATTAAATGGTTAATGTCATCCCAACATGTCAGTGTGCACTTCAGCAATCAAGCTGATGTTCGTGTGCATGGTTGTTATGTTACGTTTGCATACAGACAGCCGTGCCGTCATACTTGTGTGTGAATAACCTTCCACTCCCATTAGAGGCTGCTTGGAAAGAATGTGAGGCACTGATCGACGTCTCACAAGTTTTCTGTCTCTCAGGGCCTGACACCCTGTAAATACAGCCGACAGGTTGAAGGGTTCAGCCCTCCTGCTACATCTAAATAAAAGTCTACTGCTAAAAATCACATCACTATTGAAGGAGTGCAACAGACTATTTATCACCTACTATTAGATCTCCTCTGGTGGTCTACATGTGGCTAAGTGCAAAACATAATTTTATGCAAGAAAACAGAATCCCAAACACAGAGACGTGTACTGTATCTGCACAGAAGAGAGAGTTTTGCTCACATGTCCACGTGGAAGATAATCAGAACTTTACTTGTCTTTTGTAAAATGGCTCTGTAGTAGTTGTAGTTGATTTGTCACACTGAAGTGTGTTGCAATAAACCGACCAGGTTATCACTGTGTTGTTGGTCCAAACACACAAGCTCCCGGGTGGCACTGTTCTCCGGAGCATGCATTGTGTAGAGAGTGCAGTCCTCATCACTCTGTGCATGTGTGGTCTGTGTGTCTGTGACTATCTAGCTGCTGGTGAAGAAGCTAATACTGAAAATACAGAGAAATATTGTTTTTAGAAAACATATAAAATGTGCTCACAGAAAGACGTGCGTTGGATATGTGAGCGTTTGGTTAAAGAACACATGCAGATGTTGATCGAATGAGCTGCCTCGACATTAATTAATCCTCTGTGGTCATAGTCACTATTACTGATGTACAGTATCTTAGTAAGAATCTCAAATCTCCTGCTATCTAAACATTTGGAGGTTTTGAATATGTTTTCCTTTTCCCACAACAAACACCTGTGAAAATATGTAATGTTTTAACATTTGTGCTCCTTGAACTCGTGGTAGGGTCACATCATGTGTATGTGCTATTTGAATATAACATAAAATGATAAGTAAGCTGATTCAATCATGTTATCTGACCCACAATTTATATAGAAAAACACTTATGAGTGCAGGTTTGATTAGTTTTCATCATGAACCCTAACTCTAACGTCTGGGGGTGAATGACTGTACCAACTTTCCAGGTCATCTACATTTTATTTCAATTATCACAAGACCTACACAAATGTTACAAACGTCATTATCAAAATATGACAGAGAAATTAGTTTTGTGTTTAATTTTGCAGCCAGTTCTAATCATCCATAATCCAAATATCAAACCCACAATACACTAATCTGCTGCCATTTCTAAATAGATTTTAATCGGAGGCCTAACTACATCTAGATGATGAATGTTTACTTATGCTGTAAAAGGTTTGTTTATATCAGTAACAGGCCCATATTTTGACTCACGAGTGAGTGAAAAACATACAAATCTCTATTAACAACCAATGCACAGAATGTAAATACAATTCCACAAATAAAAAGATTACGCTCCTTGAACACCGTCACTGGAAAAATGAGGTCACGTCTCTCGCTTTGTGTTACGGGGCTCTGAGCAATGAATCCAGCAGTTTCTGTCCAAACTCTAGCACCAATCAGGTTCAAAGGTCACACCGATGCTAATCTTCTGTCATAATTACTGTGACAGTAACATTACCCTTTTAACAGAGTCTCAGACTGGCTGCTGACCTCCGGCCTGAAGATGACCTGTGATGGCCCATGAATGATGAGTCTGCACACAAACTTTGCTCTGTAGGTTGTTCTGTCAACTGGTCAGAGACACTGAAGACAAAAGAAAAAACAAACTGTACATTGAATGAACATAAACTGGTTGAAATGTCTACAAATGGAAAATTGTATAATTCTGTTACAGGTGTTCGGCTCTTTTAGCAGAAAGGCCCCGCATCAAGCTGCAAACAAGTCTGAACAGAAAACGGTCACTGCAAAGAAAAATAGATTTAACTTTTTAGACTACAGTTCTTAAACGTCTGCATTTTAAGATAATTCCTGAGGAGTCTCCTAAACTTTTCATTTCATGGTCTCAATTTGTAGTTTCAGTTGTTCACTACACAAAAAGTGTCAAACAAGTAATGTAACCACTTGAATCACTATGTAAATACTACTTTTGTTTAACTACCAGCGAGCTGCTGCAAAATGTAGTTCAACTGTTTCATTTCATTATATGTAGTTCACTCCTTCCCAACATGACATATACAGTATAATTTATACAAATACAAAGGAATCCAAAAATAGATCTGCACTCTTCAATGTACTTCAGAGTACTGCATTCATTTTTCCAGCTCCTCAACTAATCACAGGCTCTGAAATATTCGGGGTATGTGCAGGGGCAGGTGTGTCCATGTGTTCAAAGTGCAAATGAGCAGATAAGCGATCCAGATCCGAGCCAAGCCAGGACTCCATCCTGTGATGTAAGAGCTAATGACAGTAAATGAGTTCAGTTCTCTGCTCGGGCAGATCAGTGGCTCCCAGAGGAAAAGAGGCCGCGGTTCACTCTAAGTGCTGTGCTGTTATTTCTGAAGTGAATGGAGTTTGTTATCACAGCTTGCCCCCCCCCCTCGCTCTGCAGAGCGACAAAGCAAAACCCCTGCTGCGTTTCTCAAGCTAGACACTACATGGCTGCACACACATGTACACACACACACTTCTGCTGCAGCATATACACATACATACATGCATGTAGAAAATATACTGAAACTAACTCAAAGATGTGTTTTAGGTTGTGTGGGGAGGGGGGGCTCATGGCGTGCGACTTGCCTGCTACCGCCATGACTCTGCTTACTTATCTTATCTGCTTATCACATTGGCAGAAAACAAAACACACACACACACACACGCAGATGTGCACACACACTCTTTTTAGTATGTAGCAAAGTAGCCGGTATTTTGGCAGGTGTTCCCCAGTTTCCTTAATCAGGATACGATAACACACACACACACACACACACACACACACACACACACACACACACACACACACACACACACACACACACACACTTAAGAGCAACACATATGTTTACTAAAGTACTAACTTTAAGTACTGCACATCAAGTGTTTTACAAGTAGAAACAAACAGGAATACTCTAGAATATTTACCCTCATGCAGCCTTAATAAAGAACTATATTACAGACTCATCCTGTTTATGTTATGTTCATACTCTGCATTAATTTAAACTACTTTTATTTTGATATTTTAAATGACAGATGCTGACTAAACCGTGTCCAACTCTCCATACTTGGCTGGCAGTAAAACACACTCTGCCCTAAAAGAAAACAGCAGCCAACATCAACAAGCACATCAGGTGAGTCTCAGTGTCGTGCGTCACTCTGCAGCTCTGCTTCCCTCCCCAGACCTGCGGCGTCATACGTGGGCCGTCAGTCGACAGGACGGAGGAATGTTTGGCTCTGCATACCAGTCTGAGCCTGCGTACGTCAGGAGAAGAAGCCTGGAGGAACTGCTGGTGTTAATAGCGATGTGCGTGTGTGTGTGTGTTTGCGTGTTAACATGGCAACTGTAGTGGGGAAAGAGGTCTACTGTCTAATCAGTGGCTTGGAATACCACATGATAAAAACGAAGCACAGAAAGCACAAGAGATGTTGTCTCTCAGTGGTCAGAACTGCATCTGCTGCTGGGTTCAACCACAGATAAATGCTGATACACGGTTTTCCCCTTTGAAATGACCACAAAGTGAATTTCTGATGTGATTGAGCAATCAATCACTATCTGATTTCATTATCCACATAGTTACCAGATGATCATTTAAACATTTGTTCCACTCTTTAATGTGTTATTTTCTGCTACTGAGCCTACAGTGATATTTTTCATAAACGTAGCTGAGGAGCTTTTTTTATTTCAGGAGATGCTGGTTACTTCTACTACACTATGAAATGCTGCGGAACACTTTGATGAGTTCTGATAATTTCATAACCAGTTCACAAACAGTTATTATGTTCATGGTGAATCATGCTAGAAAAAGGCGACACTTCTTTTTCCCACCTCCATAATTCAAAGAAGCTTCCTGCTCGACAGTAAGCAGTTATAAAACCGTTTGAAAAGTCAGAGTTCAGCAGAGTTGAAGTTCAAATCATTTGAACTTACATCGAAGAGGTAGAAAAGCCTTTTGGTGATGTCTCATCACAAATAAAGCTGATGCAAAACAACACTTTCTGATCACGTGACGATGTTCTGCTGTGAAGGAGTTACTGATGTGTTGTTATTGACTCTATCTATCTATCTATCTATGCTTTGTTCTGTTGAGTTGATCTTCAGCAGACTTCTTCAGTAAAAAGCCCAAAGATATTTCTCCCTTTAGCAAAAGTTTTCTGCAAATACCAGAAGGATTAACACATCACACAGGGTTAAACTATGTGGAACATGCACCTGGCTTAGTCCATGTGGATCAACTGAGCGCGATCGCACCTGGGAGACGGGCTCAGGTGAGTTTGAAGAGACTGTCAATCACAGTCCTGGTTGCCCCACGGCAGTCTGCCAGTTCAAATTTACTGCCCTGTTTGGGTTTAAACCTGAGCTCCTGTTCTCCGATCTGTCCTATATAAACATACAACCACATATTCTACACACTTGTATGAGTTTGCACTTTTGTGTGTGACACACAGGCATGCAAACACACACACACACACACACACACACACACACACACACACACACACACACACACACACACACACACACACACACAAGCACACACACAGATTATCTTGGATGTTTATACAGAACGACTCGAGCACAGATCTGATAAGGCTTATCTGATCCGAGAGCACAGCTCATTAAATCAAGTGTAAGAAACTCTCACGCACCTGTGTGCTGTGTGGAGGATGTCTGTGTTTTTTTTACTGCAGCCAGAAAATGACTGTTAACATATTTATGTCTTTGTTTCGAAAATGACGTCATCAGTGTGTTTTTGTGTTCTTTCAGCTGCACATTCCTCAACTGGGCTTTTCATCCTACGCTGGATTCCATTGGCTCTTACATGTTTGTCCATCGCAAGTCCACAGACACAAACACTAACAGATTATGTGGAACTACTAGTTGATTATAAAATGAAAGTTAAAGCTGTTGTTTGTGGACAAAGGGCGATATAAACAGTGGCTTCGAGGTCCCAGCCCATCCTGTAGCACCGGTTGACTAATCTCGTGCCTTTATTTCATGGATTAAACAGCTCATATTTGACACTTTTATAAGTTACAGTAGTCTCTTTGCAAAGGAGATACATTAGGAAACATTAAAGTAAAGCGTAAGATAACAGAGGAGGAGCTGGTTTGATAGGAGTCATGGTGTAGTCAGACTTTAATGCACAAAGCTTTCTGGTTTGAGGTTGTGTCTAAAGCTCCTCTACTTGTTTATTTCCTACGGGCAAAAACAGTTTTTCCATCAGAAATAATCTGACATAGTTGTTTTTGACAATATTACACAGAAGAAATTTAGTATGAATTCTTGGCAGATTAAGAGGTTTGAAATAGAAGAAAGGCAGAAAGGCAGAAATATCTTTAAAGGTTTGTCTGTTCTAAGATGTAAGCAGTCAGCGGTAAACATCTAAAAATTAACCCTAGCTGAATTAATTTTAGTTTTTAGCTTCAGTTGATGAAAAGTGTCTCCATTATATGAGCACTGATGGTAATGATGGTTAGAGAAGTGAACTTGTGACTGGAAGGTCAAAGACCAACAGGACTGAATCTGGTTTCTCACCAGAACCACTGCGTTGTCATTATGGTGCAGGTTGCACGTGGATGCTTCCAGATGTGAAAGTGTACAACTGAGTAAACTTAAAGTAAATAATAAAGAGAGAAAATGAAGGAAAGTACCATCATATATTATAAGACTAGACTTGATGTTGTCATCATCAATTCAATTTGAACATCAAACTACAAGAACAAGAGTTTTGTGTCCAAACCCCTCAGGAGGTCAGTTTTACTCATATACACATACACATATTTTTGGGGAGGTAGAAATCAGCCTCTTTAAAGCTTAGTGTCAGTATCTGATTGAGTTAGCGGACTCTGCTGTCATCCTATGCAAGGCGCTGCTTTGCTCTTCAGACAGTCAGATCAGATCTCCAGCCTCGCCTCAGTGACGTCACACCCCTCGCTGAGCGTGCAAGCACCCTGGACTGACAGAAAATGCCCGCATATGCTGTCACGAAATTGTCGCATGTGAGATAAAGTGGCTGGAGCAGAAACAGAGAGGTGATGAGAGGACTGATAGGCTGCAGCCAGACGCTGGTGAGGCTGCTCCACTGAGTGTACAGAGGAGGTGAGAAGGAGAAATGTGATACGATTGTTGTTACATCTCTGGTACTGATTGCTGGTGAAGCACATGTCTCTGAGGAAAACATCGCAACCAATGCACATACAAGTTAACTTGTACAACTTGGTATCACATTCAAAAATCTCTGATGAAAGGAGAATATACCGCACATACATCACATGGGAGTTTAGCACAACAGACACATGCCACTAATGATGAATTTATAATTTCCAACTTTTGCATATGTTAGAATTAAATAAACCTCTCACCAAAACGTATTTCAGGAAACCAAGATGTTAGCATGTGTTTTTTTATGTATCTACAGTAAATATACTTTTTTCAGAGCAGAATATGACCCTAACGTTGACTAATAATGAATTTCCTCTCCCTGATGCTGCTTCTTAGCATGAAAATGATGGTGAGACAGTGTATTACAGGAAAACAAGAGGGCCCCATGATTCTACTCTGAAAGTTTTCACCTTGTTACATGAGGACACATTATTTTCTGCACTGTTAATACAGTATGTTCAGCCAGCTGACAGAGACTGAGCACTGCAGAATCATCTCATATGAACTTAATTACCAGAGATACTGAGTTCGCAGTTCTGTTGCCTCCAACATTACATTTACAATTTACTGCTTTAACTAACACATTTACACATTTACACACCAGGAGCAACACGCTGACCAGAGGAGCCAGAGATCAAACCCTGTAATTAGTGGTCGACCTGCTCTCTCTTCTGAGTCACAGCCCCTCAACCTTCACATAATACAGTGTTGACACTGAGGTACTTTCTCTGTGAGGAAACATCATGTCTTATTATAGCAACACAAGAATCACTACATCAGAATATGACTCTCTGAACTGTAAAACATTAGTGTGCAGGCAAAAAGAACTGACAAACTGTTGTTTGGATGATTCTGAGAAGACATTTGTTATATTATTTATTTGGTGCATATGGTATAGAAACATTATAACTGCAGCATGATTACATTATGTTAAGTAAGCTATGGATCAGTCAGTAAGATACTGGTTCATTTTACTGCCAGTAAAACTGTGAAACAATAAAATGAAAAATGTTTGTAATTTTGAAAATTGTTGCCTATAAATTATGAATCACTACAGAATCAAACATACACCTAGACCTCAGAATCACCTTTCTGCATGATTGTTTACCTTGTATCAAAACAACTGATGTGTGCGCTGATGTACTTTTGTTGTCAGATGACTGAAGTATGAAATCTGATACAATCAAGCGCGTTCAAAGGCACGACTGAGGTTACAGTATGTCACCACTTTCTGCTGAGTCACTGATGTTTACTTAAATGTACTGTATTTTTAATGTCTCTGGAACTTTTTGAATAATATCTTTTTAGCTGTGCTAATTGTGTGGATTGAAATCTGGAAATGTCATCGTATCCTTTAGTTCCAGACTAAAAGATTTCCTATTAGATGCCTTGAAATTTCAACATTCACTCTTCATAGAGAAGTCTGTGGTGATCCTGATATTTTATCCTGCATTCCCTATATGATGTGTCCCCATCAATATTTGTACAAACTTGTTCTCGATGTAAAGATACGTTACCAGAATCTGATCTGTCTCATGGTCTCTCATCTAAATCCCTGTTGGTAAATGATTTGATAAGTGACCATCAAATTATTTTGTCTTAATGAAACTTGGCTGTGTGAATGAGTCAACCCCCCCCGAGTCATATTAATTATCATGTTACTGGAGACGCAGGTTGGGGTGGAGGACTAGCAGCAATCTTCCACTCAAGCTTATTAATCAACCTTAGACCTAAACATAGTTTTATGTCTCTCACACCCAAACTGGAACAAAAACCAAAAACCAGTTCTGTTTGTTATTGTGTACCGTCCTCCTGTCTCCTACTCTGAGAACAACCCCAGGTTTCTTTTCAGCCCTGTATCCCCTGAACTCTCAGTAACAGTGACTTTAAGATTAGCTTTACAAATAAAATCCTCACTATTAGACACTAGATTTATCCGATCCTTCCTGTAAGTGGCGTGGGTGGATTTGCATGCACAACACCTCCGGATTTGTTTGTACGACCTCAGACTGCTTCTTCCTCGTAGATCATGTTTCCACAGATCAGACTAACTGCTATTACTATTACTGTAGGTCTCTCCCCGCTGTGACGTCACCAGTCACCGATGTCAGTCGTAAATATTTAAAAAGTCGTTATGAGAACAACTGGCTCTTAAAGACTGGAATCTTTACACCCCCACACACTTAAAGCTTTTCTCTGCTGACTGTCGGCACCGACGTGGCACCAACTAGTCATCACGACCAAATCACTTATTCATTTGAGGGAATTCTGACAGGTTACAATTTATCCCCACTGTCACACCTTGCATGCCAAAAAACAGGAGCCCTATAAATACACTCATCATTGTTATTGAGGGACAGCACTTCATGCCATCAGTCAAAGTTTCCATAGAGATATGAAGTTGTTGGGTTTGCTGTATGATCAAATCAATTGTGTCTGACCTCACTGACTGCATTCCTACTGAGAATCTGACAGGCTGACAGCACCTATGCTGTAAATCAACAGCCAAGCACACACAGACACACAACATAAAGCTGCACCGGTCTAAGCAGGAAAATAGGAGGATTGAGTGAAGGGGGGAGGGGGGCTTTAGGTTAAAACCATAATTATGGGCTTCATGTTATTTTTAGAGCTGCAGTCAGAGAGTTAGTGTGTAGAACAAACACAATAACAGAAACTTCTGCAGCACTTAAGCCCCAGACGAACATGCAGTACTAACCTATACAGGCCCGTATGAGTAATGTCAGACCTGATTCATCAGCATCGCAGGCTGAGCCCAAATACCAAACCCAAGACTAAATAAATATAGAAAATCGGAATTAGCTTTGTTTGCGACCGAGGAGGGAACCCCCTCTATCTGGTGATCCCTGCGCTATTGATATCTGTCAAAACAACATTTCTGTAGAACCAGTTTTTTAATAGCACCTACACACACATGCCTAAACTCAACTGCTCAATACACACGCGATGCATACTCTCAACAATGACTCACAGCTTATACCTGGTGCTATTATGCATTGTGAAACACAACCTGGGTAACCCTCACAGTCAAATTTCTGTCAGCCACAGTTTCCTCATATTTCAGGCTAATCCTTTTCTCAGACAAACATGTGCCAGCAGCTAATGGTACAAGTGTGTTTGGACACGTTGAATGAGTGACCAGGCTGCTTTTGACAGGGGATCTGTCACGCTCACTGTATATAAGCCGTCGGTGAGTACACAAATCCTTCACAATAACTTGAGGAAGTAAAATACGAGGACTTAATGACGAAATAACTGATCGATGAGTCAATGCGATTTCAAAACGCACAACACAAAACGTACTCAACCTGCAATAAGAACAACAACAACAATGAGAAGAAGAATAAAGTTAATCCCAACATTCTTCGAACACAACACACTGGTCGAATGTTGGATGGATTTCTTAGAAGAAGACTGGATTAGTTTGCTGATGTATTGTTCAAACAGGGCAGCTGTAGCTCAGTTGATAGTACCGTTGTCCATGAACCACAGTTATTCCTACTGGCCACATGTCAAAGTGCTTTTAGATAAGTCACCAAACCCATCAACAAGACCCAGGTCCCTCCACTGACAATACCATCAACACCTTTCTACTTCTTTTATGGTTTAGTTTTTCACCCTTGTTTAGTGCAACAACCCAACAAGACAAATTCCTTGTATGTGGAAATAAATAAAACATTATGGCAATAAATAATTTTCTGATTCTAGACAGTGATTCTGTTAAAATTCCAAGATAAATGAAATAAATAGTATTAATTTACAGATCTTCTAGGTCTATGACAAGAGCCTTAGCAGGACTGCACAGGTCGAAAGTCGTGGGAAGATGTACCTGACTAACGAAAACACTCTAGTAATGTAAAATGCTGTTTAATCATTGCATAAAGCAGACAGGTGTCAGGTATTGTTAGTATGATCCCTCACCTGTCTTGATGATGATGAATACACATGATGTGTGCGTATGCACGTAGGTGTGAGGAATGTATTTTTCCATCTGCTGAACCTTGAGCCGTGGTGGTGTGGCCCTGCTCTCTGAGGCCTGCGTCCGTCTGCAGCTGACAGTGTAAACTATACACCATAAACAAGAGCATTTCTGCAGTCAGAGTCAGGCTCCGGGACTGAAGAATGACTTCTCAGGGACACTAGATTATGTGACGTTTGGCCATTTCTGACAAAGAAATTAAGATCTATGATATTTTGCCTCCATGTTTAGTTACGATCAACAAACAAGTGTGTAAACTGTAACCTCAGCGTGAGGTTAGAGCGGCGTGTGTGCAGCCTAGCTTGATGCAGCATAGTTTTAGTTTTACGTTCACAATGAGAATAGCTGTCAGTTCGCTTTTTACTGTAAGTCAATTATATTCTAACTGCACGCATGACAAAGCTGATATTCACAGACCTCTCAGTTACATTTAGTTTGCTGCTAAAATCATGTGCTCTATGTCAAAAAGTAAAGTCTTTGGTGCCAAACAGCTGTAAATCTGAATCAAATCCTCATGGCTTTAGCAGAAGTTCCGACTTTTACTGAGACACAGACGGGGGCTCCTGAAATAAGTAGATGCAGGATTGTGATTGCAGCAACAGGCCTCTCAACCAGTGCTCCATTCCCTCTCTCACACATGGACCACCTGGGTGATCTGTTTATGGAAGCCATCCCAGCTTCTGGCCCTGAGCACATTCAAGCTATTCATGCCTCTTTTGTTTAAAGAAAGTCAATTTATAAAATCTAGTGCACAAGTAGTATGCAGATTAGAAACAGAATGACTTGTCCAATCAGTCCAATGCTTTCAATCTGGATGTAAAGCAGCACTGTCCTAACTAGCACATTAAAGGCTTATTTCACTGTTTTGGATTAGCATTACTCCTTTAGTGAATAGTATAGTGTATCAGAGAAATCTCCTAAATCTCTACAAATCCCATGAAATGATTCCCCTAGAGGAACATTCATATTTAAAAAATAAAAACAGAGCAGGTATTTCATGTGTGAGTTTCGTGTGAGGCCGAAGTGTTTCCACAGGTTCGTTTGCAGGGAGCAGCTCCCGCTGTCAACACACACACTGCACTTTTGTTTTGTTCCTGCTGTGAAAAGTGTTTTCAAGCTAACCCAAACACAGTCTATAGTAACAGTGATATTATCTACCTGAACACGCCGGCCCACCTGCGGGGCTCTGACACAGTGAAGGAGATGTTTTACCTCGTCTGCACGAATGGGCCCGGAGCAGAGGAGGGAGGTTGGGGAGGATGGGGGCGTATGGGAGGAAAGACACAGAGAGGGGGCAAAGGGGTGGGACGGAGGATTTTACAAGCTAACACGCATGATGCTGTTTGGGCAGGTCGAGCCTGCAGACTCGCTGACTTTTCATCAGCTAGTTTTTCTTTGCCTTAACGGCCACACTATAATTAATCAGATGTCTGAGTTGGATAGGCACGCAAGGGCTGGGTTCAAGACCTTTGTTTGGATAGATGCCTGGTCAGGTGTGTAGCTGTATAAATAGTTACCGCCTGTTTTCTCACAAAGCCTTCCAGAGAAAGTTCAATTAGAGTGGTGTGGCAGTAACACATCTCCTGTCATGAACAAGCTTCACAGTGCAACAATTATGGTTTTCTTCTTTTTTAGCATAATTGGAGATGGTTGGACTCTTGGAGAGGCGTACCCAGCTCACTCTCACGTGATTCTGTTTATATCTCTGAGCCCTCAGTGAAATGTTAGCATTCTCACCTCAGCCCTAAAACTCTACCCAACAGTTTCTTGCTGTGAGACACCTCATCCACCTGGTTGTCCCAATGGTCAAACCTGTTTCTGTGGCATGCAGGGGGAGGTAAGGAATCCTAGACTACAAACATTCAATGGCCGGATCTATTTCCAAATTAAACAGGAGGTTTGGGGTTGTGCCAAAAATCACACCAACAACATAGCCGCAAACAGCTAAACAACGGCGGCTGGCATATGGGTGTCATTGATTCCAGCTACTGATGAGGTTTCAGCTGAAGGATAAGGCTGCGGTAATTCTTTTTAGTTTCATTAAAAAATCTATTTAAGAAGCCAAAATGAAGAAAGAATAAATGCTGGTTACAACTATTCTACATATTCTCAGAGTAATACAGCAAATGCCTCGATACCATTCTGTCACCAAAAAGACAAAACACAAACACACACAGGAGCAAAACTTTTGCAAGATAAATATGATTTCTAGAGCGCAGCTGTATGGCACCTGCTCTTCCGACTGCCATTTAATATGCTCGATAACTTTCTTTCAATATTGACACAGCTTTGCTAGGTTTTGCCCAGCTGAGAGAAATAAGCAACAATGACCAACTCAAATCCTACAATTAGGTTTTAATTTCTCTTTTGTTACGGTGGAGTTCTTCAGGTTTGTTATTTGGTATAGACCATTCTGATTAGTAGGATAAAGCCATGGTTAGTTTTGGCTTCTTCGTAGTATTTCTTTAAACACCCCAGCTTTCAGTCAGTGGCAGAATTTGTACCTGTTTTTTTCTGAAAGTCAGTGCATTCATCAAACCTTTTGTTTTTATTTTCTCTCTGTGACATGAGCATAAAGGTTGAGTGCCTCTCCCTCAACCTCTTCTCAACATGAGAGGAGGTTTTGTGGTCCCGGTTCTATCGGCTGGCAGCTCCAGGACGTTGCTGGCTGTTCTCCCTGATTGAATTCTTGTCTGTTTATTTGTTGTTGTCTGTTGTGTTTCTTTTTTCTCTCCACTTTCCACTCAACCCAGCTGGTCAAGGCAGATGGCCGCCCACTCTGAGCCTGGTTCTGCTGGAGTTTTTTTTTATGGAAATGTTTTCTCTTCGCTGGGGATTTGTTGAGTCTCCCTCTATTTAAAGCTCATCAATATTGTCTGCATGTAACCTGTAATGCTTAGTGCTTATTCCAAGATATGCTAAAGTCTGTCCATTACACTGTCAGGTAAATTCTGCTCTCGAAGATTATATTAGCCTATCTTATACGTTTTACACCACATGTTTCACTGAATGCTGTGATTTGCTGAGCACCCAGCTGCTGTTTGCTCCGGTGGATCAATGCCTGGGCAGAGACAGGACACATTACAACCCCACAGCCAGCTGGAGGAGATTAGGATTTTCCCCCCACTCGATCTTCCGATCCTTAATGATATTCATTTATGAATTATCACCAAATCAATATCTAATAGCACTTAGTACAAACAGTAACATCTGCCCAGGAGACCAGGTTTCTAATTACCTTTGCAATGAGCTATGTAAAGTCTACAGAGATAAAAAAAAAAAAAAACCATTTAGTGCATTTAGTGCTTTTTGACTCTATATTTGAAATCTAAACAAATTAAATGTTAAATGTGTAATTAACCCATCACTATGGGATGTACAGTGCAGACAGAGATGAGGTTAACATAGTAATGATTTGGTTTGGAACCAAACATTTATCTAAAAAACAGCAATTTTTTACATTTCAGTTTTATGTCTGTTTAACTGACTGATGTCAAAAGATTTGTCAACCTCCAAGTTGGAGCTGTAGACCAGAAAGGTTTGAGAAAACTGGAGATAGGCACTCAGGCAGTAAATTTGCAGAATAAGCAAATACCTAAACCACACTGAGGGAAAACAACAATGATCTAATAACTGATGTGTTGAAATGATTAATGTGCCTGTTTCACAAATTCTGCTGGCTTTAATCCTGCCTCAGTCTCTTGCTCTGGCTCATGTAAAACAAAGATGGCCACTAAGTTGCAAAAAAGTAGTGAACTGGAAAGCTAACCAAAGTCTTGAATCTGAGTCTAGAAAAAAAAAAAAAGACTCAATGGAAGAAAAAATACTCAAAGTTTCCATTTCAGTTAAAAAGTCGCAGTTTTTCAATAAGATCGTCCACTTCCCACCCTGTCCTTAGCAGGGATCCAGAAATTAGTGATTTTGGTGCGTGTCATGTTCCCTGCTAGCAACTTCATGATAGCCACTCGCTATTCAATTTCAATTTCAATTCAATTCAGTTTTATTTGTATAGCACCAAATCACAACAGAAGTCATCTCACATACAGAGTATAATTGTATAGAAAATTACATCCCATTTCAGCAAGAACCCAGGAGAACCGGGTTCATGGTGGGCGGCCATTTGCCTCCACCGGTTGGGGTGAGTGGAAAGGGAAGAGAGAAAGTCACCTTTAGCAGAATGCTTCTACATGATTAATGAAACATCAAGATGAGATAAGATAAAATAGAGGTAGAGGATAGATTGAAGAGGAACGGGGCCAGGACGGTCCCCTGGGGAGCCTCCACACTGCAGGTCAGGATGTCAGACACACAGACCAGGGCTAAACTGGGGCAGGGTCTGTCAGGTAGTAAAGGAATCACTATATATTAGTTATTAACATTTAGTTTGCTTTTTGTAAGTGTAACTGGTCGCACATAGGCTAAGGTGGTGGAAACTTGCTAGCTACAGTGAGCAAGGTGTGGTCGCAGATACAACTGTAGTCATGACTGTGCATGCTATGTGGTTAGCAACATCAGTTGAGATGTTTAAAAACAAGGTTACTGTGTAATTAAAAAATCACAGTGGCATAAAGGGAGCAAAAGGCAAAACAGTCAAATACTGTATTAATGAGATCTGGTTGAATAAGAGATCTTTGTTACACTACAGAGCGTATTAGCCTCAATATAAACGTTCAATCAAACCACTACAGCCCTCTCGATGCCTTTAGCTTATTTAACACAGGTATAACCAACGGGTATTTCATTAGGGATGGCAATAGCTACGTTTATGCTATTACAGATTTTATAGTCATTATTTACACAGCTGGCCTATGTGTAAACATACTTGGTCATCAGCTTTAAGATGAAGACTTGGTATCGATCCCTTTTTGAAGCTGTCTTTGTGTGTCTTTGTACACACAAATATGTATTTTTCCACAAAGCTGAGAACTTTTCCATCATAAGTAAAATTCAACTACTTATCTCAAGTTTGGCAGGAGTGATTTATTTTCATCCGTGCAGCCAACTTTACCACATTTATGGTGATTATTTCCTCTAATAGCTTTCGCCATTGTGCCACAACAGAGTAGCCTACTGTGCTCGCTTATGACGCTACCTCTGGCTAGCGCCTACTGTGGTGGATCTATGAGAACGACATGTTTTTGAGGCCAAGAAGAATTTGAAATTGACATTTGCATCTGATGGACCCCTTTAATATAATTTAATATAATAACAAATCAGTGCCTTGTCACTTTAAAGTAGTGTACTATTAAAAAGGATGAATCTTGTTCCTTTGTTGTCTGTAAGTCACCGTGATGTAAGTTTAAATAAAGCACAGGCTTACCTAAAAATATCTTTAATCAGTGAACAAGTTTAAAGCTTACAGGCTTAAACAGCTTTTGAAAATACAAAGAAAACTAAACAAATTAAAATCACTTTTTATCCCTGAGGCAGCAAAATGTAAAACTTTCAGATACATGCTACAGTCATAGTCATGTACTGTACAATGTGCTGAAACATGAACAAAAAAGTCATGTATTAAAATCATTTTCAAAGCATAGATCTAGGAAAACTGTTAATTGTGGTAGTACATACTGGTGAGAAAAGAAGATCTAAATATAACCCAGAGACTAATGTTATCAGTCAGTGTTTGTTGTCTGTTGTCTATGGCATGATTCCTTGGTAACAGCTCAAAATCACTGCTATGTTTGCAGTTAGAGCCCCCGAGCTAGATGTTCCACCTCTCAATCAAAGAAACAAGAGGGGCGGTTAAGGTTCAGACGGTGTAGAAATAGTGCTACGGATCCCGGCGGTAGGTTGGGAGGCAAGCGAAGCATCTCGTGCAAACCACTATGCGTGAGTAGAGTGTTTGGATCCTATTTCAAGTTTAGACAGAAAAGGGCTGAACGGCTGCCAGGTAAACAGTGCAGCACAGGTACTGATTTGGCCCTGTGTTTATGCTTACACAAAAACAGCCTACAGCACTGCTGAATGGAGGTAGGTCCTATCAGCTGTAGCAATAAAGCGAGGTGTCTATGGCTGAGATCAATCATTGCTCCTTTTTCTTCTTTACCCCCCCTCCTCCCCTCACAAACTGCTGCCACGCCTTCCAGCTCGGCATGTGAGGGGACTGTAGCGTGTGAAGAGAGAAGAAATGGACGATAGCGGTAGATAGGGCAGGAATCAGGCCCGTGTTGCCCGCATGACGGAGGTTCATTGACAGACATGCACTAACAGTAACATTTTACAGGCAAGATTAAGGGGTGCACTCAGACCTGCCTCTGCCCTTGATGGGTTTATGTTTTGAGTTTGTGTAGACTGCAGACCACTGTGTGATCTCAGGTGAGATGTTCAGGTGATGATACAGAGTTTGGGCTGCAAAGGATAAAAGTAGATACAGGGTTTAAGCATCTGCTCATGCACACTTGTGGAAATGTAACCCTTTAATGACTTAACAAGAGGACACTTGGGATTAAGAGGGTCACTTAAAGTTCAAAGTGATACATTGATAAACTTACCAGGAACTAGGTTAAAATAATTTGGCATTTGCACCAAACAAACATTTAGGCTGAGAAAGGGTTCGTATTGGCTATCCACAGCTTCTGGATTAACCAGAGGCAAATCCAGGGTCCAAAAGATCACATTGAGGGGCCAGAGGAGCTTTGTCATCAATCAGTGAGCCATTTGAGCCAATCAGAGTTGTACTTAAGCTAACCAAGAGGGCAACTGGGGAGGTGAGCAGAGCCTGGATTGAACAGAAGGTCACTTTTAAATAAAATGGAGCTAGTGGAGGTGCACTTGGACTGAAACGGGCAGTGTGCAGCCTTTATGACCAGTGCAGTTTTAAGACTGATGGAGACTCATAGGCTGAGCACATACATGATTTCATGAGGGGTCATTTGAATCAGAGGGTAAACTTGGGGACCAAGAGGATTCTGTGCTGTTCAGAGTACTTTCACCAACCAGAGCTGCAGTTTTCCAACCAGGTTGTCAGTTCTAATGGACAGATGACAGATGTGAGACCAGAGAAGGTCATGTGGTTTGATTTTTGGGAAACATTGAGATCTATTTGGAGACCAAAGGGACACTGGGAATGATCAGATGAGATGCACCCAAAAAATACTTTTAATGTACTTAATGTAAGAGGAGTACACTTTAACAGGCCGTCTAGTTACGTGAAGTTTTCAGTTAGTACAACGACAGGTTGAGGTTAAAGAAGTTTTTAAGAAGAGCAGAGAAAAAAGGGAAGGGCAGTCACCAGCTACCTTTGCACACCATGGTTTGAAGTGGTAAAACATTGCATGTATCAAGGCAATAAGATTAAGGGGGACACAGGATTACATCACTGCCTTTGTATGTGATTTTCCTACTAGCGGTGCCAGGCTGCCTTTCACCTGCACTTCACCTGTACTTCACCTTTTTCCTTAATTATTTTAATTATACCTCTGTTGGCTCCGTTTATTTATATGTATCCATTTTTTTCTTCTTTGTTAGTCTGGCAGGGCGTGAGCACCTCAGGTAAGAATGCAGGAGAACCCAAAATAGCAACAGGCGGCTGCCAAATGACTGCAGGATATGCTGCTTCATTTTTATCAGATTTCATTTATTAATCGCTGACACAGAAGCAGATGAGATTTATGCTCATCAAAAATATGCTTATGAGTCATGCATGTACTGTATTTATGTCTCTGCGTGTGGATCGGATATCTCACCATAAGGCTTTGATGCTACATGTAACTGCTAAGGAGTGCATTCAGTCAGAAAGTTGTTGTATTATGTAGCAAAACAGCTTTGTGGGAACTTTTTGTTTGTCACTATTTAGCGTTCAGGTGTGCATTTGATTATATGGACTGGAGCCTCCTGCACCATTCATCTTCCCAAACCACAAGGTATGATATTCAGAAGCACAATAAAGCATTTAGAGGGCTGTATTGTTGCTTAATTACAGTAATCTCCGCTTTAAAAATAATCTAGATGGAACATATGTATCTTAGTCTCACGTTTTACTCAGAAACACACCTGAGCAGACACACAGCTGCAAACAAACATAGGGTACACCTCCATACACAAATCCCGGTACTGGCACCTACTGTGCTGAGTGCAGGAATGAGAGGAATTGATGTGGAATGTCTGACTTTTAGGTTGGCTGTGATGCAGACACACTGCAGTACCTACCTGTGCGCCCCAGTGAAGCATGTCTACTATCAGCGGCCTCTGTCAGAGACTAAATCTGCTGCAGGGAATCTTGGGAATTTCAGCTACGCAGCGCCTCTTGTTGCCTTTCCTCCCTGCCCCACTCACACACAGTCTGTACTTTGTTTATACAAAGACATGGGGGCTGGACACCCTTCACTCACAGAGAAGAAAGAAAACAAAGATGAGATACAGGTAAGAAGTCATCCAGAGACATGCAGACAAGGGTTAGCGTGTGAGCACAGACCGCCGCTGAGGTGGGGCTATTGTGGAGTTGCGAAGGATTCACCCAGTGAATTTACATTACTGGAATTCCACTCATGTCAGCACTTAAAAGAGATTTCTTCTGATGCACAAGGGAGACACTTTAAATCTCAACAGGTGAGCTAAAACAACAAGGTGCTAATTTTAGGACTGCCACGCTAACTGGTTATATAAGCGTCATGTGTTTCCTCGTCTTATTTTTCTGACATTATTGACTTTGCAATTAAAGCAATTTCGCCTCATTACGTACGTCATCTTCCACTAAGACCTGAAGGTACAAGATAATCCTGAACTTTGCAAATGATGTGGTGTTATAAATTAAGCCTTAATCCAAATACCCAGAGCGAATACTTCATAAATGCCTGTGGGGAAATTGTCTTTCCACTTCTGATTTCAAATTGCCATGTAGAAGATCAAACCTGAAAACAGGTGTGCTGCTTTTCACACCAAATCACTTCAGCACAGGTGTGTGTAGCTGTGTTGGCACAGCACCTGAAATCAAATACAGCCTCATCACACTTCTGTAAAGCAAAATAATAGAAGCAGGCACACCTAACATCACAGCCAAGGTGTGTAAAATGCTCTTTGTGCCTTGTCAGTGCGCTGTACGGCGGTGGTGATAATGATAGCACACAAGCCGCTGGATTCCTCAGCTCTGGTTTTAGGCTCACAGCAGTGGGCCTCCTGCGTTTCAACAAAAACATTTTGGTTTCAGGTCTCCAGCTGCTGCGGCAGCGTCCCAGTGAGAGAAGGAAACCAAATTTAAATTTGATTACAGGATGTCTGACAATATTTAGTTTGTCTAACATCGCTTCTCCCGTCACAACTGATACGACACAATGTCTGGAATCAACAAGGACTCAGACTTACGTTTAGAGGGTGGATGATTAAATAAAGTGTCTTACTTTGACCGAGGACACGTTTTATCTCCTACTATAAGGAGGACAGTCACTGTCTCAAAAAGACCTGAATATAAATTTGAATGAATTGGCCTGCACCCTCTTGGACTGGCAGTGACAGGCGTAAAAAACTGTTTTGAACTGAATTTGGACTGAATGGTGGATTTTTGTGGACATATTTTTGCAAGGTGATGGGAAGTTTAGGTCCCCTGAGAACACTTCCCTAAAACCCCTCCTACATCGGAGAGCTGCGAGGGCCTTCTCCAGATGTGGATGTCCTGTACAGTCCGTGCCCCTTCATCACTCCTCTGATGTGAATGATAAGTATGGATATAAACAGACAATTTCAATGTTGTACTAGCATTTTCCAGATCTCTCAGCCACATTCATTAGTTCTCATCAGTGGATGATGGAGCATGCTGATCTTTGCTGCTACGATCTGAACAAAGCCCGTCTGTTTATGAAGACATCGTGAGTTGCTTGAAAGTCCTGGGAAAAACCAGTATGTACGTGGACCTCGAGTTTCGTCACTGATGGGTAAAACTGTTTTTTTCCCAATCACATGTGCTCACTTCACATTTTATGGACATGCTAACAAATGGACAAAATACTATTTGTACCCCTGATAGTGTACTTTTACAAAGCTCCACAGTGAACTGACTGATCCGGACCACATAACATCACAATCAGGCAAACTCAACAGGCCTTTGACTGTAAAAACAGAAACAGACTTCAAGACACATACACGTAATTAACCTACTTAACCTCTGAATTCTGGCGCTCTCACACTCGTTCACACACACTAACAGCTCGGGGTACTATCTTTAATCATGCCTGTCACGTACAATACACTCTAAGTGTTAATTAGGTGATAAAATTTGAACATGTAGACGGACGAACCATCCAAAACGCCAAACATAGATTCATATTTCAGTGCTGTCAGGAGCAGGCTGCTTCGTTTAGAGTGACCTTACTGTATGTGAAATTCCTGCAGAGGCCTTTCATGTGTTTGTTTAGCATTATTCCAAAGTGTGTTAGAGGACAAGTGTAAATGTATTTATAAGGTTTATGTACACGAATACAAGTGCACATAGTAAAACTAAGCTGCAGAACTCACGTCAGCGAAGCCCAGGCAGCTGAGGGGGGAGGAGTGCCTGAGAAGACAGTTTAATGATTATTACTGGAATGAGTCCAACCTCATAACTCATGTTAAGTCTCCGGCCTCCCTTTACGTTGTGTTCATCTGGCTGAAAGGTGTTGACAGGACAAGAGTTAGTGGGACAAACAGACATAAGGTTCACAGGTATCAGGGGCGTCAGTTTACTTAAAACCTGTTTGGGTAGCTCGAGGTTTCTGCATACCTGTGCACCATCACACTGACGGCAACTTTAAATGTTGGCGTGTGATAAAAAGCACGATGGTCCTGAATTCTTGAATTCTCCTCTTCCTATTCCTAATGGTTTTCGCTTGATATTCATTTCTGTGTGTAAATAAAAGGAGCTGCCAGCAGGGTGCACATCACAGAGGAGTGACGTCAGCTTTATTTTTGAACACATAAGCAGCAGAAGATGTTGCTCACATGTTGTTTTTGTTTGACAGTCATTTAAAAATGCTCTATTCCCTTTGTTCTGCTTATTTCAAACATGCTTGGTTGTGTTTGTTTGGAGATTAATAACTTAATTAACTGGTTACTGGTTCACTCAGAGCAGATTTAACCTTCAACCCAGACATTTAGTATTTAGCTTCTCTGATTTATTGCACAGCTGTTGGACAATAACTATAAGAAACTCCCATCTGGTGAAGTTGAACTAGGAGTTAACCTGTTTAGTTTAATGTGAGATATGGTCTGATCTGAGGTAAACTGCATTTTCTACTGCAGTGTGAGCCTGGGTATTTATACTAACTTAAATGTGTTTGAAGCCATGGGGGACACCCCCAGGAGATAAAAGAAGTAAAACAATCCAACCTGAGTTGAAGCCTGGAGAACGAACTGTACTTACAGTAAACACAACACTGGGGCAGGAGCTGTTGTCATTGGGTATAAACGGGATTCCCCTCAACATTCAACAGAATATTTCTCACATGTTTTGAGAGACTGGAACAGACGCCCTCTTTGCTCATTTGCATGGCTGCTTCAAGCTCAGAGTGAAGTGCTTGTTTTCCACACAGGCGTCTGTCGCTCAGGTGTTTCTTTGCATGCAGGTGCAATAGCCATCGTGAACTCTACACGACCTCTTGAGGAGACTTTGTGTTGTTATTGCTTTTCGTTTTATCCGTTCAACCTTCTTGCTTAACCTGAGAGGTTGCTTACATATTTTTCATTGTGCGTTATGCGGAACTCTTCCAAAACCCTTCTCTTATATTTCACTTTTACTTCCCCGTTCCGGTGGAGGGAGGGAACAGGTAGAAATAAAAAACGGTAAATGTAATTAATTTATTTTACTTTTTTCCGCGTACATCCAGTTGAGCTCTTTAATAGGAGTCTGCAGTTGTACGAAACAATGTGCCAAGTTCTGGCGCACAAAAGGAAACAGTTTTAATACAAAGACAATAAATGGAAGGGACAATAAAAAGAGGAATAAGGAATATTGTTTATTCTGTTTCAACTAAATGCGCTTTTCATTAACCTGGAATCCTGGAAAAGAGCCCAATGAAACAATCTGTGCATTAAAACTAGTCTAAATTAGTGTTTTAATAGGGGAATGGAGACACGTGGGTCTCCTGTGTTTTACATGTGTATGTTGAACGTCTCACTTACTTTTACATATTTAATGATGGAGTGAGACACAGCACAGTATTCTAGATTGATGTGTGGCACCGTATCGTCCTATTATAAACATATATACTATAGCCCTCAATCGCTTCAATGAATTCTGGCTGGAAACTCCGCCTGTGGGCCGTCCCTTGCTGGGGCATTATATTATAGCAAGACAAGCGTGTCTCTGGAGACAGATCTGCTTTCTGTTGCTCCAGACTGAGGCTCAGGGTGCCTCCAGCGCTCCAGACGAGCCTTTACAACACAAACACAAGAGATCTGTGCTGTCAGGACCGCTACACCTGCTCTGTAGCTCAGCTGACAAGACTCTAAGAGAGGAGACACTGAGGGGAGAAGATCATTCTTCTGAGAGGAAAATGAAACTTGAATTTTTCTCTGCGCACCACTTTGTGCAAAAGCCGCTGGAGTTGTGCATGGAGGCAGAGGGGGGAGTCCCGTCGCCTCTGTCCGGGGACGAGCTGGGGTCGGACGGGGACTGTGTGGCGAACAGCCCGGCACCTGTCACCCAGGGCGGCGACGGCAGCAAAGGGAAGCCCTACACCCGCAGACCCAAGCCCCCTTACTCCTACATCGCTCTCATAGCCATGGCCATCCGGGAGTCCAGCAGCGGCCGCCTCACTCTGGCAGAGATCAACGACTACTTGATGAAGAAGTTCCCGTTTTTCCGCGGCAGCTACACCGGCTGGAGGAACTCCGTGCGCCACAACCTGTCACTGAACGACTGCTTCATTAAAGTTCTGCGGGACCCGTCCAGGCCCTGGGGCAAGGACAACTACTGGATGCTCAACCCGCACAGCGAATACACCTTCGCTGACGGGGTGTTCCGTCGCAGACGGAAGCGCATCGCTAAGAGGCCCCCCAAGGAGCAGGAGAGCCCGGACATCCTCAGCGAGGACACCCGCCTCCCCGCTTCAGAGGAGAGGGTGGGAGCTAAGTTCTCCAGCTCCTTCGCCATCGACAGCATCCTCAGCACACCCTTCAAAGGGAGGGAGGACAGCCACGTCGAGGCAGACACCCACGCCCCCCGGATCTACTGGCCCCCAGCGGGTCACGTACTGCAGTATACTCTGAACTATCCGGCGCAACACGCGTACCTGTCAGAGGCGGCGTACAGCAGCACGGAGCCCAGCAGGGACGCACTCACCTACCTCCAGCAGACGGCGCGGGGCCTGGCCGCACCTGAGGCGGCCTTCAAGATGCCCAACAAGGCGCGAGGTTTCCATATAGACTCGCTGCTGTCATGAAACCTCTGGACTGATGTCTCGACCCCATGATGTGCACTTTTGTGGGCGCTCTTAGCTTTCAGTGCTTCAACTGTTTTAACTGTCTGGGACTGTGTCTGTCTCGTCCTGACTGCTCTCAGTCATTTTGCAGTGAAAAAGAAAAAAAACACACAAACAAAAAAGACGTGTTGTCAATGTAGACGTAACTGTGTGATGACAAAGCAAATAGCAGCTGTCATCAGGACATTCCACTGAGTGTGTGTGTGTGTGTGTGTGTGTGTGTGTGTGTGTGTGTGTGTGTGTGTGTGTGTGTGTGTGTGTGTGTGTGCGTGTGTTACAGATGTTTAGATAGTGTTTGTACTCATGTATCCATGGTTCACTGGTCATTTCTACTGTATGACGGCAACCAAGTGCCATGTTGAAACATAAAACCATCCTTCTATTTATATTTTCATGGTTTGTATGAACTGCTGTATAAAATATTGTATATATGAAAATAATGACTGAGCTGTGGTGAGAATCACGTGGCTGCACTAGAAACGCATGGAAAAATGCCGAGATTGATTCATGCATGCCTGGTATTTTTTTGAATAAAACAATCGTGAAACAATGGGATCCTGATGTTCACTGAGCTTTTTATTACACACATGAAAGAGACAGAGGAGATCAGAGGCAGGTGGACAGACCAGAGGCCTCACACCTGTTCAACAGCAGAAGGTGTGAACGTGGATTTTATCTATTCATTAATAATAATTAAATTATGGATGGATTACAATGAAGGCAACAATCATATAAAACAAACAAGATCAAACATAAAAAGCTGCAGTTATAATGATCATTTTCGTGTCATGTTCTTTATTTTATCGTGCACACACTCGTACTCAGGCCTTGCGCATTTATAAGACACCAAAAAGCTGCAGTGGTGAAACATTTGTGAGACGAGAACATCAAAAAAAAAAGAAAAAAAAAAGAAACCATCACCAAAAATAAAACGTGAAAACAAAAGTGTTTCATTTTGTTTTGAGTCATAAACAGCCTTTCTGTTATATTTAATAAAAAATAGACGTTTTAAATGGATGTGATGCTGTGACGAGCTCCACGTTGTGATGAGTGAACAAACATGTATGAAAAACTAAGACAGAGAAATGTGCTCTAATAAAAAGAGTTTGATGATGAAGTGGGATCATTTGTTCCGTCAACAAAACTCAACTGTCACTTTTGCTTATTTTTGTCAGTCACTGATTCAGACTCACAAATATTATCTTTTAAAACTCTGCACACACAGTGGAGCAGGCTGTTTACTGTTCGGCTCCGGGGGGAGTCTTCAGTTGCTCTCCGCGGTCCTGAAACACACAGACCCCACCATGACTCCAGCTGGTCTGTAAGTGATGTTCAAATAAAAGCCTCCAAAATATTTGTTTTAATGAAGTCACTCAGTGCAACGACGACAATCAAAGATTTCATGAATATCTAAAATTAAAACACAGCCTATGTGGTTAATTTAGTTATTAACATTCCCATAAACACATTCCCATCCGATGAGTCATGTGATTGTCTAATTTACGTTTGGTGTGGTATTTAGTAAATAAATTAAACGTTTGGAGTTCTCCTCAAATGATGCTTGATAAAGAGTAGAAAAGGTTTTAAGGAATTATGAGAGATGTAAATTCAGGTGTGGTGTCTAATTTTTACTGCTATAAAATCACTGAATAAGAAAGTGAAGCATGAAAACGCTGCAGTTTATATTTCAAACGTGTGAAAGAATTTCTCAGTGCTGGTTTTTATAGTTTTAGAATTTTCTGTCTCATTTAATTGTGACTGTAAACAAAATCTCTTGTAGGCATTTTTTGGATTTAATGTTCATGTCGAAGATTAAACTCGAGGTTAGAAAACAGCTGTAAACATAATAAACAGACAGAACAACCTGAGCTGGTCCAGAGTACAGCTGCATGTTTCTCGTACAGATTGAATGTGTGTGTATTTAAAGCAGCAGTGGACCGGACGGGGCTCACGGAGCTGTCTGACAGGTGACAGGTGAGACTCTGTTTTCAGGAACAATGCTGCAACCTGCAGGTGAAACCCCGGAACAGCACACCTGTCTGCGGGGCTGTCATGTGACTCCAATCTTCTTCGTTTCCCTTCACAACAGCTTTGTTTTCATGACGCGCATCCTCTGTGCGTCTTCATGCATTCACACTTCAGCTGAGTCTGTTCGGATCAGGTCCACATAATCCAGCCCGGGCAGAAACTCAGGCCTGTTCCGAAGCTGACTGTCTGCGAACAAGCTCCACAAGTGTTATGAAACCAAACGCTAAGAGAGGCACAATGTTAGGAAGTCCAAACAGTCTGTCACTCCGGCAGACTGAACCGCGCCTGACCTCCCAGAGTCCCGGAGAGGCAGCTCCAAAGCTCCCGGCACCGCCACAGGAAACACAGGCGGAGTGGCCAGGAGCAAAGCAGAGGAGCTAAAAGAATTAGATTACAGTTTGAAATGACCTGAACTCAGGTTTGGTTATTGTGTATTTAATGAGGTTTGTTTGTCGCAGGTCTAAATAATATTTAAACAATAAAAAACCTGCGACAGGTTTTTATGTTTGTATATTTTTTGATGATTTTTTTATCTGTTGATGATCATTTTAAAATTCACAATATTCTATAATCATCTTTTTTTTTATTTCAAATGCTGAATGCATAGCATACAGAATATAAATTTAATGGAGGTCAGACAGGCCGAGAATCTTTCTCCAGATCTGATCTACTTCATATTTTATACGGGGTAAACAATATATCTCAGCCCAAACATGAAAACAAACAAGAGGCCTTATTATGTCGGCACTGGGCTCATGTGGGCCTCCAGTCGTGCTTGTATTTAAAAGACAAATCCTTCTGTGAAAAACACCTTTGAATAACCTTCGTAGCGGCCGCTTATTTTTTTTAAAAGGCTAAATTAGGAGATCCTATAATCTCGGCGCGTAAAAGCAGCCGGAGCGCCGTCTTCAAAGAGCTCCCAGAACAAAGATTCCCTCTGCAGGCCAAGGCATCCTGATCTCGGCGGGGGTCATAAGTTTTGATGTCGCAGGAAATTTCTGGGGCCGTTAAGGTCCTTCAAACTACTGTGTGTGTCACGGTGGAAAATGATTTTATCCGCACATCCTTTGTTGGACAGAGTGCAAAGGTTACAGCCGCTGGGTGTGGGTTGGGAAATCCTCCGGACTATATGTAAACTTAAAAAGGCCGTGACGACAAACACGTGCACAGGTAAACTTGTGAATACCTGAAATAAAACGTGGATTACTGCAAACGTTTCTCTGATTGTGTTGAGGTTTCACCAAAGCTGCATTCTGTAGGGACAATTATAAAATAGACCGAGATTCAAACTCTCAGCTTAGTGACAAACTGGATGCTTTCTATGTTCCTCACAGGCCGATGATCGCCGCTTCGGCGCAGGACGGATGTTGATATTACATTTATGAGACATAGAACTCCATCATGTTGGACAAATCTGTGTGTGATGTCTCCATGGGGGAGAAAACTGTCGACGCCCGCTCGCCTAATTTCGCTTTTCTCTCTCTAATGAACGTGGGGCCCATGGGACCGGCTCTGGCCCGGGGCGGTAAGCTGACACTGGCGCGCTGTGTGTGGTATCCAGGGCCGGGCTTGATGGAAAAAGCCTGCTTCCACTCATGTCAAAGTCATTTACTCAGAGCAACCCCCCGCTTACACACGCACGGTAAAGACCACCACCTCCATCTCTCACACTCCTTGCCCCAGCCCGGCGCGGCGACAGTTTGTTTTTGTTATCCTCTGGACCCGTTTGGGAGGAAATTATGAGCAAAAAATATAAATAATACAAGACGGTGCGTTTTTCATTGCTTGACCACGATGCGTTTGAGTCTTGTCTGCAGCAGATACGAGCAGGCCCGTGTGAATGTTTTGAGAATCATGGCTTCGGTTGCGAGCTGGATCTTTTGCACATATTGTGGTGGTTTATTCGTGTCAGGAAAATGTATGATCTGTGGCACATTGGGGCTGAAATTACAGCTCCATACATAAAGGACCAAAGGGGAGGGGGCTCGTTTTTTAACTTGTGCGGCTGGCGTGTGGCGCTGTTGATTGGGATGTCTGGGGGAGGTTTGATAGATGGCTTAATTGCGTGTAGTCCGAACTTGGAGAGGGGGGGGTGGGAGGAGAAGAAAGAAGACGAGAAGAGGAGAGAATGAGGGGCTTTGGCGCTGCTAAGAACGGTAAGTGGACTCGAGCCAGATTTGGCAAGAGGGTGGGGGGTGGTTCCTATTGTCACTGATTTTAGTCAGATTTGAAGGCGCAGAGTGCGGATGAGGAGAAGGGGTGGGGGGGCTATCGCAGAGGGAAGAAAGATTTATGAAATGATAGGTGGTCGAGCTTTGTTTGGCTGGACTGTTGCGCGCAATAAGTCCAGGGATTTTCGTGTTTCCTCCACTTGAGGGATTGTTAAGGCGGTCGATGGCCACCCGGAGCGCCACACAGCACCACTTAGTGCCGCTGTGACACCCAGTGGAACCCTTCTGACGAGCTACAATCCTGGACAATCAGTCTCCAGTGGATAACCCAGCTCCCCCCACTCTTTCTTCCTCTTCCTCTCTATGTCAGTGCGTACCCACCGTGCGTTCTTCATGCGTCAAGGGAGCACTATGCGTAACGGGAGAGTCGTGCGTAACTGGAGACTGGTTTCACTCCATTTTCCACTGGGATTCTGAGGACCACTGGCGGTGTAACGCTCACTTGCAAGGACACCAACCGCTGGATCTCGACATTTTTCTCTGCTCAAACATCTCACAGCTCGTCTTTTCTCCCTCCCTCTCGTCTCTCTACGCCAGTCGTACGTCAGAGCTGACATGACAACCGAGACCCCTCAGCAGCAGCTGGACCCTCCGCCTCCTCTGAGATCCAGCCCGGCGTCCGGCGTCCTGCACCCCGCCATGCTGAACCCACAAGCCGCCACAGAAAATTCGTCCACAGCCGGTAAAGGGAAGAAGACGAGCTCCGGTTTAAGGCGACCAGAAAAGCCACCGTACTCGTACATCGCTCTCATCGTTATGGCAATACAGAGTTCTCCCACCAAACGGCTGACACTCAGCGAGATCTACCAGTTCCTCCAGGCTCGCTTCCCATTCTTCAGGGGCTCATATCAAGGCTGGAAGAACTCAGTCCGGCATAATCTTTCGCTTAACGAGTGTTTCATCAAGCTGCCCAAAGGCCTAGGCCGACCCGGGAAAGGCCACTACTGGACTATCGACCCGGGCAGCGAGTTCATGTTCGAGGAGGGCTCTTTTCGACGCAGACCCAGAGGCTTCAGAAGAAAATGTCAAGCTCTGAAGCCCATGTATCGGATGATGAACGGCATAGGCTTCGGCACCTCCATTCTCCCGCAGAGTTTTGACTTCCAGGCTCCATCTTCCACCCTCGCCTGTCACAGCAACAGCTACAACTTGGACATGATGAGCAACTCAATGGCAGGGGGATACGATGGACTAGGCGGTGGCCACCACGTTCCCCACATGTCCCCCAGTCCTGGATCCACATACATGGCGAGTTGCCCTGTGCCGCCTAACGGGGAGTACGGACCGGACAGCAGCAGCAGCCCCGTACCGTCCTCTCCAGCCATGGCCAGCGCGCTGGACGGTCACTCCCCATACGCCAGTACATCCGTACACTGGGCATCCTCCGGCGGGTCCCCCTATATCAAACAGCAGCCTCTAGCCTCCAGCAGCCCCGCATCCTCTGGTTTACACTCCGGCATGTCGCCTTACTCCCTGGAGCAGAGTTATCTTCACCAGAACGGGAGAGACAGCCACTCCACCGACATATCAGGTACAATCATCTTATTCACGGCTCGTGTTGGCGACGATGAGTTAAAATAACTAATAAAGAAAAGAAAAACACAATAATAATCCTCAGTGCACCTCATCTGCAAGAAAGCAGGATGTGACACCAGCGGCCTGTGACATTTTACTGAAAACTCAGTTGTGAATGTTGTGTTTCATAAATTGAACTCATGTTTTAAAATCGAAATAATTCTAAAGGACACATTCTTTTAATGCTGCTTCATATTTTAATTTACGAAAACTATTTTCCAATTGGACACATTTAATTTAGGCAGATGACTTTTAATTTAATGTGTGAAAAAGAATTGAACTTATTTAACTTTACTGAATCATAGCAGTGATTGTTTATTGGATTGTGACGCACACACTCGACCCCGCACTGATCGATTTAACCAGTAAAATAACATTAACTGTCTAAATTATTTTCAGCCAATTAAAATATGTTGTATTTATACTTTAATTCACTGTTTGCATCCAATCACAGTCTCAAACGAATCACGCTTCACGGGATGTTTGGCCTAATTGACAGATTAAGAAAAACAGCTCTTTCGTGATCGTTCTTACTTCACCTCCCTGGTTCTCGCTCATTTCCTTTAACATAACAGACTGAAGCTTTACTAAAGTCTGGGGATTTCACCGAGGCGAGCAACCCATGCTGGAGCCCGAAGGGGTCCCAGAGGTTAACTAAACAAAGACTGTGCAGGTCGGACCACACCGGCGGAGGATTTCAACCGTTGCGTGTCCACAAGAGGTGGAACGTCTTGTTAAACTTTACGCAGCGTCTTAATTGAGGCTGCGCGGAGGAAAAACGTGTTGGACCGAGCAGTGCACGGTCGGTAACAGTGTTGTCAGTGAAAACGGGCGCAGGGCAGCGAGCTGTGGCCCGGAGGATAAAGCCTGCTGTCTTCCTCTGGAAAACCCAGTCACATCTGGAGTCCTTATGACCTTGACGAAGCCACAGCCTCTCCATTTCTTGTTTGGTTTCTGGACAGAGGGGCTCACTCAGACACAAAATGACGGTTCTGAACGTGATTTACATATTTTCAAAGGGTTTGGGTTCTCCAGGATAAAATTACTCATACAGATTATTTATATTGGCCATAAATAAGAACTATTAAAAGCGCTAAATAGGTTCAGACGCAGCTGAAGGAAGGTGAACAGCCTTTAAATTTAAGAGGCGTCCAGAGAATAAATATTCTAAAAACTTAAGTTATGTGAAGAAATAACGAGTTGAAATAACCACGAGTTGATTCGTGAAGATGGTTTCTATTTCTTAGAAATGATAACTTTACTAAACAAGGCCCTGACTGTCTTAAACAAATCTAAAGCTCGGATCAGGGACTGTGTGACAGTTTTAGAAATGATTTCCTCTTTTTCTCGTTCACGAATTAATTTGTAAAATAAAATAAAAACTAAGTGTAAACAAATGTTGAGGTTTTTCAATCAACTTGGTCTGTTTTATATTTTATATTTAAAACATGCAGCTCTGGTCTAAACAAGTCTTCTGTTCCTCCCACACGCTGTTTACTGCTGAATCAGTTTCTGTTGGACAGGTTCGATTCATCGTGAACTAAGATGATTATCACGTCTTCACCTGTGCAGGTAATGACATATATACATATAATTAAATGTCCTCTCTGTTTACTTGTGCAGTGGGGATCCCGCGCTACCAGAGCCACTCCTCGGTGTGCGACAGGAAGGACTTTGTGTTGAACTTTAACGGCATCTCCTCCTTCCACCCCTCGGCTGGCGGATCCTACTATCACCATCACCACCATCACCATCCCCAGAGCGTGTGTCAGGACATCAAACCGTGCGTGATGTGAGCCCCCCCACCCCGTCACTGTGGACTGAGGCAGCGGCGGCCACAGTGAAGCTGCAGGCCGGTCAGATGAGAACAAACACGGACGCTTTCATGCTTCTTGTTATTTGTTATTTGGGGGATTGAGACGAGGACGTGCGCCGGGCTCCGGTCTCACACGTTGGCCTCCTCCATGCAGCCAAAGAAGCATCTCTGGTTGTGAAACTATGTAATGAAGGAAACGAATGAAGAAACAGCAGAGGCCTTGAACAGAAACCACTTTGCCTATATGAACCCTGACAAGCGTTTTCTTCTTCAAAAGAAGTTTCAGAAACACGACTTTCAATGCGTTTGCTCCTGTAACACGCGCAAACCAATTATATCCTATGTAACTTTGTCTATTAGACTATTAGAGTAACTACACACACGACGCTTTAGGCTACATGAACTGCAACAAAGCTGCACTTATTGTATAATCTTTGCCAACTTTTTGTCTTGTAAAATGGTTTCAATAAAGCTGATATATATTTTAGGCTACATTCAGACTTCTGTCTTTCCATATTAAGTCCTGTCTGGGAGGTGGAAACGTTTCCAGTTCTGCATGTTGCAAAGCTGATATTGTTCTAAAGACATTTTCATTTTAGTTTTTACTCAGCAGTGGAGGAAAGCAACGAGGTACATTCACTCAGTTGGAGATAGTTTAATAAAGAACCTCTGTTTTCTGTTTTTTACTCTGCAGATTCAGATGCAGCACGAAAACATATAATCTGTTTATAGTATTTTAATATTTAAATCAAATGTACTTTACCTAATGTTGTTAGGTGCAAGATTAAAGTTCTACCTACATGTTGAGGCATCAGTCAGTGCAGTAAGATAATATAAAATATATGATCATTTACACTGACAGGAACCGTCCTGTTACTCTTAGTGCTTTAATTCACATATTATTACATATTACGGAGTATTTTGTAGTATAGCTACTTTTACTAAGATAAAGTATGTGAATACTTCTTAAACCAGCAAGTTGTGTTTTTAAACTTCTGCAGCTGAAGAAATCTACGGTCGTCCAGTTTATACTTTTCATTTTCTGAGTGTGAGTGTGTGTATAACTTCAATACTCTCAGTAGGCTGTTGGGATTATACATGTGTATGGAGAGTATGTAGATTACTTCAATACAACTAAAAATCTCCAGTGTCTGACATTTATAATCTAAATTAAAATCCCCAATACAGATCAGAAAATACTAGAATGAAAGGCTGAAATGTAGAAGTACTTGTGTACTTGTGTGTACTCTGTACGATGTACTGTATATTATGTTTAGCAGGTAAACAGCAGTTTTAATGTGTCTGGATGAAGTGGATTTTATTCTACAGGCTGATATTTTATAAATGATTTTGCTTTGTAAGTGACACGTTTGTGAAATCTGCAAAGAAACTACAGCTGAGAAATAAATGTAGTGGAGGGAAAGAACCTGCCCCTGAAAGCAGCACAGTAAGTTTAAAGCTAATTAAAAAGGAAATACATTATAAAGGCTCTCAGTTAGTACATGATGACGTCTGCACCATTTTAGTTCATGACACAAACACAGCAACATGTAAATGTGAGACTCACACACACACATGATTAAAACACTTCTGGATACTGCACACGGGGCATGTTTTACAGCTGCAGCCTCTCCAGCGCAGCACAAAGCTTTTTGCATCTCGAGGCTGCTCCTTTCCGTGTGGACGTCCACCACTGCCAACATTTGAAGACACCATATAAACAAATGAAACGACAGAGCCTGTGGTAAACGTGGTATTTTTAGAGCGTGGTAAACAGATCAGACTGAGAGAGAGCTGCCTCGTCACACAAACAGCTTGTGCTGCGACTCCAGCTTTCGTGGCTTCAGGTCATGAATCAAACGCAGCATCCTTGATGAGTCACGAACATCTACAGACATGATTTGACAGTGGTACCTCTGCAACAGGTCACTGACGTCAGAACAGTTTTTAAAATGTGGAGTCACTAAAAACAGGAGCTTTTATCTTGGACTTCATATGTCCTTCATATCTTTTCTCCTGTAGATTAAAACCTGTGTAAGAAGATTTCTACTCAGTTTTCAGACAGTTCTCATAATTAAATTCCACACTGGACAAAGAGCCACATGTGAAACGTGTTGTAATACAGAGAGCAAGCTTCAGATCCTGAATCAGTGTCAGGAATGCAATGGAAGAAGGAGTGAAGCCTCTGTCGGCTGCTTTAAACACTCAAATATCCTGTGGCTGGTATCATCAGCATCAGTATTAGTGAGAAGGGAGAACTAGGTTAACTAGGATGACCTGAGCAGAGCTCAGAGAGCAGAACGTGGCCCTCCATGATGAGAAGTCACACTAAGTGGCCCTGCAGCAGCTGGATTTTCCATGACTGTGTTTTTGAAGGGATGAACATTCAGTTTGGTGGAGTACTGCGCCATCTAGTGACGTTGATACAGAGATTTAGGTTTTTAGCAGCACAACATGGAGGTAAACACAAAGCAGAAAGCAGAGCTGAATTTACACTCAGTAAAACTACGAACACCGGGTTCGATGTCTTATCTTATGTTGACCTTGGTCTCAGTTAATGAAACGATCTGCTTTAATCTTCTGTGACCTCTGTTTGTGATGTGATCTTTACCAAAGTCAGAAATATCAACAAGCTGATAAATCACCAGCAGTCATCACTGAAGACATTCAGTAAACGCATGGTTAAGTTGGAAAAAGTAAGTGAAACACTGTTTTGATAACTGGTTGAACCACATTTGGCAGCAACGACTTCAAACAAACACTTCAGACCTGCACAATGTTCAGGAGGAACTTCACAACGGCTGAACTACGTCAGCTCAGACAAATTCTAAGAACATCTGGTGTGAGCGTCTCTCTTCCAGTCACTCCGCAACATCTCTGCTGGGCCTGGGGTCTGGGGTCTGACTGGACCCGACCCAAAAGGTGGATTCTGTGTCTCCAAAGTGTTTTGGTAGCAGATTTACTCCAGTGTTTGTTGTGCTGCTTCACATCTGGAATGACTTCATGTTCCAACTGAGGATGTTCTAAAGTCAAAATAAAAACTAATGATCAATAATAGAATAAGTTTACAAAGTGAAGCTCAGACTTTTCCTCTGGTGCTGCCATGAAGTGTAAATGTTTCAGGATTAAATATTTAACATCTGTCTTTAATAAACTGTGATCAGTTGATCAGTTCGTGTCTCAAGAGTTTAAAAAGACAGAACCAGACTTAACAGACTTAACACGTGTGTGTGATTCTTTACAAACTAAAATCATCTCAAGGCACTTTACACAGTAAAGTTAGGACCTTACTGGATTCTAAAAACCCCCTCGAGCAGCACCGAGAGGAAAAAACTGAGTTTAACCCTTAAACATCCAGCACAACCAGGCTCAGAGTGGAAGAGAACATTAGCATCAAAGATAATGATAATAATGTTAAGGCCACAGTTAGACGCTGTCAATGTATTAATGTCTATGTTTAATTAGCATTTTAGCTTGTCTGAATGCCAAAGTGGTGACGTAACAATAACTTATAAATACGTTCCTGAACCAACTTCCAGCTTCAGATCCTCACAGCAGAACTTCTTCTGCAGAACTTGTCTCTGTCTGAGAAAAAATCCTGGTTCTTAAGCTTAGATTTGGGTTAAAAGCTGTGTCTCTACTTGTTTCATTGTTGCCACCATGGTTTTTACTTCTCTGAAGGTTTTCATGTTCTGAACGTCAACTTCTCTTCAATCAAAGACAGAAAACATGCTGCAGGTGCTCGTTCACACACCAACAACTCAAAGACTGCTCCTCTTATCAGTCACTGAAGCTCCGGCTCGTTTCATGAAGTTTTACACACCTCAACTAAAATCTGTAGCTCATGTTTCAAGTAAATCCTTCTGAGAGTGAACAGAAGGTTTAAAAATTCAATGTTCAATGTTCAATTAGCGTTTGGTGTAGAAAGAAGTGCTGGTAAGTTTGCAGCAGAGTTCTCAAAGACAAAGATCAGCTCTGAAAAGCAGGACGACTCTAATTGTTTATGAAAATTAGCAGCAGTGTTACAGCAAAGCACAGGATACAACTTAATGAGGAAGGAGCCAAAGACGAAGGAAGAACAAGTTACACCACAAAAAAGGAGAAAGGAACAGTTTAAACTGCAGACGACTGATAATAAGAAATTATTAAAACGCTGCATTTATACCACATTTTGTTTTGTTAACCTTATGATATGAGAAACTGAACAGCCTCAGTGCTCAAACACTGCAAGTCCTGTATAGAAGAAACCATCTGATAATAATAATAATAATAATAATAATAATAATAATAATAATAATAATAATAATAATAACAATAATAATAATAATAATAATAATAATATAATAATAATAATAATAATAATAATAATAATAATAATAATAATAACTATAATAATAATAACTATAATAATAATAATAACTATAATAATAATAATAATAATAACTATAAGAAGAAGAAGAAGAAGAAGAATTTATTTATAGAGCACTTTTCTAAACACATGTTACAAAGTGCTGTAGGTGCAGTGGAGCTCTTTATGTAGTGACCACTCTGACACACACACACACACACACACACACACACACACACACACACACACACACACACACACACACACATGAATGCCATTTGTTAAGTGTGTGTTTGCAGAGTTAAGTGAGGGTGTTAGTTTGTGCAGCTTGTCCACCAGGGGGCAGAGTTCACAGCTCAACACTGTCACATTTATTAACTTTTGCCTTTTAAAGTTAGTTAAAGTTTTTATTGTATTCTTTCTGTTGAATTAGCTGATTTCAAATGACACAGTTGAGGCACAGTTCACTGCACAGACTATTCGACTATTTAGTGAACAGGCTACTTTATCCCATAATAGGCTACGATTCAGAGCCTCCTTGCACAGACATATATGGTCTGATGTCTTCAGGTTGTTTACTGAACATCAACTGAGGCAGATAGGTGTAGATGATTCTTCTGTTTGTTTCTGCTGATGAGATGAGAACAGATCAGGATATAAAATGAAATAATTCATCCACTAAATGAACAACAGCTTCCTTAAAGTGAAAACTTTTGCTCGGTCCTTATTTGGGTTTCATTCTGCAGTCTGCTCTTTAAAAAAAGCCGAGCTGCGAGTCGCCTCGTGGCCTTGAGAACAGCCTTCCCCTCCTCAAATCAGTCACAGCCGGAGCAGCAAACACATGATGAATGTTTAGCACATGGATGATTGGCAGATATTTATTTAAAAACCAATTCCATTGTGCGTTTGTGTGCATGACTGTGAGGTCCTGGGATATTTTGGAAATCTGTCTGTGTTTAATTAGGCACTTAATATAAACAGTGTTGACAACGCAGTGAAGTGCCTACAAAGAATTTCAAGTGAATCCCACAGGAGAGAGGAAAATATCCCAAACTGACATGTTTGAGGAAACTAAGTAAAGTTCCTTCAAAAACACGCTGGAATCTGAACCTTTATTAATAAATGATTAAGTCTGAGTTGTTAACTCCAGTTAACTGAACTGTTTCCTCCTAAAATCACAGCTTCCTTCCTCACACTGCTGCATCTACATCGATGAGGCAGCAGGGGGCGCTATGGGACTGTTTAAAGAGGTGGCAGCACAGTCTTCAGTGAGGAGGATCAAAACCTGTCACTTCACTAGGTGGAGTTTTATTTTTAACTAAGCAAAAGCAAAAACAAATAATAAACTAATTAATCACAGTAATAATTCACACGTCAGTGTTTCTCTCAAGTTGGAGCCTGAATCTTAAATCTTCAATCTTCAATCTTCAATCTTCCTGCTGATCAGTGATAGTGTTGAGTTCTTAAGTGTCTTATATTCCACAGATTAAATTCCTGCTTTAGTTTATTGAAGTTTTATTCAGTCCCAGTCTCACTGATCTCATCCAGCTCTGTGCCACCGTTAAAAAACATCAGTCTCACATCAGAACAAGCAGAAGATCTACAACATCCATCATCTTCCACAAAGATTCCTGAACAGCTTTGTTGAGACCACAGATAAATCTACTTGTCCTCCAGATGCTGAGCCGGCTCCGAACAGTTTCTCTGCAGATTCCTCTGAGTTCACTTATCATATAAGTTATGATCACTTTAGTCCACAGGAGCTGTTTTTAGTTTTACTCTGCACACATCTTCTAGTTGTATTTTAATAAAGGGACTAAAAAATATCTATACATGGACGTAATAAAATGACCAACTAACTAATCCAGCTGTGCCTCAGACTTCTCCACAGTACGTAGATACACACAAGTTAAGACGACAGTAACACAATCAATCGATCATTAAACCAAACAGACGTCACACACTAATAAAAACAAGCCTGGAATCACTGTGTGTTTTATTCTTTCAGAGAAAAGTGGCCGCCCGTCTTCCTCATACCACTACAGAGTCGGTGTGATGACCTTTTACATCCAGACTCTCTTCAGGGTTGCTAAACTGTTCAAACACCAGGACGTTATTGTTTTACAGCTGTGTGAAACTAGTTAGAAGACGTTCATTTATCTCTGAGCCTGTTCACATGGATTCATCGTTCTACGTACAGGAGGACATATTAGTCCCATCAGATGAACTCTTTTCTAGGTGTCTCTATTTTCTTTGAGGTAAAATGAGGTGAACGCTCTCAGCCTGACTCGAGCACCTGTGATGACAGCACGCAGCAGAGATGCAGACTGTTTTCACTGTCCTCCTTCAGTCTGTGTTGTCACAGACTGCTCAGTCATCTGTGAAACACTTGAACCTGCAAAACAAAGGTGTTGAACAAATAACGTTTTATTTATTGGGTTTTCCGCTGGGGGGCAGGAGAGTCTCATGAGTCTGAAGAGGAACCAGCAGCAGCAGCTCTGAGCTTCACCTCAGCTGCTGCTTCTGCTTCAAAACTGAGCGCAATCAACTTATTCGTTCAGTTATGAGTTGATTTATAAATTCACAGATGTTGTCCTGTGGATTTTCTTTAACTTGGTCCCAGGTGTCACGTGATGTGGGGGTTTCATTGACCCGTTTGTGGCAGACAGTGAGCTGCAGATCTGAACTGGTTCATTGATAAACCACCAACAAATGTCGTTACTACAATAAAGACTAAACCCATCACAGCTGTGCAGGTCGGTGTTTCTGCATCTCTACCTGTGGGATGCTGCTTCTCTCCCCTCCATCATCTTCTCGGAGCCTCGGCGCGTCCTGTTGTCAGCGGGGGTCACTGGTCCGTCGTGGCCGGTTCAGGGGACTCACCCCCCGGACCTCACAGGTGACAGTCCGCTCTGCTTCCTCCTCCTGTGAGTCTGCACAGCGACACATGCAAATCCCAGAACAAAGAGAAAAATAAAAATCACACGAGTGAGAAACAGATCATCACCGTCTCAACACGAGTTGGTAGTTTTATTATTTCTCTGTTACAATAAATAGATTTTATAGAATAAAATAAAGACGCGCGTCTTCAGGCCTTTCTGGTTTCAGCTGGATCTTTGCTCACGCACGTTTGTCCAGAGGACATGTTGACTTAAAAGAAACGTTTCCACTCACTTTAACTCACATTTAGCTTCAGTTAAATAGTAAAATGATTTATTTAATCTTTATTTAATCGTTTTATGTTGAGAATGAATTAGAGTGCGTTTAACAGAATTAAATGTTGTTAAATGAAACAAGTTAAATCAAAGATGAAGCTAAAATATTTTTTAAATCTATGAAAAATACGTTTAAGTAATTCCACATTATTCTCACTGTTCAAACTTAAAATAAACCACATGTCCCAGTTGATTTAACACCAGATGTATAAATATATATAAAAACAGAAGAAGGGTTCAAATAAAAGCAGTAGATGTGGCAGCAGAAATGTAGTTTTTAAAGTTTTAGATACAAGTTTTTAAATAAAACTCTTAAATATAATTATTAGTTTTTTAATAACAGAATTAATAAAATATCTACAGAAATAAATCTAAATATAAAGTGATAAACAAATGACCTATAAAAAACTATTTAAACTGATTTTATAAGAAGTTCTTATTTTATCCTGTATATATATATATAAATAATATATATGTGTGTGTGTGTGTGTGTGTGTGTAATTTAGGTTTCCTGTCAGGATGGATTAAGAAACCTTTCCTTAATCGTCTCCATCTTTCTCATGTTTTCACATCATTATTCTCATCAGGCTGTAAAAACACAACGTGGATTGTTTTTCTGATTTCCAGTCCACACAGTGAAACATGATGTGAGCAGCTCTGTGCTTCTTTTCACACCCGATCAGTGCGAATGACATTTGGAGGTTTTCATCTTTAACAAAACGCCACCTCAGACTCAGCAGCCGCTCGCACCCAGCGCACATTTTCTCACCCAGTGCGGCCAAATGATCTTCATCTAACCTTTAATTAGTTTCCACACACCGCCCACCGGCGCTGTGGGGGGGCAGGAGGGAGGCATCCACACTCTTTAATGTCCATCTGTTTATTCAGAGGCTCAACTCAGCTGATGAGCTTCACACCAACTGATGACTGTGGAGACTAGTTTACATTCCTACTCGCTAATTCCTCGGCTCTAATTAGAATTATTTAATAATAGAAATGTGAACTTTCAACTTCTTACAACTCTTCACATTTCAGGCCTGTGGTTGATACAACAGACAGGACGGAGATTCCCTGACTGTGGTAAATTCTGGGCGCTCCACTTTGGATTAAATCCACTTTTACGCACAGCTGTGATAATTCAGAGAAGAACCCGTTCAAGGCCCAGCAGCCTTATAAAAAAATAAAACACACAACAAAGGTTTTAATAACTATAGAAATATTTGATATTTGATATTTTTCAATGTGATAAATTAAACATGACTTAGAAATTAAATGTTTTGTAATTTGGGCCATTGAATAAAACATTCAGCAATATGGGCACCACCCTTAAGAGCATTTTAATAAGTCCATGTCTGAGCTGAGGGGAGAGGGAACGAGCAGGGAGGAGGGGGAGGGGGGAGGTAGTAACTTTTATCGCCATGCAGCTTTTCCACAGGTTCACTTCGTCCTCCAATTGAATGGTGGAGCACACATTCGGGGAGGAGCAGCCCGAGCAGCCAAAAGGGAGGAAAAATGTGAAGGGTAAAAAAAGCGTTCCTTGCTGTTAGACTCGCGCTCCTCCAGCTTCACTTTGAACCGACTCAGTTCCTAAATGTTCGCTGCAGCAGTGTGAGCACTCTCCGTTTCACCGTGGAGAGCTGTGGCTTCAAAGAGGACTTACTGAACACAAAGAGAGAAGAGAGACGCTTACCTCGGTCCCAGGAAGAGAAAAGACTGTGAGAGTTTCTAGGGGGGACGCAGTTTGGGGAGGTTTTACGCATTGCGCAGGATGCAGGCGCGCTACTCCGTCTCCAGCCCCAACTCTTTGGGAGTTGTACCGTACATCAGCAGCGACCAGAGCTACTACCGGGCCGGCGGTGGATACACCGGGATGCCTGCGCCTATGAGCATGTACTCACATGCGGCCCACGACCAGTACCCGACCAGCATGGCCCGGGCGTACGGACCGTACACCCCTCAGCACCAGCCGAAGGACATGGTCAAACCTCCGTACAGCTACATCGCCCTCATCACCATGGCGATCCAGAATTCACCGGAGAAGAAGATCACCCTGAACGGGATTTATCAGTTTATCATGGAGAGGTTCCCCTTCTACAGGGACAACAAGCAGGGCTGGCAGAACAGCATTCGGCACAATCTGTCCCTCAACGAGTGCTTTGTCAAAGTGCCCCGGGACGATAAGAAGCCCGGTAAGGGCAGCTACTGGACCCTGGACCCGGACTCATACAATATGTTTGAGAACGGCAGCTTCCTGCGGCGTCGGAGGAGGTTCAAGAAGAAGGACGTGCAGAGGGAAAAGGATGGGCAGGACAGACAGGGCAAGGACCCCTCTAACCGAACCCCAGGCCGGGAGCAGGACCCGCCGGTGCAGGGCTCTCAGCCGGTGCGAATCCAGGATATAAAAACCGAGAACGGGACCTCCACGCCACCACAGGCCGCGTCCCCAACCCTGAACACCGTACCCAAGATCGAGAGTCCCGACAGCAGCAGCAGCATGTCTGCAGGCAGCCCACACAGCGTGCCCTCCACCCGGTCACTGAGCCTGGACGGACCCGAGCAGCACCACCACCACCACGGCCAGACCCCGGCACAGGGCTTCAGCGTGGATAACATTATGACCTCTATGCGGGTTTCTCCACAGGCCGAGCTCTCCCCGCCTCTCATCGCCTCCTCTCGGACAGGTATCACCCCCTCGCTGTCACTCAACTATTCCCCCAACCAGACACCGGCTTACAGCTCGACGACCTGCAACCAGAACGTCATCTCCACGAACTCCAACGCGACTTATCACTGCAACATGCAAGCCATGAGCCTGTACGCGGGGGACAGATCATCCGGCGGACACCTGGCGCCGTCCACCACGGTAGAGGAGCCTCTGCCCGACTATTGCATCACCACGACCACCGCTTCCCCGCTCGGGCACGGCACCCTGAGCCAGGCGGGCCAGGACGGCCACCATGCGCACCAGGGCCGGCTCGCGTCTTGGTACGGGGACCTGAGCCACTTGGGCGCGGGTTACCCGGCGCAGCAGCAGAACTTCCACTCTGTGCGGGAGATGTTCGAGTCCCAGCGGATCGGGCTGAACGGCTCCCCGGTCAACGGGAATAATAGCTGTCAGATGGCCTTCCCGTCCAGCCAGTCGATCTACCGCACCTCAGGAGCTTTTGTTTATGACTGCAGCAAGTTCTGAAAGCCCAGACGTGTCTTCTAAATGAATGACTCTAATATATAATTTCTATATTTTTTGTACTTCTGGTCTTTTATTCTCACTTCGAATGGACATGAGAGAATCTGTTGTCGAGACGTGTGTAACACCACAACACGTAAGTGTTCTTCCTTCTCACTTTGAGAGTTGTTTATAAGGCTCAAACACCAGTTTAATGACTATCGACTGTAAATTATAGCCTAATATAGTAATTTATTTCTAGGAAAAGGGAGTGGTTGGATGCTGAGGACCAAACACTATAATGTTTCTGCAGTTTTCTTTTGCTGCCTTTAATTGTCCCATGTCTTGTATAGAAATAGAGGAGGACCTTTGTAGCCTATACTGACTTATTTTATTCATTTTGTCTTACGTGTTTAAAATATTTTGAAGGCATTACATCTTGTTTGTTTAATAAAGTGCCGTCTATTTGATTTTAATTGGAGTGATTTATTAGCAGCTAGAGGAGGGGAGTGTGTTTAAAGGAGAGGTGGAAATTGATTCATTAGTTAATAGAAGTCGAAATGTGTTTAAAATTCAGACTATTTGAAATTTATTTAATTTATTTCTAATTGTTAAATGTTATAAAAGTGGTGGCCAGTAAAAAAAGACTCCTTTTAAAACACAGGCCTACACGGAGAGCGGAGCTTTACGCGCTCAGCGGCCTAAGTCGACTTAATTTGAACTTTTCAGCTTGTACAAAACAAGAAAAATGTTTATTAATAATAACTGAAGGTTCCCATGGAGCCTCTGATGCAATAAATTCTATTTTATGTAAAGTCGTCAGGCTGTTTGCGCCGTGGCCTGCAGAAGTAAAATGCGTCTGCACCACCGAAGTTACCTGAAAAATCAAACTGAGAGAGGTGGAAGAGATTTAACTCTAACTGTGAAAGCTCCAGACTGACCTGCAGGTTGTATATTCTCAGTCCTGCAGAGCAAACGCAGGCTGTAAATAAACACACGTGTGGCAGCCGTTCAGCACTGCGGTTTGAACTCACTGAAGCTCTGTCAGCAAAACAAATCAGTCAAAAACTAACAACACGTTTGTTTGACTGTGTTCGGATATTTTCTGCTGCAGGATCAGATCTGGTGAAACTTTAGGATCCTGAAGGTTTGATCTGATGTGTGACAGACGCTGCAGCTTCAGGCTCCAGAATAAGAAGAGCTGCACTGACCTGTTAAGACCGACTTGAATTATTGCTGCTGTCAGATGTTTATTTACTTCCCTGATCATCATCCTCCCCCCTCCCCCCAAAGACCCAGACTCTCATGAAGCTCAAACCTTTTCATTATTACTTTTCTAGTTTCCACGTTTTTATCCTGATGAGATTTTAACATTAATTTGAACTCGTGCTCAGAATGATCTGGAGATAATAAGTGGAATTAAATGTTTTTAGGAAATTAGAATTCAAACTATTCTGGCAGAAATCTTCAAACAATAAATCTTAATTACTAATATTAATGTAAATAAATGTCTGGGACAGTGTGTCAGCTCAGAGTAACTTGACTTCTGGATTATTGAACTCTTGGAGCACCTTGGCCTCGTAACCTGCAGCCTGCAGGCGCTCAGAGACCTGATGAGACATTTTGTGCACTGACAGACGCTGGAAACGACGACGTGTGTGTGCGTGTGTGTGCGTGTGTGTGCGCGCAGCTCGAGCGCACGGTGAATAGGTGGCTTAAACGTGTCTGTCAGTTTCAGGCCTGCGTGGATGAGGTTTTAATGACTAAAAATTCCAGCGCGCAAACGGTCCCCAGGGCCACCAGTCAGAGGAGTCAGGCCCATTATGGCGAAGATAAACAATGCGCCATTAGCTCCGCTGCTGCACCTTCCACAGGGGGTTTAATCTCAAGTTCAACTGCAATATGCCCTTTTAAACTGCCCCAATCCCCCATTATTGAGAGAAAACAGCCTAATAATGATAAAAACGAGATTATTGCTTCTAAACAAACGTCAGCGTGATGAATGCAGCTCTCAACAGTCAGGAAGGAAATCTCACTCCTGGCTGCGAATCATTTTTCATTCTAAGGACAAGACAGGAGGAGGTGTCGGAGGTCAGTGGAGAGGATGTCAACAATGCACTTTGAGACAGGACGGTGAGAAGCCTGCAGTAAAGCCTGTCACGGTCTTATCTGAAGCAGCTTCACTGCAGACATCCAGACTTTAGGCCTGCAGCGGTCAAATGAAGACGCGCACAGGAGGAGAGACTGGAAACGCTGCTCAGCAGAGCTTATTAGGCCACTGCGCCATCTTGTATATGAATGTTGGGCTCAGTATCACGTGTGTAGGTGTCTTTTAATACCTGCAGATCCTCTATTTGACCTGTTCACCGTGGTCTACACGGTGATGAGTATTATAAAGAAGAGTGAGACTGTCTGTCAGCGCACAGCTGCGGTATTGTGAGCAACCTGAGAGGCCACGCCGCGTGTGTGAAATGACTGACAGATGCCGGAGCTTTTAAGGCGAAATATATCAGGTTAAAAGGCACCTGAGCACACCTGGGAGCTTCAGTGAGGTCACACAGGAGACACCTTTATAGCGAAAAAGGAACTATTTTCTTACGCCGACGCTGTTTGCGTCTTTTAAAAGTCAGACTGAGTGAAATCACAGCAGATCTGGATTGTTGGACCTGTTCTAGTTTAGTTCATGTTCAGAATCTACGCAGTGATCTCTGATGTTTAATCTGCACATTTTATGTCCAAATTAGGAAGAAAATTCAAAACGTATGAATTAAAACGTGTTTGATCAGATCAGTCCTGTTCAGATAAAAATTATATTTTAAACTGAAGATTTGCTGCTGAAAACAAACACGAAGTGTCATCTTCTGTCTGAGGTGTGTGTGTGTGTGTGTGTGTGTGTGTGAGCTCGGCCTGTCGTTCAGTTGAATCAGACTGAAGCTGCAGGAGTTTGATTTTACTTTCTGAGTTTTGTACATTTATATATTTAATTAATTAATGAATTATTATTTATGTCCTGCTGAGCCCTGATGTTCATGTGTCCGCTGATGAATCTCATGATTTCTTTTATGGGTTGAAGTCACTGCTGCTGTAGATTATTAAAACAACTGTTCACCGTGTTCCTCAGTTAAGATTTTAGTTTTTACTCTTTACTTTGTTCCTTCACTTTCATGATTTGATGTTTTTTAGAGGAGGTTTTAAAAAAGTGAATGAGAACTAGAAGGAGCCGTTTCCACTGAATCCTCAGTTTATCCAGCATCATCTGAAAAACACAGGAACTAATATTGATTGACTTTGATGAAGCATGTTTGGGCCTTGAGGCCTGTTTAAATGGTCACATGCGGAGATTCGAGGCCTGAAAACTCGTCGTCGATTCGTTTTTCCCAGATTTGTTTCTGACAGTTAACAATAATTAAATGTTCCCAGTGAAGGCAGCATTAACCTGAAAACAGTTTTATGCTCATGTCAGAAGTCGAAAGTTTCCATTATTAACATTTAAAAGAATCACTGTGTTTTAATAATAGATGTAATATTGTGATCTCGCAGCGTCTCGGGGACACGGCGACCACCTCCTGAGTTCAAATTGTCCGTCAGAGCCGTTTAATCCCCTAAAATGTTTATTTAGCTGCGGGAAAGGTTTTCATTTCTTCACCCTACGTTCGCGCTCCACATCTTGATCAGCTTTACTTTCTTTGTGTGCCAACAATAAACCTGATCACGTCTTGCGTAATTGTTGTTGAGCGCTGCGCGGTGCACCTGTGTGTGTGTGTGTGTGTGTGTGTGTGTGTGTTTTGTGCTCTCAGCGCGGTTTCAGGGGCCCAAACAAGCTCAGAGCCACATCTGGTTCTAATTCAGAGCGCGCACAGATGCGGCGCTGTCCAGGACGATCAGAGACACTTTTAAATGTCCTGTAGGTGTTGACCTCAAAAACAGACCGAGGGGACCCCGCCCTCCTCAGACCGCTCACTGAGACCTTCAGGGCTTCGAACAAGTTGAAAGTCAAACCAGTAAAATGACTGAGTTAAATTTCAAACTTCTTCAACATCTGAATATTTTGATGTTTCATCTCCGCCAAAAAACTAAATCTGAGAAATAACATGTTGCTGTAACTACTGAACATATCTGCATTAATAATGAGGTCATATAATAACATATAATAATAAAACACTGCTGAATAATAAGTACTTTTACTTTCTGATAGAAGTATATTTTGCTACTACTAATACTGGAAAACAAATACATCCACAGGCTGCACGAATAAAAAGGCTGAAGAAGAAACATTAAAAACAGAATAAAAAACACAGAATAAAAACCTGAACCCCACAGAAACCGGTCCAGTGAGTAAACGGATGGATCCAAATACGGTTTAATTTAATTTAAAACTGCAGAATTAGATTAAATCATGTTTTTATTCTGTCCGAATATTTAAATTAAATACAGACAAGTCACTATTTTTAAAATCACGTCTGTAGCTATTTGATAATAAATGTGAACCAGCAGAAGAGTCAGACCGGTCAAAAAGGAGCTCGGAGCCCGGGGAAAGACGCACTTCCTGCTGAATAACAGAGCGCAGTGTGCTCGGTGAGAAAAAGAGGCTGGAGAGGACGACAGGAGGGGAGCCAGCCGACCTCTGCACAACCTGGGTAACACACACACACACACACACACACACACACACTCACACACTCACACACACACACACACACACACACACACACACACACACACACACACACACGTACTTTTATTTCATACCTGCATTTAAATCCTGCTCGCAGCTTTCATCCTCCAGATTTTCATTTGTTGACCTAAATGGAACAAACACACACACAGAGAAATAAAAAAATAATATAAACACACACACATACAGAAATATTTCTGTTATCACAGTTTGTGATCATCCAACAAACAAATAAAAAACATGAGACCAACATGGAAAAAGATCAAACTTTATTTTACCAAACGGTTCATTTATTCCAGGTCCCTATCACTTCCTATTAACAATTAAAGTTAAATTCTTTATTCTTACATTTACTTACATATTCTTCCAATTCACTCTCTAAAAGAAGAAATCACAGAATCTACATCTTCATCAGTCCACAATGAAAATGAACAAAGGCATAAATAAACCATTAAAAGGTGTCATCTACTGGAATTATGACATGATCCCTGTTAAAAATATCAAAGGCATCTTTGCTACGAAACAATAAATCACAACTAATGACGAGATACTAGAGAAAAGGTACAACACAAAGGCAATGGAAGGTTTAATCTAACGTCCTTAATAAAGAAAAGACACAATTACTTCATCTGAACGAGTCATAAAGGTAAAAAGACGACATGAACACCGGAGTGTTAAAATCCTCTGCGTCCTGGACGGACTGACTGATTTGGCCTCATCTCATGCGTTTGGGTTTTTCTTCATCAGCTCGATGTCTGCGTCCACCATCTCCTTCACCAGCTCCTGCAGAGTCACAAGTCAGGGAAACGCAGATGATACTAAAACAATATGAAACGGTGAATAATTCACAGCAGAGCGTTGTTTCATGTTCACACTGTGTCTGATGAAGATACCGACTCACTGTAATGCTGGGAGACGGATGTTTCAGCAGTGAGGGTTTCATAAAACACGGTATTAAAGCTGGACACTAAATCATTCTTATCTTTTACAGACCGTCAGTGGAAACATGTTGATTAAGACTTGATATTAAGACTCAGTGATTATTATTTTCAGTGTTTCCTACAGCAGTGTCCAGATTTAGTCTTGTTTTTTATTTAGCTAAAGTTCTTGAACAGCAGCTTTTCTTTATACAACATTTTTACTTTAATGTATAAAATGTATAGTTTAATACAAAACTATATTTCTCTATTTTCTTTACCACAGTTAATGATTATTTCACTGCAGGACTAAGTCAATAGCAGTGAATCTTAGTTAGACCCACTATACGTGGCTCTGCATGTCTTTTTCATATCTATTGAGAGAATATTATTTTCTTTGGTTGTTTTAAAGATTCAATTAGCAGCTTTCTAGTTTCAATAAAAGAACTAATATTTCTTTTATGTATAAAGTGAAGTTAGTTCATGAATATTAAAGACTTCATTTAACCTCCCTACCTGGTAAATTGAACCTAATAAACAATGAGCAAGAAAAGTAGAAAAAACACTCAGTGTAAGAAAAATCTTTACTATCCCACACACCGTCCTAAACCCAGCCAGCTTTCAAACATATTCTTCTTCTATTTGTCATTGGACTGCATTGTTTTGGTATTTTATCTTCATTCTTTCTTTAGTTCATTGGATTTAATTCCTATTATGACTGTGAAACTCAGCCCTGCCAGGTGTGTTTTAACTAATCACACACCTCGAACGTCACCTGTGGTTTCCAACCCAACTTCTGATACGCTTTGGTGCTGTCACCTTGTAGGTAGTCCTGTGAAAGACAGAGAAAGGAAAGAGAAGGAGGGAAAAAGAGGAGGGACGAGAGAGAGAGAGAGAGAGAGAGAGTGGAGAAAGGAAAACAAATCATCTGTCATGTCTGATCTAACACTGAGGAGGAGGAGAATCCTGCAGCAGCTGATGTGTCGTCTTGATATTAAGACGTAGTGAACTCAAAACCCAATGCACAAACTTGACGTCTTCGACAGGATGCAAGGGACGGGGGGGGGGGGGTAATGATCACACACACACACACACACACACACACACACACACACACACACACACACACACACACACACACACACACACACACACACACACACACACTATCTTCCCTCTCGGGGGAATAAGGGAGGTCATAGAGTCTTACTCGCCATCAATCCTCTCTCTCGGCTCCCCACCACCGATCTGTCCAGACAGCCCCCGTCGGTGCCAGAGCATGATGAATTGTGGGACTCTGGTGGTGTAACCCCCAGTCCAGGACCCCCCACCACCCCTACAACCCTCTTACTCATTATTCCCCTGTTGTGTTTTGCACTGAGTTCAAGATCCGGCGAGACCCCGTCTCAGACCACCAAGAGGCAGAAAAGGAAGAACTCCTTCCCTGCAGCCGACATCCTCGACGTTATGTGAAGCTTCCTTTGCTTCTTGCTTCGTCTCCCTCGCTGTCTTATATTCCCACCTTTATTTTGAAGCGATATTTTCATCTCTGGGGTTTCAGTCGTATATGTTTGTGTCCACAGGTGTTGCACAATCAGCCTAGAACTGAAATAACTTGCTTTGCTGCTTTAATATCTCGTTCTCTTCTGGTTTTTCAGATTTCTGGAACATTTTGGGATCTGAGAACTGGGAAATAATGATGCTGGTTGATAAAGCTTGGCTCACAGTCGGCGTTCCAGTTTATCCCAAAGGTGTTGAATGGGGCGGGGGTCGGGGTGGAAGTCGAGTTCCTCCGCACCAAACTGGGAAAACTATTCCTTCATGGAAATGAGCTTAAAGACGGGCACTGTCATGTCCAAACAGAAAAGGGTCTTCTCCAAACTGCTGTAACAACAAGGACTCTATTGTGTAAAGCGTTCCCATTAATTGGGAATAGGGCGCCTAACCCAAACTATGAAAACAGCCCAGACCTAAGTACACAAGGGGCTAAGTGTAAAGAGAGAGCAGTGTTTTTATCTGACACGGGACCTCTTGAAAATGTCTTTTCTGGGTGATCTTATTACAGCGGAACGCTCACAGGAGCACTGGCATAGTTCAGCTTTTTACAGAGCCGGGACCCACATCCCACCGAGGCTCCACAGTGCTTAATCACACTCTTCTGATTACACACAAAGGCAGAAACACTAAACACACACATATTGAACAAGTACCGACTGATTCAGTCTGTGAAGCTGTTCAGATTGATATTGTTGCACTGCAGCTGAAAACCTGGTTCAGTTCTGGGTGAGCTGCCTTTTTTTATTTTTAACTTCACATGGTTTACATACAGCCCAGCAGATGAAAGCTACAGCCCATTTTCTGCTGCGTCTGTACGAGCAGGACAAACAGCTCTTTCTCATGTGAGCAGCCCTGTACATTACTCACATCAATTTTTGGCTCTGAATCCATAATTGGAAACATTTTCAGACTAATTACCTACAGCAATGAGACATAATTCATCATGGGGCTGAATGTAATTATTATAGAGCGACTTACTCCACAATTACATTAAATAATCCACTTGCTTCATAATTATATTGATTAGAGTTTGTAATGGAGAACATTTGATAGCTGGTATAAAACAAACATCAACTAGACTCGTCACATATGCTGAAGCTGGCCCGAGCATTACAGATAATAATTTTCAGCTCAACTGAGCCTGGTTTAAATTTGTGCGATGCTGTGACATGATGTTTTATATTCCAAGCTGACTGCATTGACTTGATCGCTGAATGCCAAGAGGGTATGTTCCATCTGATACAAGCTTGTGGGAGTGAGATGACAAAAGAAAAGTGAAGGGGAACAAATGTAGGAAAGTCAGAGTGCTGCAGGGAACAGTGTAAAAATCCCCGCAGTTGCCTTTTGTTTAGCTGCTGTGTACATTCATATGTAAATTGAATTAAGTGAAATAAACTCTGAGCTGTGACCTATTGTTAATTACTGAAACCAAAGCCATGGGAGAAGAGCCCCCCCTACTGATGCTCAGCTCAGTTAAGGATCTGCCAAATGGCAACAACTTCTCTTATGATCTGCTGCAGCTCGTAATTATCTGCAGTGTTTAGGTGTGTGCTGTCTTTCATTCACTTTAACTGAAGCCAATACACCTGGTGGTTTGAAAACAAGCTTGATTCACAGATGAAAGTTCACATTAGACCAAGTTTAACCAGCAAACTTGCACAAACCAAATCAAACAGCGTTATCTTTGTCATCTCATGTCTGGAAATGGAGAAGTAATTGTTCTAGCAGTGTTCTAGCAACAAGACTACAAACTCCAGCATAGTCTATGAAGGCTGTGAATGCTGAACGAATGATGTGCTCAATATAGATTTATGACCCAGGGTGGACCAATGACACCACACACTGAGGGCCTGTTTAATATGACTGAAGCAACAGTATCTTAGAGGGGGGACACGTCCTTAACAGATGCAAATGTACCCCTAACCCTAACCCTAACCCTAACCCATCCACCTACTTGTGACTGTGTTGCTCCGTCTTACTGAGTCTTACATTTGGACAATTCATGAGCAGCCTCATGGAAAGAAGCAGATTTTATGAACCGTTATGTTTGAAGGTATAAACGGGCACATTGGCTGAAGATTTAATAATGAAAACATGAAATCATTCCAATAGAGACCAGATAAACCACTGTTGACTAATGACGCCACAAAGTTCCATTACATCAGTGAAGACGACTATGATCAACATTCACACTATGTTTTTGAGGCTCTGACACCATTATTAGTGTCTAACTTCAATTAGAAACTTATTTTGTAAAATAATGCAGTATATATCACATTACTCTACATGATGAATTTCAATACACTGACATTTTGGTATCTGTACTGGTCTCATTAGTAAGAAAAGCTGCGCCTTGTATGATCATCATCGTCATACCTGGACTCTGAAATCTTCATCCGAGTTTGGCAGCAGAACATCTGCTGAAATCAGACTCTAGACTGCTAAGTCTGCCGTCTTAGCACACAACCACAAAGTTCAGCATCCAGGAAGTTAATCCAGAGCCTGGACTTTCTCAACCAAGGATTTCTGCAGGTGAAAGACAATCTCACCCTCACAAATCCATCTGTAGATCAGTGTAGCTCAGTGGAATAAAAGCTGCTTCCATACTGCTAACAAGAGCGTTCTGCGGCCAAGTGAACTCACCCCAAACAGAGCATGTAGCGAATAATTCAACATGAACTACTAACAGATGGGGGCACAATATAATCTTCATATGGATCTGATTTGGAACCAAACCCAACATTTTGGTACATCCTGTTTAAAGCAGCATTCTCCCCGTGCCTCAAAATATGAAGCATTGATAATAACAACTGGTGGAAAAAAGCTGAAAATTAGCCGTGACAAACTGTGTCACTCATCTTGTGAACACTGGACGTAATTTACAGATTAAATGACAATATGCACATCTGAGACCAGTTTACGAGCCAGCGAGAGAGCATCAACGCCCCTGACCACAGACACGCTCTCAAGGACTTGTGTTTGACTTCTTAAGTCATTATGAACATAGACGAGGAGCTTTGACATTCCAACGAACCAGGATTTCATGCTAATCCAGAAGTTAACTTCAATTACTTAAGGACAAATAAATAGAGTCAAAGTTCTATGTTCATGCTCAGGGGCCAGTTTTAGTGGGTTAATGGTCTCAGGCTGAAGTGGCTAAAGGCAGCAGAGGTTAACACTGTCACCGTAAGTGTGAATATGAACATACACTAAATGTTTTTCCATGTTTACAGCCATGTCCTGTGATTGGTGCCTCTTGTCCCGTGTCAGCTGGGATAGAAACCTTTTTAGGAAGATTTTTTGTTTGTTCAAACGTTAGTGGAACAGAGACTAACTTGGCTCGGTATAAGACTGTAATTGCCATATGTTTGCCAATACAGTCTTGCACTTAGAGGAGAATAGTGCTAATACTCAAAGCATTTTAACTCCAGAGTCTGCTGTCCTACTTCATCGTCTATCCTCTCCCATCTTTCCCTCCTCACCTTTTCTCGACACTCTCCACTCTGATACAGACGAGAAGCCATAAAAAATAATCCCTAAAAAATGTAAAAGTGAGAGATAAATAGAGTGTGATCACGGTCCATAAAGTGCACAGGCGCACAGTTCAAGGCACTCAGAGCAGGCATTTAACGCAAAGGAATTCTGGTATCACTGTAAGGCCTTTAAATAAATCAGCAGCACACCAGGGCTGACCCGAAACACATAAGGGCACACACAACATGCAGCAGCGTGTGAACACATAAACACAAGCACCTACAATAGTTGTATGTAAGGATATGAAAAATGCTATATGTCCATAAAATACATTTATTATTCTTCCTGCTGGAAACCCACCCACTAACGGGACACAGATCAAACGTTTCCAAGAAAACATCTCTCTTCTCTTTCTCCTCTGTCTCTCTCTGTCTCTCTCTCTCTGAGGGTTGCATGCTGGGAGACTGTGATGTGGTCTGGGAAGTCCAGTAGCGTCTCTGGTATTTGTACAGTAGTGGACATGAGGCTGCGAATACAGAGACTTCAAAGAAAATCAGATAAAGCCGCCGAGAACGCTGTGAGAGTCTGGAGCCCACGGTCTCCGTGTCCCCAGCAGACCCAGATGTTCCAACCAGACCCAGATGTTCTGACCTTTGAACTTGCTGGGGTTTGGATGAAAGGACTCAACCCCGATCCTATGCTGTTTATACCCAGGATGAGTCGTTATTATGACAGTGACGAGGACATAACGGAGAGACAAACAGGGAAAAAGCAGTTCTCTCTCCGCAGCCCCGACGCCATTGTCTGTCTGCAGGAACAGAGGGAGCTGCGCTCGCCACTCAGCCAGGTGTGTGAGCTGGTGTGTGTGTGCAGATGGCGGGATACTAGCAAAAAAGATAGAGCTTCATCATTTCTGGTCGTACAGACCCACAGCCACAAATCTGTCACTGGTCAATTTCTAACACACCTCCGCCAGCATCGCCTCGACTTATCACTTCCTTTAAAAGACAAAAGGCCCTCAGTTTGAGCTGGAGGGAAGTGAGGAGGGGAGGGGTGAAATCAGACACTTACAGTATGTGGAAATGTGCCTGCCATCGAGTGTCTTTTTTATAAAAACTCTGAATTATTATACTGTAGACTTTGTACAACTTGCTTCAACAATGGTGCACAAAACTATTACAATAAAACTATTGTAACAGACCTTTTTCTGGCTGAACTGGTCACTGCTCAGACTGGCAGATCAGGCCACGTGTGTTCAAGACACATCAGACAGTTTTATGTCTATCAGGACACATTGTCAAGATATACATTCAATGACGAGCTTTAAATCAATGCTTCAAATAAATAATGCCTATTAATAAATGAGGAATTAGTATAAAAAATGTTCAATGAAGTCCAGTGGGTTTGATTTAAAGCTTGGACTCTTTAGTAATTTAATTAATCCAGCCAATAAAGCATCAGTGAGGTAAATTTAAATCCATTGTGAGCTGCTGTGTCTCTAGGAATCCAAGACAGTTATGGGCCACTCCCATCCAAGCGTCAAAGGTCAGGTCCAGTGTGTGTGTGTCTTTCTGTGTGTGTGAGAGAGAGCGAGTAAGAGAGCTGTGTGAGTTATAGCTCAGGTTTCCTGCCCCGACTCCCCATGCAGCTTGGCCTGTACACAATGTGTTAAGTGACCTCTAAAGGGTGGCCCTGTCATTCTGATGAGCACTACACACAGAAACACACAGAGAGCAACACAGACATGCATGAGTAAAATCTTAGAGGAGTAAACATTTCCATTTACAAAATGGTCCAATGCAGGACACCCCCACACACAGAAAGAAAACAACAGGAAACACTTGCAGAATCATGAAAGTGATTCTCTACTGAAAAACGTAAAAGTCCCATCACATCACATCACATCACTGCACAAAGTGTCACCTCACTTCATCTCCTTGCTTCTCTTTCCGTCTCTCTCTCCTCTCTGGGCTCTGCTGTGTTGATTGCTCTCCATCAGTGCTCATTAAAATTCCGGGGTTGGGGGGCACGTGATAAATATTTACGTGGATGAGGACACACTCCACACACACTCCACACACACTCGAGCAGCTGGATCTGACTGCCGATAGTGTTAAGTGCCCAAAGCCTCTGGCAAAGCTTTGGAGAAGTATCTGCAGCCTGCCGCGTACTTGTATACGAGAGGCGTTTAGTGTCAAGACAACAGGGGGAGGGGGCCGATTTATGGCCGTTAATCGAGGTTAAATTTGTGTTTCTGCGTGTGTGTCCACGTCCAAGGATAATCTTTTAATGTGTGAAGTTTATGGAAATGAGGAGGAAAATATCGCACATTCGCACATCTGGATATAAACGCATTTGCAGACGCACACACACAGTGTAACCACAGCGGAGCTGGACTCTTCACTACTGTTCCACAGAACTGTTGCCGAACCTCCTCCAATCCCCCCCTTCTGTATTCTATTATTCCTGTGGACGGGAAACAGATCATAATTCCTGGAGTCAGCAGAAAGCTGCAGACTGTGAGAGTGAGAGATAGAGAGAGAGAGTGAGGGAGGGAGATAGAGAGGAAAAAAGGTAAAAAAAGAGAAGGAGGGGACTCAGGTGACTGTTCACGTCCACTGAGGTCAAATGTAAATTGAGCAGTTGAGTCATTTCCAGTGAAAAGTGAAGGTGTGTTTAGTCTGTTTGTGGGTTTGTATAATAAAGTTTGGGTGAAGTAGCACTTTGTGCAGTAAAGCCTGTGTGTGTGGTGAGTGTTTAGCATTTCTATCAGCCTCTGGGTGTTTCATATTTCAGGAGACATCAAAGGAGAACATAATTTCCCTTCTTTAAACAATCTTTAAACAACATTCTTTACAATCATACTACAAAAAGAAAGAGAGAGAGAGGAAGGGAGAGAGACTGAGAAGGAGAGGAAAATGTCATCTAGTCTTATCTTAATTGTTGTGTAATCTCAGTAAAGCAAAGAGGGGCCCTGTCTGTGCTCTGACACCCAGCCTCTGTGTTTAGGTACAGATGCTGATTGTTGAGAGAGAAAAGTCTGGGATCTGAAGTTTTGCACTGCCAATATTTCTAGACTTGGACAAAGAGCAAACCTGGGATTGCAAACTGCTCATTTGGAAACATAAATGATATACAATATATTTTAGAAGCTTGTCATTGTCTTCCAAAGTCATTGACGCAAAGAAAGGAAGACATCATTTGTCAGTGCATGTGCTGCAAGAATTTGAGAAAATGCACTGAATACTTCCCAAGTCCATCTAAAACAACTGCAACAACTAGAGGGAAGTCACACTAAGATGCCACAGAAAACATTGAAAAGGTGAAAATGACTAGAGTATAGTAATTGTGAAATGACTATAAGCACATAAAAAGCAACTATATACTGTGAATGTCCTTCTCATGTTTGGCTCACAGCATTCTGGTTTGCTCTTTGGACTTTCCAGATGTGGTCTTTTAGCTGCAAAATCAGCAGTCTTATCTCCGATTGTTACATTTCAGTTGGGAACACAATGGTTTACTTGTTTTCTTGCAAAACTTCACATGAATAGGCTTAACCTGTTGAATATTTCAAAGACACACCAAATTATAAGTTTGGTCTTATTTTAGTAGGTTTGTGCAATCGTTTTGGTTGCATAAGATGGTACACACCAAAGCAATTACTGAGAACTTCAACACTGCAATAACCAACTGCTGCAGGACAAGAAATACAAGTCAAACAATCACAGATAAAAGAAATAATGACGTAAACCACTTTAATAAGATATAGAACTGAAACTGAGGGCAACCAAAATATTGGCACAATTCTCTTTTATACAGGAAAGATGCCCAAGTATGGTAAGTATGGTAAGTCACAGTTGAACCAGAATTACAGTCTGTTAGACTACTGACTTCAGTGTTTACTCTTCCTAGTACTTTGAGTTTAACCAACATGGTGACTTAAAACCTGAGTACTACCAAGAACCTTAGCGAGTAACTTTGTGAGTACAATGTTGTTACCAAGATGATTCATTATCAAAACTGTAATTATAGCAAACATATGTAAAAACTAAGCTATGTTTTAAGAGGCCACTTCCACAAAGTCCTCAGGCACATCACGTGAACAATCTACACCGAGTTATCCATTAGCTCCCATTACACACAAACACACATACCAATATATACTATACATGTTACAGACACTGCACGTTGCATACCTGCCAACATTTTAGGGACTGTTTTGGTAAAGGTGACAGATATGACAAGTACACGGACACAGTGAAGCTAATACACACAGATGATCTGATATATATGATCTAAGTGAGGCTCTGGTTGTGCTTTTAGGGTCTTCAATGTTGGGTTGGTTCCACACAAAAAACCTTCATCTCCTAACACACTATTTACTAACCTCTCACACATCGTTTCTCCCTCTCTTTCTCTGTTTTTCTCCTCAGCTGCTCTCTAAACATGCTAACGTACAATATCCTCCCGACTCGACTCCGACTCTCTCCAACCATCGCTCATTCCATGCTCTATTGTTGGATTTGCTCAGGGACGAAAAGAATGCTGGGGATTTCTGTGATGTGAATGCTCTAAAACCACACACACTTTAAATAATTTCAAGGACTGAGTGTTATCGCATGAACAATGTGACTGAAGACATTAAAACTGATTTCATCATTCCTGAGTAGGGTTGGGTGGGAACTGATCAATTCCAACCTTGGAAAAAATGAAGCACAGCTCTCAATGTCAGAATTACAAAAAATAAGTATACTGATAAGTCAAAACATTATGATCACTCCAGACTAATATGCTATTCATCCCATTTGCAGCCAAATGGTTCGGACCAACCATGAAATGGACAACAGCACCTTGACCTTTCCATTTTAGAGATGCTTTACCTCCTTCCATCCCTTTACTACTTCAGTACTTCTGCTAAACTGCTAACAACCAACACATAGTAATGTTTCAAAAGGTTATAAAGACAAAAAAGTTTGGGAGTGACTGATTTTGACAAACATGAGATAAGTAATTTATCTATGGGAACCTGAGTTTAATTTATGTAAATTAAATACTTTTAGTTTCAGTTATAAAATTCAATGTCTTTCAGATTGAAAAATGAGAAATGAGGTTTAAATCAGTTTTATAAGCAGATTTAAGAATAGTTGATTTGGAATGATAGCGCTTTTCAATAACATGCTATCAAATCTGCCATTAAGCCCAAAACTAAAACTTAGATAACAATTAAAAACAGATTTATTTATATTTATATTAAAAATATATTAAAATGAACTCATCACAGATTTAGGTTTTTGTTTAAAGAAAGAAATTAAAGACTTAAATAAAATTTTTTTTACATTGAATTGTAAATTTTGTGTCTCATTATTGAAGAGATTTAAAGTAAAAGACAGGCAGGAGAAAAAGGGAGGCTTGAATGGGCATGCCCACTGGTCCTGGGTCAACGGATTTCAATCCTCACTCCCTTCCCCTTCTTGTCTCTATCCTGCCACTACGGCGTGGAGGAAGACAGAAGACGAGGAAAAGGCCAGTGTTGGTATTGGAGGGTGTTGGATGACATATGGAGAGGACAGTCTTCTATAGGCTAAATCTCCTCCTTCAGAACGGGGCTTCCTCTCTGTGCAGCATTCCTCATCTTATCAGCCCCAGTAATCTGCCGTTCTCATCGTGCCCAAACAGGGACAGCCAGAGCTTGAGAGTCTGACTGTGTAGAAAGGAGGGAGATGGAGAGAGGAAGAGAGAGCAAAACGTGGCTCCCTCACTTGCTCTCTAGCACACTAACTCTCTCTTTCTATGTCTATCGATGGAGCGATAAGGCTGGGAGGAAAAAAGTGAACTGTCTGCCACTCAGGGGAAGTGATTGCTCCAGTCTGCAAACTGAGCATGCTCAGAATCCAAAGAGTCTGAGAGACATTGAGTTCTGGAAGGAGGGAAGGCGAGAAAAGAATTCAAGCAGCAGTTCGAAGTAACAAAAAACATTTAGTTAAAGCCGAAATTGTATTATTGGGAAATATAAAACCTTTTACGCACTACACTACATGTGACTGTTGTATTAACCTTTTGTTGTGGCTTATACCTTTTCTAGAAATTCTGTAGTATCAAGTACAAAAGTGCCTTTTTATCTAAAGTTGCAAAAGAAGAAATTCTCTCTTATTCGACCTGAACATCACAGATTAAAATGCTGCTTCTTTGTAAATATATCAGTAATAACGTCTGTATGATGGGGGACATTCTCATTAATAATAATGTTCAGCTCTGTACAGAGTTGTCCTCTGGACTCAGTGTGTGAGGTGGGTGACAGAAGGGTCCTGGCTAAGCTGACATCGATGCTGGACCATGAGTCTCACCCGCTGCAGGATACCCTGTCTTCAGTACTTCAGTGACAGACTGATCGACCTTCGCTGTGGAGAGATTCTGCAGATCTTTATTTTTATTTACTGCTCCTTGGTCAGATTGGCCTTTTTGATATTCAAAGTGAACAACTGCTATTGTAACCATACAATTTCCAGTGTGGGACTAATAAAGGTCTTCTTCATCGTCTTCTTCTAATTGGGTGTAGTATACTCCTCTTGATTGGGTATGACCAACACTTCAGGACATGTGTTCCACATGGGTTCTTATGGGTTAAAATAGTCACACAATATTTCTTGGACCACTTTCTGCTTTGCTTACAGAACACAGTCGCTGTGGCATCATATCTGATGAATTCTGGCATTATCAACTTTGAAGAAAGAATTAACTGATGTAAAAATCTTGACTATTTAATACATACAGATAGTCAGGTGACCTTGTGTTGGCAGCTGAAACATTTTAATTACTGCAGCAACTATCCAGTGCAAAGCTCTTACCTATTTGCTAAGGGACATCCAGACAATGACTTCTTTTGGCCAGGCTGTGTATGTAGTTGTAAACACACTCATGTTAGCCAAACCTCAATCACAGTTACAGACTGATTTTCCTGCTCCAGATGTACAACATTGTGGTTTCATTAGTGGTTTTATTATGGTAAAGTGATTTAGTTAATTTAGCTAACCTGCTGTCTTCTTTACAGCCTGCTTAACTACTTGTGTTTACTACCCCATTTACTTTATTTATTTCTTATATACAATATTTATTTGCTAAGTTACCACATTTAGACATTTCAGAAATAAACTTTGCAACTTTCTTTGGTGAAAACATTTTATGTACCTGCCAGAATCAATGGCCAGAGCTATAATAAAATCAAAGTTGTAATAAAGCGTAGTCTGCAGGACTTGCAGTGGGGAGCTTTCACATTTTGGCGCTTGTACTTCTATTTAAGTAGGGGATTTGAGAGTTTCTTTTTATCACTCAGGTCAAGCACAGCAGTGAGGAGAGAGGTAGAAGGGAGTAGAAAATGACAGATGAGCAAGCTCAGAAAATGATTGAGTGAGAAGGAGAAATAAATTGAGCAACACTGAGAGAGAGAGTGAGAGGGAGTGAGGGAGTAAAGAGGAGAGAGAAAGGAAAAGTAATGCACTGAAGCAGCCTTAGGGATACAGGAATGTGGGGGCTCTTGAGTTCAGGAGGGTTCGAAAGTGTGTGTGTGTGAGAAACATATGAGTGTGTAAAGACAGGGGCGACTGAAGAGAGCAGCACCAGAATTAATTGCCCTATCAAGATAACAAGCCAGGGAAAGACATTAGAGAGGTCACGCTACAATTAACCTCACACTCACACACACACACACACACACACACACACACATTCACACACACACACACACACACACACACACACACACACACACACACACACACACACACACACACACACACACACACACAGTCAGAGGTGGATGTTTGTTGCAGAAACCACTGACCAAAAGTCACAGTTGACTATCACCTTCCAAGGCCAACTTTTGCTGACTCCACATGCCAGCATGCTTTTATTTTGAAGCATTTCCTGTATTCTGTTGTTTTAGTGGATTTGGTGACTCTACCTGTCCCGTTCCAGAACCTCTGGCAGAGCCAGGTTGTTTACAGTGGGATATTGAGTGAGTCGGAGGCTCGAGTGGAGTGGAGTCGGATGTGGTTCACACATTCCACTAGAGACTCAGATTACACTGCAGGAAACACCGGCCTTGCAAGACACACACTGCCTGACTCGCTGATTTATAAACATACCAGTCTATGGGACATACACACCCTTGCACAGACACACATTAAAAATCTCAGTGACTCCCTCTGAGTCTGTGCTACACCTCCATCCCTTACTCACTTTTCTACTTTCCTTTCCTTCCTTCCTGCCTTTCCTGTCATTCTCAGAGTCTCAGCTCTCAGCTCCTGTTTTCTCCTTCTGTCCCTGCTCACAATAAAGAAAAGCAAGTTGTGACAGCATCTCAAACCAACAGATATTTTTCGTAACTATTCTCTTATTTCACATCAGCTACACTTCCATACGGACTTGCATTCACTACCAATCACCTTTTAACCTCAATCAGGATGTGGAAGTGTCCAATCTGAAATAATGATTTTGTTTGAAACACACATTTGATTCCAAGCTAAAGGTTGTGTGGTTTCCTGGAACACCACAGAAACAATAGCATTAATACAGTCAGCTGCAAGCTGAGGTGGTTTTGTGGCACAGAAATGTGACATGATGTTTGAACGCCTGTTGTCAGTTTCCATCTATTGTGCTTGGAAATATGAGGATTTACTATACACCAAAATACACTGAAATCAGACAGCTTGCAATACTGTTTGTTATAGTGAGGTTGTCGTCATAGAATATACATGCATGTTTTTGGAGGAGAATTTCCACAAAATACTATAATACATGCAGTTGAACCTTATATTCCGATATAACATTACATAATTGGTGATAAAAGACTGATGTTCTCATTATGCTCAAATTCCACCCCAATGCACAAACCAGAAAATATTTAGCTTTTCAAAAAATGTCATTCGACTAGCAGACTACTATTAGATTACTAAAGTCTGAAAATCTGCCCACATCCTACCACAGAAACGTCTTATGAGAAGTCCCGAGAAGCTTCTGTGCATCTTACGATCCGCTGCCATGTTCCCTGGAGCATCGCAGCAGAGAATTGTGGGTAACCAAGCCTAGCTGAGACTAGGGGGCAAAAAATCAAGTCAACATAACTCACCCTTCTCTCCCTCACCCTGTCAACAAGACTCTCTCCCTCTCTCCCCCTTCTCTCTCCTCCTCGTCTGGCAGGTTTCTCTCGTCAGGCCCTGTGCCGAGCAAGGCTGGCTGATAGCGCAGGAATCCTAGCCTTCAATCCTCGATGCTCCCTTGCTATCTCTGGGGCAGACCACGGTCAACAAATTACTGTAAGGTGCTAAAGATACATCTATCTATCTATCTATCTACCCACTGACATCGCAATACAAATAACGCTGCAGTATGCAAATAAGGGCAACAGAGAAACAACCAGAATCTCAGCACATTGGAGAGCTGCCTACAGCCTGAAGCAGAACTGGAGAAGCTGCCTTGGCTTGACGAGACCATGTGTTCCTGCCTTAATAACAACCTACTCCACTGTCACCGTCTTTATCAATGGTTCTTTATGTTCATACACCTTCATATCCAGTGTAACTCCACACTGCTGCCATGTCTCTCTGTTTCTCTTTGGGAGCAGTACCGGGTCAGTATGTGGGTTGGACTGCTGAGGGGCCCAGGGTGGTTCCGCTCTGACGGTAGGAGGAAACTCCTTCAGGAAATACCAAACTGCCAGACACACACACAATCCACAATCTTTCTTTCTATTTCTCCTACAAGCAGACTAAAGCGCCTGCTCGGGTTCAGAAGCCCAGCCGTCTTCTTTCATTTAGTTTCAGCTGCTAGTGACAAAGCCACCAGAAAACAGAGCTCTGTTTGGGGCACTCTTATAGTGTCACGTATGGTAGTTTGCATGATAAACCTCTGGTATTACACAACCTTAAGTTTGGCTGGCAACCAGTATTTTTATGGCATCAATTACAGCTAACTTTAACGAGTCAGCTCAATTAAACAATAAATCACTCTAGAGTCATCGTTCTACCCCTGAGAGTTCAAACTCTCTACTCAAACTTGTAAAAGTTGATTGAGTTTCCTGCCTAAAGGCATATTAGTTCATACCTAAGAAAGCCATTGGACACCAGTCTGGTTGTACTTTATGCAATATTATTTGTCTACAAAGCCTAGACATTATCTTTTTCACAAAAGAGGTTATGCAAGTAGCATGACATTCTGTATTGTAATTATATGTTTTTAAAGAAATGCATTAATGCTAAAAGCATAATCAATCAACCTTTGAGACTTTGCTTGGTTAGAAGACCATTTACAATGCATGAAAAAAAAAAACAAGTAACCCTCCCTCACCACAAGATGTTCTCATAGATACAAATGGCATTTGTGCAGTGGTAGTAAAAGATGGAAAGAGGAGAAATGTGCATCTGAAAAATTAAATCATTGCATCCTCCCATGACACTATTCAAATCCTGACAGCTTAGTCATGACGCAGCAAAACCAGACTGTTTTGCATGCTTTGTGAACATTGATGTCACTGATTCCCAGCTCTCCTTTAGAGTCAGTGTTCTGTAGATAAGCGCCCTTTAATTTTCACATTTCCTTGAAATGTTAATTCACTAAAGCAACAAAAGGTAAGTTATAAAATAAACTATGTGTAGAGAGTTACATGCAAAATGACGGCAGATTAAAGAAAAATAGTTTCCATAATGGCATTTTCCAGATTTTACATCTCTCACTGATTAAACTGCAGAACATTTAATCATACAAAGCTAAAGCTGTGAGAGAGTACAGCTCTAGCTTATGAAACTATCTCCGCACAATAGGTGTTTAGATGAAGCTCCATATGTTGCCTGGTTCATTGGCTGTATATTAGCAAATGTCACTAGACATAAACAACAGTTGGTACATGTGTAGGCTTTGTGAAGCCCATCCTTGCCTTGCATAGCACATGTTGTAATAGTCTTTGCTTTGCTTGTCTTAAAAGTGCAGCGTTTTATCTTGTTTTACACTTGTTTCAATGTCCTGCTTGTCTGAAATATGCCCTTACATTTGTGTGTTTCCAGGCTGCAGCACTGTGGCTGACCACAGGAAGTTCCAATCAGCAGTGTGGCTGCTACCTTCCCTTTCCCCCGGTGACCTCCTCCCCATGCCTCTCCCTCCACAATGGAGATGTCAGGATCACATTACCAACCTGAGGGTTAAGGGTCAATCCCATTTTTCAGTCCTCTCTGTCCCTTTTCCCCTTATGGATCCTTTCCCAGGGGTTACAGCTGCCTGTCACCTAAATTCACATCAGTTCACGCGTGGCAAGGGAGTGGTATTCGTCGGAAACCCTCCATCTACTCTCCTTCCCACCCTCCTCTGCTCCTCGCACTCATTTTAGTGTCCCCTTGACAGACTGTTCTCTGATCTCAGAAACCCGTAACACAATGAATAGGACATGGTTAAAACATGTTAAAACACTGCTGGCCTCTTTGTGCCATTGTGTTGCTGTGTCTCTGCTACACCCCAGTTAAAGGCTGTATTTTAGTGCCACAGGGGGTCAGATTACTGGGAGGTAACGCTGAGCCTGTGATGATGTCCTGCAAGGAAAACCAAGCACTTCACAATCATTCTAAGAAATACATTATTACAAGTTATTTATGGCCTCCAGGCTTCCAGAAATAAAGATCCTGTTCATACTCCACATAGACAATTAGCCCTTTGCCATGTAAGGGAATTGCCCTGTTACCTGAGCCCTATCATAATCTGAATTAATTATATCCCTGAAAGCATTTGAGATGAGGCTGTTATTTGCTTGGCTCATTTTAAATATACATTACTAGGATGACAGCGGGACTGACTCATAATGTCTACTAAAGGTGAACAAAGAATGACATAACCAGAGAAAAAGTGGCAGTAATAAGACTTTTCCTTTTGTTTTGGTTGTGGTGGTCACTAGTGTAAATGTAAAACACTAGTTTACCACGCCCAAAGAATGCAGAGCACTTCTAGGACTGACACAAACCAGCCAATGGGCCAAAATGTTCAGCAAGTCCAGAATTTCAAACTCATGAGTAGTGAAATATTGAATTATTTCACAGAGAGCTAAAAAATTAAAACTCATGGTCATAAAATAAACACACTGACAGGACTCAAGATATTACAAGAAAACTCTGAAACCAGAATTAAACAAGTGGAAAAAATACTTTTGCTAAAAGCGCTTTCTTCCACTTAACCATTTTACTCATATGTCTGTATCACATAAAACAAGTAAGAGTCAAACAAGCCACTTAGTGTGATATACAGAAGTCTGACAGCAGAGCAGCGCCTTAAATCATAGCTTCTATAGTAAAGAAAACCGCACCCGAACCTGTGGGTGAAATGTGCATGAGTATTTTCTCCCTGAACACGAATCTGCTTTTGATCACGTCTTGGTTTTTCAAGTACTTAATCCCTTTTAATTACAGTCTGACTCTCACTCAAACAGGGGAGAAAGAGCTTAATGTCACTGAAGCTGACAGGTGATCATTTTCACTCACTTTTGTGAATGTACCGTACACACCCTGCATGTTTGAAAGTTTCCTATATAGACACACTGAGCTAAATTAACAGCACGTCCCTTTTTAAGCGCAATATTACTTTGAGATATTTATTTTATGCTGTGTTCTGTGGCTACTTTTATTATATATATTTACCCTGTATATATTTTATAAACTTCGGCATCTGATAGAAATGCAATGTGAAATTACAGAGAATTAAATAAAGTTGACGTGACAGAGAGACTCCGAATCCATGAACACAAAGGAAGTTAAAGTCCTGATTGTGCATCATCAGATAAGGAAGCCTAGGAAAATGTTAGCACAGAAATGACGAATACACAGTTGATGACCTTGATGTTACCATAGTGATACATGAACCTCCACGTCATTTGTTTTCTTGTCATTATTCTGTACAGTGTGTTTGACAATTTAATGATTAAAAAGCATGTTGTGATGTAGCCCAGGCCTCCACCGGGTCAGTTAGCAGAAGTACCAGCTGGCAGACATCACTTTAAGTGTTTGAGAGCATCTCTCAATATGAAGTCGCAACAAAGCCCCACTGGAGAATTACCTGGGCGAAAGATGAATTTATCTCATTGACAAAGAGTTAGAGAGCTGTATGGGGGATGGAGAGGGAGTGAAAGGCTGAATGAATATATATGTGAGAGTTAGTTTTCCTAAGGGTGTCCCCAGCTTAGTTTCTAAGGAATATCAAGTAATATCTAGTTAGTTTCTAGTAGCATCAGTTAGAAAAGAAAGCAGTAATTACTTTTCTTAGACTTTTATTATTAAACACTGTACTGCTCCCACTGTACTTCTAATTTACACTGTTGCAGAGCATCCAGTCCAGTTAAAACCTTTCTAACACTGACTGACACCTCTCAGCATCCTGTGACAAACAACGCCAAATTCCAACTACTCCAACTAGTGAAAATGTGCGACCACTTTTGCAACCTTGTCTTTTATTGTTTTCCACCTAAAGCAGCACAGAGTCTGGCTGTCAGCAATCTTTCCAGACAGCAGCATTCCTGTGAATGGCTTTACTGTGAACCATCTTGGAAAAGGACACCCAATTCCTCCCTAATATACGGAAACCTTTTAAAATAATGCTAATATTTCATGCTCCCTTTGTGTGAAAGTACCATGGGCCTCTGCCAAACATCCAAACACAGCACCGATAGCCCGTTTCGTGTGTCAAGTGCCATAAATTCAGCCGGCGGAGCTCGACAAAGCTTGTTCAATGGATAAATCATGCTGCTCATAAAAGCCATTTGCTTCTTTATGTCTGTCTGGTGTTCAAATATTCACCTCAATCCATCAACAAGCAAACTGCTGTCAGAACACTAAGGCCTCTCCTTACCTCACATTTCCCCTTATCACTGGCTTCGACTAAGAGGAATCTGAGGAATCTTGGAGCTCAGTCTGTTCGCCAACACCCAAAATGACACAGTGAAACAGACACATACAGCTTTTAAAACACAGACCAATTCATGACACACAACTTTGACAAATTGATCACAGATGGTGGTGCTAATTACTGCCACTGAGTAACAAGTGTAGAATGGGAAAAAAACATGAATCTGAGCCGTGGGACAATGTCTGCTTGATAATAAATTCATAAACTGGCACGATTCTGAACACCACCTCTTCTTGTTTCAGACCTATAGTGCAGTAGAAGAACTCCACCCAGTGAAATGGGCTGAGTCTGCTGTCTCAGTGCTTCTCCATCCAAACGGTTGTGGTTCAGTTAGAGGTCTCGCTGCCTCGGCCCCCGAGATGAAGCACCTCGGAGAGCCAGCAGTTGTAGCCGGCCCCCTCGTTTCCACTGCCGGCCTCTGACTGACACCACTTCACTGCCAGAGACATAAAGCAGGATAATAATAGCTGCTCATTCCATCTCAATACCGACCAGACAGGGCTGCATTGTCCAAAACAATATTTAATTGAATGATAAGTGAAAGATGAAGGTGAATGTTACTACTTAGAAACAAGTGCATTGAGTAGAAAATTTTAAAAATGAGTCAAAAATGTCAAGTTTTATTCTGTTGTTTTGCAAAACTGTAAAACCTACATCGAGAGGGGCATCACCATGTTTGTTATAAGTGTGTTTATTCATTATTATATTTAATCACCAGACATAAAACTGTGTGTGCACCATTATAGCAAATAGAGAATGTCAAAGTTGAAAGCGTGATTTAGATCATCTGACCAGTTTGGATGTGTACTGTACCCGACTCTCTGAGAGCAGCAGTGTGAGCAGAAACCAAGTTGAACGAAGGAGAACAGAGTATAAAGCATCTTCACTCTCCTTTCTACAGATTTTCCATCGCTCTTGGACAGGTATGTAACATCGAGACAAGATCTTTAAAAGTTTATCGTCTGTGTTTTGCAGGCAAATGGTGTCTAGACCGACAGGACTGGATTCAAATCAGTCTAGTGGTTGTATTCACGTGAAGCCTCACTGTAGAGTGTTATGTTATGTCTCTAATAATAACTGAAAGGAATAGAGGTCATTTTGCTTTAAGTAACTGCACATAAAACAGCGGAGAAGCATGCAGCAGCAAGTACTAAAGAGAATTACAGCCTTATACTGGAATACTCACAAATACCCACCATATTTCAGAGCTCATTAAGTAGCCAGTACTATACAACAAAAAGGTCAACTGTTGAAATCTTCTCTGGGGGACAGGGACAGAAGTGTATGAGTTAGCTCCTGCCAGGAGCCATTATGTCAGCAGCACACACAAATGTGGGGCCATACCTGTTTTTCTCATTGTTAGAATGAATAATTTGCTCCATAGCTGGGTCTGACACTGTGGTTTCTGCAATCTTACTGCCTCTCGCTGTATCTGTGCACGAGTTGTCCATCACTAGTGTTACTGTGCACTGGAAAGTTCAGAACGTTAAAGCTGTGATTAGTGTAGAGGAAAGTTGGGGTCAAAAGACAGGTTATACAATAAAAGTGCTGAAAAACTAAGACACTTGACAGAAATTTTAACAGAGCTTGACTCGTCCTCTTCAATCAGAGGCACTGCAATACTCATTGTGTGTGTGGAAACAGTCCTACAAGCAAGTGGATTTATAAGGTCTGGACCGCCTGCATGGAGTAAAATGAAATCCAACCCTAGCTGTGCTTCTTCAAGAAGTCCACAGAAGTACATTGAGTCTACAACCACAAAAGAGACACAGTGACTCTAAATGTGTCAAGAGGCTTCATGCAACATCCAGAGTGCTTGGTCCAAAAGCATGTGCAACTCCCTCTCACAAGAACATAAAGGTCTGTCTAAAATGTCCATTTCACAGCTAAATAGGAATTCAGGGGTTTAAATAATGCTACATTATGAATACTTTTGAGTAAAATGATCCAAAAATGTGCTCTGTGCATGATACCTGAGGCTGGGGTGACAGGTAATCTCTAATTTCAGGCTATGATCCAGAGCACACAGCCAAGACACTGCATAAATAGCTTCAGTTAAAGTCTCTGTCCTTGAGTAACACAGTCAAAGTCCAGACCTAAAACTCATAGAACAGAGAGAGACCTGAAGATCACTTTTGGAGACCCAGGAAGATTCAGGGTGGTAATTACTGCTAAATGTGTTTTTGGAATGTGTTGAATGAAGTCTGGATACTTGAAATGACAAAGCTTGATGATCAACACTATGTTGGCTCTGAAAACTAGTTTTCTAGTGAGCTAGCTGGCAGCATTTGACCTTTGTTGGGTTCAGGACCGGTCTGTGGGACGTTCTGTTATTCTCATGAAATCACTAACTGAAGAAATGAAGGCAAGTCATGAGGAATGCTTTATATATTATGCACTGATGATATCTACTTGTGTCACAGTCTGCAAAGGTTCAACTGTCCTTACAGTTCAATAACACTTGACAATGCAAAACATTATTTAGTAATTGAATCAGTCAGGTGTGTTGTCATGCTGATGATCTCGACAGGTGGGTTGACTGATTTCTAATAGTGAAACAACGTTAGAACAACACTGACCTTCATTATTACTTCAAATCACTGGGACCATTGTCTGAGCTCCTTATCCAATGACAACAAGACTGTGACGTATAAGAATATGCAGTCGAGTGTGTTTCTGGTAAATTCTTTACTCACTGCAGGAATGACAGCCATCCAGAGAAAGAAGGAAGTTTAGATTTGAGACTTGTAGACATGTACCCGCGGACAGGCAGTTGACAGGTACCAAGGTGTGGTGTGTCAAAAGGGCTATTTTTAGGATCATGTGGGATCATTTGATTCTTACCAGCTGTCTTGATTCATAAAAAACAGGCACAGCAACTTTAATACTAGTTTCTGTAAGAACTGTGATACTGTTCTGTACTGTGATAGGGCTGTTTCATATATTCATTTGTGTGTAGAACAAGATTAGATTAGATGTAGATTAAACTAAAACCAATCACCTTCTGTGGCTGTCTGACTTCATCAGTTTAGTACGGTTATAATGGAATAATTATCAAGAGGACCCAGCACTACTGGCATGGTGTTGCACAGGATGGGAGCAAACACAAGAGCAATACTCGTGTGATGTGTCATACCTGCATGAACACAAAGTTAACCTTGTTCCTCAATATGGAATGATAAACTGTCTTTTTATTGTGTCTGTTGTGAAAGAGAATACTGGTACATGATGACAACAAAACCGGATTTATAATTGAACAAAATATATGGGAACCTCGGATCGTTAGCCCTCTCTGTCAATCAAAATATGCCAAAAAAGATAAATAGCCTCCCACTCATGCCACAATAAACTGCAGTAATGTCAGTGTGATGATCATGCATGATTAGGCTAAAAGTATCTGTTGATTAATTGACTGGTGAAGAAATAAATAGTTTCTGACAATCAACTAATCATCAGAGTAATTTATCAAATCAAAATGACAGACAATCAGGGATTCTAGCTTCTCGAAATTCAAGTTTTGCTGCTTTTCTATATTTTATGTCATCTGACATTGACTATTACGTTTTTTTTTTTTTTTGTACAGTTGGTCGTAAAAAAGGTATGCAATACTTACAGACGTACATTTTGAAGATCTAAACTGATCTGATTAATCAGAAATTGTTGGAATAAGATAACAAATCAATAAACTGCTCCGCCTGGAACTGAAGCTAAAGCGCCTCTGGCTAACCTGCCTTACAGCTGCCAAAAGACTAATAGTTTGTAGATGGAAATCTCTCCAATCTGTCAATAGACAAAGGTGGCTCCTAGATGTTGATATAGATAGAAAACAGCATTGGTGAGCTACCATATTAAAACTAGAAACATTTCATCCTGGGAGAAATCTCTTATCACAGAACCCCTATTTGCTCAACTGTGCGACAATGGTTTTTATAATTTGTACTTGCATAGTTCTTACTGTTCAATTCACAGTTAAATAAATATAAATTAATCACAAATCATAGCTGAGGGCAAGATGACAGTAGGTGATGATGACGGTAGGTGAAAGGATGCAACTGTCTCTGCTTTATTTCTCACTCTTAAAGGGGAATAATCTCGCCTGGAAGGACATTCCTGTGTTGCCAACTAAATCTTGTCGCATCATTGCAATTGAGACAGACACAAGTGGAAAAGGCTGAGAAGATGACAATGGAAGACTTACGCACCGAACACTGACAAGGCAGAGTGACATAAAGACAGACTGAGAGACAACTTCCCATTTATCACTATTTCTCCCTCTCTTGCCCTGCATGAGAGGTTGGACAAAAACCACAGAGCCGTCACTCAACTTGCAGCAGGTTCTATCCTCCAGCGACACATGAACTTAGAGGTATGACAGCCGGGCTCCAGTACCACGCAAACATATCCACATCCTTACTGGTGCACAGACAAATGCAATCAATGTGGTGCAAAATGAAATTGTTAAAAAATATATCAATAATAATTGTTTTCCGATACACATTGAGACACATCAGGACCAACAATAAACTAATAAACAACAACAGAGTGAAGCTTAAATGACTGAAAGGAGAGAAAGTGCATTTAAAGCTCCCCCATCTATTACCAATATGATGACATGTTATTGGGAAATTCTCTAATAGTCTTGCCAATGGCAATTGTTGGGACAAGTCAACCCACTATGTTGGATACACCATTGGGAGCATTGCGTAAACTGGAATGACATCTCACAAAAACAAGAAAAGCTAATTAGAATTTGAGGTGTTTCATGTCAAATACCTTTTCACAGCAAAGCCTGCGTCACCACCTGTGAACAATAGAGCTGTTTATCAGGCAGGGAAACTGCAATACAAGACACTAGGAAGTTACATTAAAGGAAAAGTTTTCACACTCGAGGGAAGGAGGCGATGAGCAAATGTACCACATTATGTTAAACAACTGCTTTTTACAACTTTTCCTTTCCTATTACATTTTTTTTTTTTTTTTTATTGCCCAAGGGAGAGCGCTTAGAAATTAATGTGCACTGTCCCTAAATCACACTCTCACACTCTGTCTCTTACACACACATAAAGAAAATAAAAGAAGTTGTGAAAACGTCAGTTATTTAATTGTTATTCATTGTCAACTGTAGCAGCAGTGAAAGAATGTGTTTCGAGGACAGAGTGGTAGACAATGAAGCAAATGACATAAACCTCTGAGGTGACGTCATTTTTATTGTGACTTGAATTCCAAGCATGTTCTGTGCGACTTCCCATATCCAAAACTGCGCCACACACGCCTAAGCACCACATTACTCAACATACATCCATGTTTTTCTCTTACGCTGCACTCATTCACGCACCTGTTTGCCCTCTGCCTTTGTTTGTGCAGCTCCTTCATGAATCATGTGGATTGAATAGAGAACGCTCTCTTACACAGTCAGTGATCAGTTCCAACGTGGTCACTCAATAACTTATAAACATAACTGTGGGAACCAGACTGTGAAAACTATGATCACATCTGAATTCTCCACGGTCTTGATATTGTATATTACATGGCTACAAAAACTAATCATAACCATTAAAGAACAACACACAGAGACACTCCTTCCCTAAGGCTCAAGGGGCCTTTCACCTGAGCCAAACCTCAGTTCTGGCAGAAACCCACAAGTTGACAAGTGTGATTGACAGCTCAAAAAGGCAAATACAATTGCAACAAACACCAGTCATAGCAGTCTGAAAAAATACCTGTAGCTTTATTCAAAACAACCCCGACAGCTTGAAACCACAGGTCTTTCGCTTTCACATGGGATCATCTGCAGTAGCTTCACTGTTTTCTTCTTAACCATCATGTAAACAGCTTCCATCACCACAGATAAACTCGCCGTCACCTCTGCAGCCTCAGGGTGTCGTTTTCCAAATAAACACAGACAAGTGTGCAAGTACACACACTTGCACCACATGTGAAGCACACCTGCATATTTAACCCTCTCGCACCCCTCCCACGTCGCTTGCTCCTATCCCAAGGGGCTGGGGAGATAAATGAGCTCATGTCAGACATACACACTGACAGGGATAATGATGAATTACTTACATATTAGCACACTGCCCGAGGACACACTCCTCTCACGTAAAGCCATACGCACGTTGGACACAGGCCCCACACAGATCTAAATTCTCTTTCACCTAAACAGCAAACATAACACTGAAAGAGCCTGAGTCAGCTGAATTCTTAATGCGCACATACATGCTCACACACTCGATGACAGATATTTCCACTTGAAGAGAGGCACAATGGAGAGCTGTGAGCCTGGTGTCAGTCACTTCCTGTCTGAAGGGTCAGAGGTTAAACACTCTTCAGTCTCTTTAAATCCTACCAAAGAAATAAAGAGACAGTGAGACAGAGCAGGGATATTTCCCCTCTGTTCCCTCTGAGCTGCACATGTTCCACGTATGAGATACAGAAGCTTATTCAGTTTCATCCACTGAAAAATATGACAATCACTAATATTTTCCACAGGCACAGAGGTGAAGTGAACTTGAGCTGAAACAACAAGTCAGTTATTTAACAAGATGACTGTTAAACACACAAGTGGTAAAAGTTTTGATAATCATGAAAAACTGCAAATATTTGCTGTTAGCATGTTCTGTTCTGTAAGGATTTCTTCTTGTGTGTGCGGATTTTCTGCTCTACTTAGGCAAACTAAGACCATGTGATTATATTTGACAGGTAGAGTATTGAATGATTAATTAATTAATAAAAAGGCAAAAACAAACACTGTTTCCTGTTCACATCCACTTCTAATATTGACCCTGCACCTCAGCACAGTTTAACAGACTTCAGGTTTATGCTTAAGCTACACACAGAGCCTGATCACCACGTGAAAACAGGTGTAAACAGAAACACACACAGGCTATTGTGTGAAGCACATCTGTCAGTTTTGACTACAGAGCAAATCAGTCCTCTGAGATCTAAGATCTTTCATCTCATAAGTCACAGTGACACCTGTACATATATGTGTCATCCATCTGCAGTACAGCTATAGTATTGTTTTGATAGAGTGGATGTATGGAAGCACTGTTTTGCAACGGCTTCCTTCAAAAAGCAGCAAAGCTGGTGTTTATGAGAGGATCAAATAAAAAGGGAACCCTGTAAAATTTCTTTTACCTCTAGTACTGCTCTGGAGCAGTTTTTTTATGAGTGGGTCCCTGTTTTGTCTGTTTCTGTCAAAGGAGGCATGGATGTTATTCATTCCTGGACCGGGTTAACCTAAACAAACTTATAATTTCAGCTTTATCAGGATGGAAATACATTCAACAGATCTGTTACTGCTCCATGTTATGGAACCCATAGTGATATACTCCTAATATGTGAAGTCGGTCAAAGTGTAACCGATTTCATTATGTTCAGATGAAACACCACGGAGCTGAATCAACACCCAACACAGATATTTATTTATTTATGAATGCTAACAGGAACATTTTAGTGGATAACTAGGTTGATATTTTTATGCATTGCCTTCCATACTCATCACATGTCAACACATTAGGTAGGCATCAACACTACTGGGGATATTGTCTGTTGATGTATCATGAAGGCTCTTGTGGAAAGATACCCAACACTTTCTTTTCTAAATACTTTCCTTTGCTGACAGGTCACTGTTGGCTGACTTGACCACTTCATGCAGGCGCTTTCACTGTGGATGTAGGGTTAGGGCCATGAATGAGGGGGCCAACATGCACAAAGAATACAGACCCAGGTGTGTGTCCGCTGCTTCCATTGCTTCAGCAGTCAGTCAGCAGGGCCTCTTTGCTAATCCTCCGCCATCACTCAACTGGATCTCAACTCTAATCTTGCAAGGCCACAGCTCAGCAGAGGGCCGCTCCTGGCTTTAAACTGAGAACCTGACAGCTAATCTCGGCCACGACACCTCAGGGTAACCCAATACCATTCCTGGGAAGCAGCCACAATACTGATGGACCACAGTCATGAGAGAAAGACCTCCCAAATCCCTATGACACTTCACAAATGGTGGGATAATGCAGCGGTGACATACATTTTTGATTTGGATGCTCACAGCTGTGAAGCACAGGTACAGGCACACCTGTCCATTCAGAAGGCAGTAAAAAAGATAAATTCTCACACTGTTCTCAAACACACTCTCCTGCTTTTAAAGAAATGTTTTCAGGGTTGCATGCACGAATACAAGAACCCACTAAGCACCAACTGGCAGGATACAGCCTACATTACTCTTTAAGAGGCAGACTGGCTTGTTTCCAGCTGTTTTAAAGTATACAATAAGCAGCCCTAGGCTGTCAACTGGACCCATTATGGCTGATAAGTGTATGGTTCTAGACACAATGACCGGCAATCAGATACAGTACGAAATGCATGCAGAGAAAACATGTTACATTCACGTTAAGATCAGGTGTAGGGAACAGGAAATATGCACTTGAATCGTCTGAATTACAGTACTATAGTAAACTTCATTCTTCCTTCATTCCAGTCTTTTGTTTATAAACTGCAAAGACATACATTGAGATACACCTAAATATACTACATGATAAAAAAAAAAGTCAAATGTTATAATATATGTAATGTATGTCTGTATGTAATAAGAAGTGTGACCGTAACGGTTTGCTTTGGTCCAAGTCAGGGGACCAGTATGTGAACCTGTTTTTCCCACTGGTTCCTATTTAGTCATAGAAATACCAAAGCTATAATGTGTTTAAATCGGGCCAAACAAATAAAAATAAACCAGTGGCACACAAACATATACAGTATCTTCAACCACCATGTTATCCTAAAAAACATTATGTTAAGGCTAAATGCATCAGAGATTATGTTACGTTACTATTCAACAAAAGCTAGTGATAATGGAGCAGATAGGAAACACTGACACCATTAACGTCAAGGGCAAATAATTTATAAAAGAAATGCACAATAACAGAGAGCACTCTGACTTACTACTTCAGTGGGACGAAAGTATTTGGGGTCCACCTTCACGTGAATCACCCCTGTCTCCTGGCAGCGGCCAACTTCCTTCTCATCCTTTCCCTCCCACCTGGAAAGACACAAATTTTAGCAAAGAAAATTTTCCCACAGCTGTTCAAAGCTTCGGTTGCTTGTTCCTCTGTCTCCCTGATTGGTCCTTTTGTAGTTTGTTTCTTTAACGTCTAGTTCAGACACAACATGTCACCTGGGTTTTTTTCTGAATCAACACTGAACACAGCCATAAACACCTTCACCATCATGTCAGAGGGAGGCGAATGAGAGACGAGACAGAAAAGGGGTCTCAGATGTGGATCTAGATGAATGAAAGGAGTGCTCCTCACTACACAGAACCAGGTAATGAACCACTAATGCTGCAGTTTATGGACTGCACTACCAACTCAACAACAACTAGCATACAAAATACTGTCTGTTTTACTCATTATATTATAAATTAATTTAATTACAATAAACACACATTTATTTATGTATATATTTATGTAATTAATATTTAAGTCTGTTAATTCAGACTTGAGCTGTACTGAAAGTGTAGAAATCACACACTGTAAGACTGCTTCATGACTTTACAGAAACTACTCGGGGACTTTTCAGTTCTCAATCAACCATAAAACCAGCAAAGGAAAGTGACAGAACATTTATGGTAATGCATTTCTGGAAGGGTGTTACACTCACACAATGGTTTTCCCCACATGTCTGAAGGCCTTCTCCACAAACTCTCTCACACTGTGCACCTCCCCTGTTGCAATGACGAAATCCTCAGGCTCCTCCTGCTGCAGCATCAGCCACATGGCCTGAGAGAGACAGAGACAGAAAGAGACAGAGAGGTTAAACCACTGAGAGACCATAAAGACAGTTCAGAGCTCTGCACTGGACACAGCCCAATTCAATCCTGACAGACAGGAAGTGGACCTGCGACCTCTGAACAGGGCATTCGACCGTACCTCTCTCCTGACGTCACCACAAGGGCTCATGGGACACATACCGTGGGAAAGGAGGACAGAGCACTCCCACAGGCCCACTATGCTGCTGGCACACACAAAATCACACATGTGGCCGTCAATACACATGCACATGCACATGTACATGTACATGCAGACAAAACAGATTCACAGAAAAGTGACATGGTCCAACAGCGTAAAATGACACCACAAGACAGATGAAAAGTAAACAGCAAAGTCAAGGACATGATCCAGAAATAAAAAACACAGCACTAAGTTCTGACTGTTCACTATTTCTAGTTAAATGATGTAGGCAGTATTATTATTAGCCAATATACCCCAGTGAAAGCTGATATTCTGGGTTCCTTAATGGACCCAGTACTATATTAAACAGGCAGTGAGGGCGTCTGTGTGCGATTCCATAATATTTATGGTGAACTAGAGCCAGCAGGTCAGAGCTGCTGACCCCTGGCACGTCCAGCCTGATTAGAAGAGACTCACCGGGGACAAAGACAGACACACACACACATCTGCACTAAATAAAATCAGACAGGAAGGCAGAGAGAGGACCAATATGTCCTATAGTACTTTACATTTACAGTGGTATCACAGGACAAAAGATGTGTTTAGATCAAAATGTTAAATATGATATGTTAACATATCCATTGGCTCTTCAGTGTTTCACATTAATGACACCTAAATGCAGATAGAACCATCTTGATTTCTCATCCTTTCTACGCTGGATCAGGCATGTTCAGCCCATCAGAAGCTTTACGTGCAGGGATAGTTGGAAAACAAACAAGGCTGTGGCCCTTGAGGACCAGGACTGGCCACCTCTGTTTTAAAGCATTAACATGCCATTCTTTCTGTTCTTCTATCTGATTTGCAGCAGACCAGATGCAGAAAAGGCCTATTGCTACCTCCACTGCTCATTCATACATTCCTTTACACCAGCATTTCCTACAAAATTAGACAGGGTTGTAGGTAGAAGCTGTGTACAGTTTGCTCTGCTCCCTAGTTATGGTCCTTACATGCTTGCTAATCATTTATTTGAAGAGTCGGGTCTCCTCCCAACAGCAGCAGCTGCAGTATTCAGATGGGTCTGTTAATTTGTCTTTGATTTTAACCAGCCAGGTAGTAGTTTCCCACCTTAGACATGCCCGTCCAGCCACACTCCCTCTAAGAAGTGAGTCATCTACAGCAGAGCAGGGCTGCGATCCAAACAGGACAGCAGGAAGATGGAGAGTTGGCTTCCTCTGTCTCTACCGAGATGACTTAAACACTTTGCCTGTCTCGCTCTCTGAGGAGCACATCAGCACCGTTTATTTGCTACACTTGGATTTGCATTGAATGCGGTGTGTGTGTATTTTTGTGTGTCTCTGTGTGTTTCATCCAGTCACATCAGGATGTTTTATGTGTTAAAGTTGGACGAAACACAAGCTGGCTGTCTGACTCTACACATTTAGCAGATCTTGTGTTCCCTCTGCAATAGTACTCACTGTGTCCTTTGCATACACACATACTCACACAATAAAAAAAAGTGAAAATGCTAAGTTCCCAGTAGCGTCCCATTGAGGCTTCAATGTTTATTATACCTATAAAACAAAAGGACATAACAAATGAACAGATTCCTGAACACAATAAAATGTTATTTTGGGTTTAGAGTGTCCCCTTGTTAGCAAGAATGAAGTGTGTGGAAGTGGAGAGTTTTGCTATATTGAAGTGTTGTTACATATTATGATAAATGCTACAACAGCATGACTGTAAGTAGAAAATCTAATGTAAATGTTTAGATTAAATTTTACATTTTCATTAACTAATACTTCGACCATACACGCAGACCACAGAGGAGACATCTTCAGGGGATCATGTATATTTATATGACTGTTCATGGCAGCTGTTAAACATGTAGCATATAAAGTTTATATTTGTCCTGTTAAATGATTGTTCAAAATGGAAATGGTTTATCCTCTGGGGAGGATGACTACATTCTCATAATACTTTTAAATGCCCTGTTGAAAACCACAACCTTTTGCCCTATGACAGTGGCAACAGAGGAAACGCCAAAGGTCCATCACAGTCATTGCAAATAATCTTAGGGACCATGAATATTAATAGACCAAACATGAATATTGATATATCAAACAAGTACGGCTCTTGTCTCCAAAAACATAGCAACTGTTCAGCGTATTCATCTCTGAAAAGACAAATAAAAGCAGTTTGTTGTTATATATTTGCATGCCTGCTCTCAGAAATACACACATACTAGCAGTACTGGAATGCTGCTCCTCAGGGAGGAGAGGCCGTCCTATCTTAGGATCGTTCAGGGTCACCTGACTGCTCAATTCTGATGGCTCCCCTGGGCCTGACCTCTGACTTCTCACCCTCTGGCCCCTGATGAACAAACCAGATTCTCACACTGTTACTCCAACCAATAATGACACCTCCATGTATAACATTAGTAAACGCTTTAACTAACATTTAAGCATTTACTGCTTGTCTCTATTATACATGATTGTAAACTGAATATATTTAGGTGTTGGACTGATGGTCAAACATTATTTGGGCTCTCTGTGATGTATTTTTCCCTGTTTTTTTGGGCGTTTTCTAGACTAAACAACCCACAATCCACATATTACAGAATAAAATGTAAGAAATTATAAACAATAGAGACCTTAGATGTGGCCTGATAATTAATTCGGCTCACATCTACCTCTGCGATGTGAGTAAAATTAATTATCACCGGAAACAGTAAAATATCAAACACTGACATTGACACTGTAATACTGTTTTGATCGTCTGACTGGCTGATTATTTAAACTTGTAATGAAGCTGACTTTTTCCCCCTTCCTTTTTCCTGCAGACCACACTGATGAATGTCTAACACATAGTAAACTGGATGGTTGTGATGATGGGAGTTGGAAACGTAGCTCCGCTTCTCGCGCAGCCAGAGAAAATGTTTATGACAGGAGCTGAGTGATATGGCCTCTGCTGATTTTTAACCATGGAATGTAATAAATAATATCATGTATATTTTTCTACTCATTGTAATGGGAATAAAGCTCAGTCAAATCATGGGAGACTGTAGTTTATTCTCCTCAGCTTGCTCGGTGATAACAGCTCAGGAAGGAGCGCTGGTGTCACTGTGGGTATTCCCACACTTTACTACTCCGTCTTTTTCTCAGACTCCTTTACACCAGCCCTCACCCCCATCCTCTACCTTTTGCCCCCTTCTCTTTCTCCCCTCTTTTGGCCCATGTCCCTCCTTCAGGATCGCTGTGCTTCATTAGTTATCTGATAAACAGCTCTGGGGTTCAGCCCTTCACAATGAACCCGCACCTTCCTGTTCACATGGCCACAGGATGACCCCCATCACACCCTGCTGCCACCCCAGTCCCCTTCACCTGAGTTATATTCTGACACACACAAGGGGAAACCTGGTATCTGTGATATTATATATATATGTTTTGGTTTACCTCTTGTCATGTTGTCAGTTTGACTATCTGGGCCTGAAAAGTTAAACACGGAAGCGGTTGGTTCAATCTATGGGAAATAAGATATTATATAGAGAGAGCTGCTTATATTGAATTAGCTTTGTCAGCATTATATGATTATTTTATATTCGTATAACATCCATTATTATTATTAATAATCTATTCCAAACAGTTAATTTTCTAATACTTCTTCTGCTAAAAGATATTTAAACCATTAAAATAAGATTAAACAATTCTTTAAAAGTGATAGATGAGAAAAGGATCAACTAAAGAAAACCTATAATCAAAGGATCCAAAAATCTGAGAAAATATAATATTCATATTTGACAAATGTGCTAATTTATATTATATATATATATATTAAATATAGTATATTATATTATAGTATATACAGTATATTAAATAACTAATTCAGTACTAATTTCTAGTGAAAAGTGTGGGATTTTTACAGGCACTTTAATACAGTAGCAGCTTCAGCCTTTAGCTGGTGGCTGCCACTTCTTTTTTTCTGAAAGTACATTATATTTAATTTCTTCCATATGGCCCTGGCAGATAGAGCAGGACCAAAGTTACTACTGTAGACTGCGGGAAAATCCCTGGTACAAACCAAAAGCAGCCTGCTGACTCAGAATATGCCTGTATAGGTCACACAGTTCACTCTCACCACTGTAAAAAGAAAAATAGGATATTTTGGGTCTTATTGTGTCACTATCAATGACGCCTGATTCAAAAGACAAGGACTATACACACTACTGTGTGCCTATAAATACCTGTATGAATTTGTGTTTTGCTGGAAGGCTGAAAACAAATGCTGGTTCTCTATTTCCTTTGAAGTCTAAAGAAAAAGCTTAAATGTCTACAAAGTATCTTTAAAAAACACACATCAAACTCCAAACCACAGCTTAAGTGTCGAGTTATCTAGACCTTCCTCCTTTGCAGGCTGCTGACCCCCTCTATCCTCCCTCCTCTGCATCTCGCCTCCCTCCCAGCATCCCAGGCTGTTACAGCCCCACGGTCCTCCAGCACTAGCTGCCTGACTATAGCTGACATGTGGAATGGCTCACAGTATGACTTAATGGAGCTGCTATTATGGCCTCAGAAAGCCATCAGCCCCAATCACAGCCTGTTAATGCCATTAACCACAGGGTTTCACACAAATCTGAGCACACACAGGTATAGAAAACATGCCCAAAACATGCACAGGGCAGAGACTGATTTAAATCCCTGCATTAATAAAAACAGAGCTTTAACTACTGTACATACGACTTAAATGGACTGGCTGCTTTTAATATCTAATCAGGTAAAACTTACATCACAGAATTTAACATAGGGCCCTGATGGAGGTGCACAGGGCATAGGAGAAGCTGCAGGTTTGTATCTTTCCCACTACAGAGCTCAACCAGGGCTGGCTTTTCCAGATCATTTGTAGCTTAAGAGGTTCTCAGCTCGGTTCCATAACATGGTTGCACAGCTGCCAGACAAGAATGTTAAGACTTGAAAAATAAGAAGAAAAGTGTTCTTATTTTGGTGTGGGCCAGAGGAAAAGCCTTAAATCGGTGCAGACACAGCTTCAGTGAGCCGGGTCCATCCCATACTACTGATAATGAGATTAATGACCCGCAATTACAACTGTGATATGAGATATTCACGTGAGTGTACAAAGACGTGTGCATTAACAAGCAAAGCAATGGCTAACGTCGAGTTTCAGCTCCAACATTCTCATGCACGTCATAAGTTCGTGTTATCAGCTGGTCTTTTCGGACCCACATCCATCATGGCCACTACTTCCCGGATATGAAGGCAATCATCTGCAGCCATCTTGTACTGAGATTAGGCAAATAGTATTGAAATTATGACTCCAGAATGACACAGGCCCCAGGACTGATACCAGACTGAGGGCAGATAACCTCTCAGTAGTGTGGATGTTTACATACGACTATATTTAAACATCAAATTCATCGGACTTCAAATTATATACGCCTTGACTTGCATCATAACATTTCAGAGAATGGCATGGGTTACTTCCTCTACATTCTCCTCCACAGATCTAAATCTTAACTCTGACTTCAGTTTGTAAATGTGGACACTCCTTTCACAACACAGCACTGGACCTTGTTCATACTAAAAACACTTAGATTCAAGCTTCTATAAACCAGCATCCTAATGATAATACTTTTGATACTTTACATTTCTGTAAATTATCTTCGATCTATGTCTTAAGACATCCTAAAAGTGAGTAAAAAGTGAGTTTTCAAGTTCTTAGGTTTTAGCTTAAAACTATTGACCTGCATCATCATGAGCCTCATTGAGGTACCTGATCACATGGTACAAATCATTATCAGCTGCCAAACCCACATTTTGGAAACAAATCTGATGTAAATGTTAATGTAAACATAGAACATGGGTAATTTATGTAGATAACCTTGAGAGGTATGCTGAGAATAAACATCTGTGTTTACATGTTTTTGTAATGTGTGCATAACTTACATAGATTAAGGCAACCGGGCTGTGAGCTGCTACAATAGGAGGGACAGATACTGTCTAAATCAGACAGTTCTGCCATCTGTTTGCCACCTGAATGAACAGAGCAGATCAGGTATAAAGTCACACATCACACTCTGACAGAGCATTGTGTGTGTGTGTGTCTACCTGTGTGCTAAACTGCATTCCATAACAGTGGCAGATAATCTCAAACACCGGATTAGAGAAGAATGGGCACGTCTGACAGCTTCCTCTGAAATTCTGCACTCAAAGGATCCTTTGTTCTTTGAGCGTCGCTGCTGAAACACACACACACACACACACCTTTCCACACAGACACACACCACCTCTGACAAAATGCTTGTAGCACTGCCAATATTCAAAGTGGCATCTCATAAAGCAGGTGATTTGCATCCTTCCTGCCTCTCTAAACAGTGTATCACATAACATCTGCACAATGCTGGCAACACAACACCGACACACAATCCATATCAGTACAAACATTTTGACGCAGCAGAATAGGTGGGGAGAGGAGGGGAGGCAGTTTAACACAGATCTGAAGGATTATTTCTCTTTTTCTGTGCTTATGATGGAACCTTAAAGTTTATCGGGTACTGACCAAAATATTTCCATAGTATTGGATGTCAAAAGGTATGGAAGTTTAAATCTTGCTTGTTCAGATTCTTAGAATAGTCTTTTTATTATTATTAAATTTCACATCTAAATTTTGTCGCTTAGTATTTCTTTGGTGTTAATATAATACTGCAGTAATCCTAAGTACTAATCTCAAACAACAAGCTCGACATGTACTTTTGATTGTCTCCAGAAAAGGGATTTAAAGATTCAGTAACATTGCTTGCATATGCTGCTTAGGTAAACGTACAAAAGGATTAGACTAAGAACATATGAATAAGTGCCAAATGTACTCTCACATCATTCAATATGACATTATTGGATTATAATTACTGATTATTCGATGTGTAAATATTACTAATATTGAAACTGGTAGAGGTGGAGCTAATTGTAACTGGTTGTTCATCCTTAATAATGGATCAGAATGTGAAATGATTTTATATTTTGGTCCAGACACAGAAACTGCAAAAGAACTGAAATAAATGTAGTGAAAGAAAAAAGGTAATCATACCAAAACATCACTCTGCATACAGTGAAGTGTCTTGGTGAACAGTAACCAAACTGTTTGTGCCTTTAAAAAAACATTATGTCCTAGATCTTCTGAAAAAATCTGTGATTCAACACTATTTTATTGAATTATACTGCATGAAACAGTATTTCCTTGGACATGCTGGACTCGTGCTATAATCATCCTTAATAGCACAACAGCAGAAATGTCTTGTTTCTCAAATTGGGCCTGCAGAGACATTCAGTCTGAGGCTCAGTGACTAAGTCCTGCCATCTATTAGAAGCCAGTACAGATAAACCAGCCGGTAAAAAAAACTATTAAACGAATGCCAGTTTAGGACAATGAAGGCCTACATCCTTTCTACAGTCAGTCAGAGGAGTAAAAGACATCAAGCTGTTTCAAAGCACTGAAATGGAGACTGGTGGGCTCACATTCCAGGAGTTCCCGAGTAGACAAGCTTCAGCTTCAAATGATTTTTCCTTTCCAACATATTTTATGTGACTTTACTCAGTTATGTTCGACCACCATCTCCCTGCTCGTATAAGGAGCTGGCTTCTTTATTTCGCTGTCTGCCTCAATCCCACAATCCCTGATGGCCTCGTAGTGAGTCAGTAAAGGGCAGGGGTGGATTTGGCAGAAGTGCTATCCTGACTAGACTTAACCAGACCAAACCAGGACAAACTAAACTCGATTAGAGCAATCCAGGCCAAAGAAGGCCATTCCTTATCAGCCTCTCTTTCTGTGTAAATGCAAGAAAGAACCTCAGTTATTCACTTTAGGTTAACACACACACACTCGCTGATACACACTCAGTGACATGTAATATGCACAGCTTCCCAGGCTCCACCTCAGGGAGCACACATCTTCCAAATGGCTTCTATGGAGCTGTGATTTTTAGCAGAACAGCTTGTTTTTTTAATTTTTTTTTTTTACCCGAGTCCCCTATTTTTAGAGTAACTGAAATTATTAAACCCCCTCCCCTTCACCCACACTCCTCATTCTCCTCCTCCTCACCCCTCCCCTCCCTCTCGTCTCTCCTGTTTTGCGTTTTGACCAAAAAAGTCAGAGAGTGCAGCATTTTTCCCCCGTCAGACACAGACCGTCTGGACGTCGAGTTGAAGAAAGACAAGGCTATATTTACAGTCTGACTTCACCCCAAACGGACATACGCACACAGAGACACATGCACACGCTGCTGTAACACGGTCGGGGATGACGCAGAGATGACCGCACCTCAGTACTGTCTGTTTCGCTCTGACCATATTCTACTGGCAGAGATTGGCGGCAGTGGTCAACCTCAGAGGATGCTCTTTCACAGACAACAGCCTGTTACTCTGAAGATGTCATAAGGTCTGACAGATGAGGGATATTTCAGTAAATCATAGTGACTGAACATTTTATTCATGCACTGTTGCTTCTGGTACATCTCCAAAGCATTTTAAATCAAGCCTGTGTCCAGAGACAAAGCAGGCCTAAGGAAGAAATACACATTTTAAGTTTTTACTACTCACTAGCTGACAAAATTACATCAACCTAACTTAGCATAAAATATATATATTGTAATTTCAACAGATGATTACTGAAGAATATCTAGACTTTTTTTAAAGGAGCAGATAAATCACAGTTTACAGTAAAATTCATTTTAAGACAACAACAGCTCAGCAAACTTCAGCTGATTTAAGATTAAAAAAAAATAATAATAATTGAGATAAAATTGAAAACAGCTGCTTATTATGAGCTCTGAATCCGTTGAATCAAGTTCAAAACAGGAAATGTTTGAATAAATAGTTTTTGTGGGAAATATGTTTATTCACTTTCATTCCAAGAGTAAGATGAAGATATCAATACTGCTGTCAGTTGGTTCATGAAGCCCAGAGCTAGTGTCAGGAGATTAGGAGCAGGCTTTAGACATACCATTCTTCTAACATCTCTGAATTTCACTAAGTCACATCTTATTTTTGGCATTTTTCTATTCTCTGTTTAGCAGAAAAGTAGAAGCTATAACTTGTGTTTTCAGGGAAGTTGCATGCTGGACATATTTCTTGGCTGTAACTTTCTGAGGTGCAGTCGTCACGGTGACATTGTCAGGTATGGGATTGTCATGCCTGGACCAAGATCTGGAGACCCACACATCATCTGGAGACACTGCACTGCTGTGTAAACAGATTAAAACTACTGCTCTGCTGTGGTGTTGTTAATGATGTCTTTCAGACATGTTTTTTTTTTTTAATTCTCGGATCTGGATAATGATTAAAAAAATTCCAAATCTGCCCTCCCTCACTGAAAAATCCAAAAACTGGTGAAACCACTAACATTTTGTAATCTCCTACATCAGCACATTAATAACACGCTGTGTAATAGATGTTTCATGTTTTTGCATCACACTTGTGTAACTTGCATTTTAGATCATTTCCTACTGGTTGTAATATTTGCAAAATTACAGCATCTTGAACTAATCTTTGAGTGGAGGTGGACTAAACATCTGATTTCCTCCAAGATTCATTTTCTACCATCTCCAGATTACACTTTGTAAATATTGATGATATGTAGTTATTCTTTTGTTCTCTCGTCCTTCCTTATGTCAAAATCTTTGGATACAAAATACAGATGTTTTTACTTATTTTGCCTGTTTGGCTTTTTTCCTCCATCTCCTGTTCGTTTTGTTGCACTAATTAAGCTGCCTTAACCTAGAATTAATTAGAGATAGTTCTACTTTCCTTTACATGCTACTTCTACTCCACCACATTTACTTTAACAGCTTTAGTTTCTAGCTACTTGTTGCAGGTTCAGTCAGACAATTTAGACAGAATTTGCTGCAAACAAATCTGAACTAGACTTCTTCACATTGTTTAAAATACACTGTTTTCTGAGTGGAATACTTTTACTTTTGTGCTTTAGGTAACATTTACTGCACATACTCTAGAAAGACATTGAGTTCTTCTATTTGTAGTGGAGAGTTTTTCTATTGAAATACTTTTATTTATACGTTTATTTGAGTATCGAGTTTGTATGCCTTATACACCTCTGCTTTTGTCATTACTGTACATAGACTTAATGGCCGGCTGTAAATCCCAGCCTGGACTACCCTGGCTTCCACCTGGCTGCAGGTCTGACCAACTAGAAGAACTGTAAATCTCTGTGTGAGTGCACAAAGCCTTTAAGTAATCACACACAACAGGCATTGTGCTAAATGCCATAAAATATGCTGTGTGTTGAACGACAGGGAACTGTCTTCTTTAATTAAAACATGTAAAGCTGACAGACTTGTTTAGGGGATTATTAAAACAAACAGAACGGATGCTCTTTGGAAATTATGTCAAGAGCAGAAAATCTCTCTTCCTATGAGAAATCAACCATAATAAGTGATCACAGTTTACACAGTAAACAAAGTTGTAAATGTGTACAGATGGAACAAGCTGATGACACAGAGATAATTGTGAAACAAAACACTGGTGATGTACATAATACTGTAATAAGCAGTCACTATGTATTAAATGTTTATAGGCGTTTCCAGCGTCTGTTCATCTCCAGGCAAATCCCTGTTGCTGTTTATGAAAACATCAGACGATTCCTTTTTTACAGCTTTATACACGGCAGCATGAGCATATTGTGATTTTGAATGTGAAAACTGAAAATGAAATTCTTTCGCCCACATCTCAAACCGATGCCGTCAATCAAGTCTTGCATCCGCTCCTTTGATATTATCTGCATGTTTGAACTTCTAAACATAGTCAAATGCACGGGGAAGTCCACAAACTTGCAAACACACACATGAAAACACACTTGAACTTGAGTGTGACCTCTGGATGAATGAACAGTTATTCCTCAGTAAACAATCTTTCCATGTTTTCACCAGAGGAAAGGAATGGGTCCCATAAAGACTGTCATTCACTATTTAATCTTAAAAGGCACACTGCTGAATAAATTACCCATGTATGTGCACACACACACACACACACAGGTTGGGCTCAGGTCCATGTAACGTGGACTGAGCTGTTGATTCTTGGAGCTTAGCGATAGTGCAATTTTTACACCGTGAGAACATGAGAAACACATTCTCAAAGGAGCCCTCTCATTTGCCGTGGGTGTGTAGCCATTTATAGGGGAATGAGGGGACAAGAACACACACACACACACACACACACACACACACAGAAACAGACAATGTTAAATATAGAAGCTACATGTAAATCTGTCGTAGCTAGAATATGAATAGGCAGCGGATGGGGGCTAAAAGGATGTGAAAGGTGTTTAAAATAGATTTTCTGGATTCTATTTTACGTCCTGTAAGCAAACCTCACACATACAAACAGATACATGTCCACACACATCCTCAGCTGTCAGAGAAAGGGAATCGAAATCAGGGGAATGAGTGATTTGGGGCCAGAAAATCACTTTATTTACGTTGCCTTCTCTGATCAGGCATGAATAAAACAAACATTGGGGGGGAGCATGGTGATGGGAACACTGCATCACGACCTAACACATCAACTGTTTGGACTTATGTACATACATATCTCTCACCACAGACCACAGAATGCCAACAGAATATAATATGACAACACATACTCTACTTCCTAGAGACAGAAATAACTGCAACAACACTGAGTATGTGCAGTGGAGCTAGTGAAATATTTAGTAGCTCCGTTAATTTGTCAACATTAATCACAATTGCTAATTTAGAAAGAAATATGTTAAAGGTTCACTGGTTCCAGCTTCTCAAATGTAAGGATTTGTACGTTTGGATAATGAAGATATTAACATAAGATGTCAAAAGTAAATACATAAAACAGTTCCCCTAAATACGGATGCAAATGTGTGTGATTTCTTTACAATCTCATCAGACAGGAAGCAAATTTTAGGTTTGTTATCAGGGACGGTGTAATGTCATTGGCTGTATAGATAAGTCTGACAATCTCACAGTGGAAGCTTGTGGGGGAGTTGCAATATTTTAGACTTTCCATGAAATCTATAAAGAGAAGAAGACATGGGAAACTGGTATTGGACAGATTAAGAGATCGAACAATGTGGACTAAAATGGAAGAAAGGAAGGAGTGAGGAGGCTGAAAGTTGATCGAACTAAAAGAAAAGAGAGTGAGGGGAGTCATCCTAGCCTTCCTAGAGGTTTTAAGTGAGAAAGCAGAGACGGGAAAGACAGTAAAAGGTCGATGGGTGAACCAAACAGACGTCAACCCAGGCTATCTTTATGGATAGATTTTCCAGACTTCCTTGTCAAGTTGAGCTTCAACTTTGACCCAGAGACAAACAACCTCTGACCTTGAAGATGAAACCAGGAGCAGCTCTGCTAGAAGAAGACTCGGTTTACACCATAACCTGGTCTGAACACAGATCATTCTCATAATTGTTCCACTGTTGTGACACAGAACAATCACATCACTTTCCTCTTCATGATGTGTGTGAGCGTTGGTGCACGTGCCCACGCCGAGCTCAGAATCTGTTTCCAGCCGCAATGATCTCATTCATATGAGATGCTATCAGACTGTTTACGGTTTCTCGACTCCCTCGAGGCCACTACAGTGCTTACAAATTGAAGAATCAAGAACAGGTGTGTGTGTACAAGATTGTGCGTGTGTGAATGACTAAAAGAGCCCAGTTAGCCTCTTTATGGAACAGGATTCTCCGTCTCACTCCGCCTTGATTCTCCAGTGCAGGTGGAAGAGTAGCTTCTCCCCTGGTGAAAACCAGGGTGCAGACAGACGCCCAGCCTGTAAACTTAAACTGCATTTTGTCACATATTTAAGAAAGCTGTTGGTGTATTTATGGAAGCAAAGGGGCCTTGGACCCGCTGTGGACTGCCAAAGAAACAAGGGCCATATTGGATTGATTAGGCGGCCTGGGAGAGATGTCACGGCAGCAATCATCCGACTAACAGTTTGGAGGGCAGTTTTTACACTGCAGTTACTCCTTTTCTCTCTTTTATTGTCTTATTAGGGTCAACAGCAGAGAGTAGTGACAGGAAACTTTGGAAGAGAACGAAGGATGATGTGCAACAGAAAATGCAGCCAGACATGATGATTTTTTGTTTGTTTAAAGAAAGAAAAAGAAACTAAACCTGATATTTATTAATTCTTTTTGTCTTTGGCACAGAGAACAAGCTAAAACATGGACTCTTCTGCACCCAGAACATGTTTCCACTGTCTTTTGTTTATGTGACATCAGCTGGGACTCAGAGTGGAGTTTCTGCACAGAATTGATGTTCAGCTTCCTCCTTTTTTCAGGTTGCTTTTCTAGATGTGGTAAACTGTGTAAAGTGACAACAATTTCCCAAAGTACTGCTAAGATTGTGGCTATGTTTATCATGGTAACGTTATGGTTTATCATGCAGTGCTGCCTGAGGGATCGAAGGTCACGCAGATTTATCAGTGGTTTTCCTGAAGTGCCTACATGTTTTTCTCAATATTTTATACTGTAGATTGTATAAAATTAAATTTATTGCAATTCTATGTTGAGAAATATTGTGTTTGAACAGATTCCCTCAGTGTGTGGTGTAAAGGGGTCAGTGACTGAGCCTTTTCATCTTTCTGTATATATATGAACACAACCCCTGTGTGTTAGCAGCATGGCTACACTGTGGAGCATTTCCACCTCTCAAACCACCACATAGGAGACCGTCTGTAGAAAACCAGTGTGTCTGTCTGAACAAGTATTCGTCTTTGGTAAGTTAACTTGTATTGGTTTAAAAAAAACACAGAAATTCTTTGGAATACTGTTAGTATTGTTTCAGCTGCCAAAAATGATAACATTAAAGGATGCTGTCACAGCCTGCACACACATGAGGTGCATCTTTTTTTAAATAGTACTATTGATAACAACTAGTAATTTTTTACATAAGATAGTATTATATAATAGTTTATTTATGCTTGCTATGTATTTATCAGCTCCACTCAGTTGGCAGGTCATTAGGGAATAGTTCTACCAACCTAAAACTAATGATGTTTAACTATAAAGCTATACTAGATGATACAGGGTTTAGGCTGCATCGTGGTGTACATGCTAAGTACTGCAACTGCAATACTGCCAACTGAGTGTAGGTCTTAATACATACATTAATTAACACATACTTTAACTAAGTGCACGCATAGGTGGGAGCTGCTGTTTAAAAAGCACCAATGTTGTAATACAAAATTATAGTAGAACTTATGTTAATACATACTTTAATTGTGCCATTTCAGGAATCAGCAACCAATGGACGAAAAGCTACTGCAGCGTGGGAGCAACAACTGTTCCAATGTGGCTTTCACCACCTGCAAGCAGACTGCAGAATACCTTTTGTCTCAACCATATATCATAACATGTAATATCAACCACCTTTTATAATAAAACATGAGACACTTATTGTTGGTATCCATTTGTTTCCTTTCCATACAGGAAACAACAATCATGAACTGATAATACTTAATGTATGACATACATACACACATTATTTATTGTAGGGTTTTTTTGGAACAGTGAGGATGTTGTTGTGTTGTGTTTATACACTACATCCAATTTATACTTAGCTAAAAGACAGCCACCCATTTGTAAAATGGAGTACATCTCAAACATACACTAAATATAATCATGAAGGAAAATTAACTGTATTACAGGACTTACAGTTCTTTTAGATGATGTTAGCATCGTGTAGCTAACACACACATCCTCTAATGACTTTCTTGAAAGAAACAAGAAGTATAGCATATATTTGAAGAGCTTGTCAAAAATATTGTATGACCTGTGTAGGAACTGCATGTATTTTTATACCATAGACCCACAAGGGTATTTGAACTAACTAGACCTCAAAAGACACAGCAGAACTCTGTGTGTGGTCTAAATTATCCATCTGAGGATAACACACGTTCTCCATGAAGCAAGGCTGTGATATGAACTTTTAATGGTTTGTCAAGTCCTCACCTATAGGTGCAAAAGAAAGTGTACAGTTATACATTACAAACTAAAACAGTAAAATTAAAAGAACATATAAAGTCAGTAAGATGCTATCCTGCTAATTTTAGAAATGTTACTTGAATATTTCATAAAACTATAAACTTTATTTTAGCCTCTGTGTCAACTTTTAGTGCAGTGCTGCAGGCATCAAACTCTAAATTTATATTTACAAAATATAGTTAGGTTGGTTAGTGAAAACTGAAACTCTGTACATTCTACTTTTGTCAGTTAAATAAACATAAATAATTAAGAAACCACATAATATTAGTTTACATTTTAGAAAATGTCCTTTTCTTTGTTTATTTCACAGGTCTGCTCTCAAATGCACCAAGTTTTCAAGATACTGACTATGTAAACTGAACAGCAGATTCCCTTTTAAACAATGTCATTGTGATTATAGCTTTAGAGAAGTGCACAATCCTAAATTTTGGTAAGCTGTTTGTTGATTTTCCATTTTCTGTTTCCTGCAACAGCACACCCACCCCACTCCTTTGCTTGGCTGTTTTTTTAAGTGTCTAAAGACCTTTTACCTCAACGTCAGTAGCAACAGTTTTTTTTCACAGCAGACACTGTGGCATGTAGTAGCATGAAAAGCCCTGATGTAATAAACAGCATTATGCTGTATGCGACTGCATTCCATTAAGGTGAGCTACAGTGCTGTAGTTCCAGGATGCTAGTGTTGTGCATTTTGGCTCATTGTCATGTCTCACTGTGAAACTTGATGGAACAGGGAGATTGTTGATGAAAATTATAGTATCTGTGCTTCTCCTGTCATGACAAATCAAAATTGGAGCTAAATTGACTTAGCATAAATTAACCCCAACTTTACCAGCTCTAATAATATTTTTCACACATTAATGATATAGTATAATGTATTTCCTTCTGAAATGTTCCATTACTCAATGAGTAATACTGAGTTGATACCTCTATTAGCCTAGTTTAAGTGAAGTTTGATAATAATACTTTTGTACTTTTAGATAGGTCAGGTTTCCAGTCCTGGACATTTAGGGTGGATACATTCTACAGTGTGGTAATGATAGTTTGTATTTGCTGTAATCTGAGTACATGTACTTTAGTGTTTTGAATTTTACAAAGAGTCAGTCACAGCAGCAAAAAACAAAAACCCAAAACATGAAAACTTTAGCAACAGCAACTAGTTGGCAACTCATGCACAGCACTGTGTCAACCCACTGCTTCAGTGTACTTCAGTCCCAAAGTTGGCATCATTGGGCTAAATACCCCATTATAAACACTAAACAGATGCATGTCTGTGTATGATTTAATGCTAGCTTACAGCTTCAGTTATTACCGTTTACAGATGGAGTGCTCTGATTACACGGTTAATGTTACTTGAATCCCGCTGACTGCTCCTGACATGAAGCGCAGTGGTTTTGTCAAAAATCGCAATGTTTTTGTAGAATCTCAAATACTTGCAGACTTAGTAAAACAGCTCTAGATTCATTTGTAAGACTTCACTTGTACTTAGACTGCTTCTTCCCTGTATGTAATACTAAGTTATTTTAGATAATTAATTCATCTAAGTCATCAACATGTCTCTTAGACCCCATCCTGACTAGACTGCTCAAAGATGTTTTACCTTATTAGCACATCTATATTAGATCAGATCAATCTTTCTTTACTACTAGGCTATGTACCACATGCTTTTAAGGTTGCTGTAGTCAAACCTCTACTCAAAAAGCCATTGAAATTCTGCCATTGCATGTCAAGAACTTGTGTTTCCTCCTCTCTGTCTCCCTCTCTCTATTCTCCTCTGCAGGTATCCTCCTTCTTGGAGCTGCTTATCTCCAGAGTCCAGTTACTGGTCTTAACAATCTGTCCAGTGTTTTTTGCTGCTTGTTGTTGTCGTTTTTTGGTGCCTGCTGTTTTTTACCTATGCTCTTTCCACTCACCCCAACCAGTCAAGCCGGATGGCCGCCCACCGTGAGCCTGGTTCTGTTGGAGGTTTCTTACTCTAAAGGAAGTTTTTCCTCTTCACCGTCTCGTAGTGCTTGTTAAAGTGGGGCTGTTGTGTTTTCTATATAATTCTGTATACGGTTATATTTTGTAAGGTCTTAAACCTTGAACACTGTAAATTGCCTTGATGCGACTTCTGTCGTTATCTGGCACTGTATCAATCAAACTGAATTGAATTGAACTTTGCCATTGGATAGCTGCTCTGTACAATACAATGACATCTTGACATGTTTTTCTACAAGAGCACAGTCAGTTGGTATGTGATTACATGCCAATAGGAGAAGGTGCAACACACACACACACACACACACACACACACACACTGGGACAGTAACAAGACATTTTCAAAAGCATTTCTGACAACTGTATTGCTTTTAAATGTTTTTTTAAAATACATGAAGTAAGTCAATATAACTTAATCAATTAGTTCTCATTAATAATAACTGGAAGTTAACCACCTCTTAATAAGGCTTATCTTTATTAATACCTGGATGTTGAAAGAATATGTATTGTTAAAAAGTGACACAGAGGATTCTAAAACAATGTTGAACAAATCAGTGTCGTGTCTAATGAGGGGCTTATCTTATCTCCATCAGCTGAGACAACACTGATAGTGTACTGGGCGACACAGGGAGGTGAGGGTTGGGAAGATGGACGAGGTCTTTGGGGACAGCTGGGAAACTGCATATTCACCATTTTCACAAAACATCAACTGAGTACAACATAATATTTTAAAAACAGATAAAATCCCCTAATACCCCTCGTCCTCTTTATCTTTCTTTTGAGTGACTGTTGATTCATTAACGTTATCTGACCACTGCAGCAGGTGAGAAGGGAGCCATGAAACACAAACACACTCACCATTTCCTGAAACGCACTGGCACACACCAAACTTCCTGTGGGAATTTTCTTTCACCTGCCAGCTACATCCTCTGGCTTTGATCGTGTCATTAAAACATCACTCTCTAAAGCAGAAATCACGAAGAGCTACAGAAATTAAGGGATAAAAAATAAAACTGAGAGGGTTATGTGAAGGAAAAAAGCAGAAGGGGAGAAGAAGTAGATAAAGACTTGATGTTACACACGTCAAGAAGAGTGCTTAATTTATTTGGCATGCTTGATTTAAAAAAGTATTATCAACTAAATCTTTAACCTTACCCATCTAAAATGGTTCAGTTGTGCTCTTACATCACATTTGAATATTCTTACAACCGTTAGTGTTCGAGACAGATGACGACTGAAAGTAAACACACAAGTGTTGAACTTGGCAGACATTCTGATTTTAGTTTTGGTCTCTGTAACAGACATATTTTCAAATCTGTATTTAATAGTTTGGTCTTCTTCATACCATTAACACTGACATTATTGAGGTTTCTGACCAACCGTGTCACATGAACTTCATTTTGGTTGCCATATTGAATGTCTGATACTATCTGCTGAGTCTATAGACTGTCGAGTGGACTTTTGTGATGAGTGTGGCCGTTCGTGATGCGTTTCCCCTTAACTTTCGTCTAAATAACTTAACTTTTGTTGATGAGTGGGAAGAAAAGAATCAAGACACTTATTCTAACTGGTGTTATTACTAATTTCCTCCCATTTTGGATCCTGGTCTCTGTTACATTTAGCTAAATTATAAGATGGATGGTTTGTTTCTTTAAGAGTTGAAGCAACACATCAGCCTAATCGATTCCATTGATTACAATGGTAACGATACACAAACTCAGGTTTGCGGTTTGGATTAGGATATAATGCTGCACATTATACAGCAGCTATCCTACTGAACCACCTCCTTGTTATTAATTGCACTTTAATACATGTAGTCCTTGATTCATTCAGAATGTATTCATGATTTTCATGCCACAAAAATTTAATCACGTCTGCTGAAAAACTGGAGGAAGATTGTGGACAAATATTGCAATATACTCTGAACTTCCCACTGTGGCCTCTGCAGCTAACTTTGTTTGTTTTAATGTCATGTGTTCAGGTATTAGTCTCTGTCTTATGCATGTCTTATTCTACTGTTTTTTTTTAATAGCACTTTGCTTTAATGTTGTTTCTTCTTGACTTAGATTTTGTTTGCTTGCCTTGTTCCTCACTTGTAAGTCGCTTTGGATAAAAGCGTCTGCTAAATGACTAAATGTAAATGTAAATGTTTCAGCATGGATCAGACTTCTATAGATCATGTAAATAATTAATGTTTCATGGAACCAGAGGGTACAAAAGACGGAGTCAGACCACATCCAATTCCTTGCTTGTCCTGTACAAACTTGGCCAATAAAGCTGATTCTGATTTTGATTCTACTATATTAAGAAAGATAAATGCTACCGTGTCACAGTCTTTGAACTTAAGTGGATTTTTGTGGGTTGTACTACTGTGTACATCTCTGCAAACACATGCACCTAGTGTTTACAGCACCTCTTCATTAGTTACGACTTTCACATTTGTGTTAGGCTGATCTTTGTATTTTGTCTCTTCAATATCATGTTACTCAATTTAGCTTGTCAACAAAAACTACAGTTATGATTTTGTACAGTATTGACACACACACACACACACACACACACACACACACACACACACACACACACACACACACACACACACACACACACACACACACACACACACACACACACACACACACCAGTGTTATCAGCAGCCAGACCAGATTTGATGAGAGCGGTGTCCCTGCTGATACTGAGGTGATAACATCAGGGCATTAACACATAAACTCAGGGCCAAATGACACTGAATAGGACAAGCGATTACCAGCCAGTGTCATCAAAACATTCCACACAGTCGCTTTGCAGCCATACACACACGTGATCTCTTAGTCCATCAGAGGTGTGTGTTTTTGAAATCGTCCTGTAATGTGTCCAATGTGTAAGGTAAGACAGGAATAATGTAAATAGAAAGTGTGTGTGTGTGTATTAAATGTGCACATGTTCATGTTGAACACAGGAAACAGATGCCTCACCCCTGGCTATGAGAGAAAGTGTGAGAGAGAGAAAGAGAGGGAGAGGGGTTGTGTTTGTATTAGTGCTTTTCAGCAGGGATACTGCAGTCTTGTGGCTATTGTTCCACAATGTTTAACAGTCGGACACCCAGAGGGGTACGCAGGTAATAAAGCAGTGGTGCGGTTCGGCCATTTTCAGTGATTCATGCTGACCGTTGCAAATTCTTTACATATGGCAGTCTGTGCATGAAAGGTTCTCGAGAGAGGTTCTCAAAGTCAGCACTTTTACCCTATGAAAGGAACTGGGGAAGCTGGTACAGTAGCTGTGCAGAGTTAACTTATGACACATACAGGTACTAACAAGGAAACCTAATGGAACCCACAAGTCTGTGAAAGTTGGTTGTGGCTGTGGTTTTCTGGCTTCAGCTCATGTAAGTGCTAAAAATGAACATTTTCAAAACAGAAAAAAAGGCCACAGCAGTTGGCAGCTGCAGGAAGCTGCTTGATTTCTGCATGGACAGGTGTATCACCTGGGACAGTCCCTGTCACAACGTTAGAGTAAAAGTTTGTCTAGAACTGCTTCACAAGGCATTTCTTATTTCCTGGTCACAGACAGTGTATGTAAATTATAGTCATGTCTTCCTTTTAACTCCCTTGCTCTCATTCTCGCATCCATCTGTCACACCTTGTCCCTCCCAGCGTTAGTCACTCCATATTCTGTCGTTCGACACATGACTTCCCTGCCAAACTAAATGGATCCATCGCAGTGATGGTGCCTGAGGGTGCACTAACTCTGCCCTTACACTTCTTCTCCAGCCCTTCCTGTGGAGCTGCAGTGGGAGTCGTTACAGGAAGTCTTCATCTCTGAGGACGGCCCACTTCCTTCAGAGAACGAGGGATGAAGTTAGGGTTAAAGAATTACAGTGTGACTGGTGAATGCTGCTCCCACTTATCTTTCTTGCAACATAACCATTTGTAATAACCATATATTCAACCTGCTCTTATCATTGTGTAATTTCTTATCTATTAACATCAGGGACTCTCAAGACCAAGGGAGGCACAGAACATTTATTATTATTAGTATCATTTAATATTAGTTATTCTGTGTTCATTTTAGTGATTTTGTGTCTATTTTAGTCTCTTTTTTTCTCCTTGTGGCCATTTTAACTGAGCCCTGAGAACTATTAAATATGTATTCAGTATAATATTATAATAACACTCACTTCATACAGAGGCTATGTATAGGGCACAGGCTCAGGGGCACAAGAAAAATTCACCATGAGCTGCAGAATCCAGTATGATCACAGCTCACTGGGATGCTGGGCTGGTCAATAAGAGTAATTAAGCAGGCAGAGGAAAGACAGGCTGGTCATTTCTGCTCCAAAGGAAGCTCCTGCTGAGGGATGGTTAAGATTAGGTAACAGGCTCAAAAGCCAGATTAAATAGGTGACATCTGGGAAGTAAACAGGTGGGTGGTCATGTGTTTGATGCATGTGGGCATGTACTGTAGATACAGTACTGGCACATTTTATCCAAAAACTCATTGTTTCCTCATCACAGTTGAGTGTAACGTCTGTCAAACTCTTGGTAATGCTGCATAAATCAGTGGAACCACTTAATATTTCATCTGCTGTTGCTGGCCAAAGGCCCTGGCATCTACAACCATGAATTTCCAGTATTTTCCTCAAATGTATGAGCATGCATAAACACTCTGAGTAATGAAAATGTGCACCTGCAAACACGCACTGCACATCTTAAGCATGCACACACATTAAAAACTATAAAGTTAATACAGCAGTGCAAGACAGGGTTAAACAATTCATCTACTCAGCAACCGGCCTCTGAACAATAGAGCCAGTGTGATCAGAGGTATGTACTATGAAAAAAATACTCTGTCACTCTCATTCAGTTTCTCTTTCCCAAACATAAAACACACATTCTGTCTGTACATAACACATTGTTGTACAAAAATATCTAAACACACACTGGGAACAGCTCTATCTATGGATGCAAACGCACATAAAACTTCACAAGAAACAAAAGCACTTTCTGTATGCTAGCGACAGTTGGCAGGGAACGCAATACAGAACAAACGACAGGAGTGTTTTAAATTTCCCTGAAGCACACTCACTGAGACTGAGGGAAATATTTTCCTTCCTATCACATACACAATTGCCTGAGGGTGTTTCCCTGAATCTAAATATTCAAAGAATCCTTTGTTTTGATAAGATAACAGTTTAGGCTCAGAGGGAGGCAGCAGCTTGAGTGAGGCCCTAATGCAACAACAACAATGCCTCTTTATGTATCAATAAACTCTGATAAAAGGCGCTCTCATCATTTCTATGAGTTATGGTGTTCCTCTGATTGACACCCTTGATGGTGACTTTTAACCCATATTTGTATAATAATGTGACTTAAGGCTCCTATTTGAAGAAGAATGGGGAGTTTTATGACATGAGCATTTTGTGACATTATTTTCTACTAAAAAAAAAAAAAAAAACAATCTGTCACACACACACTTTTGAAATAGGGTAGTGATTTATGCAAATACCAAAACGTAAACTGATGGCAGCTGGCAGGTGGTAGTCTAGTGACACGAAGACCGTTAACAGAGCCCCAAGAACACAATGTATGTGTGTGTGTGTATATATATATATATATATATATATATATATATGTGTTAAAGTGTCCCAGGACAAGACACTATACACTGCTCCAATCATCAATACAAGATCTTAATGAAAAATTCATGCAACTCTGGACGAGAATAAATGTTGTGACATCAGAACGATGCCATGGTGAATGCGTGGTGGTCCAACGAAATATTCTGTGGACGGCCAGTGTATTATATTATTATTATTATTATTATTATTATTATTATTAACATTTCTAACAGGCCATGCATTCTTTTGTATGTTAGTCTGGATCTGCAAAGAAACTATATTGCTAAGACAAATTTATGTGTAAAAATCTCAAATGTAGTGGAGAAGAAGAATAAAGTAGAATATATTTAAAATATATATAAATAGTAAACTATTGGAGCACTGTAAATTCAATTTCTCACCTCACGTTTATGTTACAGGATTTGTACAACCTGCTTTAGTGATGTATGTAATTAATGTAATGGCATTACATTTAACATGTTTGAAGTCAGAGTGGGAGGTAGATGAGGGAGAACAGGGGAACAAAGATGCAGATCTGGATGAGGTTAACCTTGAGCGGACCTTGCGAGTGGGTGGTATAGAACCAGACGGGCTTTTTTTTTTTTACATACTTGAGTTTAAACCTCATTAAAACCCAATTATGCAAAATAATAATCCACGCCAAATTAAACAGAAACTCACAATCAGCAGCTCTGCCTTCTACCAAAATAAAAATGAAAGGCAATCATTTTGAAGAAAGGAAATATGATCTTGAGTAACATTTTGTCCTCAGTGTGCATGTGCTTGTGTGTCTCAGCAGAGAGGCTGGTTCCCAGGCTTGTGGACCACCAGAGTGAGCAAGTTGAGCTCAGAGGCAGTAAAAGCCCCAGGCGCTGTCAAAGAGACAAGCTGTGAGTTCAGGACTGGACCGGGTCTTCTTTCAGTGGTGCATTTTATGTGATGAACACAAGGGGCCATGTGTGAAAGTTAAGGGAGACCAATTGCTGGGATTACAACAGCCTCAATGAATAAAGCAAGTGGCCATAAAAGCACATGGTAGTAATTAGGCCACACCGATAAGCATCTACAGTATGTTCCTCTGCCTTTCTTGCTCAAGTGCACACCCACAGAGCTATTTTAAAAAGTGATGCACAACAGGCATCTACAGATAAGCATCTGATAAACACACACAACTTACAAAGAAAGGAGAAACACCTGTGGCACTGACATCATACAGGTGTGGTGACAGCTAACAGCTAAATGCATGACTGTCTTTATGCTAAAAGGCTCCATTAAACTATTTTCTGTGCCTAAATAAACACTAATTGCTGAGTTACGTACACACAACCGACCGTTGAGCTGCAACAATTATTCAGCATGACTGACAATGTCAGCAACAAATTACTGAGTAGTATCTCTTGTTGATTCTGTAGTCGATTTATAAGCCTGGATGTGGCACAGAGTCAGGATGATTCAATGTTAACATACTCCGCATTAGCGTGAAAGTTTACAGCCGTGATCGGTTCAGAGGGAATATTTCTTTATGACATGTTATAACACACCCTTCATATCCGGAGCCGTTAGCAGGTGCTACTGTCTGTTTAAATGCATAAGAAAAATCCATAACTATTGCTTCAACAAAAGCAATAGTTCAACAAAAACGAGCAGTGTGTATTTCTTCTGCACCTGCTCATCAACACCATCATAGTGAGTTTATCTTTCCTTGTTTTATGGCTTCAAAAGTCAGAGTTATGGCATAGAAATGTTCTACTGCACTATAAATATTAGTGACGTTTATTTCACAGATTGAAAATGTAACCAATAAAACAAGAAGTGGAAATATTAGTTATGTCTCAGTATTGTATTCAAATCTTTAAACTGCTCATTAAAACAAAACAATACAAGCAAGGCAGTGTTCCTATGGCCATTGTCCTGACAGGGAAGACTGTAGAGAAAAAAGTATTTAAATAACTTCCAAATGACAATTCAGTCAGAAACGAATATACAAATAAGATGGGATTCATACTGCTGCTTTTGTCTGTTATTACTGTGGCCTTACTGCTCTGATAATACATCATAATTACCTTTTACCTTTTCTAAAGTGCAGTTGCTTTAATGATCAATGAGCTGCTGCTAAATCATCTTATCTTCATCATTAAATTTATACAGAGAAGCTATTATAAAGCTTACTTGAACTGTTAGCACGATTCATTGTCACAGAATTGCCATGAATTGTTCAAAAGTACAAATGGGACATGAGACATGACATGCTACAGCAGTTCAGGTTAAACCTTGCTGACAATGATTTGTACTCTGAAAGGAGCAGTGTTGTTCATGTCTCGTATGAAAATTGTTAATGCACTGCTGCACACAAAACCTACAGTGACTTTAATATCTGCTGTACAAGTGCAGCTCGTCTCACTATACTGGTGTACAAACACACATTCCTGATCCCAAATCCAGATGTAGACCCTAAAACAACCCAGTGACACACGCAAGTAAGTGAAAACACCACAACCTGCTTGTTCATTAAACCAGGGACTGACACTAACGGGTCGAATCAGTACCATGTGTCACGCAGGGAGCCTCCCTGCCCTCTGCTTTTCAATATAGAGGGATGAACTTCAGAAAGGACGGGCTGACGAGATACATATGTCTAACACTATATAACCACATGTGAGTGTACAGCAGCAATCTCTTTAGGTCAGGGGTCTGAAATGTTTCAGCTTGAGATCCAAATTATGTCTTTAGAGCGATGCCCTGGAGTAAGACTGATGAAAAACACAGTTTTTGTTCTAAGAAGACAGCGAGAAACTGATGCATTCATTGACTTAAATTTGTATTTCTTTACTGCAGAAATCGGGGTTCTTAGACTATAAAACCTTAAAGCCAGCGTGACTGACAAGTACAAAGTTTAATCTAGACGGCTAGATTTTTAAGCACACATTATTGCTGTGTAGGCACTTGAGCCGCTCTTCTTCGGAATGTCTTTGTTTTCCACAGGGAAACCGTATCCCCAATATTCCTACCTCCGTTAAACCATCTCAGAACGCCAAAGAGAAAGTGAGTCCAACCCGCCCTAAGCATACCGCTGGTCTCCTTCTTATTGGAAAACTGGGATAGTGCACAAGGGAAATACCTGGCATATTCCCAGAACAAAAAGAGCAATCTAGACATCAGGGGCAAAAAGGAAAATATATTAAGTTAAAATTAAAGACATTTTTGTCATATTCAATCTGCAAAGTCAAAAATCAGAATCAGATGAGGTTATCCAGGCAGCAGAAACAAGAGGAGCTGGGTGATACTTTCAGCCTGGTTTGGATACAGCTCTAAGCGGTTCAGACACATATGTGAGCGCATGTGTGTTTAAGTCTGAAGTGTGTTGTGACTTGTGAGTGGTGTAGACATTAAGTGGCTGACATTAGACATCCAGTCTTTGCGGGCTGGTCCACTCGCGTGCCTCATGATATGACTGTGTGTGTGTGTGTGTTTTCCAGAGCGGGCACCTGTGTCATATAAATCCGCCATGAGCTTGCTCCCGTAGCAGTTCTACATTTCCAATAACAGTCACAGAGAGCTCGAGGCGAGGGGTGGAGAGATGGCTACTGTACATTGCTGTAATAGAGCACAGCTGTGTGTGCACGAGTGCGTGTTGTGTGCACGTGCGTCAAGATATTCAGAGAGGTTCCACAGATGAAATAGTTTCTAAGGGAGGGAGAAAGTTTGCGAGCTGCTTGTAAAAGTAAGAAATTGACATTCGATTGTATTTGGCAGCAGCTGAAACAAAGGAAATCAGTCTTTGATGGAAAACCAAGAACGAGACAAAAGATGTCTTACTGCCTTTGTCTGCTTACAGTGCCGGCTATCTCTCCATCTGCCCAAGACACCATTTAGTATATTCTGTAAAACAGAATGACTAAAAACGTAACTGCTTCCTGGAATATTAACTGCTGATATTCTGTCTCATGGAAAAGATTTCAAAAGTATTGATGCTTGTTATCTGGGTCTTATACATATAACCAGACCAAGCTGTATTGCCACTGGCTTGCTGATATATTCCTCATATATATTTCAGCATTATGTGACGGCAGTGACTGTTTGTTTAATATGAACGAGTGAATAAGTGTTAGGAGATAGGCTTGGTCCTAGTTATGTTTTGGTTTGCATATGGGAGATTAAGGAAACAAATCATCACCATCACAGTCTAGCAGCAGGCTGTGTGAGGGCCCAGGATGCCCCTCTGTGTTTTAACTTTGTGGTTTCACTCTGGAGTTCTTCTTCTCTCCTGGGAAATAAAAACATTCTTGTTTTCCCTCCAAATGAGCATTCTGGGGGCAGCCAGATGTGCAGGAGGGGAGGAGGAGGAGGCTTCTCTCCTCTCAGACTAAACTCAGGGGTTGGGCGAGGGGTCTTCCAACACCAGCTCCACTCCTCCAGGAGAAGCAGCCCACAACCTCGCCTTTAGCTTATGACCCCTCACCCCTGACCTAAGGGATGGAAAGAGGAGGAGGGGGGCACTGTGAGGACCTCAGAGAATGTAAACAGCCAATCGCCACATACAGAGAGACTTTTGGGTCTTTTTCTTTTACTTGTTTGCTGGAACTAAACCAACAGATGATGCAGATAGAGCTCTTTTTCACTTTATCTGCAAATAGCCATACTATGTGTGCATGTACATGTATTTCTATCTTTTATTTTGGCCTTAATCTCTCCCTGAGGCAATTGAGAAGATTACGTCAGTCCAGTCCAGTCTATTCCAGCCTGCTGGATGATGAGGGGGAGAATACCTTCAATCCTATCGGGACCTCGCTAGAGACCACCGGCTAACACAGAGAAGCTGTCAAGAGGAGGAGGACATGGGTTCGAGCCCTGAAACATGGGTGGAGAGACACAGAGATGGAGGGAGGGGAAGATGTGGGGAGATAAGAAGATGAGGGAGAGTGAGATGGAAAGGCGGAGGGGAGAGGGAGGATGAGAGGAGTTAGCAAGAGGATGATACAAGAGCAAGGGAGTTAGGTCTGAAGAAAGAGGAAGGAAAAGGAGGAAAGCAAAGATGGAGGAGTTCTCAAGGGAACAAACTTAGTACAGGACGTCCTAATGTGAAGGAATGCTACTTCGCTTTCTTCAACGTTCCCTCGATAACCAATTTAACTCTCTGTAAAAACTAGCTGAAACTCAGAGTGCCTAGTTCAGTCCTGTTCAACAAGGGGGCACAGGTATGCATTTCTCTAGCATCTCTCATTTTTAGAGCTAGGGAAATATTGTTTTTTCATGCAGCTAGAAAAATAACTGGTCTGCCAACATGAGCTAAGTGAGAGGGTTTGATCGTAATATCAAGATACTTAAAATGTGAAACATGTTGTCTGTTCTGGTCTGAATACAAAAATGTTTAGATATCAGAATGGAAAAATCAAAACTGGGCTGAACAGCCCGTCTCCTGATTGCTTTCCTGATCTCTTTGTGCCTATGGCACGTCTTTGTATTCTCAGTAAGGTGAGCGGTACACAGAGATAATTCAGCGCGCTTTCAGGCGGTCTCTCCTGTCCGGCATTCCTGGTGTTGCATCCAGTTGTTCACACAAGATGAAGAAGAAGCCATTTCAGAAAACTGAGGATTTTCCTCGGTGCGTTTTCTGTCTTGTCCTGCACGCTGCACAGAGTGAGAATGTCTTTGACACAGATATCCTCATATTGAGCACTAGCTCCAGACAATGCCTGGACCTGATTCAGGGTTAATATGTGAAAAAGGCTTTACAGGAGTCCGTTTTGAGTCCTCGCTGATAAAGACTAAAGCTTCATAAAGACTCACCTAAGCCTTTATTAGTCCTGTAAAGGTGCTATGCTTAAACATTTAGCTTGAATAAAATAAAGTAAATACTTAAGTTGTTACTCATTTATCACTGACATTTGGTTTTCTTGTTACAGTGCATTCCGTCTACACACTGAAGTAAACAGATAACCTCTGTTTTCTACCTCTGGGTGCAGGTCAATGACAAAGCTGTCCACAGGGCAACAGTCCAAAGTTACGTTCACAATCACTCACCCTAACAGTTGGGAGATTGTTGAGAGTCAGATAGCTGGCATGGTATTCTTCTCGACAGGAAGCCACTCTTTTCTCCATACTCCCAGACCTGGCATGTTAGGAAATCAATGCACTGCCCTCATAAAAGCCCTCACTTCCTGTCTATACAGGAAACAGTCACTCACTTGCTTGCTCCTGATATCCTGCAGGTCTCGGTCTGTCTGTGAGATTGTTCTGCCAATCAAAACATGTTTATCAATGAAAACAAGCACAAGAATGCGACCTTATCAGTACGTCATTTGTTGTCTGAGTGCGAGTGCTGAGATTGAATCATGTTGTGTGATGAATGTAGTGTAAGGCAATAAAAGCCAATGAGACAAACTTTCCAATCACAGTCACTTCAGTGAATGTACACAAAGTTCAAATCAGACATCATTCTCTCCGATACACATGCGTAGTCTTACAGAAACTGACTTTACAGCTTGCCTTTCTTACATTTTTATGTATTTATGTTTCCACAGTGTAATTTTCCCTTATAATTGATTCTTCCCTTCACTCAACCTGACCTGTACATTTTCCCTTTGGGAAGTGACTTACCTGTCACAAAAAACAAATTAGCCCATGTAAAACAAAATGGAGCACTAATCTACTCCTGCCTTCTGCAAACAATCGGCACCCGGTGCTAAAGTTTATGTGTGAAAGAGAAATGGCATGTTTTACACGGACAGACAAAATGCTCAGTAGCATCAGTCTTGTGGGAATCATTTTATTCTCCCTACCATCACTAACCTCTAAAATGCTTCCATATTACTGAGTTCCACCAAGTCCCACACCAGAGGTGCTAATCCAGCCACTGTTATAAACCAGTTGGATAGTTGTCAACTCTGTTTCCTCTTCAGGTGAAATATACCCCCTCCCTCCAAATCAATTACCCCTTCTCTCTTCCATCTGCTCAGATCTTATTTATGGACTGAACCTGGAGCCTGGGATTATGGCAACATTTGACCTACCACCTCCGACCCTCCAAGACGACCCCATATGCCATTAAACCAACTCTCTCCCGTTATTACCCAATCTGATGACTCACTTAAGGGGGATTCCAGGTAATATGAGAAGAAGATGGTAGATCTACCTGCTATAATAGCAGCTGAGGAAAATGGCTGCCAATTAGAGGCAGGAATCCTTGACTAACTGAAACGTTTGGGATCATCAACAGATCTTGGATGAACTATCACTTTACAGCACTGTGGTTTGCCACCCAGTGATACCTCATGCAACATCTGCAGCATGAGAAAGATCAGATAAAAGTCATTACAGCCTAACACAGTTCCCACTTTGTCTCCAGTTTTTGTTTTGATTGGGGAAAGCACTGGGATTTGTCTGAGTTTTTAAATTTAGCAGCTCAGCAATAGGATCTTATCTCATGTAACTTCTGCAATGAGTATATTCTTGCAACACAACTTTTGGGTGGGGAGAAAATAAAATACACAGGGGATGTAAGATATAAGCATTAGTTAAAATTAAGCAGAAACTGAACAAACTGAAATTTCTGCAAACAACAGCATAAACCGAAAATGAGCTTCAACAGCAGTTAAGCTGAATTGTACTCTTTGCTAACAAAAAGTCAAAAGGGAGAGTTGCAGCCACCTGGACTTCGCCATGTTTATTATTACCATTATCCAGTGGTAATGGAGAAAAGTTGAAACAAACACTGGTGCACCTGTTGATTCCACCCCCAGGGAAATGGGCCCACAAACTCTCCAGCTATTTCCTCTGGCCTTGGGGTGGTTGAGCAGGACTGGCAAGCAGAACCAGATGATGGGTTGTTTGGAGGTTGTGTTCAGGCCGAAAGGGCAGAGGTACAGAGTGTAGTGTAGGGTGCAGTGGCCATCAGGGAGGTATAGGCAGGGCTAGAGGTCAGAGGGGGGGGTGCAGGACCACACCCTGCAGGACAAGATGAGGGTAGGAAGGGGGGGGGGGGGGAGTAGAAGAGGACCAAAGTCCTTCATGTGAATCTGTTCCAGACCTGGAGTTAAATCACAATATATTGGATCCAGACATGAGGAGGAGTGTCCCTATCTCTGTGTGACTCATTTAGACACCACAGCTGAACTCAACAAGTCTAGGAACATTGATGCTGACAGTCAGAAGATAAAAATCATACAGTATTGTTGCGTATAATGTTCACAGGATTATTTTAAACAACTTTGGTTTTGTATAAATGGAATTAAGTGTGTCAGCACTCTGAACTTAGTAATTTAGTACCTTATTGGTACCCAAAGCACAATACAATGTTAGAGAAGCTGGAGGAACCAGGGATAGAACTGCCAACCCAGTGATTGGTGGATGGCGACTCTCCCTCCTGAACATCAGCCACAGTCTGTGCTGACAGACAGTTGGCAGCAGTGCTGTAATGTAAAAGTATAATGACTGCTGTAACTGCAAGACAACTGAATGACCTACATGAGCAGAGCAGAGCAAATACATGGGAATGTGATGTGAATTTTAGATTTAAGAAATTCACATCAGCCATCAACTAACTGGCATTGTCAGAAGAAAGAATACATTTAAATGTTTAAACTCTGTTGAGTGTTTTTCCACAGGCTCCATTCACCACCTAATGCAAACAGCACCTAATGGATGCTAATGGAAAAATGTTTGCTAAACTAAACAATTTTTTCCCAGATCAGTACTGTTGTGTTATTATTACCAATATGAGTTATAATCAATAGTGTGAAATAATTAGTTATAATAACCCTTAAGGTCTGTTCTCTGCGTTATTGTTTCACCATGTTCACTTTATCCATCATGTACCTCTGGGCGTCCAGGCTTGGAGCAGAGATAAAACCGTCAGCATTCACTGATAAACACAAAGACTCTCCCTCAACCCACCCGCCTGCTTTCTTTCAGTGTGAAAATATGATTCCCTCACCCTCATTCTCATCATCCTCCACCAACTTTTGGTCCCTCTCTCTTCTCCCTTGCTGTTCAGTGCTGCAGAGAATTAGAAAACATAACATCACAGACGTCCACTCTTACGGAACACCCAGGTCGCACTCTTTTCCCCTACCCGTCCCTCTGCTCCACCACCTCTGAGCTTTCTCTCACACAGCAGGCCCTTTCTTCTCCCTGGCCCATGGATCAAGATGAGCCAAGTCACCAACACACCACACCGATGAAGCAAGGCCATAAAAAAAGAGCCCTGAGCTGTGGGGAAAGACCGGCTGGAGAAATTGAGCATGGCAGCACTAAATCCATCACAACATGAGGGACATATAAATATAGATTGAAGAAACCAGAGAGAAGAAAAAAGGAAAGGAAGTGTTGGTGGAAGAGGGCACTGGGTAGAGAAGAAAATGTAACTTAAGGCTATCTACTATGCAAATATCACAAGAATTATGATTGTTAGGACCAGTTTGTGACGCATGTTTAGTAGTGACAACAACACAGAGATAACATAAGGCTCCTTTCTCAGTAATGCTAGACCAAAACTGTATTCAGACTGATAAATATAGCATGGAAAATTGCAAATATTCCCCTGGCACTGTGTGGGTGATGATGCAGGTCGCTCAGTCAAAATGCAAAGTAAAGATCAGTCTAGAAAGTCCAACGTAACGCTAATTTCAATACCACAAAAGTCAAGTAATTTTTTTTTGTAGCACTTTTCACTTTTGAAGTTGAATCATGACTCAACTTTCAGATCATGACTCAACTTTCAGATAACTTCAACTGGATGACAAAATCATAATAACATCATATGATGTCAAAGGTGAACTTTTACAGTCACAGATTGATTTTGTCCCCAAAACAAAGGCCAAGCAATAAAAACCACATTGGCTGTAACACACATATACTGTATATTCACAACATAACTGAGGAAAAAAGTTTTTGAGCCTTTGCTTTAACTATGAAAATAGTGCAACTGACAGAACACCCCATTGGCTGATACTGTGAGCCATGGAAGTCAACTGACAGTTAAGGCTTTAACTGTGGGACCAATGGAGACAAAGAAGCAAGAATCTGTTTGGGTTTTCACTATGTTAGTGGGTAAGGGGGCTCATTAAGTGATTCATCAAATCATCGGTGTGGGAACGAAGGCCACTTTGTGCCACTGGGCCCTGTGACAGAGCCTGTCATGGTCTCTCTGTCTGTCAGTGAGTGTGGGGCCTCAGCACTGAAAGATAGTTTGTGGAGGAGGGTGCACTGACAGACAGGACAGGAAAAAGGCCAACAGTCCAAATAGAGTATAACTGAGAATGGAGGGACAGGGTTGAAAATGAGAGGGAGGTCAGAGAGGAAAAGCGGAAGACTAATTGACAAAGGAGAGAATGGTATGCTGTTCCATTTTAAGGAGGGGAGCTAGAGATGATTTACAAGAGCTGGGAGAATCCCTCCAAACACGATCTGACCAGACAGGAGCACAAATCACTGTTCAGTGGACGGCTGTCATCGCTACCATGAACTAATCCTCCTTTTTCAAAGCTGTGGCATGTGCTAAAGATGATACTTCAAAAGACTAGTTACATTACAAATGACCAATCCATTATGCTTCTTCTCCTATTAATACTTAAACTTGTGAAAATCGCGTGGTTTCAAAAAGACTGCCATCTCTTTGCTCTCCCACCTGTGCAAGGAATTCCCTCCCTGCCCCTATCTCATATAACACATTGCATTTGTATGTCTCTGTGTGTCTTGTGTGACAATGAAGGCAGGTTAGAGAATGGCCAGTGAACAGAAACATTACTCTTCAAAGCCGATACCAGCCTCTCGACCCTGGCACCAGCTTCATCGCTACGGAGATTACCAATCCTGATTTATGACCCGACCCCTGGTCATATATCCTGCTGGTAATATCACTCAAACATGCCGACAGACACACACCTGTCTCTGGCCAGCTGTGAAAAATCACTTTACAAATGGTGTCAATCCGTCTCTGGCATGCCTGGATGTGTCTGGCCAGGTCTTCTAGGTACTCAGCCAAACTCTTCTTTCAGGCTGGCACTGTTACAAACAGCTGCCAAATACTATTGCATATGCAAAGTTAACGGAACCGGTCAAACCATTTTACAGTGTATAGTGGAGACTGGTATTGGGATTTATACAGTTTTGGCCGTTGTTTTCTGTCAGTGAGAGTGTCAGACATGATAGCTGCTGATTATGAACACCAGATACGTGAACTGCAGGTGAAAATTTCACATGAAGAATAAAATTATTTTAATGTTTACATGTATGTAATAATACAGAATTTCCCTCCAAGAGCATCAATGGTTGTGTTGACACCAGATGCGCTCGTATGAATTTGTTTTCTTCACACATTCAAGATGTTTCCTGATGTTAATGAACTCTTTCATCTTTGACTGAAGCCCCTGTTCCCTTTGGGACATTTGAGAAGACTGCCAACTAAAGAAACTACTGTGGTCCTAAAAATGAGAGTGACCTCTGACCTAGGAGTTGGAGCAGGGTGGGGCATCATAATAACCCTAACACTCCTGCAGCAGCCGGGATGTCACGGTGAGTATAAAGCCACCACATGCAACAACAAATGGCAGACGTCAGCCATGTTGGTCTCTGATACGAATGCACACTTCTTCACCTCAGAGTTGACAGACAGAAGGCTCCAGAGCTGTAAAGAGATTGAGAGAGGAGGGTGTGGAGTTGGGGGGTCATGAGCTGTCTAACCTCCACCAACCTTAAACCCTAAACAGACAGTGTAACAGAGAGACGACAGATGGAGGTTTGTGTTACACACACACACCAACACGCATTCTCAGGCACTCACACAAAAATTCACCTAGTAGGCATGATTTACAATCTCTGAAGCCACAAACACACCAGACACACTTCAAACGTGTGTCATGCGTGAGCCATGTATCATCATAACATGGGTACAGTCGGTACATATAATCCCTGACAATTACATCAGGTGGGATTCACACACTACTAAGTAAAATATCCCTATATTAGTAACGTCCAGATTTACTCTCAATTAGACCATGAGTGTTTCTCTCTGCCATAAAAAAATACTAATTCCTATATCTAGGATGATGGGCCCCATGTATTTGTCTCATATTAAGCAGTCACAAACAAAACAACAGAGAAGTGCAAAGGATTTTGGAACTGCATTTAAAAAAGCAGTAAATATAGCTTTTATAGCCCAGGTGGTCAACAGAAATAAACTGATAAAGGTTTTTATACTTCAGAAGTGTATGAGCAGTCTTCTAAAAGAAAAGACAAAACAAAACATGTGTACATCAACACCTGGCAAGCTTGAGTATTTGACAGACGCGACTTCTGTGAAGAGATGTGCCGTTTACTGCCAGTCAAAGGAAAGACTCAGAAATTATTGTGGGTGAAAAATTAATAACCTTCAATTGCATGAAAACAAACGATAGACAATAAACAGCAGAAGGTAAAAATGTGCAGGGGGCATTTTAAGATGTGAAACAAAGACAGCTACAGATGTTTGTGTGCTCTCAGGTAATTGTTGAATGTGTGTCGACATGCTTTGCTGCAGGCGACTTGTCATCAGTTCTGTCTGTAGCAAAGTGGAGTATAGCAGAGTAGACAGAGAGGTGCTAATACTCAAACAGACACAAGACTCTCAGCTCAGAGATGAGCTGCAAACCCGTCACAACTCACTAGGCTGCTTTCAGCACTCCGGATTCTGCTGGAGGCATCTACATGCCGTTAAAGAGCACAACACACACACACACACACACACACACACACACACACACACACACACACACACACACACACACACACACACACACACACACACACACACACACACACACACACACACACACACACACGCACGTACCCTCAGTGACAGGTATCTTTAATGTGCACGAGGTCTGAGACAGAGGCGCTCTCTGTCTTTCCCTTTCGCACACATTCACCTGTCTTCACTTAACCAGCAAACACACTGTAAATTGATAAAAGGCTACTGTAAAAGCTCAGGGTGACGCAAGCCTGCAGCAACATTTCAAACACAGCACAATAAAAAAAAAAAAAAAAATCACATCTACAAATGAATAAAGAAAAGTCACATTCTTACCTAGAAATGACAGAGAGATGGTGAAACCGAACCAGCGCCGGCAGCAGACATGAGACCGGAAAGGAAAACAAAATAAAGGAAGTTAGCAGGAAGTAAAATCCTATTTATTTTGTCTAGAAAGCCGAAGAGAATTAGAGCTGAGGCATCAGCAAAGAAGTGGCACCTCAAATCTCACTAAAGGTAATTTCCCATAATATAAAATCACATTTTTATATATTGTTCAGTAAGAGCTAAGTCATCATGTACTGCATAGTCGCTTGTATCTGCTGAAGTAAAATACTGTTTACCTCAATACATGTGGAGGTGAATGACATTTTATTTGTATCACTGCCTTTAAGTGTAGTGTCTCCAAAAAGTGTGCTGTATTAATTGGGGCCACTTTAGCTACAATGCTAATAGTGCCAAGAGTGGGACTCTGCATTTTAGAGACCTATCAATTAAATAGGCCGTCCGTGACGGTTCTGTTGAACATGAGATAACACGTGTCAGAAATACATTTCACACTATTTTCAAAGCAATAATAGCAGATGAATGATGAGTAAACTTACACATTTACATGATTTAAACTCAAACTAAGTTGTTGTACATCCACTACAAAATGTTATGGTTGTCATAGATCCTAATTTCTGCAATCAATGTATTGCAATACAACATAGTGTACACAGGAGGAGAAACAGAGAGAGTCTCTTCAGGACCACAGAGGTATGTGGTTTAGGTTAGGGTTAGACGTCTGTGTTATACAACTTCTTTACAATGTAAACAACAGTAAGGTGTGGTCCGTTACATGTACTTAAACCTTACAGTACACAAGCCTTAAATAATGCAAACAACATACTCGATCATTAACCTTTACTTTCTCTTCCTGAGCAGGATGATGTGGCTGTGGGATGAAGATAGCGTCACCGTAACAGGGTTCTCAGTATCAAACTAAAATAATCAGCTCTAACTTTATCACAGTAGGTGATGTTTTGTTTGGTAGGTTTTTGTGTTGTATAGAAAGAGGTGACTTTAACCTCCATCACTATGATGTCAGTGGTCAAACAGCTCACATGCAGAGAGTATCACGCAGTTTCACCACAAATGTCCACTATTGTGCTCACATAACATCAATAATCACTGTCAGTCCTGTCTCAAGCAAGCTAGTTCCACCTCATTGGCCATGATTAATTGTCTACCACGTTTTCCCATGATTCTCAGCGAGGACAGCAGACACCGACTCCAGCTTGGCATTCTGGGACTGGACTCTGCCAGCGCTTCTCACCGGAGCCATGACCTCTCCTTCCCTCCCTCACCGCCCGCCCCTTTAACCTTTACACTCTGCCCCTCGATGGGTTCAGGATGAACCGGCAGTCGTTGGGTGCGGCAATGAGTTATGGCCCGAGCCAGGACATGGTCAACATGCCAGGATTTCTCATGCACACTGAGAGGCATAGTAATTACAATTATAGGCAATAATTGAAGCATAATGAAGATGGATGGGGTCAGAGACAAATGCGGCAGGGTCACATCATGGTCTAATTCACAGCATTTATTTCATAGCATAGTGAGTAAATAGCTGGAGTACAACAGGTGAACAGGTCTGAGCAGAGAATGACCATCACTCTAACCAGGTGGTAAACATGCAAACTATAAGAATGTGTAAAAAATCGCTGATCACAGATTTAATAATGAGGGAAAAACACATTTTAAATAGTAGAGAGCTCTTGACAGACATTACTATGTTAAGATTTTTTAAGGTTGATTTATGTCCAGTGTATGTGAAAGTGCAGATATTTAGACTGATGAGTAAAATTAAACAAACAATATATAGCCTTTGTCTAACCCCTACAAAATTGACATTTAGCTTATTGCAGTAAATATGACGCCCAGCAGAATTATAATTGGCTTGGATCAATAAACTTACACTTCTTAAAGCAATCTCGTGAAATACTGTATTTCATGTACGCAGGCTGGAGACAAATGAATAATTTGCAGTCATGTTCAGCATCCACAGAGCATTGACTGCACTACATTGTATGAATTGTCCTGCTTGTCACCATCTTGATCTCAATTCCTGACCTTTTTGCAAAACGGCACTGAAATTCCCCGAGTGCTTGGAAAAAAGATCTCGTAAGCAGTTATTGTGAAAATAGACTGAGAAGGAGACCTGGATAATGTGTTAAGAAGTTCCAGCCAGTTCACAGCAAGCTGTATGAAACACAATAAGACAGGCTTTTGTCCATAATCTGCACCCAGTCGGCCATAATCTCTGAGTAATGTCCAGTAATATGAACAAAGGACGATTCTTGGAGTCTCCCCTCCAAGAGTAAATATACAACAACCTGGGAGCCGCGGTTCTCATATCTGACCCATCTAAACACACTAACAGTCTAACACAGGACCATCTGTGGATCTCTGGAAGGACATTGATACCTTATTGGCTTCCTGTGAGTATGTGCGTAGCTACAGTCAAGCCTCAGTCATCCCCTTCCCAGAGGAAACAGATGAGTGGGAGAGTTGGAGGTTCAACAGCACAAGAGAATCTGGATCTGCCTGAAACCACTGGTGGTCTCACAACAATCTCATTAAACAAGATTAAACACACTTGCTGCTTACTGATGATTATTCTTCAATCAATTTTGGTGAAATACAAGATAAAATGTCCAACAGCTTCTGTAAACAATGCACACTGTACGAACTGGACCTGAACCCAGATCAGTGTCTGTTTAAACTAAATGTTCCAAGTTAATGCGAACAAATATCCACTGAGCTGCTCGGAGGTTTCCTCATATCCTGCCTTAGCCCACACACACACACACACACACACACACACACACACACACACACACACACACACACACACACACACACACACACACAATACCCCCCACCCTGCAAAGGGGCCCCTGGCTACTGTAACAATGTTAAACCATTCCTATAGCAGTGGTGAGGACCAATCAAACCCCTTCATCAACAATACCCTTTGTTTCTGTGTTCAGGATATACTGTATTTGAAAAACGGTGTCTCAGCTCGTTTGTCAAAATTCATACTTTTGTGGCTCTGCAGCTCCCCAGCTTTCCCCTCCTTGCTCTGGGCGTACTTCAGTGGGACTTTGCCAAAACTTGTACAACTGCTTAGTAAAACAGTCTAAATGCAGTGCAACTCGCCAGTGCGTTTTGGCAAAAGCTACCAGCATGTTTCCCCGACAATGAGACACTGACCCACTGTGTTTAATATGGTGCTAACTGCCAAGGGTCACTTTCCATTTGACTTCAGTGCACTGAGACTCATACTGAAAGTGACGTGGGCAGAGTGAGAGACAGACGATGCAGACTGTCTCAAAGAGCTGAACATGTATCTGCTGCTGCCTTAGCAGGAAACAAATAGAAAAAGGCACCCACCTCACACTTTTCCTCTAATTAATAATTCAAAAGTGAGCTCATACGAATATGAATTAGAGCGTTTTGAAAATGTAATAAGCACAACTTTGTCCAGTGCCACCACACAGATGCCGTGTGCCTGCAGTTTGCACTCATATTTTTCAAATCTGATTATAAATCTTGTGTTTTTAATTCAAACGTTGTGTGTCTGAAGATGTGGGAATGTAAAACCCCAGGGTGTTTGTAGCCTGACACTGACTACTCTAAGTGTTTACAAAGGCTAATTCTCATGTCAAACCGAGCTCTTTCTCACAGCTCCCGTCTGCTCATCTGTCTGGAAGAGCTAATGCCTCTCCGTCGCTTTCTGTCTCCGTCTACATCTGTCTCTCGCTGGGAGTGATTCCTGTTTGGAGCACAGCAGGAGGTCAATAACAACTTGTCCTCTGAGGTCTGATTTCAATCTGCTTTAGCACTGGACTGACGTCTAAGAACAAAAACAGAGACCAGAGAGAAAATGGTCTGTGGTCTGAGAATGTAAGGGCACACGATGAGGACGTCAGTAGAAAACGGTGGAGTGGAAACTGCTCATTTTGGGTTTCAAGGAGAGTGAGACAATACCAGCTGAATCTGAGAGGGAGAGAGAGACATATACAGCACCAAGACAGGGGAAGAGAGAGACTGAGAGGTGGAGAATGATAGATAGCTTTCTATATGGGACCCATCCATTTTCCAAATGTTCGACAGAGGAATGGCAACAAATCAGATTTAGTTTTAAATACATGACTATGATGTGTGTTTTATTTACTGTAAGTGCTAAAACTGAACAGAACATTACAGGATAAATCCGTATATTACAAATTGGAATTTTAGTTTTTTATGGTTTAGCCTATTTTTCCTGTTAATTATTCTAACGGGGCAAAGACACAAACAGTAAGATGATCAGACAGGTTGTAAATAAGCAGCAATGTTGAGAATGTGGAGAAAACTGTGTGTGTGTGTGTGTGTGTGTACGTTAGTTTGTTCAGCTGTTATTATAGGATCCATACATCAAAAATAGGAAACATGACTCTTCTATATACCCACTGTTTACTACATTATAGAAGTTCCATACAACAACAGAGAAAGCTGAGAGGTCGACAGCTCTGGAGTAAGTGTTGAGTTTGAGTTTTGTTTTAATTCTCATTAGAAATCTCTCAGGGTCTAAAATCTGTTACCGACAGCTATGATTGTTTAACCAAAAACGTAACGTGTTGAAGGTCTTAAAGCGGGCAGAATGTTTTGGTTCTTTTTAAATCCAGGTCTGCTTAGTAAACAGAAATCTCTTTGCTACTTCACAACTCCACCTTTGTTTTTGACCTACTGAAGCTGAAGGGACGCAGACCCCCAACAGCAGCACCACCCACCCTATTTTACTTCTGCTGCCAACAGGAGGTTTGAGCGGCAAAATCTACAGAGTCGAGGGATGAGAAAGTGTGTGTTTAAGTGTGTCAGGAATATGAATAATGTATGAGTGGCAGCTCTGACTGATGTGGTGGTATAGGGTTTCCAGCCAACCATTTGAGGGGCTGTGTGTCCGTGTCCAAACCCCAACACACTGCGCTGCCGACTTCAAAGGGTGTGGTCTGGATTCGTTCATATGCAAACACAAACTCTCTCTCTCTCTCACTCACACACACACGCACACACACTCAGATGCACAAACCTACTTACTCATTCAATTGCTGCTTTTAAACACACACACACACACACACACAACTAGCACGGATGAAAAAACACATCTGCACACTCTTTCCACACTAATGTACACACATGCACATACAGAGGGAGAGCGAGGCAGAGTCTGGACTTCCTGTGCTCCCAAACAGGAACACACAGGGTGCTGTGTGCTGGACGGAGGGTCTGGGTTTTGGGTGGAGGGAGGCCTGGCTTTCCACACCTGTGTTTGCAGCAGTAATTAGGGGCACATGCTATTTTGGGGCGGCGATCGTTCATGTGCTCACACACACTCTGAAGAGCACAGAGAGAGCTCTTAGTGGTGAGGCACACTGTACACGTAGGCTGGTGTTTGCTGTGCAGTGGCTTGTGTTTTCTCAGGTTAGACAGTGTGTGAATGCCAGTGGAAAGCTCTAAATGGCCTGTAAATACAGTTATATTTCCAGTTCCAGGCCATTAAAAAAACTCATCATCATCTGTCCATGGAGATGACATGACAGACGGAAGACCTCAATTATATTAGGATCAGCTAACATTCAAAATCCTGCCTCATGATAAACCAGTGTCTCTGATTATGAAGGTTAATATTTAAATTACTAAGGTTGTTTATGAATTCTGATTTTAATTAATCTGCAGTTGAAAATAACCCATCTGGCTAACACTGGAATATCTACAGTAATGCTGATTAATGTTTATTGACCTAAAAACTACAATGAAAGTAAATTTAATGTTTTAATTATTTTTAAAAATACCTGTAGGAAATAAAAATATTAAGTATTGTTGGTTTAGTGTCATTGGACTCTACTGCTGTTGATTGTGGTTTAGTCTCTAAATAACTAATATAATTACTATATATATTTTGTTAAATCCACTGTATAGTAATTATGTTGTGCTCAACAAATATAGGAAGAAAAACAGATATTTTTCAGTTGTTGGAGTCATTTCTTATCAGTTGTTGTACAAATCATTAACCTTTTAATTATACATGAAGGGGTCAGATTTTTTATATATATATAGATATATTTTTTCTGAGGTGTGTATTGAAGTAAAGTCTTTTAATGACATTTTTGATACCATTAAAAATACAAAAGCACCAACTTCACCATATAACGATTGAGATTTTTCCCCTTCATATTATAATGCGTTCAGTGTTCCCTGGGATAAATAAGCACTGGTCACTGAAAAACCACACACCTCTCTTAACATCTATTCTATTCTGACTTTCTAAATTTGCCTCTGGTGTATTTTTGAATCCTCCCAGCCACGTGGCGAACACATGAGAGACTACACAACCCACCTCGCGGCATGTCACACAAGTCTGCAGCTCAACATCTCAAGGAATAAAACAAGCATGACAGGCCGTGACAGTCACCAATCTGTAAGGTCTATACTTTGAGGTTGCGCTGGTTTGGAGAGCAACGAGGCAAGCTATTGCGCTGTGAAAAAATGCAAGATTTGTAAAGACGGGGAGTAAACACAGGCAGGGTGAAATGTGCTTATTCCTTCTTCTTCCTCCTCGCTCCCTCGCAATCTTGTAAACACACGAGCAGGATAATTATGTCTCATTAGAGCGCTCGGGGCCTTTCATGTAGCTGCTGAACATGGCCACCGTCTCTCCCCTCTGGCCCACAGACATAAACAAACACTTCAGCTGGCCTGCCCCCTGGAGCCATAGAGCCTCCTCCACAATGAAGAGCTAGGGATTCCCCTTAGCCATGGCGCATGTCCCCACGTCTCAGTCCACAGAACCACTCACGTTTTCCTTCTACCCTCATTCTGTCTCAGGCTTTTCTTGTGTTCTTTTGACGTCTAAAAAGCAAGTGAGAGAAAGAAAGAGTTGAAAACAGAGAAAGAAAGAAGGAGACAGAAGCCACTGTGGGCCAGTAATGATATAATGAGAGAACTGTGGCATTTAGTGGGTGGCTCTTTTTATAGCAACTGTCACGACAAATGTGCAATCATTCAGTCTGATTGAATGTGTGTGTGTGTGCTTGCATGTACACGTGCATCACAGCTCAGTGCACATGTGTGATGGGAAGCTGACTAAGGGATTGTGAGGTGGGTGAAAGAGAGCCACAGAAAGTGAAGGGAAAGCGAGAGGGAGGAAAGGGAAAATTGAAGGAAAGCCGGTAACGAAAGGAAAAACGAAAAACGGGGAAAGGCAAACAGAGAGGTGTCACTGAAAGACAAAAAAGAAAAGTCGAGCCTGGCATTGAGCAGAGGGTCGCAGAGAGGTGACGGCCGGGTCAAGCCGGGGTCAAATAAGGTGCAAAACCAGTAACTCTGGGGCAAGTTTAGAATGAAAACAAACTGCCGCTATCACTGCAGGTCACAGACGGGGCCTCCCCTCAGGTTACACACACACTTTCACGCACACACACTCGCATATTGCTGGGGCCACTTAATTAAAAAAAGAGATCCCTGGCACTCCCTCGGAATATCCCACCTCCTAAAAGCAAATACACACCTCCCCGTCGCAGCTTTTTAAATTAGGATAGAGTTCAATACGAGTAGCGTCAAGTAAAAGCCTCATTGTGGTTCCGAGAGAGGCTCTGAAAGCCATGTCAGTTCTCTCCTCATCCATCAGACCAACGCCTCGGCACAGCATTTCCTCACCAATTATGCACAGGTCTCACACCTCACTGTACATGTGTTTAAGTGTACACAAGCCTGTTGTCTCATATAAAATCTATGGTCATGCATGTGTATCAGAATGTGTGTGCAGTTCCACAATATTAACACAAACACAGTGTATCACTTATTACCGTGACCCGTTTCCTCAAATTGCCCCCTTGGCATATTATAAACACACGTGTTTGTGCATGCAAGCATGTTTGTCGAATATCTGGGTGTTGGGTGGGTTCTACTGTGACATGTGTCTGGTTTAATATCATGAGCCTGTGTAAATGTGGATCTACCATAAGTTAATAAAAAACAGACAACATGAGGAAGCCATTTGGTGTTGTGCGATGGGGGAAGACAGGCTTTCAGTGCTGTGACCCAACAAATGTTTCCATTCCACTGAAGCCATCAGTCCTGTTTGAAGTGGACTGGTTGGGATGCTGTCTCTGCCACGCTCAATAGACTACAGGCAGCTTTCAGCTCTCAGCAGGCCTGTCGGGAAAAGGCTGCCTGGATCTGAATCACTCCCTCTCTGTACCTGGAGGTGTGTTTAGCTCAGAAAAGAACACAATCAGGTCACAGGGAGTAAGGAGCTCTCAGAGGAAAGTAATAAGGCAGAGTTTAATGAAAAGTAGTCTTTGTCTTACACAGCACCTGGGAAATCAAAACCTGTAACTTCTGATGGAGAAACTCATCTAAAATATCTCCAGAAAGCTGCTTTAACTACTGTTAATAGGAAGCATCTTACACTAAGTAAAGTTCTGTGTCACTGGTTTTCTCTATGAAAATACAGGCTGCAAAAAAAACATTAAAGAAGAGATAAATTTATTTCAGGTGCCAGATCCAGCATGATACCTAATAAATAATTAATTTTCAAATAAACCCAAATTTAACTGTCTGCAATTTGCACTGCTATATATTACTATTACTATTCCGAACAATGCATGCGGCTAATCACCTGACAATTAATTGATGCCACTTATCGACTTGTCTCGTTAAATATTTCTCCTCACTTCTTCTTCTCACCAATATTTGTGATGGCAGTCTTGTTTCTCTATGAACTGGAACATCGTTAACAGACAGACTCATACACAGAATTGAACGCAATCATTCCAGGGCATTCAGCAGCAGGGTTACATCGGTACAAACCACAATTAAAAACAATACACCACATAAACATGCATGCACACACAATCTAATATTTTTCAGATGTGCACAAAGGGAGCTATTTATGCTCAAAGAGCAAGCGATACTGATGCTCCTATGTAATCGAGAAAAGAGCAAGAGCTGTGAGAGACTGAAAAGAATCTGACTGAGCTCTTGTGATATTTGGCTCGATTTCGACACTCGGCAGTCTGGACAGAGAATCTTCCCACGAGCTGTTCGACCGTCTAACAGAGTGAGAGACAACGAGAGAGCGGGCAGGGGAGTGTGAAGGAGCGAGAGAGGAGGTCACACACATTCCAGAGTCCCAAAGAGTCGGCCAGACTCCTCAGACAATTAAAACAAGATGACCCTCCCACTCCCACCCTTTAAACATCCCTCTATTCCATCAGCCCTGTCTGCTGGACCAGTGCAGGCTTCACTCCACTCCCTGAATCACACTCATACTCCCTAAAATGCCACTACATGACACTCTTGTAGTCTTTTGTGTGTGACATAACTCAAAAACACACACAGACACGGACACATGTACACTCACACATTAGGGGCCTGGGAGGGATTATTGTATTAGTGCTTCTCACACTTGTGCTCCCCAATCATGGAGAATCTCAGCTGCACAAGCCAGCTGTAGACTCCCTGCTTACTCTAGCTCTCTTTCTCAATTCAGTGTAATTCAATTCCATTTTTAATACACGAGGGAGGTGATTTTCTATATATCACTGAAACACGAGTCCAGGACCCGACTTTAGCTGATTCATCTGTTGATTCATCTGTTAATCACTGCTGCACTCGACGGCATGTTGCTGCCTCAGAACAAGAAAAAAGAAAAGTCACCTTACTGTTTAAACACATATCGGCACCATAACAAAGCAAAGAGAAATGCAGACTGTCACCAAACAAGAATCAAATGGTTGTTAAAACTTTAGGCTGTTTTATTTACATGAGTATATACTGCTATAATATTAAATAGCACAAGAACTGTGTGGTAACAGGTATAGATTAAGTTCATTAGGATAAAGACAGGAGGAAACTACATTAAAGAAAAATAAATCAAACACATCACATAAGAAATACAACTAATTATTCTCCTAATAAAGTTTGAAATTAAAATGTAAATTTAAAAAAATATTTAGGAATATTTCACATTTCACTGATATTCTGTACAAGCACACACACTGGTCCTACTTTACATACTTGCAAAATGTACTAACAAGTGAAGCGGTGTTGAAATATCCAAAATTTCACAACACTATTTTGCAGCAGCTTGTTTTGGCCTGTAGTTTTCATCGGGGTATGAGAAAACCCTTAACAAGAATATCTAAATGTACATTTTGATTGACACACAAGCCAATTATGTCTTCCCATATTTGTGACAGTTGGTAACTTTAACAGAGAATTGAAGGTCTCACATTAATCTAAAGTGCATCTTATATCTAGATTTTCCCTCTCTCTCTCACACCCAGCTCCTCCCTCCTGCCCTGGTCCATTACACCCACAGCAGGGTACCTTGCCTTCCCACCACCAACCCTCCTCTGGAGATGTCAGCCCATCCATTTCCCCTGCTCTTTCACCCTCTCCTGCCCTCTCTCCATGCAGGTGGGAGGTATGACTCTCGGCTGCTCTGTATCTGTGTGTGGTATTTCACCCTATGCACAAACCCGGCACCCACCAAACCTGTCAACCTCACACTGAATCAGGACAACACAGCTGAGGTCGCACTGAACAACATTCTGCCCTGTTTTACCTGATTTAAATCTATTTAGCATATGTGAAAAAGGTACACTACATAAATACACTGCAGGTAAAAAATTATTTTAAAACAGCAAAATCATACATTTTGTGGAAAAATGTGGCACAAGACTGTCAACATCTGCCTGTACGTACTAATAATGCATTGTAGAAAGTGAAGGCTGGTTTTAAAAACGTCTGATGACAAACTAACAAAAAGTTAAGCACTGAACATTTAGTATATTAAGTGATACCAACTTCATATCTTCAAACTTTATTCATTGTTGTTAAGAACTGTATCTTCAAATCTAACCAAGCGACAGCTTTAAAGAAAAATACAAGCACAGGAATTAACAGGATTTTTACCAAATATAGAGTCACTCTTATACTCCTATTTTTCTTCTTCTTATTCCTACTGTATGTTTCTCTATCATTTGGTATTTAGGGCTGGAGTTAAATTTGTGAGCGTGGAAATATTCAGTGTTTTTTAGTTAGTTTTTTTTTTTAGTTTGGATCTTTCTGTTTATTACTGTTAAAAATGTGAGGAGAGCTCGCCACTGGAGGCTTTTATTTCACGAAGCTAACAATGGCTTTGGGGTTTGAACACACTGTATATGTGTATATGTTTGTTTAAATGCCTGTCAGTCTATCAATGGGCGTCTGTGCTTTCGAGTTGACTCTGGGGTGCAAACTATCCTGCAGGCTTCATATGAAAGCTGAGGATTCTGATTACACAAGGCAGCAAGGAGAAAGGAGAGAAAAACAGAGTGGGGGGAGAAGGAGGAGAGCATCTGCTTTCATCCTCAACCCAGCGGGGGAGAGCTTAGGCCTGTCACTCTGAGAGAGACGGCCAGCTGCTGGAGCGCGCGCACACACACCACAAACTTGGGAAAAATAGTGAATATTCTGGACTGCGATTAAAGTGGCGGTGGTAGGGGGATTTCTCTTATTTTAGCAATTATAAAGATACATCAGTAATATTAAGGCTATAAAATACAACCCTACTGCAAAGTAAAGGTTCTAAAATAGTTATTTTTCCTCAACATGAAAGATTTTCAACTTTCCTTCAAAAAAACCAAAAGTAAGACAATCCTCATACCACAGCCATCAGAGCCGTCCAGCTGGACAGAGCGCTCTAGTCAAGCACTATTTTGGCATTTTCAACTCATTCAGGCAGTAAAAGTTGCTGGCACGCCTACTGTAAATTCATTATTAATCTTCTGTTCCAGTGATTTAAAAATACTACAATCAATAGTGCTATAAAACTGTATTAAATCAGACATAATGTTGCAGCAGAACTTCCAAAGGTCTTTCTTAAACTGGAAGGAAAAGAAAATTCTTGTAGGTTCTTAACTTCAAATGTTTTATGGAGTAAAACTACCTTGAAACAGGAAAATAATGTCAAAGTAAATCATCTTCAATGCCTACTCCTGCAAAAGTGGATAACAAGTAGTAGTTGCTTCACTTTTAGGAGATAGGCACCTGAAAAGATCACAATCAGTGGAAAATTTGATAAAAATATCAAAAGCCAAAGAGGTCATAATTCGCCTCGTTCAGCCTGTCGTTTGGTGTTTATTGTTAATTTTAACAGTCTAATTTCAACAGATGGCGTTTATGGATGCCGACGTAAACCTCACTCAGGGTTTATGAAGACCGCTCCATGTGCGCCGGTTATTTGGAGTCTTTGCTAAATAAGCAACAGGTGAACCAGGAGACCGCCTACGCTGTTTTTCAACCAAGTGCAGGAGAAAACACAAAATGGTCTACTGAACAAGACAAAAAGACAAGTTGTGACTGGAGGACGGTGCACACTGCAGCAATAACAAATCTCCCATATTTCCAGAAAGAACACTAGATTTTATTTGTATGTATTAAACACAAAAAAATACTTCCAGGATGTGCTCCAGAGACTTACAGGTCAGATCACACTCTTTCAATCACTCAGAGTCAGACTGAGACAGTTCGAAGAAGCAGAGCGAGGGCTAAGAGAGTAACGCAGAGAAAAGGGGAAAAAAATGGGAAAAGGTTGCTCCCTGAAATCCCATGAATCTCACCCTAGAAATGATTACTCCAGGGTCAGGTTTCCTTCTAAAGCTGTAGAAGATCAAGCTGAAATTTCGAGCCCATGCACATCCACGTCGTAATGCACACAACATAACCTTACTGTGGCCTCTTCACAAAGGCAGCAACTCTAGATTCTGTAATATCGCAGGTCTGTCTGTTATCTGGTCTTCTATTGTTAGAGCAGCAAGAGGGAGTTAGTTTTACACAATCTTTGTCCATTTATCTCCCTTCAGGTCTAATTTATCTGGACTGTGAAAATATTCAACATTTCGCTCCTCTGCGACTCCCCCTGAAGCTCACTCTGTCCCTCTGGTACAACGCCACAGTAAACATTCACTCCGTGTTTGATGATTTAGGATTTGGATGCATGAGACAAGATGGGGCAAGAGTGCCTCCCTGCAAATCTCTTCAAAGTGTCTCACCCAATTCATCATTCTTATTGTCATATCTCACCTCCTACACCTTTTTCCTGAGTGTTTATCCAAGTGCAACTCTCTTCTGTCTGTATCATGCTTTTATTAGCAACAGCCCGAAGAAGCCAACATGTATGTCAAATATGCACGAGGCCTTATTAACGCAAAAATACCCAAGTGGTCCACTTAATCATCCATTTAATGGAACTGTGACCTGCCATACGAGAATCTTAACATATGTGTTGGGGCTATCCAGTTGCAACAAACACCCCAAAACGCCCAGACGACCTTAAGAGGAAAAGCAGTTTGGATAATGGACAGAAACCTAGCTCCTTTTGGTTGACTGCATATCACAATGTGTTCTCTGAGCTGTCCAAGAGGAACTCCTTCAAGTAAATAGCAGGATTCATCAGTTGCATTTAAATATTTATATATTGTATGTTTTAATTAAAAACCCCTGAAATACATGTTGCTTTAACATAAGTCAGTTGATGCGTCGTATTCCAAACAACAGAATTAAGAGGCTCCATGATCTAGATATCAGATATCATTGTCAGTACTTTAGTAGACAATGATAATGTAATAGTTTCGTACTGCTCATGCATCATGTACATGTCCATGTGATGTGTATGCTGGTGAAATAAGCCTGATGTGTGTGTTCATGCATGAATTTGCTGGAGGTTCTGTGAGATTTTATTGCTCTGAACCACAGAGGAGGGGGGGGCAGACCCCAGTTTATAGAGTTGCCGCTCAAGCAATGGGTCACATTTCACCTGCAATTAACACCCCAAAACCTGCACATACACACACAAACATTTCTCTCCATGCATTCACACAGCTGCTTTTGCTTACCCATCCTGCTTGTACGGAATACCAAGTCAACATGACAGTAGCTTAGTAGCTTCTGTCACTTTCATTAAATGGTTGACACTTGACCATGGAAGAGTGTACACGCACACACACATCAACTTATGGATATGGCTGGATGGGTGTGTTGGGGCAGCGGGGGTCGAGGTGACAGAGAGCAGAAATTGTTGTCAGGAGGTTTTGGTGATGAAACCTAACACGATCTCCTCCTATGCCCTATTAGCTCCCATTTTACCACTCCAGCTGCGTTTATTAAAACCGTACGGCAGCAGGCTGTAGGTATTTATCAGCTCCCTGAGTCACTGCTATAAAGATCGAGACACAGAGATAACACACACACACACACACACACACACACACACACAGTTATGTATACAGTACCATAAAGTTCAAGTATAGCAAGGGGACAGCGCCCTCTAGGTCACAGCAAAGTCCACTTGTTAGACTTTGTTAGTATGAATCCTGTGTTGGCCAGAAACCAACGCAGCAGAGGCACAAATCATATGCTATACTGACTACTTTCCTGATACTGTAATGACATGTCGAAGACGGCTTTGGAAAATTTTGACACATGAGAAAATGTTTCACTTAACTGTATTATGTATTTTTTATGATTTCATTCAGGATATGTCAGATTAAAAAGTGAATCAATAAAGCACTAGCTGCAGCCCTACATGAAACTGTCCTATCAATACCTTCATTTTATACATTTATATATTTATATATATGATAACATTGTCTGACAGAAAGTTAATGATGACCTTTTGCATGCTCTGTAGTTCTGGATAACTGTTTCCACAAAAGGTTTGAAATGGTGACGTAAATGTCTAGTGTACTGTACCCAATCCTCCAGCCTGGCCCTGCTGTCACCTCTCAGGCCAAAAACATGTGATGAATGGCCCTGCACTCTCATCAATCATCTGTGATTGGCCTTGATCTGAGCTGTGATTGGCTAATTAGCCTCATCTGTAACCATTACTGCACAGAGAAGCAGCTGCAGCATAAAAAAGGGATAAGAAAAATAAAGGAGGTGAAAAATGACACCATCAGGGCTGTCCTGTCACCTCGTAGGCCTCCGTACAATGGCAGGCATCAGACAGACAGCTCCTACCACACAGGCATAACCACACCCACACACACACAAAGACTGCAAGGAAACACCCTCCAAAGCCCAGAATTTCAGGTAATTATATTTTGAATCTAAATATGCAAACAAGACAAGAAGAGGGGTTGTGAGGACTGTGTGTCAGCAGGTCAGCCACATCTCATCTGGCAACAGTTTCTCCTTCACTACAACAGCAAGAGCAGCAATGCCAGTGCCAGACAGGGAAAAAATAAGAGTCAGTTATTAGATGTCAGAGGAAAATATCTGGTAACTGGGTGGTAAGTGCCTGCCAGATGAGTGTTGGACAAGTGGGAGCAACAGTTTGGTGGAGCGTTGATCTAGTGACGCAGCTTTTCACAAGTAGAAAACACCATATGGTAAAAGGTTAGGAGGCTCAAGGGAGTAAAGAAAGAACAAAAATGTCCAGGTAGGAGAGGAAACAAATTAAAAAAAGGCAGAGAGAAAATGAAGCAGGATAGAGCCCGAGGCGAGAGAAGGGCCAAAATCACCACGCTGACTTCAGCTCCTGCTCCCTCCCAGCAAGCCCTCTTCTCTGCACAGGAAATGACTCTGTGCAGACAGAAGGGGAGGAGGTATGGGGGGGCTCTAAACAGCTGTACCCAGCATGGGCCAGCTCAGGGTGGGGGCACAGGCGGACGATGACAGTCCTCAGTAAAGATGACGCCTACATCTTTACCTTTCCAGATACAGCCTTCACTGAGGGATTTTTGTGGGTTTCCTTTTCTCCTTGAAATTCTTGGACTCAGACATTTGCTCTGTATTGCTAAATCCCAGAGAACCACATTCAAATAAAAAGGGCAGCCAAATGTTTCAAACACAGTCACAAACCTGAAAGAGTCCAAAGCTTAACCCCTTTGAGGAAAATGAGATCAGGAGGATTTAAATTATTGTATCTCTCTAAAGCGTTCAGTTCCCAGCATCGATTCCATAATAACATAATAATGATAATAAAGAGCTCCACTGAGACAAGCTGGGCAGCTCCAGGTCTGTCTGCTTGCCTGGGAGGGACACCCGATACCCAGCTAAGATGATGCCCAGCCAGCCACATGCCTTCAGACGTCGTTAGAGCAGACACACAGCACGCCCCTCCTGCCACCCGCAATCCATCCACAGCCAATTACAAGCAATTTCCCTGTCCTGGGTGGGGTGAGCAGAGGGAGAGACAGAGGGAGGAAAAGCAGTTGTCAGCCTAAAGCAGACACACATGGTTCTGTTTACAAATTGCCAGTTGTTTGGCCTCGCCATAGTAACACTGCTGACACTGGCTGGATGAATATTTGAAAGTAAGACAGAGCGAGGCAGAGAGGGGGTCACTGTGACGGCTTTGATGGTCCGCAGGGCGGGGTGGACTTTCAGCGGGAGAGATGGTTCATTGATGCATAATGTCCCACAAACACGCGTCTGTTTTCCTCTTCCCTTCATCTAACCCACCCACTTCCACCTCCACACTCGACATCAGTTCCCCTCAGCACCTCCAGCTTCTGTTTGGCTTCCCGAAATCAGAGTTTCCGAAACTAGAGACGCAGAGAAAGGAGGTGCCTGATTCACCAGAAGTAGAAGGCTGGTGGTTCCCACAGGAAATCTGGAGCGTCTCAAGCCAGGGTGCCGTGGACAGGAGCACACACACACAACAGGATGAAGGAACCTGCTGACTGTGACCTAAAATCCAACACTTTTCTAAAGAATAAGGATCATTCACACTGAGTCAATCTCAGTATTTCAGAGCACTTTGAAATATTTCAGCTTACAGTGGTTTCTGGAAAATCACAGGCTGTCCCCTAGGTTGCTCAACTGCTGTAAATACTACAGCAGCCCTGACCCTCCAGTACAGATCCAAAAATGTAGAAAAACCACAACAGTGTAGTAGGTTTAAATACTGAACTATGAATAAATGTAAATGTTTTATAGAGCATTCGTTTGTCTAGTGAATAAAAAAAGAAAACATGACGCTGTGTTCATGTGCATTAAACAGTCACTGACCATGTGATTGCATCATTACCAACGCAGGTTATATGTTACTATTGCACAACAGATGAAGCAAACATTAATATAAAATATGCAAATGTATTGTCAAATACAATCACTCATCTAAATAGCCATCCGCTAATGTTACAGCTGAATTACAGACCAAACCTGTTTTACACTGCAGATGTCAATTAAGGACATCACAAAACGCCCAGTGCTGACAGACAAGCAACAAAAATAAATCACTAATTTGCTTGTGAATTTTATTGTGACAGATATTACATCTCAAGCAGGATGGATGAGTAATAATGGATTTTCTTGAAACTGCTTAGGTTTTCCTGGCTGCACAGTATTGTGGTCTTTTACATTTGTCTTTTATTTTTCTCTCTATTTTCTCCCTCTAATATTTGCTTTGCATTTACAACATTCCACAATCCAACATCTGTGAGAAAAACTCAGCTTCTAAAATCGTGTCTCCTACATATACAGTCGTCCACTGTATTTTGTCAGATGTGAATTTGTGTTATGTGACTGTGAAATACGATCACACAAACAGATTACTTTTCAAAAACAAGAAAATGTTTGTGCTTCAGTTTTGCCAGTCACATCTGAAGTCAGACTTCCTACCACATAAGGAAGAATATTATTCAGTGTGGTTTCAGTCGGATATGACTGATCAGGAGCTTTGCCAGATCAGGTAGTGACTGATGCTTTCCTGACACATTTGACACCTCCACACCTCGCTTTGACAGCATGAATTGCCACTGCAGTTCAACTCAGCTCCACCAATGTAACCTCTCCACCCACAATCCCATCTCAAAGAACATCCCCTCACTGCCTCTGCCACCATCGCCTTCTAATAATAACACAGAGCGCTGTGAGGGGTCTGCTGTCAGACATGGCAACCCGTCGAGTCTTTTATCTCTGAAGCCACACACAAACGGTCCAACCTTAACCTATCACACACTTTGACACACAGAGGAATGTGCACTTCCTTAAACACACACACGTACTGGGGAAAAAACACAGAGCTCTGTCTGCTCCTGGACAAGACGACCCCACTGTTCGTTTCATCTCCCCACTCCTTTCTCTGCTTGCTGCTGGCACCATTACGTTAACACAAACACCGTATTTCTGTCATCGTCCCCAGGACGCGGCGTTCCCTTAATATTTCTCTTTCTTCTGCGGGCGTTCGGGGAATGGTGATGGGGGCATGGAGGGATCTGGGACATGGGTGAATTGTGGGAAACCAGAGTGCAGTCTGTGGCCTCACAGCATGCAACCTTCTCCCTCTCCCCCTTTCTTTCTCTATCTCTGTTTCTCTTTTGGCAGAGAATCATACGAGGCTTCATGCAGATCACATATTGTGGCCTCAAATGATCTGGGAAAACATGCCCTGTTAATGCTATGTGCACATCTGAACCCCGTTCAACTCTGAAACACTGCACGCACAGTTTATGTGTATTTCTCTGGGCTTGTGTGCAGTTATGGTTGTGTGTGTTTTACCTCCACATAGTCTTTGGCGTGGCCCCAGTCCCTCTTGGAGTCCAGGTTGCCCAGGCTGAAGCTCTCCAGTTGGCCCAGGTGAATTTTTGCCACAGAACGGCTGATCTTACGTGTCACAAAGTTTGAACCTAAAACACATACATTAAAAATGCTTGATTGACAGGTTCTAAATAGAATTACAGTTTACTAGGATATAAATATAACAGAGGTTCAGTTTGGGCCAACACAAACAAATAGAAACAGAAAAAACAAGAAACAGATAAGTGAAATTGAGGCCTCCTCAATGAACAGAATTTAGAAATCCCTACAAAGCTTCTACATAACACTCCATCACCACATATAGACAGCTTTCCAAACCCCTACTACTGCTCCAAAAACTCAAAGAAAAAGCCACCCAGAGTCAAATCAATTCGTTACCACCTCACATTACAGCCACTAGATTCTTTTAGATTCTTCTCTCTCATTTTCCCCTCTAATTCAATGTTTCGGTGTCGAATCTGGGCTGGAAGCCAAAACAAATCTCATAGCATCAGTGTGTCAACACACACACAAAGCAACAGGGAAGTTCCACAGAAAAATGACAACCAAACAGGACCACCCTGCCTCTGCTGGTGCACTGTCCAGTCCAGAATCACCGCATCGACAGCCAGTACATCTGCCAGATCACCCAGCAGTGCTCCTCATTTCGAGTAGACACTTGTGGCGATATTATCTGTGGAAAAACAAATGAGCTCCTAATGACTATTTTTGTGCCGCTAGCACGGTTAAAGAAGTTTTTGGGTGTTTTGGCGGGACACTGAGGGTCGGTATCATGTTCTCTGTTCCTTCTGCGGGGAGAAAGATGCCGCAGAGAGTAAACGGATAAATGTTCGAGCGCTCCAACCCAAACGCTGTATTGTACTGATGGAAATTAACACTAAATATATGGGTGTCATATCTAAAAATGCCACCATCTTAGCTGAAACAGTCTATTAGAGGTAATGTTTAAAAGCCAAAATGGCAGATATGTGAGAATATAATTTCAAAGGAAAGCTGGAAGCTTGCATCAAAGAGTTGGCTATTTTTAGCTCACACAACATCTGCACTGTACATAAATCTCCCACAACCTTGCATGAACCTTTTCAAGACCTCTTAAGAGCTCCTACATGCTGCTTCTTAAACTCATCATGCTTGAGATGAATGTTGCCATTTAGCTCTGCATCCATCCTGGCCATAATAGCGCTGCTATGTCCTGACGCTGTATCACTGCTACCGTGACAAGGAGCAGAGCTTCCATTTAGACACAGGAAAATCCCTGGAACCCAATCATGCGAATACACCAAATTTGTAGTAATTATTTCATAAGAAAGCGACAGCCTTGGGCAGGCTGAGCAGAAACAGACCAGAGAAGGTTAGACATGCTGAATTGAGAAAATACAGCATGTTGTGTGTTAGTAGAGATTCACATGGCCACATGTCAACGCTGCCGTGTCACCATGTTCAGCTGGAGTTTAATAAAGTTTAGCAGTGTGAAGACTTTCTCTAAGCCACACTACAAAATTTAAAACTAAAACACACAATGTCTAGTCTTCAAAGCCATTTCTTTTTCTCGGTTGTCTAGATCAATATTATTGACACATCTATTAGGAAATAGCATGTGTCTACAGAGTGTGGATAAATTCTTGATGGAAACCCCCTCCATTGTCAGGCCTGTCCCGTCTTTGCATGATTGTCTCGTTTGGCCCGGGGCCGTCGTCGAACCTGGCAGGTCATCTGTTCTGGCAAGTACTGCTGCTCCTGCTAACTGTAGCCAAATGTTAACCAGCAATTATTATCTGCCACTGATGCATCAATGACTGTCAGCTTTGTTCTCATCCATATCAGTTAAATTGGGTTTTATCTTACCACAGGGAAAAGGCTATTGTCCAGCTAGGGACACATGAAGATATTTTGTTTTAACAGTTAATGTTTAGCTCCCAAAGAACCAGCTATTTTAATGGGCAACCACATAACGTACGTAGTCGCCTGAATTGTTTGATAGCACACATGGTTATAAGGGAACTGCAAGCCTACAGAAAAACATCATCACAACAATATGGCGGGGGGATCCTCATGTTTTCAGTGGCTTTGATGCACCTGGACATAGACAACACCCTGAAGGGGAGATGAATGCCTAAGTATGTTAAAGGTAACAGAATAATTTAAGTGCAGCTGTTTCAGCTGAGGATCATAAGAAGAGGGATGATGAAGCAGGACAACCTTAAACACCAAAATAAATCTACTGGATTAAAACACACAAAATTGCCATTTATAGTGGCCCAACCAGAGCTCAGACTTCAATCCAATAGAAATGCGGAGGAACGACCTCAAGAGAGCTCTTCACACCAGATGACCTAAGAATACAGCTGAGTTGAAGCAGGTTCAAACTTCCTCCAGGGCAATGTGCAGGTCAACTCCAAAGGTACAGGATGAGCTATTATTATGGCTTCCAAAGATGGTCCATCCAAGTTTTAAAACACTGGTGTCATTCCTTTTTTTCCACCATCACTCTGTGTGTTTAATAGTTTTTAAATAAGAGCATTAAAGATTATGAATGTTTGTGTTTTATGTGCTTAGAAATAGTGTTTGTTGATATCTGTGACTTCGGTGAAGATCAGATCACATTTTATTACTAATTTATGCTGAAACAAAAAACATCCTTGTGTTTATACATATACATATGTATGTATAAATGTGTGTGTATTTACACAGTATGCCCAGGTGGTAAACTACAGTAAACTGAAAGGCAGGGGTTTGATTTGATCCCACACCCAAGAGAAACTCAAGTTTTCAGGTTAAACGCAGGTTGTCAAAACTCTGCAGAGCCGAGTTGGCTCCTAAAAATGTTGCAGAGGAATACAGTGTAGCACAGTACCCCCAATCAGTAATAAAGTTCATTATTTCCCCCCACGCACACCTGTAGTCTCCTTGTAAAGCTCACACCTCTGTTTGGAGTGGCTCTGCTCCCTGCCTTCTCTAATTGGTGTGGTGTGGACCAGAGTATGGGCCTAATGGACCAGCCTGCCTGGCTGTGGACAAAGCCTGTTCTGTTGCTGGCTGGGTGTTAATGTGTTTCCTTTACTGGCAGCGACACCGCAGGACAGCCAGAAGGAGGGGATGGAGGGAGGCTAGAGGGAGCCGCAGGGGCTAAAAAGAGGTTTCCAGCCCAAACGGGGCAGCAGTGGCCGTTTAACCTTGCCCATGGCCCGGCGGAAAGACTAATAAAACCATGGGCCGTGAAAACTGAGCAGACAGCAAAACCCATGCCAGAAACTGACACTCATTTTCTTTCTCTCTTATTCTCACTTAACCATTTCTTTTCTTTTTTCCATCATTCCTTTTAATTTTTTGGCCACAGAAGGAAAAAACTTAACACAAAGACTTTGTTGGCACAGCTGGGCTGCAGTATGGGGAGAAAAGGGAGGAGGTGGAGGTTGAGCAGAAATGTGCAGAAATGTCTCCCATCCAAAGCCAGGCCATGTGGGCTCAGACAGAATGGTGACTGGATCTTTCGGCTGGGGGCACAGGTCTGGGGGAGTGAAGGAGGAGACTGCGGCTTTGATGGATTTTGGGTTGACTGGCCCTGGTTGCTCAAGAGATTCTGTTGTTAGAATCACGCTGCTAAAGAAAGGTGACTTATGGACTCTGTCTTCAAACTGTGTGACAGCCCTGCCCTTACACACTCAGACCTCAGTCTGACTCACACGTTTTATATATTACTGTCTGTGAGAGTATTTATGTGCATGTACTGATTGAGATTCAACCGCAGTATGAATTCTTCAAATCACTCTTCTGTAACATTTGTTTTGAAGACGTAATGTGTGGTCATGGCTCAGTCGAATGGTGCATTAGCTCTGGAAAACTGAAAAGCTGAATGATTTCAAGTCTTGAATTATGTCAAACATTTATCAAGTTGATTTTAATGTTTCGTTTTCACAGGTAGAACTACTTTTTTCGTTGCCAAGTCTTCTCTTCCAACTTTACGCCTGGCGTTTGTTTTTCATCACTAAGGGAATCTGTTCCAAGGTGATTTACAGGATGTTAGTAAGTTCTTCCTTTTCTTAATAAAATGTGGAATGACTTGGTAAACCAGACTGTTTTAATGAACCACATTGCAAAAATACAACCAAGGATTGCACACAATAGTATTTTGGACACAATTGGGTATTTTCAAAAGTGAGTCACTTTGGTAATGCACATATATTTTACAGTTTAGAAATCCGTTCGTGAGCCTGTCTGTACGGGATACGTTTTGAACGTGATGTAAAAAAAGATATAATTGTGAATGCAGTAGGGTAGTCATAGAAACCCCTTAGGTTACCCAACACAAAGTTTACACACCTGTTTTGGAATTCAACCAGAACTGCAAATCCCATAATCCCACTCTGTCTTGGCCTAAGGGAGTGAAAGGCTTTGTGGTAGATCTGGAGCAAAAAATGCAACCCTTAATTTCTATCTCCACTCCCACATGTCCAAGGATTTAGGTCAACTCTGTAGCTCTGTTAACATCACAATTAACAATTACCCAACTTATTTCTCTTTACTGAGTCATGAACAAAGTACCTAATCTGCAGGAGCAGTGAGTGATTCTCAGGGAGAATCTTTTTTTTTTTTTTGGCCTAATTCCACCCAGGGTAAAAACCTGTCATTGTCTACCTTTAAAATTATTGCACAACTGACATTCAAACTCATCTGTAGAGCTTTGACAAAGGGAGAATTTTTGTGTTACATCCAAGATAGGTCATGCGCTTAGCACTGCCACAGCGTCTATTCACACCTGACAGACCGCTGTGCTTGTTCTAGGCTGACTCAACTGGCAGGGAGTGTGCAAAGAAAGAAATGTGAGGTGAGGAGGACAGGAATGGGGTAAAGACAAAGACCAAGAAAATCACTTTTTTATGAATTTAAAAATTCCCCATGTGATGTAAGAAAATGGATGGGTGAGTGTTCAAAAGTGTGGGGAAAAGAAGGGAGGGTGTGGTGAAAGAGAGGGGAGTAGATAATACATGTTTTTCTTATGCAGGAAGACTGACAGCACCACCTCCACATTGCAGAACCGAGACTGAATGAGGTTTCACTCTAGTATTAAAAAAACAAAGATGTAATTGTGTCTGGCAGAATCCAACAGTTTGACTAAATCAAAGCACCATGAAGTGACATACTGAAGTTCAGTTGTCCTTCTGCAAGGCTTTGACAGGGTTTGACAAAGGTTGAGAGATGCAATGATGTGCCCTAAACCTGCAGTGCAATGAGCGCAGACAAAGCAAGCACACTGTCAACAAGATTCTTGGTCACCATGGTGAAATAGGACAACAAACACATACCTTAGGGCAGCAATAGGGATGAGTGAAGGTAGAAACTATAAAGATCACGTGACGGGTATGAGAAGCACATTTGGGCCCTGTGACACATGCTGGTGGAAGGTGTGGAGGGAGGAGAGGACTCTGTCAACGGCCCTACTTTGAGGCTGCAGACACTCATCACCTGGCCACAGTTCAGCTGATGTTTAGGCGGCTCTCACTCAGGCCTTTCTTATCAACCCCCAACAAAAGAAATATCGAAAAACAAAAAAAGCTCGGCCTGTACCGAGTTCAGTCAGAAGATACCACCAAATCCCCCTGACACCCCCTGACCGAGTCAATGCTATCTGAAGATTTCCTTTGAAAATAACCTCTCCAATAAATTGAAAACATATCTTCTTACAAATCTATCATGCGATCTGACCTTTTCAGCTCAACCTCAACAAAAGCAGAAAGATGAAGCCAAGGCATGTAGAGGCTGAGCGGCTGTATGTGTGTGTTTTAAGGGGCAGCATTGACTTTGGCAATGCTATTTCAACTTCCCCAATGCTAACTGGTCTTCACTCCTAACATAACAGTATATTATTCTATACTGCCAAGCGTGAACCACAGTGCTCTCAGGGTGGAGAGATGGATGAGACGTTCCCAAATAAACCAGGGGATTAGCCGACAACTGGAGCTGGTCAGTAGATGCAACAGTGGATACACATACACAACATATTACTGCGCTGATTTACTGCAGAGCCTTAGATCAACATATGACTAATAACTATAAATTTACCTTGTGTTTTGTCTTTTATTCAGAAAAATTTCTTGGGACTGTATGTTTGTTGAATATGATGACCAAATAAATATATAAAACTGGTTATTTGCACAGGTTTCACTCCTGATCGCTTTTGCCAAGAGAGCGTAGAGTACTGCACTGTATCACATGTCACAGCAATATGGAGTCTATTTAGCACCCCTGCAAATGCTAATCCCCTTCTTCAGAGTTAGTGTGAGGGCTGTTTGTTATGGCTAACAACTAAGCCAACCAAAAATGAGCTAGCCATGGTGTGAGCCGGCCGGCAGATGCAGACTTCTGTTTGCTTTGCTTCATGCTGGATTTCCATTGAGTTATTTGTCCTCCCCAACTGTCCAATTCTGACCCTTCGCTGCAGAACAATGGTGATCGACTGTTTATTGGTTGAACGATCAGGTTTTTATGAGACTGGTATGAGAAACCAGAATTGCATTCCTGTTAGGATTAAGTCATCCTGCCCGTTCTAAGAGACAGAGCTCCTTGTTGAATCCTTCAGAGAAACGCAAATTATGAGGTAAAGTGGTGTTCAGGCTCACTCTTCCCTCTCTAGCTATTCCCAGCAGCCTCCAGACAAAACATTCCACTCTATGCCATGAAGTTGATTGGTCACTCATAGGTTACTTTGGCAGATGCTACAAATAAGTCTGTGTAAGCTTGTTGTTAAAATCAAAAGCTCTCTCATAAAGACAAAAACCTATTTGTTTCTCAAACACAGACGCACACAAACACACACACAAATCCACTGGCATCCTGTGAAAATGACTTCATAGCTTTTCCTGGGTGTGGGAGAGGGTGGAAGAGTGGTGATGCCAAGGCCACTAAATCTGACATCACAAACTTCCTCCCTCATTACCAACTTATTATCCAAAGGTACAAGTGGCCTGTTTCAGGAGGGGCAGCCCACAGGTAATGAATAATGCTAACGTCTCTCTACATGTGTGCTAAGACATATAGTGACACATAGCTCAAAAATACTGAAGAAAGACATTTAGGGTGTGCCTGAAAACAAAAATGTGCCTAGCTCTGGTGATCTGTGAGATGTTCCAGTAGGTTCTTTGGTTGTTTTTGGTATTTTGGTAAGCAAACATTTCAACTGTCACAGTCATGTCCCCACGGTCCGCTCTCTTTTCTATTTGTTAATATTATGAGTTTAGTGTTTCTACTGTTTCCTGTTGCACTGTCCCACAATACAGCATCTTAAAAAATTATTCTAGCTTAACAATAATTATGTTTTTTTGTAGGATTAGTAATTAGTAGCTATGTAACATTGCAGAGATGCAATCAGGCGATTGAGCAATCCAAGCCATCATAAAGAGTATTTCAACAGCTACTTTCGCCTCCATATAAGTCTTATACAAAAGGGAACTACGCTTGGGGTTATTTTGTTGCTACAAAATGAAGTCATCCTCAATCAGTCATTACCCAGAGAGAATGGCACACCTCTTCAGTATGGAGTGGTTTCCATGATGATTCGGGATTCCTTGTACATGATGTAGGTCCCTCATTCTCTCATAGCCAAAAGCATTACCAGATCATCGTCTCCATCCTTCATTGATAGCGTTAGCCTGGCATCTATCATATTTTCAGGAGCCCTTTTGAGTGTCCTCCTTCTCAAGGAGGACATTCTTTACACTGAGAGTGACAAGTCACTCTGCTATTGGAGGAAGAACCAAATATAAAGTAAAATTATTGGTCTACTGGATATGAACTTCATTTACATCTTAACACCTGGGACGGCATGCATAATTGCACTGTTTTGTCAAAAGTAATATTTTAAATGGTTTACATGCTAACTAAATTGTTACAGATGAACGAGGGACATGTTTTCTATGTTTTAGAATCCATTTTTTTACATTCCCATTGTGTACATTAACATGTATCACTACAGTCAGGTATGTTATGTACAACATGAAAAAAAGGGCCATGGTGGAGTTTTAAAGTTTAAAGCACCAATTCATTTAAAGAGGACGCTGCTGCCCCCCCCAGTGTGGCAGCAGCATCATAGAAGGCCCCGGGGCCTGGGTAAACACTGGCCAATCTAGCCAACACAAGCGCCACATAGGGCTGTGCAGTGGGACATCTGGCCACATCGAAGCACAGCGTTCCTGTGCTATGAGCAACAACAGCCATAACTCTGAGAATAGAAGTGGCAGCGGAGTAAAACCGATGACCAGCTGGAGAAATGCTGACTGTAGGGAAGTGAGGAGGAATAGATTAAATGAAGCAAGAGAGAGGAAGAAAGGGGGAAGATTGTGTGTGTGGCAAGAATGGAAAGATAGAAGCAGAGTCAGAGAGCAAGATGAGAAAGAACTGACCGAGATCCAAAAAACAAAAGACAGAAAAGATTTCATTTTGCTGTTTCACAGGGGCACTCAATCAGCCACTGGAGTATTTTTCTGAGTGACTGATTAATCAGATCACGTCCAATCTCAGTTAATGGTTCCCAGACCACAATGTAACATCTATATTTCTGGCCCACCAAGTGGCCATTTTTACAACAGCAGCAAATCATAATATTTTGTAATGTTGTGCAATTTAGCTTGATAAATGAGCATCTAACCTGTGATTCGAATTATTAATTTTATGTTGATTGACTAATTGGTTCAGGCCTTCTTACCTTGATTATTTTTCATGTCATCCAATGTGATCTTTATACTCCCTTGTATGACTCCACATGCTTTATTCTCACCACCTCAGTGGTGGCAAGAAAAAGTATGTGAACCTTTTTCCATTTTCTGTATTAATTTGTCATAAAATGTGATCTGATCTTTATCTAAGTCAAGAGTATAAACAAATATAATGTGCCTTAAAGTAATAACACAAAACTAATTCAGATTTTTCATGCCTTTATTGAGAACAACCATAAAAACCTCTTATTGCGGGTGGAAAAAGTATGTGACCCCTGACATTTAAAAAAAAAGAAATTACAAAAATAAAAAAAAAAAGCTAATTGGAGTCAGGTATTAGCATAAGTTAAGAAAATTAGTTTGTAGGTGTGGACTAGAGCTATCTCGACAAAAACCACTCCAAGTTTTTGAGTTTGCTTAGCACAAGAAGAACATGCTTATGTGAGCCATGCCTCGCCAAGAGGAGCTTTCACAGGATCTACAATCAAGAATTATTGATTGACATAAAGCTGTAAAAGGTTACAAAGTGATGTCAAAGACTTTAGAAATTCACCAGTCTACAGTTAGGAAACAATCTACAAATGGAGACACTTTGGGACTGTGGCTACTCTACCAAGAAGTGGGCAGCCAGTCAAAATGACCCAAAGAGCACAACAACCAGTTATTAATTCCAAGAGTTCACATACACACATTTTTCCACTCGCGCTGTGAGGTTTTTATGGTTGTTATCAATTAAGACTTTAAAGATCAAAGTTTTTTTTGTGTGTTTTTATTTTAGGCACATTATGTTTGTTAATACTCTTGACTTAGATGAAAATCAGATCACATTTTATGATGACGTTTCAGCAGTGAATTGTAATGTCATCTGCTGTTCTGGGTGTCAGATCAGGCTAAACTTATGTGAGTCAATCCAGTGGACGTGGATTTAATGCAGGAAACCATGAAAACTTTTTCTTGCCACCGTACGTCAACTAATTCTCCATTATGGAGACTACTATGCCAGCCACCATATTTGCTGAGCTGGCTGTAAACTACACCAGTTCCCACACCTATCTATCTGTGGTAACCCATTAGGGTTTACTGGCTGACCCCCGACCTTGGCTGGGGTCGTGGCCAGGGCCTTCATTAGGGGATAAATCATAAACACCTGAGTGGCTGACCTGAGTGCAGCACTGAAGCTGCAGTCATGTGGTATTCATTTTGGGTCACAGTGGTGTGTAAATCAGGTTAAACCATCGCCTGCGACCCTCAGGGCTCAGAGCACATATTAAAAATGAGAACACAACCCACTCACTGTGTGTCAGAATGTGTGTGAGTATGTGTGAAGTAGTTATAAGAAACCTGGCTCCACCAGTGAATGAATATAATGTTATATAGAGCATGTAATTGAATACTTTTGTACAATCCAACAATATTTTACTTTGTGTTTTACAGTTTGTTTGTTTTTTGTGATTTCCAATTCATAAAAAACTGATATGATATAATCAGTCCTACTTAGTTAACAGATCATTTGATAGTAGCTAAAGTAATTATTAATCTTTATTATATTAGATAAATCACAAGGTTAGTGTTTCATAGTGATACTCTTACTCATTTGAGCTTCCCTTAAATCATGTGTTTGGGCTCATTATGTCAGTATTGACAGATGGTATTTGAACTGATTGGGTTGCTTATAATTGAGTCTTGTTTATAGAAATCCTTTTAATAGATACTGGATTGTGGCTTCAAAGACAGATTTAATGCCATGATAGCATGAGGTTTTGTATTTCCCTAACACAAAGGCTTTTGTTGTAAATGACTAGTCACTGTAAGTCAGAGCTTTTCCACCACACCTGATGGTTACTGAAAATAAAAGACTGAATATTCATTTAAACGGTGTTCTTTATATACTGATATAATGTATGTCTTTTACAACTCATGCTTGAGCACTGTAACAGCTAATGGAAAGGCTTCAGAATTATCAATATTGGCTTATTTAAAACAGCTTCAACCTTCATAGAGCAGGTATTATTGTCTTCTCCTTTGTTATTATTAAATTCTGCAACAACATAATTTACCCATTAGGACCAAAAACAGCTGACTTTGTGTTTGTTTATGGACTGGCAGAACGCATGTCATGCTGTGTGCGCACCTCTCCTCGGGCTCTCGTGGTTAAAAAGGATCCCGTTGACAGCGAACATGCTGTAGGCCTCTCTAAAGTTCACCACAATCCAGTAGGCATAGAGCTTAGCTGCACCTGGAATAAAAGAACAGAAGACAGAAGACACATATAAGTCCCTGTTTTTATATGTTCAAATTAAAAGGAGATACTACATCACACAAAAACCCAAAGTCTCAGATCCATGATCCCACCTCTGTACACAGCGCACAGAGATTTTACTTTCTTGCTGTGTATCTACTCACTCAGTCAACAAAAGAAACCACTGTGCTGCAAGAATCAATCAAAGCAGAAACAAAAACACTGATTCTGTCTCATCAAAGCTACAGAAAGACTGAAGGACTCAGTGTTGTAACTACATTACATGTCATACTACATGTGGTGTGTGCTACAAATCATATTTCACCATCAGAAACATGAACCTAAGACTCCTCCTAATTGACCTAAAGCAGGCTTGTACAACGCGTTCTCCCCTCGTTCCCTCTCACCATCTTTTCTCCTCCTTCCTTCTTCTGTGATGAGGGGAATACCGGAGCGAGTGCAGGGAGGCGCCCGTTAATTAAACCGTAGGTCAGGGTGTACACTAGAGGTGAGGGGAGGTCGCAGAGGCAACCCCGCCTCCCCCTCTCCCATGTCTAATTATTTGAAGAGCAGCCCTCCTCATGATGGTATGCATCTCCCATGCAGCCTCAGATTGAGTGCTGACAGATGGGGAAAGTGTCAGTGAGGAGAGCATTTAGACAACAGAGAACATGAAACCTGATCACTCACACACGTGTACAGCCTGCACGTGTGTGTTCAAGTGTGTGTGTGAGTGTGTGTTGAAAGTGAGTGCTGAGTACTGTGGATATAAAGGTGTCTTTGTTCAAGTGAGAGCCACTCCAGTACTCAGTCAGACGTTTGGCCCCGGGGTGTGTGGAGAGCTCAAACGGTGACTGAGAACTGAAGCCCCCCTCTATTCACTAACACACACACACACACACACACACACACACACACACACACACACACACACACACACACACACACACACACACACACACACACACACACACCAAAGTTAAAAAGATACTGCAGAGGTATCATGCAATCTGTGTTAGTATGCCCTTACATGGTCATACACAACTGCCTGACAAATGCAAGGTTGAAAATGTTATGCAATCCGTGTTTCCATGTAGCTCTACAGCACATTACATATTTGTGTGTGTTACCATAAGGTGAGCGAGGATAGAAGGGAGTGGTTTCCTTCTGAGGGATCTCCTGGACTTTGCCGTACAGTTCACTAGTGGAGGCCTGGTAGAATTTTACGTTGTTGGTCAGACCACACGTCTTTATAGCATCCAAGAGACGCAGTGTACCCACGCCATCCACGTTAGCAGTGTACTCGGCCAACTCGAAGGAGATCTGAGAAAGCAGGACAGAGAAAAGATTAAATGGCCTTGAAAGGAAAGTCAAGTTTATTTCTATACATTACAAACAGATGTGTAAATATTCTGTATAGGATTAATTAACTAACTATCAAAGATGACCTGAGTTGAGCTTCACTTAACACTTCATCAACCACATTTAAGTCTTTGGTGTAAGTCCAAGTTATTGCCTGTTGAAATTAAATGATCCTGTTCTCTGTTTGTGTACTGTTAGCTCATTATCTACTCCCCTAATAAAGAGATGTCAGTCTCTGTTTAAGCAGTGGAGCGTGATCATGATGTATGACTTTCTAAATTATGAACACTGCACACCAGCATGTGACATAGTGACATTTACATATATTTATTTATCTTAAAAAAAAAAAGGTAAATGAATGTTCTCTGCTGTGGCTACGACTCCTCCACTGTCTGTTTTCAGTGTGTGTGGGAGACAGCCTCAGACAGAATCAATTTTGAATACACTAATCATTTATCCCCATTGTTTGTCCCTGTAAATTACTGCTCCTTAGTTGTTGTTGAATTTAAACTTAAATTTAACTGGGCTATTTAGGTATCATTCTATTTTCTACAGAGTATTTAGTAGCTTGAGTTAATTTCAATGTTTGGAGTCATGATAGTTCAGCTTACATCATACTGTCTTAGTGTTGACTCACTATAATGTGGATTTCAAATTTCTCAAAAAGTCACCTAAATCTAAAGAGGTGGGAGCAGACAGTCATGCTGAACTTGATTGGACAATGTACCGTTTCTAACCTCTTAACCCAAACTGTAAACCCATCAGGGCTGAGCAGAAAAACTATATCTCAAACCTAATACTCCAACTCCCAGAATGCCTTTTTCACTGCCAAGGGCCAAGTGGGATGGGAAATTAACTTTAAATTAGAAAAGGATGTGCGCGTGCACGACTGCGCGAGTGTGAGATGCAGTGTAGTAGTGTAGTTGCGCTGTTCGTGCCTGTGTGTGTGCCAGGTTGGCCTCCGTCTCCAAATCAGGCGTGACGGTTAAAAGCCATGCAGGTTAGTGGTCACCACACCTGGAGCAGGCAGCATGAGCCATGTCTGTACCGAGGAAACACTTTGGCCCTTTAGTGCTTCCATGCCAGAGCAGTACACACAGTCAGATAAAGACCCCTTATTTAAAGCTGGGACCCGAGAACACTGGGCCTCTATTCCACTCATAGGGCACACACACACATGCACTGACACACACAGTGAGCAGGTTTGATCAGGTTCAATTACGCTGCGCAGCTCAGTGTAATTACCTGTGACGCTCCACTCATGCTTTTACTTTGCATTCTGGCATTTTCATTTACATTTATAAGAGAACATGAGGGGACACTTTATATACCGACACGGTGTACAGTAAACAATGGCATTTTCTATATAATGATGAAGATTATAAGAACAGAAAACAAGAAAAATAAAGATAAAACTTGATGCAGTGAATCTACTATTTGTGTGAATGTGTGACTTTTATATTTTTCATATAAAGGAAATACTGAAACAACAGCGAGTAGCAGCAATGGGCCACTGATGTAATAGCTCCCTCAGATTCTAACAAAAATAAAGACAGTGTGGAAAAGACAATAGGTGGATTTTATTCAAAATGTAGCACAAATTTTAACTTGAAAAAATAAATTTAAAATCACAAATGTGTTTCTATCTATAAGAGTCTGTTTTAAAAGATGGGGACAATTTAGTTGCTGGTGTTTTTCTGTTGGTTTCCACCAAAAACTGCAGACAATGTAAAACCTCACAAATACCTAAATTAAAAACATTTGCTCCCCTAACGTTCTGGCATTTAAACTTTTTTTATGTACATATTTAGAATGTGCTCAAAAACAGGTAAATGGTGGTAAATGGGTTTGATTTGCATGATATATGGATTTTGCACTTTGGAGGATGCATTTTTTTAAATTATACTCGTTTGAAAAATTACTACAATTAATAAATAAATAACAAGTTGGAATGCTTTACTTTCAGCTGACTAACTACTTTTTCAAGAACATCTCACAATCAATCAGTTTAATATTGATCACCAGCATTTGAAATGTGAAAAGTGTGAAAAGAAAAAGATAAGTATGGAAATCTGGCTTTGGTTGTGTTGTGCTATTGATAGTATAACTTACTTAATCTTTGATCAGGTAAAACATTTTGTGAACTTACTTCTTTTATAAAACATAACCACACACTTTCTCCAACCTTGATCAAATAGCTTTTGCTGCCTAAACCCAACCACTAACCAGACTCTGGAGTTGAACTTGGGTCTGTGATCTGACATTTCTGCACTCCTGTATCTCCTTTTTAATAATTGTTGCTCTTCATTCATTCAAAAAAACTCATCTGCATGCATCAGAATTCTTAGGAAACAGGGTGGGAGTCGCACACAAGACCATTGGCTTAATCCCCAACAGCCATAATGTAATCTCAGATCTCTTGGGTTCACCTTCAGCTCTTCCTCATTCACTGCGGAGCTCCTCCTTTCCTCCACCTTTTCCTTCCTTACACATTTCTCCTCCTGCTCTGTCAATGCTCACTCTCCCTGGACCTCATAAACCTGTCTGTTTGTGTGCGAGTCCATCTATTGCACGCTCACGCACACACTCGCAGACTCCAGGTATCAAAACCAGCTGAGAGGGGCAGGGTCCAGGACGTCTTGACAACTTAAATCAAACAAATTGCTTTAATGCCTCCATTCTCTGTCATTATGTAAGGCAGGGCCTGAGCCCTGATGGTTTAAAGGCCAGACGTTTGTGTACACCAGTCTGTGTGGATATGTGGTGTGTATGTCTGGGGGGGTGGTTGCTGGGCCCCTCGGTCAACCTGGCAGACATTGTTCTGTTCTGGGAAGTCAGCCAGGCTCTGTCAGCATTGGGGGTCCGCTGCCGAGCAAATATTCCAACCTGAAAAAAGTGATTTGTTTAAAAAGGTTCTAAATGTACAGGATATATGTGCTGCATTTGGTGGTTTCATTTCTTTCCTGCTCACACAAGGCTTGCTGAAACGCATGCTTGAAACTGGGGAATGTGGCTCCGTATGTGTATGTGCATTCACATACAGCAGAGTGTCAGCGTGTGTCTTGACAGATGTATAAATATGAGCTACAATTATTCAGCCATGGCCTCTCTCTGCATACCTGCATGGCCTTCAATACAGGATAATATGTAGGCATTACGATGTATACACAGAGTGGAAAAATGCAGAGTCTTACTTAAACTTCCAACAAAGAACAAGGAGTAAGGAAATCACTCAGGAGTAAGATCACTTTAAACATGAATGAATAAAAAGACACGTGTCAGTTTTTGGACTAATCTGGTTTAATGTCTATTTTTATATTTTAGGCCTTTAGTTTTTTTGTTTTGTTTTCTTTTCTTTTTACATTTCTTCATAAAAGAACATTTTTAGTTTGACACTTTTCCATTTAACAACATTAACAGTGATAAAATCCTTTGACTTAACTATTAACTAATGCATAATACAAGCATAATGTGTTTTTATAAAGATTTATCCTCTAAATTAATTCACTGGTTATTTAAAGCATGCTTTTTATATTCTTTATAATTATAGTGTAGATGTGTTTTATGGATGTTATGATTTTATATAGGTTATTATTTAAAAATATATATTTAATTTGTAATTTCTTTTTCTATGAACAGTGCTAGAAAAATAAAATTACCTTGATAAATAATCTGTTGATATCATTTAGTATGTTACAGTATATTGACTATACAAATGCTTTTTTAAATGTATTAAACTTGTAGGTTTTGCGAATTTCTTTGATTTTTACAAGTACAAAATATTCTAAATAAAAAGTGTGTATGAATGCCTATCGACTTCAGTGATAAATAATTACCAAAAACTGTGTCAAAATTTTGTAGATTGTCTTCTCCACAGAAAGTCTTTTCTTCTGAAAATTACATTCTCATGCGACAAAACTGCAACTAGGACTATGTTTTTATACCGAATGTAATCAGAATTATTATGTTCTTATTATGTTTTGACACAACATAATTTTTGACTGAATAAAGAAGTTAATTTGTAATGTGAAAGGAGGTTTCCAGGAGGTGGCTGCCTGGATGGAGAGAGTAAAGTGAGAGGGCTAACAAATGGCAGACAGATCCAGAGTCCTGTGTGAAGTTGGGTTTAAGGGAAAAAGAAAACACTTTGGTTAGGATTAGAGAAAGATCGAGCTTTTGTTTAAACTTTAATACAGACGTGTATTAAGTGACTGTTAGATTTTTCTATTTTAAGCCAAACCACGACGCAGGACTTTAATGACCTGTGTGGCAGCAGTGATCTCTGATTCTACAGAAATTACAGAAGAAACTAGTGAGAGCAGCTGGACTTCCCCTCACTGAGCGTCACTTTCTCCTTTTTGTGAAGTACACTGAAACTGCAGCACATTCCTACCAACCACAAATACCCAAATAAAGAAAGATGCCCTGGAGGTTGAGCAGTCAGGGAGAGAAAAGAAGAGATAGGCATGGAAGAGAAGAAAAGAGACAGATAGAGAAGGGAGAGAAAGTGAGTATGTGTGTGCATGAGGAAGGGAAAACCACAGTCAATTACACCTTTACTCATCACATTACAGGCCAATTGAAATTAGAGCAGTCGTGTGTTAACAGGGCAAAGACAAACAGGCTGAATTCCCTCCAGGAAAGAGATGTTTAGACCCGACTTGGCAACACATGCACCACGAGACAGATCAATTACTCTGCTTTCAACTCAACTACAGTATCACTCATCTGCATTCAGCAGCCAAGATATAGACCCCACTTTCCCCTGCAAACATAAAGCCTCCTCTCAGTGTTCAGTGAATGATATTTTTCTTCAAATCAGTAAACAAAAGAGTGCAAATTATTTTTGGCCTATCATTTTATGGCGCCTCTCATTCACACATGCTGGGAAAGAATAGCCCACAGCACCTGCAACTTTGCTAGAGACATACACAAATTAGATGCCTGGGGAACTAATCCGAAAACACATTGAAAAGTTTTCTGTAAGCTCATTTTTAACCTTCATTTCTCTGTTGATTTAATGGTACATGTTGCCTCAGTTTACATAGATGTGGGTAATTTGATTCCTCTCCTATGTTTAGCCAAATTAAACTACTGGCTTAAGGTTTAGGAAAGATCATCTTTGTGGTTGAAAGAAACCAACAGTGACTGCTTGTCGGAGCCGGAACACAAAACCATGATCTATAGTCACAAACACACATTCTTGTAACAACCAACAACCAAATGTGACTTGTTCTGCAGCACACAAGGTCATGATTCACATGGAATCAGGAAAATCAAAAAAAAACACACAAACAAAAAAAGACAGTTGGTAATTATAATTTTAGTTTAAAATGCTCTCAAAATATTGTTATATTCAATTGTATTTTAATCAATTTAAAGACAACAGTCATGGTGAAAACTTGCTACGTGTCTTTAATGCATAAATAGTAATGGTGTTTTATTTTCACATCAGGAAAAACTATGTGGACCATGAGAAACGTTAGTGTTAAATTCAGTCTCTTCCTTTGTACACTGAGATTTATAGTCATTTGGGAGGTGTTGAGTCTTGTACATGGTCATTTCATCAGAAGCAAGTTCACTAAGTTAGCTGCAAAACGATGGCTTGTTTCCTTTGAAGAGTAAATTCTTCAAATGCACAGAAATTTTTATTTGGTCAAGTTTACAGAATTACGCAACTTTAATAAATAAACAGATCATTCTAATGACTGACCTAGATTTAAGAGTTCAAACAACAACTTGTTCAATAAACTAACAAACCTAAATCAACCAAACTAAGACAACAGCTGACACAATATTGCAATATTTAATCAGGATAATTAAGATAGTTAAACAAGTTTTACACAGTCTCTTTTTGCCTAGAAAATTCCTGTACTGCTAAAGGCTTGGTGAATTTAGAAAGACCCAATGTTGCAATTGCAGGACTCTGATTTATAGAGTTGTTGTTCATACTGCCCATTCAAGGCGGGTTTACCGTACCAATACGGTATCCCACTCTAGGGGTGTTTTTTTTAAGTTCAGTGTGCATTATATTGGCAAAGGAGTCTTAAGAAAGGGTCCACCTCCTCACCAATATAGCAGAGTTCCTTATAACTATAAACATTATAACTGGCGGATGGAGAAGTACTTTAGTTCCTATGAATCAATAGTATTCAGATTATCCACCATTGTTACTTTCTCTGATGTGCCCTGTATAACACACACATTTACCCATATGACTGAGTTTAGAAATCAATGTTTTAGAATGAGAACATCTAACATTGGGATCAGAGGTATTGGTATTTCAGGCTCGATACTAAAATGTGGCCACGTGCATCCCGTTTGCTTTTATATTTCTTGAGATGTGCACATGTGGAAAAGGATATAAAAACCCTTCTAAAGCTATGAGTATTCCCAGGAGCTTAGTGATTGTGAAATAGAAGAAATTGACTAAATAAAAAAAACAAAAACTCTTTTTTTGCACAATTAAGATTATGACTAATTTTGTAGAAATATGCTAAGTTAACATATTCCTGTAATAACTGAAAAGTTTATGGAAACATGATTTTGACTTGGTCGACTATTTTCAGTGTTTTCTCAAGCTCTCTGCTGCAGTGTCAGCTTCTGTTACTGTATGTAGACCCACGCTAACAGCCCACTCTCCACAGAGAGCTCCATCATCAGGAGTTGCTGTGGTGAAACTTAAGCAGGGAAATCTCTCCATCTCCAGTTCTGTCTTGTTGGAATTGTGTCACTATCGCTTCTATGCATAAACACATACACACCTGTTGGAAAAACAAAACTGATATTTTTTTTCCTTGCACCGTGCCAGATTGCATTTCCCTGAGATGCAGACACAATACAATTAAAAGCAGAGTGGGAGGGTTGCAGAGCGTGAACAGTGAGTGACAGGGAGAGCAAGACAGACAGCGTGAATGTATGACATTACATCATCCACCTGGAATGCATGCAGCTTTTTTTTTGTTTTTTTTCTTGCTGGGAATCGAATGTCCTTAAAATATGTCACAATCAACCTCTGCTTACGCAATACCAAGCTCCAGGTATGAAGGTCTGGCATGTGAGAGTTCACCTGACCTGACAGCCATTGCTTCCAAACATCCCAAAGCATCACCGTGATGCTTAAACAGCACAGTACATACAGTACATGCACACATACACACCTGTGCCATGCCTAGACTTTCCTTCAAACCAAACCTTTCTTTTTAAAACAAGTGACCTTTACAGACTAAATATAGATACAGTGACGGCGGAAACAATAAAAGGCTCTAGATTTAATTACAGGGGACAGCTGAAGGAAATCTAAAATGTGAGTTTATTAATAAAGCCTCTATTCAAACGAGTTCCCACAATAGTTTACATTGCTCACTGTGGTTACGCAACTTGTTTTATGAGCGGGTTAATTAAGGACATTGGCGCACAGGCTATCAGGAAATGGAAAAAAGATGTATGACTTTGAATACAAAGTGGTTTGCATCTTGTGTTTCCCTGTGATACCCAAGCCGTTTTCAGTATAAAACCTCAAACTGGATTTTCCACACGTGCATAGTAAGGCTGTATGATTGATATGACTGATGCAGTTGTTGTGACGATAACGAATTAATTAAAGTTCCATTAACGCTCAACTTCACTAAGGGAAGAAAATGAACAATGAAAATGACGTGTGTTTCTTAGTGGCCACCACCCATGTGGAAAATGAAATGAATAGATTTTCTATGTCATTTACTCAGGTGTTTCTTTTCTTGTTTCTTCACTGTATGCACATTTAAAGTGCAGACACTGTTCCAGGATGTGAAATGTTGGCATACTTAACAAGGGCTTAAAAGGTAAAAATAAAAAAAATAAACCTTAGTACCTTAGACACAACAGCAACTTCAAGGTCAACAACACAAATTTTCCTATACAAGATCTGTACAAGGCATAACATGTATGGACCCACTAATCCACCCCCCGACGGAGGTTCACTCATTACGATATCCCTAATGCAGCTTTTAATTACAGGCGTCTTCTCCTTGGTTAGTGTGGAGGCTGCTGCAGCTATGGCAATGAACAAATACAAGTCAAACAGATCAGGTGGATCTGAGATGGAGACATGGGTGGGGTAGGCAATGCACATGTGGAAAGATACGAGCTGCAAGAGCGTATGTCAGGGCAGGCAGATTGAGAGTTGGAGATTGGCTGTCAAACTCAGGATTTATGCAGGCGAATGTGGAAAGTCCCTGTCTGTCTCCCAGTGCTCCTCCACCTCTCACATGCCTTCTGTCTTTTTCTCTGCATCGCCTTCTCCTTATGGTATCCACGTAAACGGGTGGTGACCAGTCTGTGTGCCACTGCTGCCCTCATTCAGGGTACCAAAAAGGCAGGAAATATGAAGGGTGCCCGAGCCAATGCAATTACAGTAGTTTACCATCCAAAACACCAGCTTCAGTGTAACTAACGTAAGTCTATTAAGGTAAACTCTACCAAAATGACAAGTTTTCAAGGCAAAAAAATGTATCACAGAACCGTCTCAAACCACTGAAAACAGTCATTGTTTGTCTAAATTATGGGGGAAAACACTGTTTCTGTGTAGCAATATCATCCTTCTTGGGGGTTCGAAACTGTGAAAGCTGATTCTTTGACTGTATTTTGGTAAAACAAAAATTGTGTGGGACATAATGATTATATGGTGGGGCAGTGATAAAAACTGAGTGTGGTTTCTGACATTTCTGTCGGTTTTCATACAGTGTTTGTCTGCCAGCTGTCCTTGTGAAACAACATTTTTGATCAGTCTTCCCAGAATCCAATGTGAAATCAATGTGAAGTAAACCTAAGTCAACCAGCTGGTTGTTCATTTGTGAACTTGAACAAGTGAATGTTTGAAATAATAATGATCATTCAGTTTTATAGTTGGATACACAAATGTTAGAATTTAGGATGGGATCACTTTAAGCAGCACCAAATGTCGAAGTGTGCGAAATTATCACAGCAACAATTTCTGCCAAGAGCAATTAACAAACATTAGTAAGTGGGAAGAAGAAAGCCTAAGAGAAAACACAGAAAAAGGAGTCTGATCAGTACTAAACTGTGATGTGCAGCCGTACACCCCATTCCTTTAGCATTGAATAAGAGCGTCTGGAATGGAACTCACAAGAGCCCCTTCATTCTTTGCTTCCCTCTATCACCTGATCTACCCTGCAGACATTCGCCACCAATCAATCACCTCTACCTCACAAAAATAAACACGCGTGTAAACATGGCAACAGGTCTTACTGCAGCGGGCTGCGGTCATGGCCTGGGGGGCTGTGTGGAGCAATACGTGTGTGCACAGTGACACACATGAATACACAAGTAGAAACTGTTTTGTCATCAGTGACAACTTTTTCAGGAATGTTAGCCGTGGATTTTGCTTGAGTACAGTAAGTTCACACTAGAACTCGCTACAAAAGGTGACATGGAAGATGTCACCTGTAACATGGAGAATATGACAGTGGGTTATCAATATCAACTAATGTTAATGCAATTAAATTAGTTTTTGAAGTAAGCAAAGTCAACCTGCAGAATATAATACTCTAAAAACAAAGCTACGTAGATATGTACATAAACACGCAGCATGTCTTGTTCAACCAAAACCTGAAGCTCTTCACTTTTTCACTACACATTCTGGTGTTTTTATCATGGAGGTTTGCTGCAGCTCTCTGGAGAGTATGCAGCCCTCTGTGCATATTTGCATTATTGTAAATAGTGAGTTTCCCACTGCCGGAAAAGTGCAGTGATTCTAACTTGAAGAATTTGTTTTAGCTTGTTTGATTTGGAATGATGGATGTGCGCTAAATTTAACAACTGATGCTGGGTTCTGAAACACAGGTTAGCTGATTTATAATTGTCATGTCATGAAAAGTTTAGCCTGGGATCTTTTGAGGTGAGGTTGAGGGGACCAGAGCGCAGTGAACATTAAGGACTGTAGACCTAAACTGCAACCACAATTACACTTTTGATTCAATTTATGTTGTGAATGTAATAATTGTGAACAAACTATATTTTCTGAATCAACAAAGCACTGTATTTATTAAATAAGGGAAGTGAAGAGAAAATAGTTGGGGTGGATGGAGGGAATGTCATGTGCAGGATTTTTGCAGGATCCTGCACAGTCCACTGAAGAAACTGGTGGCAGTAGCATCGCATATTATTCTTAAAAAAGAAATAAGTCTCTGCTTGTTCTGTGAAAAACCCAAAACTAGAATACTAGCGTTTACTTAACTGTTCATCACATGCTGAGCAGAAGGAGAATTACCCTTTTTCTGTACATCAGCATTAATGTGGCGAGGGGAAAATGCAGAAACTCCCTGAAACACCTGGTGTTTGGTGTCTGGATGCATGTTGTTTTGGCATGAAAACAGCATTTTAGAACTTACAGCTTAATGCAGATGCAGTCTCACACAAAGTGGTCTGTAGAAGATTAAATTAATTAAAAGGGTGGTTGTCAGACAAGTTTTGCACAAACTGGCTCAGTGTCTGCATTTCTCTAACTGCTTTGTCGGACTGCTCTGACACAGCATAAAAAGGGGCAAGAAAATGCATCTTCTGCTACTACACAGTTAAAATCTGTGAGCCAAGCTTCCAAAAAAAGTCCCGGGGAGAGGAGAAATCTAATTATACATGTATACATGGATTTACAGTAACCAGGCTACCACAGTGCATATAAACATGTTCTCTGGTTCCAAACATAACGTCATTTTTCTGAGTAACCAGGTCACTTAAGTGCATGTAAATGCAATGATTGGTCATTAACGCTGACCCATAAGATTTAAGTCTTTTTCACAACACACAGGAAGACAGCTAAATGCCTCTGAATCACAACAGCTTCCTGAACAGGTGATAACATCTCAGTTTGTTTCTTTCCCTCTCCCCCCTCTTTCTCCTTTTTTTTTCTGGGTGTTCTTCCTCACACTCTTTATCAGCTGACCAGGACCAGATGACTTCAAAGTGAGAGCTCAGAGGAGAGAGGGGGACAGACCTCCCACATCTCAGACCCCCTGCCAGGACCAAACTGGATCACCTTTACACCTCTTCCTTCCATTTTCTCCAACACCCCGCTTCCCCTCTAACTCCAGCTGCTGCTCCTGCTGCTGTTGCCCCATTTGGTTATAATCAGCACTCAATATCATCTCTGATTAGACAAGTTGGGGGTCGGGAGTAAGACTTGACAAATTGGCACATTCTTCTCCACCCAATCCCTCTCTTCCCCCACCCTCCTTCACCCCTTCCACAAACCTACAGACCCCACTTAAATCTGGGGAAGCACTCCTGTCGAGCCCCCTCAGCCACCTACCCCACACTGCATCACTCAATTGATGAATGCTGTCCTTGTGAGCAGAGGAAGCCAGCAACACACCATCCGCTCTACCCTTACCCCCACAGACCTCCTCTTCCCTGGCACTGCTTGCACGATCCCCAAATAGAAGTGGAGTTTGAGGGCTGCCTCCCCTGCAGGTGCTACCTCTCTCTGGTTACACATACGTATACATGCATATGGACCACCACAAGAACACACTCCCATAAATATGCACACAGACCACAGCTGGCCACAATAACACATACCAACGCACACTCTGGCTGCCCTAGTAGCTGTCACAGAGCCATGTGACCAAAGCTGAGCCCAGAATCTGATCCAACATTATGCCTGATTTACACAACCTCCTCTCTTTCTCTCTCCCTTTGTGCACTCCTGCCGCACCTCAAACCTCAGACAGCCAAGCTTGGCCCACCCAGGACCCCCTGGACAGGAACAGCTGCATGTATGTGTGAGCATGTTGTCGAGGAAGGAGCGTGACCAGGATCCAGGTTATGGTTGGGTAGTTACATGGTGCCTGTTTGGTTATAAATACCTTCTCGTCTGTCTTGCAGAGTCACTGAAAGTGTCTCTTTAGAGCAGTTTATGAGGCGTGCGTTGTTCTGGTTGCAAGCCTATGAGGTTATTTTAGTGTCAGGGAAAAAAAAAAAAACAGGACCGAACTAAAAGGGAGCACCACTAAGGCATGGTGAAGCAAGAAAACAATTAAAAGAAGGCTGGAAATTATTAGAACAGTTCATTACAAAGCCTTGCAGCCTTCACCCAGCAAGGGATCAGTGTAATGATAGAGTAATGAAATAATGTCTTTTTGTGCTGATCGTGTTGGTGTTATTTGTATGTCACCGTTTTAATTATCCAAATTTAATTTAGTTAGTTTAGTTAGTAGTTTAACTGAAACTCTAAAACTGATGCTGAGTCACATTAGGAAGTAATTAGTAAGTTGTTTCCCCATGAAAATGAATCCCACAAAAACACCATTAGCCAAATTGCTCCGACATAAAAATCTGAATAAAGAAGTATGTCACATCACTATGGCTCCAATCAGGAATAAAGCCTGGTGATCATGTGGAACCTGCACAGTCATGCTGCTTAAACCTGAGAACACACAGAGGCCTGGGTAAACAAAACCGCGTGTTTCTCTCCATTTCTATGGCAATGGCTTGTATGACGGCATGAGGAGGCCGAGTCATAAAAGATGGTGTGATGTGGGAGTGGCCAACCGTCCCCATCCTTTCCCAACCCCATCACACCAATGGCTTTCATCTGGAGTGGATTACAGACATTAGCATTCTCTTATCTCAACGCCTTCCTCTGAGTCTTTCACCCTCTCCCCCTGTTCCTGTCTCTTTCCTCCCACACAACACCCCGTCCACAACCGCCACCTTTGTTTCTCAAACATTTTTATAATATTCTTATTAAAATTAAGTTTTGCTAAATTAAGTGCTTGACAGAGAAGCAGAGGACAACCTGGGCAGGAAAACTTTACTGCCACATTGTTATTAGAATCTATTAAAGATGTATTAAGAAATATCTGGCCCTTATTCAAGTACATAAATCAGCACAAGTTCATATTTTCATCTGAGCGCCAGCCAAGTCCACTCTGCTCTGTTTGAACACACAAAGTATGCACCTCAGTTAAGGGAACAGAAGTTGATCAATCACAACCCTGACACACACAAAAAAAAAAAAAAAAATACTGTGCATTATAATAACGCTTCAAATATCTAACTCTGTGTCTGTGTGCCTCATTTCTAGAACGTGCATAGGCTTATGAATGGTTCAGGAGCACTTGCACAGAGGCTAAAATTAACTTAGCATTTATAAACAAACACACATACAGCTGGTAATTCACAGTAACACAACTCATCAATCTTGAGATGATGGCACATTATGCTGGCCTTATTGGGAAGAGATATCACGGCGTACTGAGTGGGAGTACGTGTTGCACAGTCTGGGCCATAATGGGAATTTAATCTCTGTCATCTATCTCTATTAAAATGGCTCCAGATGGTCAATGGGTTTGACACTGGTTTGACAAGGCTATATTATGTTGTTGACTCCAAAGATCACAATACATGGTAGTATTCTGAGACAATGAGCTTGAGCAGTTCTGTCAACCCAACATACAAACAGAACATAAAACTCTGACCACCATGTTAGTTTCGGTCTGCACTCTGTAGGATATTTCTCGAAAAAAGTTTCCCTTAACATGCAAATAAAGCAAGTCTGTAAAAATATCACGTTTGTGGTCCAATCAGGACCAGAATCTCTCAAGTGACAAAAACAAGAGGAGAAAACGATGACGATAAAATCTTTTGTTTGTTTTTTTTTTTTTTGCATTCTTATACAAAACTGATTATATGTAACATGAAAGTTATGTCAGTGATTAACAGTCAACGGAATGTGTAACTTGGCATCTGCTTGCATTTGTAGGTTATCTATAAAAACATTATCAAAAGAAAATATTTTAGCATCGTGAATCTGCAAACTTGTCTGGCTCTTCTGCCCCCTAGTGGCCACAAATCTGGTTCATCTTCAACATTGTTTTTACCCGTCTAACGCACAACTAAGTTCTTACCCCAACAAATGTTATTAACAACAATAATAACAATATACTGTACGTCTGATGTTCTATAAGTTAGATTTTTTTAATTTTCCACTACTCTAACTTACACATTGGATTAAACAAAGGATAAATACATTTTATAAAATGTTATGCTTCCTCCTAATTTTTGATTGTAAATCTTTATATGAAAAGCAATTGTCAAAAATATTTGTGGATTATAACCTTAACAACTGTGTCTGTGTGTCATATGACCTTAAATACCATCAACATATCATCAGCAGAAACTTTCACTCACACTTTTATAGATCTACAGTATGTGGACACAAACACAAATACAAATACACGCACAGACAGAAAGGTTAGCTGAAGACAATTGCCTGGGTTCAAGTCCAGCTCGGCTCCACCCGCCTCTCTCACCAGGGAGGGAACATCGGAGCAGGGGTCGGTATGCTGGGTTGGACCGTTGCGGAATGGCCGGTCTTTGAAGGAGGCCTGGGGCAGGGAAGGGTTTTCGGGAAGGGGAAGTGCTCTGCTGGAAGTTTTAGATATCAATGGAAAGGCTTTCTCTCTGCCACACAGGGCAGTAGAGTGGCTTTCCTTTATCTTCCACTACTAAGCCCACCACAATGGAAAGACAGTGTCAAAGAAACACGTAACAGAAATATTTCCAGGAAGACACAGCCTAAACAGCTGCAATATGCTTGTTGAATAGGCACCATGTAAAGAAACATTAAGTTTAAAGGTAAAACTGTAGAAAAGCGTGTGCGAGAAGAAATCTGATAGCGTTGACCTGGACAGAAGGCATGTAAAGGCAAAAACTGAAAGTCAGCCGACCCGAACTATCCCACGATCCAGCAACAACCTGGTTAAACCACAAGTGCAACCTCTATCCAGCTGTTTTCTCTAGAAAACATCATTATATTCACAAACACTCCAGCAGAGGATACTTTGAGACTCAGCTTACAGATAAGGCTGTAATGTGCCCGCTTGGTATAAGGTCTGGAAATTCATTGTTCAACGTGTCAAAAAAAGACCAAAAACCGTACATAAATTTTAAAGCAGCTATCCTTGAGACAGGAAATGATAAACTGGAAACTGATATAATAAAATGATAAAGAGGCTGTGGGTAACAGAATATTTCATTTACATGTAGCACACAGGTCCTAGTATGTTTTGCAAGTAAATTCTACAACAATTCCACACATGGCAGCTTAAAAAAAAAGACAATAAAAATCACCGGAGTTGTACAAAGAGAATTATCCCTCTATCAGCATTGTCAAATTGAAAGCAGATATCTCCCAGCTGTCATACACAGTTTCCAACTACAAGCACAAAAATGACATTAAACTCTACTTGGGTTCCAGATTAGTCAAACAGCCTTCATTACTTTCTCTTTTGGTGGTTTCCTGCAGCTTATTATAGTGGGGGGACTCTGTTTAGCCTGAAAGACAGAGCTCCACTAACGTCTTAGGGAATTATATCACTTTTATGAAATACAGAATGAAATAGTTTATTCCCAGTTTGAATAAACCAAACTAAGATGAGCAATCAAATTAGAAAGGCCATAAATTTAAGAGGGAGCCAACAATTAAAACTAAACTCGTTATTAGGTGAGATCAGGATCCAGGATCTGACTCAGTAAGCGAAACCAAGTGATGGATCACACTGTGTCTTTGCTTTTTGGTAATTATTTTGGGGACCACATTGCAGGTTGAAAGGACTGATAAAATCTGTTTCCTTGGAAAAACCCTGCCATGATAAATTTAAAAGTCACACTGATAAATAAGGGCAGTGACACACAAAGTTAACATCAAAGAACTTTCGACTAATGCACCGCCCCATGTTGCATCTATCTGAGCACAAAGATGGCAGCACATAGAGGTGGTCTGTATTTGGCATTCAAAAATAAATGATGTCAGTAGAGATGTCAAAAGAACCGATACTTTGGTACAAAGTCAATAGATTCTGGAAATGTGACATTTTCTATGAAACTGTAAGGTACTGAAAACACCTTTGTAGCTGTGCCCTTAGGGTTATTTTACATTCTGGGTTTTTAAGACAACATTTTCTACAATGGAAACACTACTAATAATAATAATAATTGATATGAGTTGTGCTACTTTACTTTTAGAGCTTTAAGTTTCAACCTAACTACATATTATATTTATTAGATGTGATAAAACCGACAGGAAGCATAGAGAGAGGGAGTTGGGGGATGTTGCAGGAGCACAGAACATTGGGCTTCTAGTGTGACAGAGATCGTGAAGCTTTGACTTAGTGCTATTATCTCTCCATACCACAGTGTAGAGCGTTGTGTGACAGTAATAATCGTCCATGAGAAACACAGCAAACTCTTTTAACAACAATCCCATAAATCTATACTAACTGATTAATTAGAGAAATCCTTTGGAGTTGCAGTCCGAGCACCAGTATAACGATAAGCTCAATAATGGCTCAATCACTCTAAGATGAAATGCGTGCGACCCAACCAGGAGTGGTCCGGGCCAGATTTGGTACACACAAGAAGTGTCAAACTACCGGTTCATGCAGTCCACAGTCATATCTGGTGTCCTTCTTGTTTATCTTTTCATAAAGTACTCTGTCCTCACCTCCACTACTGCAGTCAGAGAAACAAAACTCGCTCCTCTCCCTTCCCGGAGAGGCTGACCACAACTTGTCCAGCCCGGGTCGCCTTACCCGTTTCCCGTGTGGGAGCGGATACCGACGCAGGCTCACAGAGACCCATTCATAGGCTTGCATATAAAATCTCTTCCTCTGCAGTGATACCTTACACTTCATCTGCATATTCACATATTCAGAACCCAGTGTTCACTTCCTGTCTGTGCGAGATACAGGGAAAACTGGGCACACATGAAGCTGGTGTGTTTTCCTTACTTTTCAAAGGGTTTTTGTCAATGGAACTTGGAAATCAACCAAAGGGGCAGCAAATGTTTCACCCTCAACTCTTTAGCTAAGCAGGTATCAATGCTGAGACTTAAAAATCTCAGTAGGAGTCAGAATTATATGGATACTTGACGGTACCTCAATCAAAACAAATAAGTAAAATATTTTGAAGGAAAGATATTAGGTCAGATATGTCATACGTCTATTCCTCTCAGACATAAATTTGCTCTGAAAAGCAAATGGTAAAAAAAGAATTCCATTGCAACTGTACTGTAACTGCCATTTCAGGAATTCTGCTGAGACCTGCCTATCACATAGCCGTCATGGATCATCTCTCAATCCGACAACAAGTGTCAACAGAGGCACACATGGAGAAATGAGAGCTGTTATTGTGTCTGTGACAATCTCCCAGTGCGGTTACACTTGTAAGCAAACAGCAACATACCACAATGACACTCCTGGTGCTCTGCCAAGGCAGCACTGGCAGCTGCTGCTCTCAGCTAATCACCGGCTCATTGAAGTTGATGGTTTTTATAGCATATTCATAGAAAACGTCTGTAATAGTTAAGATACAGATTGATGCACTCATTCACAGCATTCCAGTCGTGTTCCAACAGTCAATAGGTAATGTCACAGATGCCATCAGTTCCTTCATTTACGTAGCTTTCCCACAGGGTCACCATTTGAGGTATGACAATCTGCTTTTAATAAATTAGCAGATAAAGCAATTACAATTCATGACGGAGGATTACCACGAGTGCTTGAAAAGAGAAAGAAAAATATTGATCATCATCGAACAATGCAATATATACACAGAACCGTCATTACATCAATAATGTGATAAGAAACACGTGCCGGGACTAGTTTACCAGACATAAGTCTAGATTATGAGTAAAGTGGCCTTTTGAACCAAATGAACCCAGGCTGTGTTGGTCATACTCAGTTTAAAATAGTCTTGGTGTGTCTGGAACTAACTGGTCTGATTTGTACCAACTCCAGGACTAAATAAGGCTTAAAGCTGAGATAAGGCTACATGATTAAGACCAAAAATCAACACTTACTTGAACAGAGCATTTATTAACATGGGTGACTTATTCAATAATCCGTCAGTTTCAGACACTGTTCGGAATAAAAAGTAAATGTAGTGGAAATTGTTCCACTGCTGGAACCAAATCAAAAGCACAGGAAAATGACAGCATCAGCAACATAGAGCTACTTCACGTCGAGTATAATGAGGAATCTTAATTAGGGCATTCTATAAACTTACAGAAATTACTCTTACATCCAGAGCTTAATCCATAAATCTACAGAAATAAGAACCAGTAGCGTTGAAACTTCACATGTGGTTATGATAGTCCATATTTTCTTACATAATCCACAAGTCAAAGGCAATAAATGCAAAAAGAACCAAGTCTAACCCCAAAACAGACCTGCAACAATACAATTACCTATGGCTAATGCTACGCAATAGTGTGTTTGTATGAGTTTGTGTGTGTTACTGGGTCTCTCTCTGGGGCTGTAAGGTGCTGACTGACGCTCTGGTAATGCCTTCATGTCTCTTAAACCTGAGCAGGGTCCACACACACACACACACACACACACACACACACACACACACACACAGTATATGAAGATAAGTCACTGAGAGCAAAGAGAGAGAAACATCTGGCTGTGAGACTCTCTTTCGGTTGCTCTCCGAGGCCTCGGCTGCCAAAACGACACAAGTTAGGACAAAATCCAGAGCAACGAAAAACACAGCAACAGACTCTGAACCCACGTGTTCAGCGGCAGGTATCACCAGCTGTGAAGGCTCAAACTGCACCTCAGGAATATTATACTTAGTAGGTTACAAGGTGACATTTAAATAATTTACATGCTAGTTACTTGTCTCCTGTTATTAATTAGATTGTAAATGCAAGAAGGCAAGAAAGAAAGGAAATACTGCAAGCTTTCTATCTTTTTTATTATTATAAGAGTGAAAAAAGTTAAATTAAACACTGCTGTCAAAATAACACTTAACAAAAAGATTAACAGTATATCCATAATTCAGCAACCTTATTTTTTTATGTGGACATTCAACCAATAATTGAATCAAAAGATTTGCTGATTATATATGAGAATTATTTGGGAGCTTTTCAACTTTTAGAGAGTGAAAGCTATTTTTAAATTTTAAAAAATGTGATGAGGATTTTTCCTGAATGTTAATGATTCTTAGATTCAAAGATGGGTGTGATAGGTGTGATGATGAACTGGTTATTACACAGTTACAATAGTATAAATGAAATTGAATTATCAACAGTAAGAAAACAAATTTATAATTATAATTATGTTTATATGACAGCAGGGCGACTTTTGTTGTAAATCACATTTTCAATTAACATATTTTAAATGGTTGTTTGTTTGTTTTTAAACCAAAGACTTTCACATACTAGACATTTATACATATTGTAAATTAATCAAAATCCTTATCACCCTTAAAAATATGTCTGTAGCATCCAGTTATGAGTAGTGAGCACAAGCTAAAGTTCCTCTTCTCATTTGTAGTTTTAGATGCTTGTGTTTGGACACAATCTTAAATTTCAGAGGTTTCTTTTATAAATCAATAAAAAACAGTTTCAATTTGTCGAAGTGAGAGTTAGTTGCATTTCAAATAAATCCAGCCCGATTCATCTCCAAACACTCGAAGCACAGCAAAGCGACCATTAGCACACGAGCAGAGTTATGTGCTTGAAACTGCTTTGGTTTATTCCCACCACGGTGTCTCCTCATGCTGAACTGGCCGTGTATCGAGTACACAGTCAGTATCGCATCTGCGTACGATGACAGCTGAGGTTCTGGTGAGCACAAAAGCACACAAAACTGTGTTTTCTTCAAGTTTCGTTCTTTTACAGTCTTGCAGTCCTGAGGCACGACAGTTTAAACTGGCTATAATAAGATCAGCACGGCACACTGGTCTCAGTGCAGCGGGAAAATACGCTTGAGTTTTATTACAAGAGGCATCACTTGGAGACTATTATTGTAAACGTTTAGCTGTGGTGGTGGCCTGCGCTGGCCACACATGTATAAACACTCCATGCTTAGATTACCCAGCCCACCCCATGCCAGAGGAGATACTACCGTACCGGTGGCGCAGGGACGTAGGAAACATTTAGCAAGAGAAGTTCAAAATCGCAGGTGTGTGTGCGTGTGCATGTGTGTAATGGTCGTCACTGTCAAAATGACTGCCTGGTTGGAGGAAAGTGTGAATACTGCCCTGGCAAATGTTTGTGTATCTATAGCCTTTTTCCGGTCATTATTCTCATAATTGGGGGAAGGAATGCTTAGGGGAACTGTTGGGCACGTCAGAGGACCCTCACGCTTTGCTGCTCAGCGACAGCTAAACTCTGACACGCCAATTGTAAAAAGAAAGAAAAGCCTGAGCACAATGGAGAAATACATTTGTACACAGACATACATGCTTGCTCATAAAAACAACAGGGAAAAAAAAACACCCACTGTTCCCTGTCATTTCTTGCTTAACTTTCTGTAATTGTTTTGTGTGTGTGTGTGTGTGTGTGTGTGTGTGTGTGTGTGTGTGTGTGTGTGTGTGTGTGTGTGTGTGTGTGGTGAGCAGAGAAAAGTAAAGAAAACAGTAACGTGTTTGCTTTGGAGTTTGCCTACACTGCACACACAGACGGAGGAGAACAGAGATTATCTTCTGACTAATCGTGTTCTGTTCTGTGTAAGAAGGCGCATATCATCTCACCTAACCCCATCGTTCTTCATTGTCACCACTACTCGTGCATGTTAAACCGAGCATGCACACGCATGTGGGGATGCATGTAGGGACGTAAAGATAGACATGCAGTCACTCATGCACAAGAAGAAAAAAAAAGATCATATATCAGGGTCATTTACTGCAGCTTAAGCATGTCTATGACGAGCCATCCGCTAAGAGGGCTCTTTCCAAAGTGAATGACACGCCTGAGAAGACACCTGCCACAGCTTTATCCCAAAGAAAACAACTCTGAGATATTTTTGACTTTGAAATGATTTTCTGTACATCCTGCATATATCCAGCGCTGAAAGTAAAATAACAACCGACAACAGAAACGACCAACTGCTTACATTTTTTAAACTGTCAGATAAAGCAGCAGTTTGATATTATGGAACCATACCAGTTATCACAAAAATTGAAATTCAGCTAGTGTTGCATAATTAATCTTCTCACGTAGACAATGTCAGGCAATTATTATTATTACCTAAAGACCTACCCAGTCAATCTCTGTTCTGGCAGTGGAGTTTGTGGAGTGTAACAACAACAACAGCAACAACATGTAGTGAAGTGAATCGGCAACATGTGTCAGTCCTGTACATCAGCCCGGTGCATGATCAGTTATTTTCTCATACACACAGAGTTTAGTGGCGTGAATTAATTCAAATGTTTGGAATCACTCTGTGCATGGCAGTTCAGACCCTGCGGCCTACATGAAAAGATTTTGAATTAAGAAATAAATTTAGATACTTGTTGTTGTGATGATAGCAGCGTAAAGATAATGTTAACAATTGCTTTTTGCATTTTACTTGTTTGTATGTTTGTTGTATAATTTAGAAATGATTTTCATAGATAATCAACACGTGGACTATACATTAATGGCTGGAGATTTTGATTATTCGACATGGTCCCCCTAAGCCGACGGAGTTTGCTGAGCTGATTCCACAAATGTATACTGTCGTGAGCACTTGAAAGCTACTTAATGTAAAGATAGTACTAGCATGACACTCAAAAATCCTTAGCTGTGAAAAAGTATTAAGTTGATGTTTTAGTGAAACTATTTATCTGAATACTGTTTCTAGAGTCAAGAACATAATGTCAGAAGCTGCTTTCTACAGTAGTAACTTAGATTATGCTAAAGAAACAAATAATATGTAAAAATAATAATAATCAGCTTTTCCTCTTTTGTTTAAAATGTCTTCATCATGGGTCAGAAATTAACTCTCTCTAGTTTCTGCTGTAAATGCTCATGACTGGTTGCCGCCTGGCTCTAGCTCGACTGCGTCAGAGCATATTTACATGAAGCTGAGGCTTGCAGGCTTTTGTAGCCACATCTGTGAACCCTGTTGTCGGGCTGTTCACATATACAAGTTAAAGAAAGCTGGGTCAGTGGCAGCTGCTTTTCACTATGGATGATACCTGGCTTTGCAGCCCTGAAGCACTCAGGTTAAACTACAGGGTAAAGTTTTCATGCAAATATCCTCTAACGCAGAGAAAGCAAAGTTGCGCAAGTGCCGATCACAATCAATCTTAATTTTAGCAGCAACTGAACAGAGAGCTGTTACTACTCCATTAAAAGGAATTCTACACAAAATACACAAAAAGTTGACTGTTGCAGACCCAGTTTCCTGGTTATTTACTGTATTCCTAACACATTATTTAATTTAAATTGCCAGGACAGAAATAAAAACTAAATGTTGTAAAATCACTCAGCACATGTAGTGGTAACAAGCATAGAACAGTTATTCTACTGCAACACTATATTTTTGCTCTGTTAAACAAATATTGGTGATATTTTACATTCAAAAATCAATTAGTATTGGCCTCAAGAATACACCATCACTCAGTCTTCAGTATTTATTTAGAAAAAATAATCAAGAGATCCGTTTCAAAAATTAATTTGACTGCAGTCCTACAGATAACCTCGGTGTACCGTGTTCTTATGTTAAATGGTTACACCACTGTTGCTTGATTTATGTGATAATGATGATGAAACCATGTAGGATTCAAACGAAAACAAACAGGAATCTGTCTACAGGATGAGCTCAGAGAGACCGAGGGGTTACAAGCCTAAAGTCAACAGTTGGAACTTGGCATCATGCTGACGGGTTAGAGTTCCTCTGCCTCACGTCCATCAGCCTCACCCCATCTGTCCGTTCGCCTAACCTGCCCCACCAGACGCCAGCACTGATGATTGATGGTACCGTGGAAAACTGAAAACCATTCATCTCTGTGTCACTATTAACATTCACAAATAACAGAGCGGAGGAGCATTTATCACACCGTGCTACCAGCTTCTCACACTGCTGGAGACGGTTCTCGCCCCTGCTGTTGATACCTGTGCTAATGATGATAATAACTTGGAGTAATCATGATCTTAACTACAATCCTACAGCTGCCTGAGGGCAAGGAGCAGTGACAAAGAAGGCAGTGATAAAAACTAATTTCTAACCTGTCTTCCTTTTGTGCAGACAAGTATTTCTCTGAATAGACACTCGGCGTGTATGACTGTGAGTTAACTGACTAAAAGTCTTGGAAGAAAAAAGGCTCAAAGACTTTCAAGTACCTTCTGATCCTTACTTACCTCTGTGTGATGACCAGAAGCATCTGTGAATAAATTAGTTGCCAAAGTATTTCCCAACAAAACTACTAATGACCAGTGCCTTTGAAAGAATCTGAAATGCTTCAAAATCATGGAGTATCTCATTTTTCCACTTTGCTCAAGGTGGAAAAAGTGAGAAGCTAAACAATGTGAGAGGAAGGCCGAAAGAAACAATGAACAAGTGCTGATAGTTTGATTAATTATATTTTTTATGACTGCCATTCATACTACTGGCAGCATCAAACTCTTCCCTCTAGAATCACGCACACAGAACATGTATAATCAAAAAACAGATTATTATCGTTTAATTATGCTTTATTCGTAGAGCCATTAGGCACTATGTACACTAAGTATTATACAGTTTGTGGATGTACTGGCTTTATAGTATTCTGTACTTTTAGTCTGAGGCGGATTTTCATGTGCTCGACTTGGTCTGTCAGTTCCAAGTAAGAAAAATATTACTCCCATGACATGCAATGATATTTTAGACAAAAGATTTCCAACACTGTGGCAGCAGTTTGGGGAAGGTCCTTTAGTGTTTCAACACTGCAATGCCCACAAGCTTTCTCCAGTTTGTTTCTCCAGCCTGCAGAGAAACCTGACCTCAAACCCATTGAATGACTTACAATAACTTGATGAGATGAACTAAAACAAGCCAGATATTAATTACTCTAACCGTACATTTTGGATTTGCAAGTAAAGCGTCAATACTTCTGTAAAAATACCAATATATGAATTCAAATCTCTTATTGGAGAGCTTTCCAGATTTCATTTGATTTTAGTGATGGGTTTTTACATTTTACTGCTACATCATTGTTTAGTGCACAGTTTATTTTTTATTATTTGATTTTTGCTGTTGCTGTTTATTGTGAAACAGTTTTGACAAAGGTCAACTCTATTTGTGATTATTCAACTGCCTTGCCTTGTCATTTTTTTATTTTTACTGTCAACGGGAGTGTTTTGAAAGTTGTTGTGTTCTATTGTTTTTAATAGCTGTATTTAATCGAGTATTAAAATGTACCCTCTCTCTCCTGTGAACCACTACAGGTGATTTATGGGATTGTACGACTAGTAAAGTATCTAGGTGCATTCTAACTAATATCTGTGATGACTTTTCCATTGAGGAGGTGGTCTTTAAAAAGATAAAGTTGCTATATGCCCCCCATATATCTGTTCATAAACGTGAAACAGAGCAAGCTGATGAGAGAAAGTCTCACAAGCTGCTCCTTACTGCTGAATATTTAGCCGAGCAGCTGTGTTCTCGGTTTGTTCTACCTGAACATCCCGCTCTCTCTGAGAATAAAGGCCTGTTTGTTTGGCTGACAGGAGACAAGGTAAGGTGGCCCAACCCTTCATACAGGTATGACAGCCTGATTTAAAGCTTCAATTAAAAAAAACACACAAGCAAAGGCAGCAGCCTACATACAAAACACAGCTACAGATAAAGAAATCCACCCTGTATACAATAACATCTTCATCAAGTCAACGAAAGACTAAAACAATTACACTCATCTAGATTAGTATCTACTGTCGTAACTCATCCAATTCTCGCCCACTTCTCATCTCTTCTGCCCTCGATTCAAACTCCACTCCTGTTCTTGTTTTTGTTCCCTGATCATCATTCCATTATGTGATCCAGACAAGTGAGATCATAGCTCATTACATTTTGTAAATAGACTGCAATCCTCAAATTGCCCAACAGACACATGTTAGTGTGCGTGGGACATGAAGCACACCCACACACACACACTCTTAACCAAAATAATAAAAGGGAACAGAGCTGTGACACTATTAAAAGGGAATTTACAGACTGTGAAAAAACGATTACATGCCCATGCCTTCAAACCCCAATAGGAGTTCATCGTTTTCTTCTCAAAACAGTTAGGAACAATGGTTTCAGACATGTGCATGACTGAGATCAGACTGTAGGACACGCCGGGGAAGGAACACTCCAAACAAGCTGCAGAATTACACAAACATGCCAACATACCAGCGAACACGTTGGGAATGAGCACACAGCGGAGGGTGTGCAGCAGCAGTCTGGACTTGTGTTCACAGATCTGCAACAATGTTTACTGTGAGTAATGAGCTTATGTCACTTATGGACGGATTGAATGAGGCTGCATCTTTTCACTGTGTGTCACGGCTGGTGTGGGTGTTTAGTGGTACAAAGTGTAATCAAGAGGCTGCTCTGATGACAGAAGGAAGACATATTATGACTGATTTTCTTTATAAAATAATAATAACGTCTAGGTTGAGTTTCGCAGCAACATCTCTCAACAAACAAGTGAAAACAACCTAAACAAACGCACAGATCTTTTCATGCATCTTCAATAAGCCTTTCCCTTTGTCAGCGAGTCAAAAATCCCTTTGCACACACAATATAATGTCTGTGTAAACATCACTATGTATGCACACTAGAGAAAAACACCAATGCAACCATATCTCTGTGTAAACTGTGTCTTTGCACAAACTTGTTTTGATTGACCAGCAGACGAGATTCACGCAGGTCAAACTGCTTAACTAATCACCAGGTGCGAGCAGGTTGGCGATGCCAACTCACACAAAGGTAAAATAAATTACCGTCTGCATGGCACAGAGCGACACATGCATTATGTTTCACCAGTTGGGATACACAGGAAAGGGCAGTATTATTGTTCATACACTAACTGGCGTATTGTGTGTGTCTGGAGGATGTAAAGAGTTAGCAGCAGGCGGCAAGAATAGAAACTAATAATCTATGACAGAAACAGAAATGTCTTCCTCATGGCATAAACAGAAGCTGTGGAGACACTCGAGATTTAACAACAAGAATAGACACAGCAGGAATACAATAGTACTGCATCTCCCATACACCTAATTTTAATTTCCAGCAACGTGCACAAATCAACACAGGTTACACTAGGGCACTACACTGCATAAATAACCACACAGTTAAATCAAGTATATCCCTGGCATTATATGCAACATATCTGCTTCAATATTACTGTAGTTGAAGCATAAGAAGAGCAGTGAAGACACGGTGTCAATATCGAAACCAAACCGTACGGTGACTATAAAAATAAAACAAACACCAACATTTGGAATGGCTCCTCAGTCTAAGTAGTGATTTTCATGATACTCTGAAAACAAAGGAACTACCACAAGCTGGAAAAGACGACTGTTGCAGTTGTTATTTTATTTTTAATGCATTAACCAGATCACTGATAATCCATTAACATGGTATATTCTATGCAATGTATGCTAAAAATAATCTAGCAGTAAACTGATCTTTACATACTGACCGAAATAGGAGGGTTAGTGACTCTAATTGTGGGATTGGTCTAATTATAAAAGAAGGAAAAACTTTTCACACCACAGTGTATTATTTTCACAACAACGGAGTACTTGAAATGAGGAATCTCTTCAGCCACGACATGCCTTGTTCACTGATCACACAATCCAGATAAATCATTACAGAACATCTTGTATGAAGCCATGAAGCTCATTATTATTGCCAAATATCTCCTTGGGGACATAGAAACAGGAAGATTGATGAGTTTGATAAATATTTAGTGTAATCCCTAGTTACAGTGTTCTTACTTCAGCTCTCCCCTCTTAACTACACCAAACCAATTAAGCACATGATTCCAGCTTTGTGTTGTTATTGTGGTAAGTCCTGTACTGACAAAGACGCTATGGGCCACTGTCAATCACTCGTCACTGAGGGAAAAATGGAAGAAAAGACAAGCAGACAGAAGAATAAAGGTAAAGAGAGAGAGAGAAAAAGGAAACTACCGAGTTTCCTTGGTGGTAACATTTTTAGATGCTCTCTTTCCTGCCTCACTTTCCAACCTCGCTCTGCTCCTGCTTCCTTTATGCATTTCTTTTCTTGTTGAATGAAGAAGCTGAAGAGCAGACACTAAGTTAGGAAGGAGGAAGCTAGGGCCATGTAGTCATCCATTTACCTGCAGAACCCTGTACTGCACCAGAGTGGCCTGCAGAGGGCCTCGTCCAGACCTGACTGAAGAAACGAATGCTTCTATGGTCAAAGTTAAATCCACAGAGACAATCAATCTACTACAAACTGAGTATTTACCAGACTTTAAACGCACCACAACATGAGACTGTTCTGGTGCTGTAACTATTATATTTCTATCTATTAATCTGCTTATTATTTTCTCGATTAAATGAATATTATTTACAAAATAGTAGATAAATGAGTGTCACAAAGCCAAAAGTGGCTATTATCTGACCATCAGTGCAAAAAGGAAAAAAGCTGAAAACAGGGAATATTTAGTATTTGTTATAAAGTTAAATAAATTTATACTAAAATTAATCAACAAATAGTTTCAGTTTCTTGTAAGTTAGTTTTCAGCTACTACTGTAAACCTAAGGAAAAAAAAGACCTTCCAGAAAATTTAAACTGAAAAATATCCAGAGCTCATAATGTGGTCCTAATTTGCATATTGGCTTTACAATTATATATAAAAAAAGAACGAGGTCTTGAAGCTGCAATGATCAAATGTTATTTTTGATAACTAGCCAACTAAATAGTTATTACTTGTGTTTATTTAGTTTTTTATGCTTACAGTAAAGGTGAAGCTGCATCCTCTAGAATTTACATTTCTGATTAATAAAATTAAAAAAAGCTAATCATACCATTGAGAAGCTGTAAACACTGAATGTTTAGCATTTTTTTAAACATTCAGTAACCTAATTAGAACTGTTGATTGAAGTTGTATTGATCAAACTGATAATAATGTGTTCAGAGGTGAAGACGATTCCTTTCTTAACTTTTCAGTTGATGCTTTTCCACGTTTGTCGTTTGATTAAAAAAAATTCTGACTGATTAGATGATGCTACAGAAGTCATTCCAAGAACATTTTCTTTCCCAGACCCGACTTGAACCGACTTCTGTTTACTACCTGAATGCATTCCTGAGTGAAACCATCAGGGGAGTCGTCCACAGTGGCTCACTGCTGCCATCTGTAAATCACAGGTGAAACTACATCTGCACAGTTTATTTTGGCTTCTGTATGTCACTCGAACAAGACAGTTGGAGTATTTGGGGTTTGATTTAACATACGGACTCAGATGTAATCATATTTAGTTTTGTGATACTATTTATTGACTCTGTGTTTTTAGTTAACAACCCCCCTCTCGTCTCTTTTATTCCCTTCATCTCTATCTCCTTTCCCAAACTGCAAGTTTCCATGTGTTACAACCTTGCTGGAAAGCAGAAAAAGAACTGACTCATGAGTGGAGCAACAAATCAGAGCCACAAAGCACAACCACAAAACATTCCCTGACTCTGAACGAGGAAAGTGCAGAGTTGTTTCTCTTGGCACAGAAGAGTCTATTCTTAAGCTAAAGTTCACTTTCAACCCATCTAGGCCAGGCAAGCTGCCTAGCATGCAGTCCTAACCTTTCAAAACAGGGATCAGCCTGCAAATGGAGCCATAATGACTGCTGACTACCAGGCCACCAACGCAACACAATTCTGTTTCTGCTCATTCAATTGGCGGGATGCATGAGAAAATGTGGGCACAGAGATTACACTGCATGTCTTTTTGGTCCAAATCACCAGATTCTGAAAAGCAATTCAAAAACTGTGGAAAACATGGCACCTTAAATACACACAAACCACATACACACAGCTAATGAGTCCTAAGAGACAGAAAACATGCACTTCAGCTGGGAATGCACTGACTTGGTTCCAGCTGAGTCTTAACACCAGTGAGATACACACGCCGCCGCAAGCGTGCCACTCAGGGCTGATTGGATGGCAGTAATGTAAACACCAATCAAAGAGTGAGTAAACCCGGCCAATCAACTGTTACTGAGAGACAAGACCGCTCATCACTCACAGAGGGGTTTACAAAATGATGGTCACTGTTCTGTGAGAACCAGGTTTATACAAAACCTTTAGTGAAGTAAAGAAATACCCTGTTTGTATCAATGAACTCTGGAGATTTTAGCTTGAGAAGAAGGAAAAGGTGAACAAATGCATTTTTGAAAGAATGACTCTGAGAAGGTAAATACATGTAGTTATTGTAAGATTATAGTCATGTTAAAGGAACAATAAAAATAAAGGAAAAATAAAACACGACCTGATGAACATGATCTAATTGGGTTTTAAAAATAAAGTTGTAAACCCTAAAAAACATAAAAACTGTATAAAAATGACTTTTTTGGTCAGATTTGTTTGTATAAGAGAGGAAGATTACTGATATCATCAACAACAGTGTTAACTTTTCATGACCCAAGAAGAACAGTGTTGTTTTAAACTTCCTTCCTTTTTAAACAATTAATTTTGACATAATCCAAAGGGTCTTTAGAGAGTTTTATTAGCCTTAGATGAATAATCCCAACCCATAAAGGAGCATTAAATGCTTCAGTTGATGTGAGAATGAAGAAAAAAAAAAAAACACCTAACCAAATTTGGAAATGCGTTTTATATTGGAAAGAAAAGTTACTATTTTTGGGGCAGAATTGGCAAGTGTTGTATGTAAAAATGCATCCTCCACAGCCAGTTGAGCTAATAAGGCAGAGAAACCGTTGGTCCAAACAAACGATTTTCTCTACCCACGTATCACAAACCACTGAACGACCCACAAGGAGTCAAAACAATTGCAGCACATTACCAACGACTTAGTAGATTGCATAACATGCCCACAAATCGTAGTAAGTTGTGTCACTGCTGCCTGTGTATACGAGTAAACTGCGGGCAGGCTGCACAACAGCCGCTTCAGGCCCATAAACGCATCAACACACGAACAAACAGTGAAGAGCTTTGTGGAGAAACAGGCGTGTTAAATCCTGTGTGTGTCTCCGGCGTGGGAGCTTCTGCAAACCCGGATGGGGGAGAGACCAAAGGGTAGCAGAGGGAGAGAGAGAGCTTTAAGAAGATAATGGATGGAGATAAGTATTTTAGAGGAGGAATTCGGATATGGATTATAAAGGATATAGATGAAGGAAGTCTGTCTCCTGAGCACAATCTCCACTTTTGTATCCTACAGCCATCAAAAACAATCAAGTGGAAACCTACTACGGCTCTTTACACATACTCTCTCACCTTCCCAAACCGTTTCAACCTCCTGTCTCTCCATCTCTCCTCCTCCCCCATTCTGCCTGTCACGTCATTTTCTCTATCACAGCCAAGGTGTGTTAATAATTCAGCCTGTTTCCCTGTGCGTCTGCTGTGACAGCTGCAGGTGGGAGAAATCGCACAGAGAGAGCATCGTTTGAGGGGTTTTGTCCACCGCTTTCCTGTGAAGCGCTTCAGTGGGAGAAGACAATGGGTTTGTGTTGAACCCTCAGATGCAGAACAGATTACAGAGAGCAGCCTGTAAGCACTTCCCTTTGACGTATGCATATTCATGCATATTTCAAGAGTGCAGTTTCCAAAATATTCATTTTTTATTTTTGTCAAAAGACATGAATTCATGAATAGCTGCTAAAAGCACTTTTAGTACAAAGTTACTGTTAACAAATATATATTAAACAAGACATTTAAATAATTCAGTTAATTTTGGCAAATGTTTCAAAATATATTCACTATGTCAAGCAAGCAAAACAATCCCAGCTCCCAGGTACCCTTACAGAAATCTGTAGACCGGTTTCCTCACCAGGTGAAGGTACTAGAAACAGCAGAGAGCAGTGAGAGGTCAAAGCCACATAAGGCCAACTCCACTCTCCACCCTTAACTCAGATTGCATCCTACTTCACTCAAATCACACAGTCACTCCAAAAAAGAGACAAAAATCTGTGTGTAATTCACTTTTAGCGTAAACCACAGACTTACGGCTGGTTTTCGACTGAAAAGCGCAGTCAGGGTTAGGCTTGAGGAATACTTTGGACTCTTTTTGTGAGTGGTACCAGAGAGATATACTCCAACCACCAAACTGATTGGCTCCTTTGCTATTACAGTTACAAATAAAATACATAAAGTCCCTCTGCTTTGTTTGCGTGCTGTTCTTTTGATACTGCAGCTGGCTGCCTCTCTGGTCCTCTAGTGGTCTACTATTCCCAGTCCACCTCCGCCCCTGCAGCATTAGAAAATAACCGTGACTCTGTTTTCCTTGATGACTCTACAGCGGAAACCAGCAATCACACACATACATGCGTACACACCTCATTTCAAACAAATACTACAACTCAAGCTCCCTGGGTGAGTCTGATGAACTGGCTAGCCTCAGAAGGGATTCCTTGTAAGACAGCAGCAACAGGGAGAGAGCTGGTGGGAACCAAAGAGAGAGATGCTGCACAGCCAGTGTGAGTGATCTTTTCCTCTGTGGTGGGACAGACTGGAAATTGCTCCACCTCGCCGCTGCCAGTAAACCAGTGGGCTCAGCTGTTCAGAGAGAGCAGCATGTTTGGATGATCGACCACAGCCAGGTTTATTAGTGTGAAAACAAATAAACACAGTAGAGCCCAATGTAAAGGTAAAGGGATGTTCTGCTACTCTGGTGTGTGTGTGTGGCCGCATGATGATCTTCAGTGTGGGAGATGGGAGCTGAGTCACGGCCTCAGACCACAAAAGACATGGACAGAAGAGTCATCATTCTGCTTCATCCTCTATCATTTTCACACTTTCTCCTTTTCATGCATTCAGTTTGTCTTGCTTCATAATAAGTCCCAATAATATAAATTGTTTTTAATATATGGTAATATGTGTACATAATAATCAATTAAGCAACTCATTGGTGAACCTAAACAAAACAATGACAAATCTATCTCACATGCCTCTTTCATGTCAGTGTTTCGGTTTTTCATTACATTTACTATACCACCACTTTGATATTTTTTGGCTTATAAAGGACTAACACATTACCAAAACTATATTTGATAAATTACCTGTTAGTAATCGTAGTAATATATCAATCAATTTAGCACGCTAGCATAAGCTGATACTACAACCCAGTGATGTGCGAACTTTACTCAGGGTTTCTAAGGCTGAAATAAAACAGATTTAAAGTGAATGATAAAATGATGGCAGTCACATCTAAATGTAGATGGACTTTCTTAGGAAACTACAACTATTGAAAGTAGTGTCCCACAGTCACATTACAAATGGTCTTATTATCTATGATCTGACTAAGCTCTTGGCTCCATATCCCACCCAAACCACCATGATGAAGGAGGATCAGTGCTGCCTGGAGACTGTGTGTCAGATCCCAGTTTAGAGGGGTGGGGGCGGCGCCGAAGGATCTCCTGGGATCACCGCGGAGCTCCGAGACAAAAGGGACATTGTGGCAGAGACTGACCCATCCAAAAAAACATTACTTCCTGTCCCATCAGCTCCAGCATGCTCCACACATGAGCTGCTCACTTCCCAGAACTGAAAGTCCCTCTTTAAAATTATCTGCTGTTAACCATTTACAGTATTCAGCTCTGACAAATATCTCATGTAAACACTGGCAGTCAAACACATTTGACTTTAGAGAATAACTGGCTTCTACTGTGTTTCAAACTGACTGGACAAATAAAGACATAACTGAGTCTTACTGAGAATCCTTTGCTCACTTACTGGGTACTTGGATAGAGTAGCGGTAAAAGCCAAGTAAGGCAAACGAAAAATACCGTAGGCGTAAGTTGCTGACTGTGATACTTTACATGTAGCTTTTAGGAACACGTAGGCCCATTAATTGCAAATGATGCATTTCTCAAACTACAGTACTGCTGATAGTTTTCCACAGCATATGTCAACGTGTTTTGTTGAGGTGGTGAACGAGGTCACTCGGAGGGACGAGCACGTTGAGAAATCACCAACTTGGGTAGCAGATTGCAACAGACAAGCACTATCTGCCCGGCACCACACATTTAGACATATTTAGAGACTAAATATCGAAGGAAGTTCTTCCCAAGTCTAGTCATTAGATTTATCATAGGTGCAAGAGATGGCTGTTGTAAATGACTGTATTCACTTGATTTATAATGAGAAAACCTACAACAGAAATTAGACCAATACTAATATGGTTAAAAGTTGTTGTTAAATAAACATTCATAGTTTAGACCGAAGATCGGTTCAAAAAACTACAATCGTAAGAACATCTGAATAAAAATGTTTACTGTGGATCAAACATGATCGCCGCCTTAACATGTTAAGCTACAGTACAACCGCCAGATCTCTCTTTACACTATAAGTAAACAGGTGAGACTTCACTAGAATTCTGTTTAAGCTCTTCAAGAATGTGCAGTGATTTCAAGGAATGGGAGGAGAGTTTGTTTTTCATCCCAAAATTCTTATCAAAGCAGTTGGCTTAATGTGGATGAACAGTCTGCATGAGTTCACCGTGGATCACATTACCTTGACGTGACTCTGAGCACCCAAGTTGTAGATCTCTGTGGGCTTCACCTGGTTGATTATCTTCACCAGACATGTGCTGTCAGTCAAGTCGCCATAATGCAGCTTCATGTCTTACAAGAAAGCGGGACAAAGACATGTTGTTTAATAGTTAGTTAAACTAAAATACCTGCACACTGACATTCAAATATGTAAACAGTACAAACGCTTCTAAAGTAATTCACACTTAAAGGATCTGCAGTTATATTACAGTCAAATTTGACAATTTGATGCCCTGTTGAAAGATCAGGTAAAGCTAAACGGTTCTGGTGATGGTTTTTTCTAAGAAATCCTTAGAAAACGTTTTACTATTAGCTGATGTGCTGTTACTACACGTCAATGTAAAATTTATTGTCTGATTTGCATGTTCATAAAGATAAGCACAAGACACGTGAAGCAAAAGACTTTCGTATAGCCTGGATATAAATTTAGGTTAATTTTATTTGACAGTTTGATGTCAACAGGTTTGTGGTAAGGTGTTTGCAGATGGGAGGAATGCCAAGGAAAATAATTAATTAAGGTTACTGTTTAGCAGCTGCAGCAACTGGCAGCTGCCATACTTGGATGACAAACTGCTAAACTAGAAGTAAGATAATACATACAAAATAAACAGTTTTTTAAATGGTTTTTTTTTTTGGAAATTCTTCTTTTAATGAGCTACTGTCCTACTTTGCATTTACATGCATTTGAGTAACTGGATTACTCAGAGAAAGCTGATATCTAGAGTAGTAAGTTTACAAGGTTTACATGCAGTTAAGAAACCTGCTTTCGCTCTCAGACACTATTTGTATTGTTGTGTCCCACTCCTTGAATGATACTGATACTGGCAGATGAGACACTTACTGCCTTCAGTGTGTGTTTGAGGATTCTGGTACAAATGCTCAATACGACCCGTGTTGAAGGAGCTGGAACGGCGCAAAATACCATGAACCTGAAAGAAAAGGAGACAGAAGAGACTGAAGGAAGGAAGTTTATTCCTTCATTCTGGTTTTACAATAAACATTTTGAACATAGATGATTACAATCATCATTATTTTGTGTGCACATTAAGGCTGTCATTCTATTTGATTATGGTGACCGAGCTTAAATTGAGCATATACTACATATAAAACCTGTAGCTTAACTTAGTTTAGATTAAAATATTTCAAATCTAACAAAGTGGCCTGCTCAAGGTTGCTGAAAGTGGTTCTTATCGTCAAATGATCTTTGCACCCATACAACATTTTGTATTGCAAAAGTTGACAGGATGACAATGTAGCTCATGGCTCCAGATCACTGTGTTTTTAATGCTGCCTGTGATCTGTGATATGTTCTCCGTGTTATGAGGGTGGATGTGAGGAAGCTCTGCTCAGGGAAGATAACAGGACCTGATCCAAGGGGAGTCCATTAGTGGGAGGACGCTGTGCCCCGACCTCACTTCCTTTATTCACTGGGCACTTCCTGCTTGCCTGTGCACTCCTCTTAAATGCTACCCCACATCCCCTTCACATCAGCATCCCCAACCTGGATTCAATCCACTTCCTCTCTCCCTGCTATGTATGAGGTAGGCAGCAGATGGTAAAGCTGAACAGGGAGGCTGCAATAAAGTGTGTTTCTTTTACACATCTGTGTGGAAATGAAGTCATACAGCTACTGTCAGGAAAACAAAAAGAGCTCTGGTGCACCGCTCATGTTTGTGCACGTGTAATGAATATATGGCCTTTTCAGGGGTGTGAAATCAACACAGGTGGGTCATGTAGCCTTACTCAATCAGAAACAGCTTGTTATCCGCTGCATGCATTTGCTTTTCTGTGCTCCTGAAAACACACCATGAAGCAGATGAAAGCTAGTGACCTCACTCATATGACTGTCTAATAACAGCCATTTCCCTGTTAATGGTCTAACCCAGGAGTAACAGGTCAGGAGTGAACAGGGTCAAAGCAACGCAAAGGGTCTTATCAGGGTGAGAGGTGAGTCAGATGTCATGTTACGTCACAGTTCCTCTGAAGTTCCCACACACTGCTGTGGCTGGATGCTGCTTATCGAGGGAATGTCACTCTGTGTGTCTGTGTATGTTGGCATTCGTGGATGTCTGGATTCATCTGTGTGTGTGTGTGTGTCTGGGCTTCCAAAGAACAGAATCTTGGTACTGTTGAGGCAGACTTGGTTTTCTCACTCACCTCGTATCCTTTAGAGAGCAGGAACTCAGCAAGGTAGGAACCATCCTGTAAAGACAGACAATACCACCAATTAAAACCTGAAATGCTTTAGTTACATGGATTCGAGTTTCCTGTACTTACTGCAGCACAACCAAAACAAGATAAATCACTGACAGATTTGTAGGACATTAATGATGTTGTGTTACTTGCGTTTTTACAAACAAAGGAGAAGATAAATTGATAAAAACAAGCAAAACTGTACCAAATGTGGATATAATACCAGTCATTTAGTAATACAAAGATCAATATTAAAATAATGAATACATTCCTGTTCTTGATGTTTTGATATTTGCACTGTTTTACTCCAAACTGTGCATATCTCTGCTATCCTCCCTCTAACTGAAGAGTCCCCCTGCCCTGTTCAGTTTATTTAATGAAGATTAAAACTTTTCTACACACTGGCTAATGCTTCTGCAGATTTCCAATGCTTTCAGTGAAGCGCTAAATGTCTTATAAGTCAACTATAGTGGATCAAATCATATCTCGCAATGAAAGAGTAAATAGACACCAGCAACAACAGAATATTAGTAAGAGCATTAGTGTGAATTTTCAAATAAAGGTAAAGATTTTCAGCTATTAATGAAATGTATGCTAAACACATTCTGGTAATAATCTTCTGGTGTTGTAAACGGCCATTTGCTAGAAGAGTGGCAAATGTAGACAAGTGACTATAGATAAAGTAACCAGGAACCAGGAACTAATTCTTAAGGAGGGGTGGAGTTAGTTGAGACATTTACGACATTTATAAATAATATATATGTATACACATTAAAGAATTCCTGAATAAGATGAAGTAATTACAGTCAACCATATATAATTACTCCAATAGATGCCCAAATAAAATGTCAGACAAGCAGTTTTAGAAGAGAACCCACCAGAAAACCTCTAAATACTCTTTTAGTACAGTTCATCTTGGTTAAACTGGCTCAGTGATCAGTTGGGAAGTAAACCTATATATTGTTAACTCTGTGACATATTAATGAACGCGCGTGGTCAAAGAAAACCTCAAAGCTCTTATGTGCTATGGAAAGACAACTGTCTTACAACCTCCACACTGTCAGTGAATAGGGAGCCCTGGTATTATTAGGCGTAACATCCGTGTGTGTATGCTGGTGTGTGCGTCGGTACTGTAAGTGAAAGACCAAGTCCTGTCAATAAGGTCTTGTTCCCCTCACCCATGTTACTTTTCGTCTTTTTTCCCAACTCAGACTTTCCGACCGCACTCTGGAACATTCCGAACTAGTCATGGCATTCATCACTCAATCCTCCTTGCATATGTGCTCACGCATTTACACACACACACTCATATGCTCACACCGCAAGCATGCCAACCCCATGCTTCCTCTCCAGGTCTGGGGGTAAATGTAGAGGTGGTGGGGCAGGGAGCAGAAGAGTTGTTAAGGAAGGCTAGAGGTTGGAGGACATCCAGCAACCTGCAGCCAGTCGTAGGCAGTGGGTCAAGTTTGAGGCCGCATTACACAGAAGGCCCCACACCTGGAGAGACTGCAGTACAGGTAGGCCAAGTCTGCCACAGTCTGCCTCAGAGCAAAAACAACAGAAGAGCCCACAGAATCTTTACATGCTAAAATAGAGAACTATAAACTGGAAAAACCCAGCTTAAACAGAAACGGCAGACTTTATTTCTCAGGTTTGTACAAAGTGAATTGCATTAAAGCTGATTTATGGCCATTAGAATAAATAAAGTGACAGACACATACCAGTGACGTAACACTTCTCAACTGGAAAGAAAAAAGTTCGGGACAGGTCTGATAAAAGCAATGAGACTGAACCATGTAGTAAATCTTCCTTAAAACCAAACCAACGTGTTCCATGCCAATTTATTGTTATCTGTAAGGGCAGGAAGCCATGTTTGTATATTGGTTGCTATGTAACGTAATAATAAACTTCGTGAGAATGAGGATTTGGCGGTTTCCTTGCGTGAAAGCCTGCTAATGATTTTTGATTAAGTCCATGATGTACCCTCGACAGCATGTGGGTGGAGGTGTTGGGAGCCGTCCAGTTGTGGGAAGAGCTACTGAATTTCAGGGGCATCCACACCACCACCCTAGTTAATCCAATAGGATTTGGAATATGGTTTATTTAGCTGTTTTATTTTAAACCTTTTTTCACAGTGGTGTATTGGTCAGCATTATCACTTCCCAGCTAGCAGGACTTGGGTTTGAATCCACCAGATGACCAGGGGCCTGTCTGTGTGGAGTTTGCGTGTTCTCCCCATGCCTGTGTAGGTAACCTCTTAGTACTCTGGCTTCTTCCCACACATCAAATACATACAGTTAGGTTAACTGGTGACCCTACATTGCCCATAGGTAAGTTTAAATATCGTCTGTCTCAATAAGTCATTCCTATGATAGACTGGCAATTTGTCCAGAATGTGCCCCGCTTCTCGCCCAGCTGGGATTAGTTCTAGCAAATCCCACGACACTGGAAAACAGGAAAAAGCGTTTACGATAACAACGCAGAATTGTAAGATTTTTAGATTACCTGTTTGGCAAGCAAATAAAATTTTAAATAAATGTTGCTCGGTTATCTTTGTTTAACAGTGGAACCCTGTTAAACTAAAGTATCTCAATGGAGTTTAGTCATCACTAATTTAATATTTACATCTGTGATAAAAATAAAGCCTAGTATCATTTTCCAGGTACTTTCTGGTTGAAACACATTGGTCACTTTTAACTTTTGCCAAGGCCAAGTTGGATTCACTGTTACTTCATGCAGCATAATTTGCTCTGAAACAGTAGATGGGCTTAAAAACTACTAGTACTGTCATCTAAATACAGTACTAGTAGTTATAACTAATGTTTTACTTTCTAAAAATATGAATGCCGTATTACTCATCTAAATGATTATTAAGATCTTTTTCACCATCTGGAGATTGAGCTCTCAGGTGGTCATTGGCACTGGATCCAAACTGACCGAGTACTGGCCAGTGTCATGTTTTCCTGCCCCTGTGCCAGGGTCAAAGCATTCCACGCCAGACCAATATGGAAAACAAGCCTGAAGAGCTGCAGCTCTGTTTGAAAACAAGAAGCTCCTTTGAGGCCATATTAGCCCATAAACCCTGGCCTCACCTCGCTGTTTCCTGTTATGGGGAGCTGTGCTCTTGGTGGGAGAAACGGGGTGGACGCACACGCATACACACCAGTGCATGTTCACCTGCTAGGTCAATACCATACCACTAACCTCTCCCCAAAGACTAATTTTGGCCTTTGACACAATGTGATCTCTCTATAGCAAAGCTAAAGGCTGGTTCAGGAACAAGAGAGTGAAAGTTAATAGAAGTATAAGATAATACTCGTTTCATATTTCAATACTGGTACTATCAAGTATTGAACCTAAAGACTGTGCTTACATGCACTTGGGCAACCAGGTTACTCAGAGTAACGCAGATAATCGAGCAACAAATTTACATGCACTTCATTCTGGAAGCACAGTTCACAGATTTTAACTGTAAAATGTCAGAAATTGCTGCTTCCTTCTGTCTTTTTCTTTGTTAGTTTTGTTTTAACGGGCTACTTTGTTTTAGTTTTTGTCAACTTCATCTGCGTGTACCACTCTCTAAGCCCTGCCAGTAGCCTTTTGTCATACACATGCACACTAATAAAAAAGCTGATCATTTGAAACCCAGGGTTTCATTAGCAGATTAGAAATCTGCATGAGAATCATCAGGACAGATTTACCTGAGTAAAGAAGGTTTACTTAACTCTTCAGAGTCTACCATTACACTGGCATGATCAAGATAGCATAACATAAAAACTATGCACGTACAGCAATACAGTCAAATTTTGTCAAAAGTGGCCAAAATAGGCCAAGACTCCTAAGGATGAAGTGCATTTAAATTCAGAGGACCTGTTAGCAGTAGCTTGAATTGTCTGCAGCACAGAAAAGAGTACAAGGCTCAAGTAGACAGTACAAAAGTAGACTAGGTGTGAACAGAGAAGATTTTAAACAATGTTTTAGACATGTTAGGGACTATGAAAGGCAAGTACTGTTGTGTGAACACTTACTTTACTTCTGTTTTTTTATACAGCTTAAATATTTGTGATATGTTTTCCCTCATTTGTGATTTTTTTTATACTTGTTCTTTTTAACAACTGAGGTACTGTGCAATCAAAATCCCATTATTAAAATATCACAGTGAAAAATATGCTACTCCAGTAAACAAAATGTGAAGAAGTAATTAAAATAAAAAGATCATGCAAAGGTGACAGGACAGAGGAAAAAGCTGAAGCTGTTGTTGACGTTACACTAAATCAGCCCATGTGTCTGAAAAATGTTAACAATGTTCATTCATCAGAACTGCCCCAAGGTGCTATCATTAGCTCCAATCAACATTCCCATCATCATCATCATCATCATCATGATTACCACATCATCATCATCATGTGGTTTCAATAAGAGGACGCATACTCATCAATATCAGAAAACGGTACTTCACACATGTATGTTTCTCACAATTCAGCTTCTGCTCTTTCACCTTATAAACACTTCCTCTGGTTCTTTTCCTGCCATGCACAAACCCTAACCACAACCCTAACCTCAACAATGAGAAAAAATACATGCCACCCCCGTATGGCAATAAACAGACAGAAGAATTAAATTAAAAATTAAACTCTGGCCACATATTTAAAAGCAACCTCCACCTTTAATTATAGGAAATTAAAGACACAGACATAGCCATTAAAGTTGATTGGTGTAAAAGCCAGATCTACTATCTACATTACTACGTACTGAACAGTTTGTTGTAATACAACAGTCAGAATCTTAAAAAAAAAATCATAGCAACATATCTACTGTCATCCCTTCAGTAAAGTTATGTTGGCAGAATAGTTTTAAACGTCTTTATAAACCCAAGCACTATGAGTCTGGTACCCCCTACTGGTGGAACAGTAAATTACTGGGGCATTTACAGTTCACCCACTATCACTGTGTTATCTACCTAATAAGGATTAAATCACCTGTATAACATGAAGGATAAAATAAACCTAATTAAAACAATTCTGTCAAGAGTTTAAAGTGCTGCAGACAGAAGCTGCCAAGAGCACCAATGGTCAGCAAGACCTGATATGGTTTAATGTAGCTGTAAACAGAAACCACAATATAGACAAGCACGTGCACGCACATAAGGACACAGAAACAAGTAGGAACACTCAGTGTGCTGCATGTGGAGCAAACTGAATCTATGGGATGTATCGCTGCAATGAATAAGTGGACAGAGCTTCAATATGTATCAATATGATTCAGAGCCATCGCCGTCCTACCCACTGCTGTTTACCTGTAATGGATATTTGGGAAAACAGGCAGCACGGGGGGGCCTGAGGACTGTAGGAACCACTGAGATTCCAGCGCCATGTGCCGACATGGATCCAATTTACACGGTCAAGAAACTGGCAGCAACACTTGATGTGTATTGTTATATGTTTTTTACCTAGTAGCAAAGAAATGAAGTCATCATCTTAAATCTATGAATAAATAAATTACCATGCACCAGTGAATATATTAATTAATAATTACTTTTATTAATGTAACAATTACTTTTAGATTTTGTAAATAATGGATTAATACATGTGGTCAATTCATAGATGATAAAATGAGTGTAAATTTATGTTTGTCTGTGATCTAAAGATCTTGAACTTAATTTTCAATTAGAACTAATTGTTTTAATCTGGCCCAACTATGGTGACATCTTAACTCTTCTGTTCCTGTTAGTGTTTTGCAAGTTTATGACATTTCAAAGATGGCATACAGATACAGTATGCATGTGATGGTTTAAAACATTAACACTCTATTCTTTACCTTTTGCTGTGTCCTCTGTGACATTTAGAAATGTCGGCAAAGTAAATAACTTCTCATTTGGGGAATAAGCTGCTGCAAAAGCTGCACATGTGGAGTTTGCTTGTAAACTAAATTAATTCAACTATTTAGGACCAGCTGCAGCTGGACTCATATCTCTTCCCATCTAACTACAAGTTACCAGATTTCAGACAGGGATTCAACCTTAAAGGAGCCATTATCAGCAAATATGAGCAACAGAGGAGATGAGTGCATGGATTCTTAACTTTATGATTATTGTTGCTGGCACTCACTCAAACTGTCCTGTGCTGCTAACACTGGATTCAGTAGAAGGAGGTGAGCGAGGAACGAAAGAAGTGTATGAAACGGCAACAAAGGATGAAGAAAAGAGGCTTGCAGGATGAACATCAAACAGCTCAAAGAGTCGTATCGCAGTGCAGCGTTGTTTTCCCATCCAGAGGAGCTGAGGAAAGAACCGTGGTCCTCAGAGCCAAAGTAAAGTTTTACTGTTAAACACTGAGGTTGAACCTGTCCTCTTCGTAACCCCGGATCATAAAACAGCACTGTCAGCCTGAGCTGCTGCCCGGCTCTGCAGTCCTGCTTTGGCACTCAGGTGGTCTCCCATAACTCACACCCTCTCACTCCAATACTTCACACTGGGACAGCAGTCAAAAATATTCAGACTGAGCAGCATGCTGGCCTGAAATTTATGAACAGTAGTTAGCCAGACAATTTATGGCATTACTGTGACCTCCATGGCCCCAGCTAGTGACTTCTGAAATGGTCTATCCAGATGCCGGCTTGCCTCAGTATTCAACTGTAACATCATTACCGGAAGAATAAAATAAATTAACACTCTGTTTTCTGTTAAAGACTGCACATAGGAAAGTGCTGCTTAGAAAAAGGAATGCGAGATGCTGACAACGACTTTCCAAGATCTCCAACAGTTATCTCTCCAGGGTTGCCTTGTGGGAAAGCTCAACTTTCTCCTCAAACCATGAAACGTTTCCCAAGTTTCTGTTTATTTGGTTTAATACAAATCATAAAGTCACTACGCTCTTCTGCAGGTGCATGCTCACACAAAGATACACATATGGTGATATTTACATGCACACACAAAACCGCTAATGCAAATGTCTTGGACAGAGTTATGTTGCTGCCACTTGTTTGAGAAATAGCAAGGCTGTAAATAACTGTGTAAGCAAGTCTTTTATACTATAACATTAAGTTGTCTGAAGAGCATCATTTACTGTACTCAGCAGAAATCACCAGTGGCTGCTACTGAAAACAGCAGAAATAGTGATACTGAATTGATTACATACTGTATGCTCTGAACCTAAGAATGAGCACAGTTTATAAAATCTGTAAGAGTGACACATTTAGAACATTTAGAGTATGTACTGATATGTACAGGGCAGTCATACCATAGATAACATGTGAAATTGGAACATCTAACAAATACCTGACAAATCAAATGCACGAGTATTTCTTAAAAACCTTTTGAGTACAATATTGCAAATTTATGACAAATAATCAGAGGAGATAACTAAGCGCATCTACTCAAGTACAATTTTAGAGTACTTATACTTACTTTTACTCCACTACATACTTATTTTTAAGTCTCATAAAAATCTTTATACTGTATATATTAATAAAGGTTGGTGTATCTGGTCCATCATTTATGAAAGGTGGTTAAAACCAGCCCCACATTCACCGACTGCTGTCACTAGGTAACAACATGTTTCAGTAGAATTTTCACAAATTTCAACAGCTTAAGAGTTTAAAAAACACTGTTTTCTTAATGGAATACTTTCACTTTTGTACTCAAGGTAACATTAAGAAGTTTTACTTTGACACTTTTACTTAAGTAGAAAAACATCTACTGGTAAATTTACTTGTAATGAAGTATTTTTCTATCATCACACAAAGCACAAAAAGTGTCATACTTTGGCACTTTTACTTTTTTACATGAATAATACAATTATAAAATAAAATAAAACAGAAATTTCACATTTTTTAATAACCACAAATAAGTCGATACTGATGCAGTCATTTTTTTTGTTAATAAAAACTTTGTTAGCAATGAAGGCAGCCAAAGTTAATAGTAAACAGACTACATTTTTCTCAGTAAACTTAACATAATTCAGCTAAACACATTGACTGAAATGTTATTTATAGCATTTCTACAGTTAAAATACAATAAGTGTATGTAATAATCAAAAATCAGCTAATAAAAAAGTCTAATCTTTTTAAAACCCCTTTATTTGACAAATATTTAATCCATGTATCTCAAGTTTGTAGTATTTTGAATTAATTATGGGATTTTCAAAATCATGCTGATCACTCAGCTTCCTGACCTCCAAGCATTGAAACTACAACAAAGCTGTAAGAGTAACACAATATCAAACCTCTTTGACTCCAGTAGAGTCATTTAACCAGTGATATCATTCTCTATCTATACATGAAGTGAACCCAGTTCTACCAGGCCAACACCCCTGTTTGCCCGTTGTTTAGAAGTTTTATTTAGGTTAGGAACAACATATTCAGTATGAGTCTAAACCTTGACAAATGTTTCATACCACAATGAGAGCATGTCGTCAAACACTAAATATAAATGAGGCCAACCTGCTACCGACTTTTCCATCAGACCTAATAATAACAGACTGAGATACAGTACCAAAAATGGTGGATAGACATGTTGACTTTATTGCCTTATATGTAATATTATTTTCTCAGTGTTTAAGACAAGACTAAAATATCCAACATACAAACGAAACAAAAGTCTCAGTGCATATTACTCACACGAAACTTTTACAAAAAGCAGAATTACCAGTTGTTTATTAAAGACAACATCAACCTGAAAACATGACACTGATCACACATTACTAAATAAATCCAATCTAATGGGTCACACATGAATGCTTTTTTCTTACTATGTGGATTTGCCCTCACATCTCAGCCATTGTCCTTTGTTCTTTTTGAGCAAACCATAAATCCCTCCTACACTTAAACAATGCTCACACATAGTTAGTAACACATAGTTACTGCAGGTTTAATCAGTGAAACAGATGCAGGGCCCAGACCTAAGGTATAGTATGGACTAAAAGAAATATCCACAATGCATTGACAAAGTTAACCCACAGATCATTCCACTGTAGTTCTACTAATAGCAACTATAATAAACTAAAAACAATAAGTGTAATGTCAGGTAGCAAATCCAATGTTTATATAGTATCAGTATATAAACTGCCATCAGACAAACATTCAAATACACTGTTCACAGCAGACTATACTAAATTAGCAGTAAATGAACCCGGCGTGTTAGAAAATGCCCACAAACCGTTAAATTTCATATACATACGTTCAATCCTTTGTGTCACACATGTTCAACTTTCAGTATGAACAGCAGCAATGCAGCAAACGATCATTGACTTTCTGGCAGTATATAAATAAACTAAACTAAATTAATTTGTAAGTCTTCATTTAGTAAATGATGTTCTCACAAACACAATACAGGTTTCACAAGCCTGAACCTGTCTGTGAGTTTACTGGTTAATCTAGGTCAGATTTGGAACTGGTCTAACGTTGTCTCGATGTTTGAGTCATAAATATATTTATAAGTTTTACAAATCTGAAACTGTGTTCTAGCTACTTTAGCTTCTAACTGTCTTTAGCTTCTTTGGGTTCATTTAATCCAGATTTAATCCGTGCAGAGTGGATTTTAATTGGATCTGATGTTGTCTGTGAAGTAGCCATTTGTAAGTTTAAAAAGTTGTTTTAAGAAGTGTTTAAACCAATTAAACTGTCACTGGAGTGTACCTGCTAATCTAGTCCAGGTCTAACAAATCAAGGTGACTGGTCCAGGTATGTGGTCACGTGGTTCTGCTAAGCAACATTAACGTTTTCCCACCTGACGCAGGTGTAAACAAACGTACTGTCCTTAAAGAAACCACGGCCAACTTGACGTTGGGGTTTTTTAACAGCAGCAGCGATAAAAAAAAATATACAGGTCAAGTAAAAGCGAGTGTTGGTGCGTCTGTCTTTAAGTAAGTGGTTCATACAGTCTAAGTACAGATGCTGGTTCCGGTTTGAGTGAGGAACGTTACCTGTCCGGTGATGCCGGTGATAACAGCCACCTTCCTCTCCCTCTTCTGCTCTCCGTTCAGCGCAGAGCTGACATGAGCAGCCTCGGAGCACTGGGCCATCTCTGGGCGGCTGTTTGTTTGCTGTCTGTTCCACACAGACTGTTTGTTTGCTGTTGTCCTCTCTCCTCAGCATCCAAACGGCACCGCCGCAGTGAAAGACGTACCAGGAAGCAGCCGGGAGATCAGCCAATAGGAAGAGAGAACGTAGGCGCATGAGCGGAAATTTAACAGCAGAGCGCAGTGCGTCAGAGCCGCGCATGTCTGTTTTCTACAGCGCCGCCTGCAGGTCGGAGGATGACATGCAGCTGAAATATTTAAATAAAAAAATAAATTTGGTTTAAAATGTTTACTATAAACTGTTTGCGTTCTGCAGGTTGTTTTGATTCTTACAATCTGCCCCAAATTCATTTTCTGTGCTGCTTAATTGTAAATGTTTTCAGTGTAAAGTGAATTAAACTCTGCAGGGATTGTTAATGTAGAAGCAACCAATACCTTAAAGAGTCTACCATGAGCAAGGTGAGGTAATGCTAATTCTAAACACAGTCCCATAATGGTACAAGCCTTAATTATGTTGCATTGCTTGAATGCCTACTGTTCACTAACCCAGTCCGTGCTTAAAACATACATTCAGCCGTTCAGGAACCTACTAAAAATAAAGAATCAAAAAACATGCACAAATATGTTTATAGACTAAATGTAACTTGTTACTTCAAGCACTGCTTTTTTATGAAACTGAAGAAAACGGTCAGTATCTGTTCATTTTCAACAGCACAGCTTATATTAGCTCAACCATAGTGAAGCTCTGTTCATTTACGGGACAATGATTTTCAGCTATTCACCCAATGTTCCTTTGTACTGTATCACACTGGTTTCTCTGCACTCACTCATTCTTTCCATGTTGAAACATGGATGCAAAGTCAAGGGGATGGAGAGTTTTCACAGCAGCACTGAAATATGACTCTTGTAGAGGAACCAACAATAAAGAATGGACATTTTATTTACTACTAGAGAATTCTCAGCTTTAATGCAGCTGAATAAATGTGTATAGTCAGATTTTAAACATCCTGGTAAAATAACTCAGAGGAGTAACCGTTATTGCTTTCGTATTTAAGGAACAGTTATGATGAGTTAACATTTTGTGAACATGATTCTCGTTTAATGATGTCACTACAGGACAAACAGCAACTCACTCCCAGCGTTTGTCATGATGAATGTCAGACAGACAAGCATGGCTCACACCTACAGTTCAGAAACCGCTAATTCTAGACCCAGAAATTGTCTGTGGTACCAAATGCATGAACTGGAAACATGGAAATGTGTTTAATGAGACAAAGAATTATTTGCAATGCATCACTACAAAAAACTGGCATCATAGTTTGGGCATGCAAATCAAAGAAACTACAAATATCCTGGTTTTAATGGCATATCACAAAACCCAAATACACATTATATATGATGCTGTCAGAGTGTGGAAAACGTGTGTTTTTCTAACTAAAAATATTTCTGGAGACTTTCAAGAGGAAAGTCTGGATTTGAGCAGTTATATTTATTGTAGAATTGGCTGCTCTGCAGGCCAAACTAAACACGATTAAAGACAAGAATTTGATATATTGACCCCATCAGAGGAATTTATTTCAGAAGAAGACCCACTTGATACAGATCACTTGAGGCACTGTTAATGGGAGTAATCAGACTCTCGGCGGAGCTCCTAATCTCTTATTATTCTTGTTCATTTGATCATGTATGAAAACATCTGCTGCAGCTGAGATTGTCAGTAGCCTTGTGAAAGCTCTCTCACACTGCTCGACTTCCCAGAGAGCGCAGCGTGATGGGAGGTGTGATTTCATTACAGTCTAAAGTAAACATCATGTAAAGAGAGAAAAAAATTATAGAGTGCCTGAGGCTTGAGAAGCACAGCAGTCTCCTCATCCACCCTGCACCATCAAAAGAGTACAACACAGCTCGGTTACAACCTTGGACTGTTCTTCTTCTTCCCTTCCCTTATTGGGCGGCAGGTGTCTCACTGTGTGTTTCAAGGCATTTGGTTCCAGCTGTGTGCTAACTGCTGTGCAGAAAGCTTCATTCCTCACACGTGTGGTGTGTGTGGGAACAGGACACAGTGCAGCGTTGACTTCAGCTGAGAGAAAAAGGAGATGAATGGTTTCTCACTGAGCAGCTCATCATTCACCCAGCTGTTAGAATTCTGTCCTTCAGGATTCAAATTCGTGTCTTGACATTCATCCACCCCCATGTTGAAAGGTCTGTGAGCAAGACCGAGTCCTGGAATCCATAACCGACCTGGAGAAAGGTAGGTTTGCAGTAACATTTAGATTTACCAACTCAGCTGTATGCTCGCAGTCAGTGATTAAAGCTCCTTATTCCATGACTGTACTTTGTGTGTCCCTTGTGGTGGAAGTTGGATTTCCTCTAACTGAAGCCTCCCGCTAACTTTAAACTGTTGATTTCCCTTCATAAATTAATGCCATTATGAAAAGTCAGTCTAATATGTGAATAGATGTGAGAAGTTCCCCACATTTAAAAAAAAAAGCTGTGTGGAACCTTCTGCTGTCGAGCATATCAACTTTCTTATCTGCAAAAACATATACTTTGACCTAGAATCATTTTTCTTCTCTGTCTTACTTTCTCTTTGTCTGAACCAAAAAACCCTCATTGTGCACACAGAAGTGTTTGTTTTGAATGATACCGAAGACGATCTTCTTGAATCTCAGTTAAATGGGGCTCCGATTTTCAGCAGCAGCGTGTTTGACGTGGTGATTCAGCCTCCAGCTGCTCGGGCTTCTGTCGGTCTGTTCGCTATGGTTTGTTCAACGTGCTGCTCTCTAGTGGTGTAACTGTATAAGTCCATTCTGAATGGGAGGATTTCTGAGCAGTACACAGTGTAAACTCCAGTAATATGGTATAGTTTAGAGTATGGACAACAGTAATTACACAGTTTTATACTATGTCCCTTCTGTTCTGGAGAAGAATTTGTGTAGGACATCATTTCACTTCTTTTGTTTCTTCTATACCATGACATTAAATATATTCTTTACATTTACATAGCAGTCCGAACACAGGAACACGGCAAGAAAGACTTCAAATACTCTTATAGTGTTTTATTTATGTCATGATTTATATTCTACATTTAGTCATTGTTACACAGGAAAACTTGACAAAAGTAACGTAAATTCAATAAAGAAGTATTTAAAATAACAAAGCTTTTCCATTTCCAAACGGAGCAGCCAACAGCTGAGTGGTGAATACTTATTCAGCCTCCCATCGCTTTAAAAGAAGAAAGACTGGGACAATAAAGCACTGACTGACACCTTCTTCACTCTGGCGTTGGCTCTCCGTCAAGCTGAACGGTGCATTTACACACACAGTATGTGCATCACTAAGTGAAATCGTGTTTGTCTCCACTGAACAACATCCCATCTTGAATAAAAGCTTTGCACTTCAAGTACAGTCTGGTGTTGAACCAGATAATAAATGAACGTAAGAATCCACTTCAGTCATACACATGAATCACTCATAGGTAGTATTCTGTTGTTCGATATGCCTTCACGGAAGGTGAGAGGGCTACTCCAAACTGCCGAAGCAAAGGCGAGCTAGCATACTGAAGGCAATGAGCCTACAATGAACATGTTCCAGCAACACTGATAAACTAGGAAGCATTCAGTCATAGAGATATTCTCACTTTTCAGGGGAATGACACTACGAAGCAGTGTTGTGTAACATACAAAATAAATTAATGGAGGGTGACTTTAACTTTAACCATGCATTTAAATGCATTATTACCTTTTAAATTAAAACAAAGTATATACAGTAAATAACAGCATTCAGTTCATATTTTGTTCGGTTGTTTGTCGATTCTTGAAGAAAGAGGCCACAAAGTGCAAAGCATGCAACAAACCAGGACAATACGACCGACTGATTACTGTCGGTGGGGATCACAATGTTTGAAACTGTTGATTTTAACTTTGTCTTTGCAGTGATTCACGTGGCAGCTGTAGAAGTGAGAAGTAACACAGGCTGGGTGATCTCTAATATTCTGGATTCACTATTGCAATACTGGTTACTAGACAGCATAGAACTAGAGAGTCCACGCTGTTCAGTCTGTGAAGAAGTAAACACACTGTCAGACGTTCTGTGTCTCAAAGGGACCATTCAAAAAAGTTCTTTTTCCTGCTGACCTCACAAAACCCAGGTCTGAACTACGAGCTGCAGAGCTAAGCTAATACGTGGAGGCAAGGCAGAGAGTAGTTATCCAGTAGTTATACAGGTACAGCAGCATTGGTCCAGTGTCAGGCTCCAGGGCCCTAAATACTACATGCTGAGGGCCTCACAGTATTTCTAGAGAGGAAACATAAACACATGTGCTTTAGAAGGAGAACAGCCAGCTACTGTATTTGCAAGACTAAGGTTTAGATTTAGAGTCTTACCCGTCTAGCTCTCTGGAGATGGAGCACGTGTGGAGTGGCACTTGTTTTTCTGCAAGGAGAGAGGATCACATGAAAGAAAGTAATTTAAATAGTTCCAACACACACGACAGCATCTGGAAAGCCAGAAGTTACTGACTGTGTCTCATGGAACAGGTAAGCACTAACTGTAACATCTCTGCTTATTCCATTTCTCTGTGATCACATGGACGTGTCCTGCTGTGTGAGTTTTACCTTCTGAGTTAATCGATAGTGCAGAGTCCGGTCAGACAGCCAGGGGTGTCTGAGGGACTCCGCCGCGCTCATCCTCCAGCTCTTACTCTTCACCAGCAGACGGGAGATGAAGTCTTTGGCCTCATCAGAAATGTCTCCAAACTCCTCCTCCTCGAAGTTCCACTGACAGGCCAGGATGTTGTTCAGTGTCTCGTTGTCATCGTCCCCCAAAAATGGAGACAAACCACTGAGCCTGGACAGAGGAAGCCGAGGTCAGCGTCACGACTGTACTGTATATCACTTCATATGTAGTTACACTCCCCTCCAGAAGTATTGGAACAGTAAATAGGAGGGTACAAATTAAAGGTGCTATCTCCTAAGTTGTGCATCAGATCCAGATGTGCAACACCTGGAAATAAAAGCTGAAATATTTGTTTTTAGTCTCAGTCTCATATTCATCTTTTGATGTCAAAACCAAATGTTTTTAGTCTACGGCAAAAATAAAGGAACTGGCCTCACTGTTCCAATACTTTTGGAGCAGAGTGTATATGACTAAGCTTTTACTTACAGCATGTACGTGATGACACCAAGACTCCACATGTCTGTGGGGAATGAAACAAACTCATAGTTGATGACTTCAGGAGCTAAAAATTCAGGTGTTCCAAAGTTGACCCTCAGCTTCTCTCTGGGTTTATACCTTTCAGAGACACGAGACCAGGATCATAAGATACATACTGCATCAAGGTGAGGTGACAAAGCTGTTGACTGGAAACAAATGATAGATTTTACCTCCTGGCCAGGCCAAAGTCAATGATTTTTATCTTGTTAGTAGCTCTGCTGACACAAAGAATGTTCTCTGGCTGAAAAGAAAAACAGGAATTACAACTGCGGATCAAGAAAACAGTTAAAATGTTGGTGAGAACGATTAAAGCTGAAGCATGTTTACCTTGAGGTCAAGATGTAGGATGTACATTTTATGCATGTACTGCAGCCCTTCACAGATCTGACGTATAAAAAGCACCGTGTCTAGTTCTGTCAGGTTGTAGTTTTCATCAATGATGCGGTCAAAGAGCTCCCCTCCCTCCACGCTGCCACACAAACACAGGTAGACGCACATAATTACAGCCGGGAAAATCATTTTATTCCACTATATTAACAAAGAAGAACACATGCAGACCCCCAGCTTACTATTCCATGACAAGGATGATGTCGTGGCGCGACTCGAAGGCGGCGTACAGCTGGATGAGGTTGGCATGGTTCAGCTGGTTCATCACCTGGATCTCGTTTCTCACTACCTCCTGAGAGACGACAGAAAAGACAGAATCTAAAACCACGTACAGCACAGAGCAATCAGTGTCGTCATGGATGATCAATGATGAGCCCGATGAGGATTTGTTTGGGCTCTGAACTTTCTGAATATCTCATGATAATAGCACCAAAGTGCTGTGTGGGCAACACGTTCAAAGACACGGTGAGGTTGACAAATAGCAGCTTGCTCGGGCCTCTGAGGATGTAGAGTTGCGTCTATTTTTAAAATCCTTCATGGTGCTTAGCACTGATCAAAGTAACCCTCCATCTGGGGAAACTGGCCTCGTAACTCCACCGTTCATTACTGCACCTTCTCTTTCTGGCTCCTCGCTTTGATGATCTTGGCAGCCAATGTCAGCCCAGACGAGTTTTCTGTGCACTTGTGGACTTGTCCAAAACGTCCCCTAATGAAAGCAAAACAAACACATACATACATGAAACACATATGTAGATACCAGAGGCAGAGTAGAAGAAGAAACACCTTCAATACTACTTGTTACAGTGCTGACAGAATGACGTGAGCATGATTTTCAGTAATCATATAGGTAATTTATCATGGTTGAATTCCAAATAATGGCTGTTTCCCACATCTCAACAAAGAAATCATTGCTTTCCTCTGTTTCACAAAGTGAATATGTGAATAAATGAGACTCTAGGAATGTGTGATGTTCATTTTTTCTGAGGTTGACAGACCATAGTTATCCATTAATTGTAAAAATAATCATCTCATTGATAATGAAAATAAGCATTATTAACTTTTATTCAATACATACATCATCCCAATAAGCTCCTTTAGTCACACAGTAATTAGGGCCATTATGTCTGTAATTTTAGAAATGTGCTTGCGTGCTGAGGGCTAATCTCCTGTTCGAGAGGCAGGACATAGCTCAGGTCTATTACATCAGAGAGTCGTGCTATTTTGCAAGTGCAAGAGAATCACAGTCATCTGCCCCTTAGGGGGCACTAAAAGGTCTTGGAAAAAACCATTAGCCATCCCTTCACACAGTGTGGGATCCTCTGTTGTTTCATTGAACAGAACCTGATGATGAGTCTGTGGATGTGACTGAAATCAACTGTGGAGATAAGTGTTCTGTGGGTTTCTTGCCACTCACCCTCCCAGGACTTCATCTTTGTTGATGGAGTAGTAGGTGGCTATCTGATGGGGTTTGGGAGTCACGATGCGGTGTTCAAAAGGTGCTAACGGTGGAGGGCTTAGGTCTGAAGAGAAATAAAGAACACATAAAAAACAAATAAAGAGGAAACTACTGTTGCTGAATATAGAAAGTGAAACAGTGAGACCACGATCCCCAGGAGGAAGAGGCCCCGATCCCAAGAAACAAAGTGGATCAAAATAGCAGCACACCAGTGTCGCAGTATGTTCTTTGCCAGTTGTGCTGGGTGACACTTTAACATTCATGGTGTTATGACATCGGATCTGATTTAAAGTCTAAGAAACTAAAAGTCAAATGTCAACCTGCAAACTGCTGCACACACATTTACACAGACAAAACTAAAATCTAAACTGCAGGCTCACAGTTATTGAATTTGAGCATTTGTAGGTTGTTATTTTGACCAAAGAAGTCTTTTATTTTGTGTGTAGCTGTTATCAAAGATGAGCAGATGGTAGCAGAGAAAAGCCTCTTACCACAAAATAAATGATGACAGTGTCACTGTCTTATAAAGACACTGTATATTAATGTTTGTACAAGATCATATAGCAACAGCAGGATCAGACCATATATAGCTAAGGCCCCGATTTCACAATAAAAGCTGCTGTTTACTCCAAATATGTCTTACCAATACTGAACTCCTTTGCTGCTGACTCCCCGTCCTTCTCTTCCTCTTGCACTTTTGTCGGTGCCTCATCAGACGTGGACGACTGTAGCTCGCCCTCCTCCACTACTTGTCCATCAGCATTTTCCACTTTCCCATCTTCCACTTTGCTTTTTTTGAGGTCATCTTTCACCCGGCCTTCTTCTGCGACTCGACGTTTGGTGCACGAGGCCACGTCTCCGGCCTCCTCGGAGCTGCACAAACACAGAAAAAGAGAAAGAGAAATATAAAACTGGACCTATGAATTTGACTGAATTAAAACTAGTTTAAAAGTGACCCTGTAGAGATACCTTTCCTGGTGTAAGAGGGATATCTTGCAGATATCTGTGATGACACTCTGCGCCTTCTCTGACTGCGAGACCTCTTCTGTCTTTCCTTCATGCCTGCTCTTTCCTTCATCCTCCACCTTTCCAACAGGTTGCACACTAACATCTACATTTTCCTCCTCCCTCTCCTCATCTTCCTCTGACTCCTCAAAGACATCACTCTCCTCGTGCTCCTCTCCCTCCTGAGAGTCCTTCTTCTCGTCCTGTATCTGTGCTGCAGAGCTGTGTGGTCCATTGAGGATCAACTCGGTCGGATCCTGTTTTCTTCCACCACTTCCTCTGTTCTCCCTCCTTTGGACATCAGCCTCTGCATTTACGTGGGAATTCTCAGTGTTCTGCCTGTTGAGCTTTTCCACTTGTTCCTGCAGCACCGGCTTGTTTAAAGATGCATCTGACGTTTAAAAAGCAGAAAACAAAACTGTTCTGAGTATAATTTGAAAACTGATGACCCAGAAATTCATCTCATCGACTCAGGATAATATATAGCATGATATGTTGAGTGGATGCTTACTTAGAAAGTTAGAAAAGGAGTATGCTAACGTTAACATCAATAGCAATGAAAAGTACAGAATGTATTGCACCACTATACATATGCACACTAGCTGGGCCTAAATTCAGTATTAGAATTAGCTTTTAGTGTTTTACCTGATGTGTCCGGGGGCTTCTTCTTCTTTTGGACCTTCAAACCCTTCTGGCTCAGTTTGGCTTTATCCTTGTCATCTTTTGCCTTGTTGCAGAAAGAGGAAACAAAGATCATGTATTAGACATTGTACGTCCAACTTTTCTATAGCTCTGTTGATTGTGGAGCTAAAGGAGGCAGATTCCTGATTTGCACAACTCAAAGTAACTGTTTGTGTTGCTGTGGTCAATCCCCGTAACTCAAGTATGATGTTCTGGGGAACAGATGCATCATCCACAAGAAAGAGGAAAGGTCGCATATCACCTGCAACAGATGTCATGTCACAACACAGGAAGCAGTTTTATTTAAGTACCCTACTTTGACGTACATACCAGTTCCAAAAGAAAATAATACAAGGGCATAAAAGACAGTTTTTAATGTACAACACTTGTTTTTTTTTCTATCACTAAAGTTCAGATGTTTCCTGTCACAGTGTTTTTGATTTCTGTCAACTTCACCACATTCATATTCCTGAAATGTGAATCAGCAGAATTCTAGTATATGCTGTGTATGTGATGCAGACTATTTGTGGTTACACAGGACACCAGTCCATCTAATCAACCACCACCGTTGTGTCACCTATTTAGAACAGGCCAGACAAGTGCCATGCTGGTGTAGTCAAACCCACGGCTGATAAAACGCGGTTCGGATAAGATAACCAGTCTGAATCTAATCATTTACACCTCAGAGGCAAAGACACTCACTAGGCAAAGGAAAACTACTTAACATTACAGCGATCCACATGTGAAAGTACAGCAGAGCTAATAATAGATTAACAAGGAGGCAAAGCAGAGCTGGGACGAATGAACAGCAGCTTTCCAGGCAAAGAAGGAATCAGACACCTCAATCGAGCCTCATGAAGACGTACTGTGTGTACCTTAGCATTAACGTGATATTTGTAACCACAGCACTTAATGCACCTCCTACAATGATCACAATGAACATTGGAGATCTCACAGTGATGAAACCACTGGGGGGACGATGCATTACTTCAAACTCAAATTCAGGAGATGAAAGAACTGAGGAAACAATCAGACATTTTGCAGGGAAAACCTTTTCTTTGTAGTGCTGTTAAACCCCTCACCTTCTTGTTGACACCGTTTCCAGGCTGTTTGAACAGTAACTCCACCAGCCTGGAGCCTTTCACCACCTCCCCAATGAAGCTGATCACCTGCTGGGTGCCCTCCACCAGCTTCTCCACCCCTTCCAGCCTGCGACCCTGACTGTCCAAACGTTCGCTGGCCCTCTCTACCGCCCCGCACAGTTCCCTGCATGTTGCCTCCATCCCCGACCCACGTCTCCTCACATGGTCATCTTCACGCATGGAGGCCAGGTCCCGGCCCATAACCCTGACGTCCTGGGACAGGCCGTCCAGCCGGGCCAGGACGCTCTGCTGCATGTTGAGCAAATGCTCCATCTGAGCACTTAGAGAGTCCATTTGGTTTTCAACGTGACGCAGGGAAGCATCATGAAGAGAGGCCTGGGATTTGTCTGATCCATTCAGAGAGAGCTTCCTTCCACCTGTCTTCTGACCATGAAGAGGATTTGGATCATACACTTTGGCTAAAGAGTTGACCAGACTGGAGTTCATGATTGATAGACCCCCTCACAGGAGCAGAAACCTCTCACTCGCGTATTAAGTTGCTTCTCTTTCATGCAGGCTCGATGGAAATGACAGATGAACAGAAGTGGAGGGTGAACAGAGACCTCTCCTCCTACACTGCACAACAGTGTAGAGCGTTAAGAATAGCAAATGGCTGTTCTCCATATTAAAGTGCAGCCCCCCCGAGGACGTCAGAAACTGAGTGGCCAGTGATAAGAGCTGAGGGCTCGGGTGTGCGATTGGGGATTGATGGGGGTTAGGGGGAGACGCTGGAGAGGATCGCTATGTGCCATTTGAGACACTCTGAAAGCTCTTAAGTCAGGTGGCAGAATCCCAAGAATCTGGGACTGAAACATGACGCCGTAAATGCTAAACAAACAAATAAAATGTACGGCCAATAAAAAAACAAAGAGCTCTCCGAATCAGAAGCTCAAGAGCTCATTCAGTTTTAGCAGATGTAGTAGAATAAGTAAATAGTATAATCTGCAAAGCATACATCTTGTTTTCAGGCTTTTACATTGTGACAGGTGCAAACATGTGGTCACATGTAACCACTGCAATCTCAGATAAAGACACAAGCGTTTTGGGTAAATGCTGTTTGATTCTCTAACAAACTGACCTATTGACCTAAAAGTTCCTAATATAATGTGGGTCTGATGTCCACACAACGTGAGGAACAAGAAGACAACGGAAGAAAACAGGAAACAGGTGATTCCACTGACACCTAAGACTGTTGATATAGGAGGAGAAGGGGATTGTGGGAGAGGAAATACACTGCACATGCTGATACAAAGACTAAAAGAGGATGCACTGACACAGATTTACACATACTCACACATAGGTTCATAGTCATGAACAGACAGAAGCGACTGACACGTATTGAGACGGCGCCTATGTCCTGTATCCATCTGTCAGCACCGGAAAAAACTGACCTACAGTATCCTCTCCTTGTCTTCACAGCTCATCAGCTGTTCATACTCTCGTATCCCTGGTGGTTATTTACCAGCTACAGAGAGAACGACAGAGGAACCTGAACAAGTCCAAACAGCAGAGTACATACAGTGAAAAGACATCTCTCCTAAACATACAGAGGAGATCGATGTGTTTCCCAGTAGAAATAACAAATATTAAATGTTTTTCAAATGTGTAGGTCTCTGGGTTTGTAGGAGGAAACATGAGGTGTATCTGCCTTTTTGAAAAAGTGTAAAATACTAAATAGTCATATCGTCAAATTTAAAAACAACCTTCAAGTAATTAAAACAAAAAAGTGCTAATTACAAATCCACCTAAAGTAGATATTTGTAAATCCAGCAGACATTAGCACAAATTAGCCTTTTAGCGTCTATGACGTTGGTTTATCTCTGTTTAATGTGGGAAACATCTTCACCAGCTAGTTGCTAACTATCTGTTTATGCAGCACCTGATCCCTGCTGGAAGCTGCAGTAGCTGGTTGAAGGTTGATCAAACTGTGTGTGTTAATTGTTGCGTGGTCGTAAACCTAAATCTGCACATGTTGGGTGAAAACAGCAAACCCATAATGCTTTTCTGGATGTGGTGTCAGTGGGAGGTTTAACTGTGCCCTGTTGGACAATCTCTGAAATCCCCAGTCAGAGGAGGTTACATGGTAAAACGAGAGCCTGTGCACTACAGGACTGTTAATGAGGCAGGACACTGATGCCACCAGACCACTTTCACCACTTACAGTATAGAGTTACTCAGCAGGAAGACACAGACGATACATAATGCTTATTCTAGTGCCACAGACTGTCCAGTAATCCCATATCACGCTACAACAATGGCCTGAACATCATGCAACAGGCTTTAGCCCAGAGCCACAATAATAATAGACTGTGTGACATCCAACAAACGGCTGCTGTTAATACTGTCGCTTGAGAAGTGAACGTTCAATTGAATTCAGATGTAGAAAGAAACAGAGTATATTTGAATAAGGTACAAAGTTAACATGTACGTAACTTAAAGTTTTGCAGGACAATACTTTTATATAATTTAAACAGTTTGTTGGATTCAACTTTATTTTCACGAACTGTAAACTGTGACGGTACCCTTCTGTGAGTGAAACCCAAATCGGACCCGTTACTAATTTTGACCCATTTTAGAGTCACAGGCTGAATCTGTGCTTACTCCTTAAAATAGGACGGATCAGGGGGTCCTACAGATTTTGGCCCACCTGACAACAGCTCTGTGACTCTCTACATAGAGTAGCAATGTGATCTCTGACATGCCGCTTAATCACCCAGGGTTTCCCTCTCAAATGGCATCCCTGCCAACAAAAGGATTCACCATACCATCGTCGTGACTCACCGCACTTGGCTTTACTGACGCTAAAATAAATTTAATTCAAACAGCTGCATTCAGCGGGTCCTCGTCAAGTTGTCATTCTACAAGTTCACCACAAGTGGGATTCACCTGAGAGGCCGAGATAGTTCTGGAAAAGTTTGTTTGTTCTTATGCAGTTTTAAATGTGGTGGACTGTAAAGCAACCCACAAAGCCCAAACTGGTTATTTAATCTTAATATTATATATTTTAAAATGAATGACTCTCTATGATTTAGTAAAATATCCTCATTTCATGCACACACTTTGTCTTTTTTGCAAATGCCATGACTCAAATTAAAAATAAAGTTTACTTCTATTCCAAAACAGAAAACAGTGTTATTGATGGAATCAGTCATTGGTCTTAAGTACTTTTTCCATCACAAGTACATAGCAATGGAAAGAAGGCTTCACATTATCTCCACCTGCTGCTCTTCTGTTTGCGACCTGCTTGTGTCGCCACTGGCTGATGACAGTCTGTACTTTGACGGTTCAGCTGCTGTGATAACGTACACACTGACAAACACTGAGACATACCTTTAATGGAATAGAGGTGCTGCAAAATGTCAGCAAAGTGTGTGTGTGTGTGTGTGTGTGTGTGTGTTTTTGCGGTGAGGGTGATTAGACCCAGTCTGTAAATATGTTACATAACCTGCACAAGTCTGTGCACAGACTCCGGCAGAGACGCACACGAACTAACTTCCCTCAGCTACGAGTTTGCTGCTTGCTGTCTGTGTTACATAAGAGACGCGACAGCACCAGAGTTTGAAAGGTGATTCAGGATAAATGGTGACCTCTGACCCCAGTGAATGACTGACAATGCCATCACTACAAACACACACACACACACACACACACACACACACACACACACACACACAAACTAGTGATGTAAGCAGCTAAATGAAAATAATTGTTAATTATTTTTTAATAAGACCTAAAATGTTCTGACTGATAAAGAAAATAAGAAAAACAAAAAAAGGAAAATATTTAATTTGACTTGCTGTTTCTGAAGTATTCAAATATTCAAATATAAGTAAGATGGACTATCACAACAATGTAGAAGTTCTCTGTTATTTCTCTTTTACTTACTGCACTGAAAGCTTTACTGAGGTAAAAGTACAAAAATATTAGTATCAAACTATTGTATTGTAGTGAAAATATAAAATGTAGTAGTTGTCATGCAGAACAACAGTTTCCCATTGAACTGTTAAAGAGGTAAAAGAAAAGAATCAAGTAAAGTGCAATTACAATCCAAACTGCACACACAGCACTTGAGTACATGTAAAAAGTCATTTTCCAGTTCTGACATTGCACCACTCTGAGCCTCTAATTGAGGAAATCCAAATGAAATGCAGCATGGATTTAACGATCCTAAATCTCTCTGAGTTCATGAAGACATCAGTGAAAACGGCACAGTACACAAAAAGCAGTTACATGATTGGACCACAAGATGGCAGAAGACGACTACTGATCATTATCTAGCTGCAGAACCTGCCTGACAATCTGGAACCAAAAGAACCATTTGTTGGTATTTTAGTGAAGGGTCACACCCAGCTGCTCTCTGGTTACCGTGAACCCCCCCCAACCCCCTGTACACACGTAATCACACCAGTCCAGCTGGTCAGTGTTGGCTGTGTAAGATCTACTGTACATGGTGACAGATCATAAACACAACACGCAGTCAAATATCAATGTGAGTGCCAGACGTCATGTTGGCCTTCACTAAAATTCAGCTTCATTTCATCTTGTTGTCACTACGTTTGCATTCTCTGCATAAGTCAGAAAAGATCAAGCTTGTTATTCTTCTTCAAGATATTTGCCCATAAAAAAAGTCTGTTTGCAAGTTCAACGCTACACTAATAAATAATAATAATATAATAATAAACCCAGCAATTTACCAGAGTTGATATGCAGCAGGTTGCACACATGTATTTTTGTGTTCATCCCACAAACACAAGTTTGCAGCTCACAACACAAATGAACCAAGGGAATTAGTGTGTTCGTGTGTTCTGTATGTGTGTGTGTGCGTGTGTGTGTGTGGGTGTGTAATAATCCCCATCACCCATTACACACTATACCAGCACTATGCTGGCATTGAGTTATGCAAACGTCTGAAAGTGGATCCAGCAGCAGTCCAGGCGAAAACAGCACATTCCCCCACGAGGCCTCGTGCCAGAGACACACGGAGGCAGAAACGGGGAGCAAGAGTTTAGAAATGTGAGATGTGGCGTCCAGTTCAAACATCGTTGTTCATCAGAGAAGCTGAACTGTAGCTTTACTTTCTTTAATGGAACAAGTTAACACTTGTACACGCAGCCAGTGAGGTGAGGGTGATGTACTGAGCCCTGTTTTGACTGGTTGGGTTCAGGCCGTCACAGCACTCGGCTCATGTCGGGAGAACATGTTAGCTGATTTTATTAAACTATTATTGTAGCTACAATACCATGAAATGTATTGACTGTACACGCAGCAGTAAAGTATATAGTCAACATAGTTAAAGATGTGACGTAATCATATTTAACACCTGTAACGCACCCAGTCCTCGACGTTGTTTGTGTCTCCACTGTTCTCCTGTCTATTTGTTAGTGTGCTAATTTTGTCTGAGCTATGTGAGCGTGAGAATCTGACCCAGGAGAAACCCGTCTCACATTCGACACGCTCACATGAATTAAAACAAGTTCCAGTTTAGCACCACACTAACTCAGTTGTGTGCAGTAGGTTCCTGTGTTCTTCAACAAGCCAGGATGCAGTTTGTTAACAGTTGAGGTCACAGTTAGTATTTACAACAACACAGTATTTACCAAATAAAAGATACACTGACCTGTGGAGTAAAACATAAATAAAGTAGAAATCAGGTAGTGACATGATCATTGATTGATTTGAAGAAGCAATAAACTCCACTTTAAATCCGAAGATGGAACAGCTTTAAGATGCTGTGATTCACTGTTTGATCTGTTACGACATTAGATTTCTACTGGTTGTTTACTGGTTGTATTAACTTGACTAACTCATTGCAGGTTGTGCAGGATGGTGGAACCAAGTGACCTTTAGTGTTTTTGTTACAGCCTCTGACTCTCGCTTTTCCTTATAAGTCTAAAGTTTGTGTGCATGCACATAAGTAGTATTACACTCTGAGTGAGTCTTTGTTGTTTGTGTGAGGGTTTTTCTTCCTCTTGGTTTGGAGTAGCTGCTGGTTTTTTATGCTACACAACCATTGATTACAATAAAGAACTTCACTTAGCCACTTGCCCTCCATCCTGCGGTTCACGTGCACTCCGTCGATTCCTGTTCCTGTATTCCTGTTAGTCATAGTTGGCCAAATAGAAATAAGGTTTGATTCTAAACGTTACTCTGAGTCTGCTCAGTTCAGTTTGACCTGTTATTTATTCACCACTTCGTTCAGCTTGAACCCTGTTTGACAACACATGGACACATTTGGACTAAACTGTGTGTGGATGTAGAAATGACAAATATAATATAAATATAAATCTCACAGGAATAATTCTTCTGTCCTCAAGAGTGAGAAGAATAAAAACACAGACGAGATCTAATTGCTGAAAAGCACCACAGCTCTCACACTTTATGAGGAGTCAACAACGTTTACTTCCTGTTGGATTATGTTAACATAATAAACCGGTTTATGCCGCACACGGAATGCGGAGCGGAGGGGGCACGGACTCATCTGGATGGATAAGTAGTGTTGGACAGAATTCACATATCACTGCTGGTGACAAGAGTGTGACGCACGTCAGATGACGTTATCTTTTCCACTGACGGTCCTCTGCTCACACGCTACACGGAGACAAAATGTGGACTCTTAGTAAAGACTGTTGTTGCATTGGTTTTGTTCAAGCTAAAGGTTTTAGGCACAACAGCAGAAATGTTACAGATACAGTAGATGATTCATCTGATTGATTTTATCCAGTATGCAGCTAAATCCTGGAAAGCAGTTCTAGTAATTAATGAGTGAGCCTTTACTTTATCCAGGGGGAGGACATGTTCCTCCTGTTGTAAAATAGGATAAGTGAGACAGGAGTTGTAAGGCAGCAATACTAGACAGCAGAGCGCGAGTGTCTTACCCAAAGACTTTGACATATGGACGCAGGACAAGCTAGAGATAAGTGGTAGAATGGACTAAGGGGTCATGGAGTAAGAAGCCTCTTCTTACGTCTCAGGATGACTCTAGTGTCAGAAACATTGAGAGTAACATCGATGCTGAAATGAGAACTCAGCTCTTTATTTGCTCCGTCTGAGTTCAGCATGATGCAGCGTAAATCACTGCGGATGAGAAAAGAGTTCATGAGCTCTCGTCTTTCTCTGCTTGAGATCAAAAAAATGCGTGAAAGTAGAGCTCAAATATTCCAGCGTCTTTTCAAACATTAAGATATGATGATTACATCACCATCACTCAAAGCCCAGCTTCCAATCTGCTGCAATTCCAACGAACATTTTCATTTCTGCTCTGTGAGCTCAGAAAATTCTGCAAAGGAAGTTAACAAAGCCTGAGCTGCATTCTTACAACCGCCTGTTTTTTTTAGGTAATATTTCATAAAAGTAGAGAAGCTGTTAAGAAATGCCATCAAAAGATTTGATCTTGATCCATGCTACAACTGTTGGCTTCATGTTTTACCACATTTCATTCTAACCTGTTCACGACCTTTTCATATTTCCTGTTATTTCAAAGACAAACTAACAAAATATTTTTCCTTAGGAGGAAACAAACACCTACAGACGCTTTGGTCAAATGTGTCAGAAGGACACGCGAGAAGAAAGGTTGCATCACTCTGGCTTTAGTTCAGCATTTGAACGAGTGATAATGTGATAACAACTGTTACTTCATTTCCGGTCTGTGTGGGCCTTTGCAGCTTGCCGGCTTTTCCCACAATCTGCAACATGGCAGTTGAAAACCGTCAGCAACATGTGCTGATTCTTTACGTTTTTACCATTCAGATTTTCATTCTGACTGCATGAACCTCTGGCGTGTTCCCAGATTCAGCTGTGCACCTGTAGTACACCTGCACGGACCCAAACCGCTGCATTACCTGTGTGTCTGACGCTGTGGTCTTTCTCCTCTTCTTGACAGAGAATAATTTCCACAGCCGTTGCCACAGAAAAGTGGCCACCAGACACACGCTTCCTAAAATCCAAACATCTTTATCCCTCAGGAAGTTCTCCATGATGGAACCCTTCCTGTTCCTGCGCCTGCTGTCCGACTGTCTGTCTTATCCCAGCAGCTCTGCCACCTGTAGGAGTCTCTCAACAAGTTGTTGACAAGGGCCGAGACAGTCGGCATTGATTATGAAACAGTCAGGCTCCTATAGCTGTGCATTGAATGTTCGAACAAGACTCAAACGAGAGCAGGAGCTCTCTGCTGTCAAGCCACCCACCCACCCACCCGCCCGCCCACCCAGCCATCCATTCACTTGCCACCCAGCTTCCTCCCTGCCTCCCACCTCAGGACCTAAAAGGAGAGAACATGCCGTCTCTGAGACGAGAACAGGACAGGTGGTGTGGGGTTCAGGGTGTCGTTACGCAGAATCAGATGCTTGTTGAAGCTGCTGGCATGTTAGCGAGACCTCTGCGGTATCCTTTAACTTCAGACACAGCACTTCATGCATGCATGCATCCTCCCAAGTATATCTGTCAGCCAGTCACTTTGCCCCACAGATACGTGTGCATGCATTATTGCACGTGTATACTATGGCAAACGAGTAAACAAGCACGCACACTTGAAAACAAACACCTGCATCTCTGCAGGGCACGTGCTGCACATGAGCTGAAGTTGCTGTATTTTTCAGTGGACTAATATACGCAGAGAAAAGAGAGGGTTGCATTTGAGCAGCTGATTGTTTGAGTGTATAAATAATGAGGTACATCTAGAAGAAGAAGATTTAAAAATAAATTCCTGTGTCTTGTGTGTGTTCAGGACTTCATTAGCGTTGTCAGCAGAGAACTGTAGAGTTTCCTTATTGGAATCTGAGTGACTGTGTGTGAGCAACAACGATCCATCTGGATGGAGCTGATGATTTACACTGAATATTGGAATGTGAGCGCTGCAGTCCGGCAGATCAGCTCCTTCTCCTGCCCTGCTACACTTATTGGTTTACAGTAGGAAGGCCTTTCAACCTTGGAGCCTTTACATGTGTCTTAAAGACTTTATTATGATCTCTGTAACACTTTCCTTCCATTCACTGCCTCAGGCAACCATGCAGAAATGTGAGTTTATGAGTGTAAGGTTCCTTTATATTGCTAAATTAAAGAAACAGGGTCCCATTTTAGCAGGTTTTTGTAGATGCAACTATTCTAAAACAAGCTTGTTTTAACAAGCAGCAACAGCTGGGGGTTCAAGGGTCACAGGGATTACAGAGCAGGACCCCTGAGAGTAGAATATTCCCCAGTGGGAATCTGAAGAGAATCTCTGCACAGAGCTCGAGTGAAAGAGGATCTGGTGGTGGACCTACATGCTTCTGATAACAGTGTGAAGTAGATTAAGAGAGTTGGTGGAAGGTGTGTGGACCAGGAGCTGAGAACAGAAACACAGAAACGAGCAGAGAAGAGAAGGACAAGTGGCAAAGGTGCAGCTGAAGTGACAGAGAGAACAGAGGCGGAGAGGAATGTGAGCGAGCCGAGCTGCAGCTCTTTAATTACATGTGGGTTCCTCTGACCTGAGCCTGAGCACCACCTGGTGGTCACGGCACGGGTCATCATGACTGGTGTCAGTGTTGGGGGGATGTGAAGTACTAGTACATGTACTTAAACTAGTAGTGTATTGTTGCAGTAACTTGTTTACACTCTAACACTACTTCACACTTTAATGCTGCAGTAGCAGCAGGTGATATTGAATCCAAATGTCGGTATAATCATGTATTTGAACAACTATTATATTATCTATTAAACAGTTTAAATACTGTACTGTTGCTGCTGTTTTTAGTTTTTTCATTGTACTTTACTTCATCATCTAACATCCCTTCACACCACCAGTCTCTCCTCCCAGCTCGGTGCTGCCATCTTGTGGCAGCTACATCTCTGTGCGTCCCTGCACTCAGTGCCAACTAGACTCTGAGTTGAGGAGGTTCAAACAAGCAATAAAACGCACTAAAAGATCTGCAGCTTGTTGTGCCTCACCTGTCGGGACATGTTGTTCCTGACAAGGGGTGCTGAGACCCGGAACAGTGTTTGTTTCGGGTTATTTCAGCAGCTGTTACTGCTCCCCTGTGTGCAAATCATTGAGGTTCGAACAAACCGAGGTTTGATTGAGTGGAACCTAAATAGGACTCTACTGTTACTGAACCAATGAAACAACCCTCATAAGAAGGAAGGAGGAACTAACAACGACTTCCAGGAGTCAAGGTTTTATTTAGTGGCCCAAATCCTCCAGTGGTGGGTGTGGTGGTTCTGTGTGGATGCTCAGGATGAGTAAATAACAGCAGTGTGTGTTACCTGCTGGTTTCCTCCCTTCAGCTCCACCTGCTTGTGCTCCCAGAATGAACGCATCGTCTCCACCTTCTCCAGGTGGCGGTAGAAGGCCAGTCGGCCCAGACGGAGGCTGTTGCTGCGGTTCCTGATCGCCTTCAGTCCCTCCATCTTCTCAACGATGGGGGACATGGGAATTGGCGGTGGTACCGCTGATGGTGGGAGTTTTCCATTGTTCTTGCCAGAAAGTGAATCATTGCACAGAGTTTTCTTGTCTGACCTGAAATAAAAAACAAGCTAACATGAAATTTTATCCTTCAAAATGCACCACGACATTTAGCAAATGTTCACCAACACAGCAAACCTGTGAACTGATGCCTAAACAAATATTTTAAGGGCTGGTCAGGCGAATTGAAGGCATCACTTTGCACCTTGGGACTCTGGGAAACTGTGATTTTTCTGATTCTATTTTATTGACTACATTTTATTCTGATTGATCTGTGAATGAGAGAAATGTCAAGCTACAATCTCCTGTCAGGATATAAGGAATTAATAATTAATCAAACTGACAAAAAATGATTTAGTTGCAGCCTTATTTGCAATATGATGTAGGAGAATGTCAACACCATCAGTTAAACCCCTGAAACCATCAGTACATTGATATAAAAATCCTGTTTAACTGTGTGTTCACTCGCTTAATCACTGTGATATCAAAGGGAGGGCTTGTCTAATGTATTGCCCAGCTCTAATCTAAAGTGCTGGAATAGCAGTGCACTCCACATGCTTTGATCCAGCTCTTCAGTGAGCAGCAGTATCTCAGATCCAAATGAGATGACTGATGATGTGACGAGAAATCCGCCCTGACGCCTGCTGGAGACAGCTGGCGTTCTGTTGTGCTCTACCTGTTGAGCCTCTGGGGGAATCATGAAAGATCACTGGGGATATTTATAACTCCACAGTGTAAATGTTCCGCCTTTGCTTGACAATTACAGAGGTCAGAGAGTGTCTGTAGTTTCAGGATGGTGTGGTGCAGCCCGTGTAGCAGCCAGGGCCGTTCTTCAGCATCAGGGGTTTTCTCGGGGTTGGATTTCAACTCCAGTGCTAAAACCAAAAGAGTGCCAGGGATGCACCTGTCACTGTTCCTTATGTTGGCCTACATTTGGTGATTTATTTACAGTTGGCACAATTAAGATACATTAAAGATTCAATAATTCATGTTGATACTAAAAAAGGTAGAAATATGAAGATTTCAGATCACATATTTCCACAGATAAAATCAGAAAATGTCTCAAACCACTGATCCTTTCACAGCTGAGTACGTCTTCTGCCTCCTCACTGTGAGACGCAGCAGTTGTCCGACCTGACCAGCCTTTCTTTACATTAGTGGTTTTGAACAGTCTGCCTGTTTTCACTGTGCCAGCTGGAGCTGTAGAGAGCCCCAATGGTCCTGGGAGGCTGGCTGACCCCGGGTCATTCACTTTAAAGGGCTTTATTTTGGGTGCTCCACACAACAGGGCCTGGGGGTCAAGCAGCCACGCTATCACCAGAAAAGGACGACGTCCATCGATAAAAAACCATCAGTAAGCAGGAGCTGTCACATCGCTTGTTTCCAGGCAGACGGGACTTAAAGCTGAATAAACTGCTTACTATTATGGTCACGTTGACTCACTGCAGTTGTTGCTTTAACCACACGTTATGTAAGGGCATTGTGAAAGGTATGTGACTGTGTTTAATGTGTGCATTCATGCTAGTAAAGCGTGTGTGTGTCACCGTCCAAGCAATGCTGTAGTTTGTGTATGTTTACTTTGCTTGGCAGCCCTCGGTAATCCTCATCTATAAAACAGCAGGGGGGTTCCTATCTGTCTTCTCCATCATAATCCTTCCATGTAAATGATAGGAAGAACTGCATAGGTCTCATAACTCTTAAAGTAGCAGTGAATCATGAAGATCCTGAGGACTGTGTGAGTCCACGGGTGAGTACAGAAAAACACAGGGGTGGTCGGCATCCTTACCCATATCACCACAAAATGCCAAATATGGCACAAGTGGGCAGTGATGAGAGGAAACCTCCCTGTAAAATCTATCTAGTGCACCGGCATTAAGTATCCCAAAACCTATTAATACTCACCGTGGACTCACGGGAGTCAAAGGAATTAAACAACTGTCCGCACAGTAGGTGTTGATTAGAAATAATGATGTTAATCGGAGGAGACATCATGGAGAAGTTTTACATGTTTACATTGTTTTCTCTGTGCTCAGGATTGTGACTGAACACTGGATCGAAGTCTGGACATAGCTGTGGGTTCATTCTAACAGGCTAATTGTACGAGGTACAAGCTGAGGACAATGGAGAGCGTTAAAGCAGAGACACATTGAAAGACGGCAGGAACAGGTGACAATACAACACCCCCCTTATAATCTGAGCCAAGTACCCAGCAAACGTTTTATCCTAACTGGGAATTTGCTTTTTGTTGCACACTGTTGACCAGCTGAGATAAACTGGACAGCAATAAAGTTTTTTCCTTTCTTGACCTCTGCACCCCGCCACATTAAAAGCACCTGTTGGATTTCATGTGGGGGCAACAGGGGTCGGCCCCAGCCTCAAACACGAGCTGTGTTCTGCATTACATTTGTTCCCATGTCCACTACAACGTTAATACCTTTACAACAAATCTGAGTTTGGGGTCATTTTAGCTGAGGGGCAGCGGAGGGAAACAGTTTGCTCTGCTGCCGTCAACAAACTCTTCTGCTGGAGTATTTACCAGCTGTAATTTGTGTGTTTAACACATGTGGAAATAGAAAATGAGACCCTGGTTTTGTCAAGCAGTAACAGTACCTTACGCAACCGTGCTATTTCTTGAATGTAGACAGCTGTTTGCTTTCCTCTGTTGTTTGTGTTGGTAACTGTGTTTGTACCATACAACATAAAACATGCACATTAAAGTCTGTTGGATTCGTCGCATGGTGTATTTATACTTTTTATGCTTTTAGCTACGTCAGGCTCAACACATCTGATCTATCTCTGCATTAACAGCAGAATATGAGGGGAAAACGTGCCTGACAGTAAAAACAAGAACAGAACGTTCTGTCATCATTTTATTTTAAGTTTTTTTTATATTTTTATTTTTGTGAGTTCATATTCTCCTTTGAAATGTAATATTAATGATTTCCTTCCATCTGGCACTGCAGTCAGCCTTCATCTGACCTGGTGTAAATGAATAGGTCAGACATCAGTGTTGCACAATCAGACTGGGTTAGTTCTAGTAGCAAAGTCCAAAATGAAAGTCACAAAATTATCTCCGCTTCTGTTTTGTGTATCGGCTGCTAAGTAAACAGACGTCGCAGTCGCTCTCAGCTGAGATAACATCAAGAGGCGCGGGGAGACACGGAGTCTGCTGCATGCGTGTTTGCTTGTGTTGTGTGCACGTGTGCATGCATCAACATATATGCTGCATACGTGTGTACATGGTACAGAAACAGCAACAGGCCAGATAAGGGGCTTTATTAAGTATGAGGGCAGGACAAAGGGTCTAGTCCCAGACGGCCTGAGTAGGAGGGGTGGGAGGGTGCTATCTTTCTCTCATGGGCCTCTCCTGTCCTGGTTTAGTACTTGCATGGAAACAGCCATCAAAGCCTGTAAACCACAGGAATGTAGAGGCCGTCTCTGAGTGTGTGTTAGTGTGTGTGTGTGGAGATGAAAATAGAATAATAAAGAACACGATCACCGAACCGGATCTGTCTTTTGTCTCACCTCAGAGAAATAAAATAAAGTTTAAATATGAAAAGCAGCCTCAGCACACACAGTTCAACTGCCTTTTGAGAGGAAATACAAGTCGCACTGGCCACTCCCCAAATTAATGGGCATCAAATTAAACATGTTGACTGGCCGACAAGATAATATCAGGTGATCAACAGGTTTATTTTTCTCCTGCTAAACTGGACATTCCCTCCTTTCCAGCCTGGCAGCTCACTGCAGCTTCCATCACGATTAAAGCCAAAGCTCTAACTAATGTATCATCACCTTTGGTTTCTGGAGTGTCCACTGGAAATAGCTGCGCTGAGGATGTTCTCTGAGGATGGAGCCAAATAGTTCCAAAATCAGAGAAGCCCAGATCTTCCCATTTCCAAGTCCCATATACAATGAACACAGGAATACAACTACATCCTATAAACGATCAGACATTCTGCACAGTCATCACACGACTATTTCAGACTATATACAGTGTACACACACACACACATGCTGCACAGTATACACAGATGTACACACTCACTTGTGGCCCAACAGACGTATTCTGTTGCTCCTTCAATCCTTCACACTGACAACAACTCAGCAACCTCGGCAGAACCGTGTAACTGTAGAACATCCACCCCTTTTCCATTTCGCCAAGAACAAAGCAGAGCTCTTATTTTATCCACAGCAGATAAAGTTGCTCTAAAGTTATGAAGGAATACGCATCAGATTTTACTCTCGTTCTAGTTTTATTGAGGAAAATCTATATTTTTTTTTGCATAATCCTACTAAACAAGATGTCACAGCACTGAGGGCAATACAGGAAGAGGTTTCAGCTTTTTCTTTAAATTTCACCCATTAAAAAATATATTAGTATTATTAATCAATGTATAACTTCAAATCGAGTCTGGTTGAAGAGTAAATGTGCGTTAAATAAATCAGCTTGTTGGGTAACTTGACAAGTGGCATCTTGCAATTGATGTAACTGATCCCGCAGGAAGAGAGGTGTTAGAATTCAAAACACGGTGGATACGCAGGTCTGAGATTGCTTCGTATTTCTGAAGAATAACATTCAATGTAGGTCAGAACAGTCTGATTGTTCAGATTGTGGACGGAGTTAAGATACGTCAGGACCAGGAGGTAAAACTACAAGTCTGAGCGGAAACTCACCCTTGGTAGTTGGAGATGTTTGCAATCACCAAAATGTTCTTCTCCTTTCCTCCCATGTCTCTGTGGATGTGATGGGGGCTGTACCTCCAGTTTCTTCTCCTCTGCTGGGTTTTTCGGTCTCGGTGCTGGATGCTTTCTTCCTCCCTCCACACGCCAGCCAGGCAGTTAGGACAGATGGGTCCAGTGTGACTGACAGACTGCTTATGGCTCACTGGGAGCCACAGACGTCGAGGGATAAGCACCAGAGGGGGGCGGGTGATTGTGTGGCAGGAGGGTGGGCAGATCTGTTCTGGGACAGAGGGACCACAAGCAGGGACATAGTGAAGGAAGTGTTCCAGAGAATGTGGCTTGTTATTATGGAACGAGTGGAATGCCAGAGTACCATATGTCTCTGCAAGTGGAGGGATGATGGACTGAGAGAGCTAGAGACGCAGTGGAGGCTGGGGGGTGGACAAATACACATAAGGGTTTTAAAAATGTCTGCCTCCTCCGTCGTTTACATTTTCTTAACAAGAATAATCTCATGGCTGCAAATTAAAGTGCTTTCATGATATGCGACACTCTTGGAAGCCACTTGTAAACTATTTCCTCATCACTGAGACTTTCCTTTCCTCCTGTGCTCCGGCATTTTGCTGGATTGTCTCGTTATCATCTGTTGCGTTTATCACCATCATCTGTTGTTCTCCTGACCTTCCCATTAGTGACTCCTCATTCGCTTCTCTGTCGCCCTCCTGTCCCTCTGCATTCTGTGTCTGTGCTAATTGGCCGCTCTGGTGTCTTTTGCTGTGGGGTTTAACAGTGCTTTGCATCAGTCCGAGAGTGTCGCCCTGGGCCAAATGTTTGTATTCCACTCATGCTATATTTAACTCACACTCGATTAGATTATCTCAGGACAATAGTGGCGTTTGCCACAGGAAACATGACAACACAGAGTAATGTGTGCCATGTGTGTCACAGGACAGTGGAGTATTTCAAACCATTTAACAGCAATCGATCTGGTAACGTCGTTTTTACATGTAACGGGACAAACTGCAGCTACAGGAACACTCGAAGCTGCAGTTTCCATGAACAGGAGCATAACTCACTGTGAGATAAGATAAAATGTTCCAGACACACTATTATTCAGAGCTGGAATGCAGCAACCTGCGTAATGACCGGATGAGCAGTGAAATGTGAATGTGTGAATGCCATGATGCTGATCAGTGGAACAATAAAAGCAAGTGATAACACAGTCAAACAGGCAGCTGCTGGTTGACCTGAGCACCACGACCACCTGCTTCCCCGTCCCAGTTTGGTTTAAACTGTGTCTCTCAAGAACCAGCATATCTGCATTTAACACACAGCCACAAAACACCTGTTGACTATTTAAAATACTTTCTATGACAAAAAAAGTCTTAATCATGCAAACCTGGCAGGGTCGTGTCACAGTTTCCTTAGGCACAAAGTTAAGAACCAGACACATTAAGTATCATGCAGGGAATAGTCAAGTCAATCCTATGAGCTGTGTTTACTGTGCGGTATTTTCAGCCTAATAAACTGCGTAAACAGTGGAGTAGTAGAGTTTTAAAGATATATCATATCACAATTTCTGCAAGGGCCAGTGACATTTTATGAAGTGCAAATCTGACACCGACTGCACGTGAGCTACAAAACAACAGACACACACCTCAGGGCCTCGGAGGCTGATGAGTGATGAACTGTGCCAACTCGACACAGATTTCCAGGGGTCGCACTTAATCATACCTGGAATCTCGATCCGGACGGCAGATGCCTTGATGATCCCTGAGAAGGTCACAGCTGCGGAGGCACACAATGAGGATGGCATGAGAGGGTGCTCGTGTTTGCCTTGACCTGAATCGCATTAGTGGAGGATGGTGATGGTCAGTACAGTAAACTGACATGAGCTCATGTCTAGAAATCTGCAGCACATTTATGGTGCTGCTGCTGCCCAGTTACAGTCGAGTGATGATGGACTGTTAAATAAATGGACTGGTAAACCACAAACTCCACCAACTCTACAGGAACCATTTACAGTCACAGAGTTTCCTGGAGTCACAGTTGTTCCTCCATGTTGGAAAACTCCAACAGCTGCTGAATTACTCAGCAAATACTGTGTAAGAAAACATAAATAAAAAGAAAGACAGCTGTATTTTGTGTTATTTAATTATTATTTAAAGCGACAGATGAAATGTAGGAATGTGTTAAACATTATCAGACTGTAAAGAACACATTAACACACATTTAACTTTGCTGGGTATTTTTACTTGATGAACCACATAAATGAAACACAACAAAAGCTGAATATTCTATTATTATTATCTTCTTCTTCAATTTAAAAAAAATAGAAGGTTTAAAAACAATCACAGCTTTTATATAATGTCTCAGAAAGTCCCTCTCATGTTCCAGATGATGCTATTCACCACCTAAATGGCGAGTGTAACCTAGTAAAAGGAACCTGTGACTGACGAGGCTGAGTATTTTTTGCATGTAATCCTCAAGTGGTCATGATGGAAAAACGTTGTGCCGAGGTGCTCTCCATCTCTCTCCATCTCTCTCCATCTCTCTCCATCTCTCTCCATCTCTGCCTTGTAACGCTGCGTACAGACACGCTGCACAGATATCCTGCAGCAGCAACGTCAGTGTGAATCTGTGATTCTCTACTAAAAGCTTGTAATTACCCAAATCCCTTTGAGAGGTGGTGTACTGTACATGCTCAGCGAAGCTGCTTTGGACATCTGAGCAAACACAGAAAGTGCTGACACACAGTATTCCCGCTCTGTTGGTTCAAATTAGGAGGCTGAAACGCTCCAGAACCTGTATCAGGTACACAGCACAGGATTTAATTGCATCTCCGGGGAATATTAACTCAGGACTCATGCATTAATGTGAGGTCAGACGTGTGAAGATGCACTGATACGGTATCACTGAGAGGTCTTGGTGATGTGTGTTCAGCATGTTTTCCGTCTGATCCAGTCATGACAACTCACATTTTCTGTATCTGTTTAACCTCCAGGACCTGATGAACTAACCGTGATGTGGGATGAACCAACACAGAAACATCACCCAGCTATGCTCTACGGAGCTTTTTAGCCTCTTTTAGCTAACAGCTCTGTTTTTAGGAGACCACTTACTACATGGTTCAGTCTCTGTGTCGTCATCTCCCCCTTTTTAGGAAACAACCTCTGATAACCCCCCTGTAGGTGATAATACCAGCCGAGCACCACACAGCAGACAGAATTAGCAATTAGTTGTGGGAAGAAGGTGATAGAGGTGGAAGAAAAACTACTCCACTACGATAGAAGTACTGGTTCAAAAGGACTAAGTAGTTGTCTGATCCATTAAGAAAAGTGTGTAGTTTAATCTTTAAATAAATATGACAGTGTACAGATTAGTTGATAAACTAATGGGATGAAAATAATAGCAGCACGGAAAAATGTGTGTTTGCAAAAATGTTTATTGTAATTTAAAACACGTCCTGTTAAACGTGACACTGACTGTGGATCATACAGCGATCGCACTCTGATGTGTTTCCTCATTCACTTCGCTGTTTTCCTCACTTTGGCCTCTTCTGTCGGGGCTGTTTCAGCCCAGCAGGCTTTAGAGGATCCGGGCCTTTGTTTGTTTTGTAATTTGTTCTCCACGAGAACCACATCAGCTGTGGCCCCTCACAGTTTACAACTGTTTAACTGTGGATCTGGGGCATTGGAGGGATCTCCGTGTGCCCGCTAAAGGACAAAGGTAAAGTGAGTTAAACCCCTCATACACACCCCTGTTCGTCACGTCATGCTGGTGGAAAGCTGCTATGCTCTCACCTCACTCTGGTAAACAAATCAGAATAACACTGAAGAGATTTCTTTGTTAACTGTCTGTCTCTCTTCCTATCAGGTAACATATTGAACACAGCAAGTTCCCATTTTAGTAGTTAACAGTGGTCATATTTTATGATAACGCCTTTTTGATCCCACAGGGGGAAATTAACATTACACACCTGTTTAATTTTTAATGGGGTCAAGAGTAATAACAGATTGTTAACATGGGACACAAACACACTGACAGTGTTGCATTAAAATGTCCAGAAGAAAAGTGAAACTGTTGTGATGTGAGAAGTAAAGTGAGATATGATGATCACATAGGGAAAATGAAAGGGTTAAATTAAACTGTTTCTGATTTGCTGGATGTTTTCTGTGGTAGCACACGATGCATTCAGATGTATAAAATCTACACTACTGAGAGCACGATGACTGTGCTTCACTCTCTGGCTCCGACTAGTGGAAGATCTGAGGTTCTTCAGGTGAACTAGTCCATGCATTTGTTACTTGGACTATTGTAATTCATTATTAATAGTTTGTCCCAATAACTCCGTAAAAAGCCTCCAGTTAATCCAAAATGCTGCAGCCAGAGTTCTGACTGGAATTAGTAAGAGAGATCATATTTCTCCGACGTTAGCTTCTCTCCATTGGCTCCCTGTAAAATCCAGAATTGAATTTAAAATTCTTCTCCTAACTTATAAATCCCTTAATAATCAGGCTCCATCTTATCTTAAAGACCTCATGGTTCCATATCTTCCAAGCAGAACTCTCCGTTCTCAGACTGCAGGTTTACTTGTGGTTCCTAGAGTTTCCAAATGTAGAATGGGAGGCTGAGCCTTTAGCTATCAAGCCCCTCTCCTGTGGAACCAGCTCCCAGTTCAGGTTCTGGAGGCAGACACCCTCTCCACATTTAAGACTTTCCTTTTTTATAAATCTTATAGTTAGAGATGGATCAGGTGACTCTGAACCATCTCTTAGTTCTGCTGATATAGCTTAGTCTGCTGGGGGAACTCTACTGAAACACTGAGCTCCTCTCCTCTCTCCTTTCTCCTCTCTCCATTCAAATTACATTTCATGTCATTAACTTTGTGTCTTCTCTCTCCTGTAGTTGTTTCCTCCTCTCTCTGTTCTCCTCCTCCTTGGAGCTCTATATCTCCAGAGTCCAGTTACTGGTCCTACCAACCTTCTTATTCTTACACGTTTGGAGGTAAAAATGTAATTATGCAAAACTAAAATTACTCCATAAGCAATGTGACTGCCTCATTTGTCGTGAGGGAGGGGTGGGGGGCCTTTAACCTCTCTACAATCATAGTGCCCCATAATAAATGTTAATAGCTCACAGGTGAGAAGGATCGAGGGAGTGAGGAGTCTATAGTGGGATCAACTATAGGATGGTGGTTACGTAACCCAGAGCTCTGGAGTCCAAAGGTTCCCATAAATCAGAGGTGTTTGTCATGTCTCAGTGGTTTCCAAGGTTTTACCAGAAGACTCTGTGACGGGTGGAGACGAGACGCTAATCTCAGCACAGTAAATCACACAGACACACCTTTCTACATGCTTCAGAAGAGTTACCTTTGCTCGCTCTTGGCTGAGGCCTGTTGAATGTAAATCTACGGTTTAATCCTAACAGAAACATTTTCATTGTTTAAAACGTCACTGTCCAATGTCGAATGTCAACGTAACCGGTCATAGAAAAAATAAAATAAATAATGAGACTTACAGCATGATGAGAAACCTGAAGAGCACAAAGTCAGCTTTACATTCCACACAACTGTATCATAAACTCTGAGATCCAACAGGACGTCACTGAAATCTGCAGTTTGTTGGGTCTGAAAACTTTTCTACAACCAGTGAAGTTTGAGCATTAGATCTGAAATTCTCAAAAGAACATTATTATTTTTGATAACTTAAATAAGACATGTCGATAATGTAAGAACACATACTAATTACATTACATGTTGGATTTTGCTGAAGCTTTGTTTAATTTGATAAAATATCTAATATAGATATTAGTAATAATAGATAGCAGTGGTGGAAAGTAACTGAGTACATTTACCATTAAGTACTATATTAAAGGATTTCCTCTTTACTTGACTATTTCTGCGTCTTCATATATTTAAGCACATTTATTTGATAAATTATGCTAGTTCACTTTAATAAAACAAAAGAACTGTAGATTTATTAGCATCCATTGATCCCTGTGTGTGAGAAATGAACTTATTAGATTATTATAGATCAAATTATTAGATTCAAATCATATGATCATTAAACAGCTTTTAACTGTTAACCTGAGCTCCAGTCATACCTGCAACATTAAAGTGAGCAGTAATTATAATCTAATCCTGGTTTCATGTGTAGTACTTCAAGTATGTATTTTGAATGCAGGACTTTTACTTGTAACAGGTATTTCTACTGTGGGAATGAGGCTGTTTACCCAACTATATGATCTGAGTAACTAAGTAACGTTAGATTTACTCTAGTTCAGGTTTGAGGTTCATGTATTTTACTGACGTATTTACTTTTATGCTACTTTTGCTTTTACTCAACTACAATTACTTTCCAGCTTTAGTTACTGGTTACTGTTGGACATAACTATTCTTATAATTATCCAGTAAATGATGAAGTACTGTTGTGGTTTAACTACTTTGTATCTGCTCCACCTCAACAAGCTGTGCTGTTTTTGTAACTCTGGCTTTTATTTTGAAATAATTTGAGATTTGTTTTCTATAAGTTTCATTTTGTGGAGTTTACTGAATAAATCTGTAGCTTAAATTATGATCATCATCAAATTCAATATTGTTTGAAAGGCATAGTTTTCTTAGAGGAGTACTTGTCAAGAAGCAGTACTTGTACATGTAGAGAAGTATTTTTAGTATTTTATTTGAGTATCGAGTGTTTTGAGAGGAGACAAGTGATAAATGTAAATATGAACTATAATATGGAGAGAAATCATTTAAATGCTAATATTTAGTGTGTGGTGGGTTTAGTTGGCTCTGGACCCAAACCTCTTGTTTTCTATGTGTCTGTATGTAAATAAATAAATAGATAAATAAAAACAGACCCAGGTATTTACAACTCTGTGGTGCGTTCAGGGTATTTCAGAAACGCCAGTCAATGACTTATCGCTCAGTCACGCGTCCCACCCACCACAGTGTGCGTTTCCCTATAAATGAGCAGCCAGGGATCTCTGCATCCACCCAAACCCCGACTCTCTGTCGTTCCTCGCTTGTTTCGGGTGTTTCCCCCCCCACGACCACCTCTCTTTCCGTTTCACTTTCATCCAACTTCAGCAGAAATCAGGTAATTTAACATCTCCGATCGTTTATTTATCTGCAACACGCAGAATAACATCAAGTGGACTGATCCAGTCTGTTTCCGGGTATGTGGCTTTATTCTCATCTGAACGCAGCTTCTCACACTAATGCGATAATTAACACCGATCTGTTTTTGTAAATGACTTTTAAAATGTCCAGGGTGGGGTCATCTGTTCAGAAATGTGCATCATGGCGAACTCCACCTTTTTATAGGCTCAGCAACATGTCGATCAGACGTTACACAGGAAATCCTGCAGCTCCAGTAACTGGTTCATTAAGGTTTTTACAGGCTGTGTTGATAGAAACACAGTAATAAAGGAAAACACAGGAAAATAGAAACTAAAACAAAGTAAAACAATGACAACATGAGAGAATCACAGAAACTGGAAACTAAAATCCTCCACCAGAGTACAACAGAGGGTGTTGTTGTAGATCAGAGGTGGTAGAAGTACACAGTACTCAAGTAAAAGTACAAGTACCTGCCGAAACTCCACTACGAGTACGGCTTCAAATTCAAAGTTAAAACTTATCTATTCTCCTCTATTTTCTAAGAAATATTGACTTTGATGCTGTTTGTAGTACGATTTCAGATTTATTCACAAACCTGCAAATGTAAACAAACACACAATAACTAATTACCAGCTGTTAATTCATAGTAATACATCATTTATTAGTTGATTATATTTTTCATCAGCAGAAGTAAGAAGGTACTATTTAAATAGAGAAGGACACGTGTTTAAACATGTGTTTAACCTTTTTAAAGTGACATTTTCATTCTGTTTCCAACAGCTCTTGTTCATTCTAGGTGAACCACACATCTCCAGTCATGGTCGTCAGCTCAAACACGAGTTTCGGCTTGGAGCTGCTCCGCTCTCTGAGCCTCGTCAACCCCGCTGGGAACATCTTCATCTCTCCATTCAGCATCAGCTCAGCCATGGCGATGGTTTACCTGGGAGCTAAGGGAGACACGGCTGCTCAGATGGCACAGGTCAGCACATTGTCTCTGAGCTTCCTGACCTGGTTTAGTATCATCATTAGCTGTCAGCCCAGTTTCCAGACCCACACTGAAAGGTGTGTCCTAAATGTAACGACAGCTGCACTTTGACCTCAATAAATGCTTCTGCAACAGGGTATGTACTGTTTGCTAAAGGCAGGTTTCTGTTCCCACAGCCTTTTTTTGCTTTTGAAACCTTTAATCCAGGAAGCTTTGCTCTGCTTTGTGCGTCTTTATTTTATTTTGATGAGTGACTTCCTGAAGTCAGGGCTCTGTGCAGGCCACTCAACATCACACATTCAACACACGCGCTGTTGAATGTGTGATTTTGAACTTAAATACCCTGAACTCACCATGCAAAACAGCCCTAGAGCAGAAGCACACACATGAATCCCTGTATTCATTCCTTCACATAGTGTAAACACTGCACTAGATAAATGAACATTAAACCATCAGAGTGATACAGGTGAATAAAAGGACAGCACAGTATATAAAGACATATCTAACATAAACCAAGCAGATGTAACACGTGAAGCACGGTCTCACATTAGGCTGCATCATTCTGTGTTTGTACATGTAGCACAGATCCACAATATTGAAGCTTCACAAGAACTCTTCGTGTGAAATCTAGAAAACAGCAGCAGCACAGTTTATTTAAATCTTTTTAATGATGTGTGTTCTTAAATCTCACACAGGCCCTGTCATTCAGCCCAGGTGACGACGTGCACACTGAGTTCCACAAGCTGAACGCTGACATCAACTCCCCATCAGCAGCGTACATCCTGAAACTCGCCAACCGTCTTTACGGAGAAAACACCGCCAAATTCCTCCCAGTGAGTTGTTCGTTTTCTTCTACCACAGAAGTTGACAGGATTTTGACGGGTTTGATAACGTTAGCTGAGATTTAATTCTGCTTTTTATTTTCAGACATTCCTGGAAGCCACACAGAAATTCTACGGCGCAGATCTGAAGGCCGTTGATTTCATCGGGGCTCCAGAGGAAAGCAGAGCACAGATCAACAGCTGGGTTGAGCAGCAGACAGAAAGTGAGAAAGTCACAGCTGTGGATTCAGCAACACAAGCATCTGACGGGGTCTTGTGAGTCAATGTGTTGACTGTTTTCTTTCAGATAAGATTAAAGATCTCCTGAAGCCAGGCACAGTCACTCCAATGACAAGACTGGCTCTGGTTAACGCCATTTACTTCAAAGGAAACTGGCTGAACCGCTTTAATGAAGAAAACACCAAAGAGATGCCCTTTAAAGTCAACAAGGTGAGAACTGAGCTCGTATCGTGGACAGGAAGCAGCGTTTGACTCGAGCAGCTGATCTGGATCATGACAAAATCTCTGTGTTTCTTGTGAATCAGAATAGGACCAAGCCAGTCCAGATGATGTATCAGATGAAGAAGCTTCCCTACAACTACATCCCTGACCATGGTCTGCAGGTCCTGGAGCTACCATACGTGAATGAGGAGCTCAGCATGTTCATCCTGCTGCCTGAGGAGACCCAAGATGGCTCTGACCCTCTGCTGAAGGTGCCTGACCTAAAATCAGCTCAGTAATAAGTTTGTCAGTTAAAAAAGCTAAATGATGAGCTACAAACATAAAGAGGATAACGAGGGCAGATCCTTCTCTACCACAGACAATATTTAACCTTAGATGATGTGAAGTGTGCAGTGCAAACATGGGTACTATCAATAAATGCCTTAGTTCAGTCCTTATGCTTATTGTTTTGCTGTAGTTGTCATGATAAGACATAATAAGTGAATTTCTTCTGTTCCAGCTGGAGAAAGAGTTAACACAGGAGCGGCTGGACGATTGGACCAACAGAGAAAACATGGACGTTCATTCAGAAGTTCACGTTCACCTGCCAAAGTTCAAGCTGGAGGAAGACTACGAGCTGAACGAGCCGCTGGCTAAACTGGGCATGACGGACGTGTTCTGCGGAGCGAAGGCCGACCTGTCGGGCATGAACGGTGAAGGAGGACTCTTCCTGTCTACGGTGGCCCACAAGGCTTTTGTCGATGTGAACGAAGAGGGCACGGAGGCAGCTGCAGCCACCGCCGGCATGATAGCTTTCTGTATGTTGAGGGAGGAACACTTCATGGCAGATCACCCCTTCCTCTTTTTCATCAGGCACAATAAGACTAAGTCCATCCTCTTCCTTGGCAGGTTCTCATCCCCTCAGTAGACAGAACCAGCAGAGCAAGCTGTTGGGCCATTTTAAATAAAAAATATCTAAATATCTTTGTTAATCTGATGTTGTTTAATGAAGTAATTCTATGCGGGTCTGCTTTTGCACTCAAACTGTAGCTGCTGCTGTTTAAACATTTAATTAACAGATTTGATTATTTTTGAGTCAAGTAATAGGTTGTTATTTTGGTATTAATAAAGTTACATATAAAAGTGAACTGTATATGTTGTTTATGGGAGTTGAAACCAGCAAAAATCTGATGAAGCATTCGAGATAAACAGAAAGTCAGCAGCAGGAAAAGACACATCAGCAATGATGACGGACTAAAAACACACTGAACTGGTTCTCCACTTCCTGTTAACTCTAAGTGACCTGTTGGATCTACCCAGCCTTAGTGCACAGTGACAACACACTGGATAGTGTAGTGGTAATATCAGCGCCCTCTATGTCACAGACTGGGGTTCACATCCTGGATGCAGCCTTAGGCAGGACTTTCTTAGTTTACTCTACCTTTGCCTTGTACCTTTTGCTGCTTTAGATAAAAGCACCTCCCAAATGACTAAATAGAAACCTGGCACTGAATTCTTCCTTCTGTCCAAAATGTAGGTTACATCAACAATATATTTTTTGGTTTGACATTGTGAATTTAATTTTTACCAGCACATATGTTTTATTTAATCTGTTTGGACTGAAAGTGCATTTTCTATTTTAAAACATCATATTAGACTGTAACTGTATGGAAATGCTAAGTAGTGAGTAAAAACGATGTATTAGTACTGATTAAATCGAGAAACTTTACATTTTAACACTGTATTTTGTCTTCTACAAAGTCCGACAGTTCTCAATTTCTGCGGAGGCAAAATTTGACGTTACACCAGAAGCTGCGTTTTCTTAACATCGGTGTTTCGGATCTACAGGTGACTAGTTTAACTAGTGACCGTCAGCCGAATACGTCTATATAAAAGTATTGAGTCATATTTTTAATGTCAAAGGGAAATAAAGGCAACTTCTACTGAATTTGAAACCACGCTATAATGGTCAAATAAACGCAATTGGAGAATATATGGATGTTTTTCTTTGCCGGAAATTCAGTTCCCGGCTGGTAGTCAGAACACCGGAAGTTACGTGTGGTGTTCCGTCTAACTTGACACGGGTTCACAGCTAACAGGTGAGAATCAAATACTTTACGTATTTGTTTGGTTCTAAGTTGACGTTATTTTATTATAACACCACCATAACGAACGGGAGAACTGTAACGTACTTGGTATATAGTTTACACACCCGTGTTTAAGTTCAAGGAGCCTCATTAACAGAATGAAGGGGACAGCGGTTACCTGCTAACGTTAGCTAACAACATCTTTGACAAGCAGCGTTAGCTTGACACAGCTCTGTAGAGACACAACAACAACAACAACAACAACAACAACAACACAAACTGAGATGGATTAGTTAGGTACACTTAGTTATTAGGTTTGGTTCCATACACGCAGGTTTGTTGACCTTTTAAATGGACTCTGTTCAGTATGATTTTAACAGGTAGTATGTATTTATGCATTACAAACGATTTCACCTTTCAGTTCTGCAACTCGAGATATCTTCTAATCATTACAAGAATAATAATAAAAAACAAGACAAAAACTTTGAATTTAAAAAGGACTTGAGGGGGTAAAGCTTCAGTGTTTGTTCAAAGGTGTAAATCTAATTAAGTAAATGCTGCAGAAACCTTGTTCTCTGTTTTGTTATTGCTTATTAAGCATTTTTGTGTCCTCCTTTTTCTAAATAGCTGTCAGGAAGATCACATCGGTCCCATGAGGGTTTTGGTAACAGGAGGATCTGGCTTGGTGGGGAAAGCCATACAGCATGTTGTTAAAGAGGAGCAAGGATGCAAGGAGGGGGAAGAATGGATATTCCTCTCCTCCAAAGATGCCAACCTCATGTGAGAATGCACTAGTTGTAGCTATTACTATTATTCTGGCATGTTTCACATACAACACATTCTGAATTTCTCTGCATTTTCGTTGCCTTTAGGAGCATGGAGGAGACGCGGGCAGTGTTTCAGAAACATCAGCCGACACATGTAATACACCTGGCTGCTATGGTTGGAGGGCTTTTCAAGAACCTGAAATACAACTTGGACTTTTGGGTATGAAGAAGTTGCACTTCTGCTATAAGTGCTAACAGACCAGCACAGATATTTAATTTAAGGTCTGCTGTTAACATATTTGTGTTTAAACAGTATTCTGAAAGTTATGTTCATATTTTATTATTAGTTACTGATGTATTTTTCCTTTGCAGAGAAACAATATTTATATAAACGACAATGTGCTGCAGGCAGCACATGAAGTAGGTGCTGTCAAGGTGGTATCATGCTTGTCTACTTGCATCTTTCCAGATAAGACAACTTATCCTATTGATGAAACCATGGTAAGAGTCTCCATAAACTCAGACTGCGTAATAACTTTGTCTTTCTTTGTCGATTTAGTAAATATTGTCTTTATCCTATATCCTTTACTATCCTCTGCGCCAGATCCATAATGGTCCTCCTCATGAGTCAAACTTTGGCTATGCCTATGCAAAGAGAATGATTGATGTTCAGAACAGGTGTGTGAATGAAGACTGTAATGTGTTTCGTCATTAAAATCAATCAAATGTTCAAGTCACATTATTTTGAAGTAAATAAACAATATGTGTGTTTTACAGGGCATATTTCCTGCAGCATGGGCACTGCTATACAGCTGTGATTCCTACTAATGTGTTTGGTCCTTATGACAACTTCAGCATTGAGGATGGTCATGTGCTTCCAGGCCTCATACACAAAGCATACATGGCTCAAAGTAAGATTAATACTTTTCCCACTAGTAACGGGTGCTGTGGGTTTGACTAGTGCATCCCAAGACTGACATAAGCAGATACATAGGATGAGTATTAGTAATTTATTTAAGCATTTACTCGTGTGTATCTGCTTGTTGTCTTGTTGGATAGAGGAGGGGAAGCCCTTGGTGGTCTGGGGCTCTGGAACTCCCAGAAGACAGTTCATTTACTCTCTGGACTTGGCTCGTCTCTTCCTGTGGGTCCTGAGAGATTATCCAGAGGTTGATCCAATTATTCTCTCTGGTAAATACTCAGACACGTCAGATCAGTAGTAAAGCTCATTTGTTAGTATTTCGAATTAAAGTGTGAATATTATGTTGTTCTGTTGGATCCAGTTGGAGAAGAAGATGAGGTGTCAATCAGAGAAGCAGCGGATGCAGTTGTTGAGGCATTGGGCTTTAAAGGAGAAGTGGTGGTATCCTTTTAGTCATTTAAATAAACTGATGTCAAATGGTCTATGAACTGTATGCAGTATGGAGACATAAGAAACCTTACAGATGGTCATTGGTGTTATCAGTCTCATGTAGTTTCCTTGATCTTGAATTTAGTATGATACCAGCAAAGCAGATGGCCAATTCAAAAAGACGGCCAGCAATGCAAAGATGTGCCGCTACCTGCCAGACTTTACCTTCACTCCCTTTAAACAAGGTGGGACTAACTAAAATTCTGTTTGCACATAACATGACTGTTGGGATCTCATCAGAATTTCTTTGTAAATGACAGGAAATACAAAAAGTGACTGAATATTCAGTAGCTACCTCTGCTCTTTGTTCTCACTGCTCTTTTTCCACTTGTAGCTTTAAAAGAGACCTGTGACTGGTTTGTTGCCAACTATGACACTGCCCGCAAGTGAAAACTCAACAAGATTCACAACCTGTGTGGAAGAAAAGGTGATGGCAGAGGGAGAGAAGGCTGGAAGAAAACCATGTGATTCACCTGCACAGGTTGTTATGAAGTCCGTTTTTGTCACTGTGTAATCAATGAGCTGGACTGAGTATCTCACCTTAAATTCACATCTGCAACCTGATACAGTATTATGTTGCAGTCTAGTTTCTCTTTAGGTATGACAATTCTAAAAGTAGGCTTTGTATTCTACCTGTATGTAGAATTGGAATTTTTATTCACTACGGTAGTGTTAACCATTCTGGTTGTCCGTTGACTGAGTCAATCTTGGAATTAAGGTGGTACCACAGTTTGCATAATTACCTATAAATCTTTATCAGCAGTTCAACATTGTATTACTGAATTACCTTCATTTTTGAAGGCTCTGAGCTAAATAAATCGTTTTATATCTGTAATGTCTAATGCTTGGATCTCCCACTCACAAGCTAACATTCCTAACATTTTAGGTTTTCAAAATTTCCCCATAAAGAATACAAACAATCCAGGGAAATGCAGCATTTAGGGCCTTTACTGTACAGGTCTATTGAAATTCATGTGCAGAGAGCATCGCAGACGAATAAATATTTTATTAACTTAAAAAAAAAAAAACATTTAAAACAGTAAAAACGAGTACATCTTTAAAATGGCATGAAAAAGGCCAATTTTAGTAAGCTTAATATTCAAGTGAAACAAACAGACACAGAAACAGTTCAGTGCAACCTTTCTGCGGAAAGCATCCTGTACCAAAGAAAACTTGATGAGGTATTTGAGCATGTTCAGGAGTGAACGTAGGAGGAATGTCCCCCTTCATGGACTCGGCAGTACTCCTGTCCTGGCACAGCTCTCTTCTTACAGGCCTTCCCTGTTTTTGTGATACCATTGCAGAGCTGACGGCCTGACAGAGAGCTGCCAAAGAAAAATATAGGACTTTTTTCAGTTGCTCGCACAATTATGTACTTGAGTTTACATGGTAAAGACAAAAACACGGACCTGTTGCTAGCGAGTGAAGGGGTAGGACTCGCACTTCGAGAGTCATTTACAAAATCATGTGAGTCGTTCACTGCATCAAAAACACTTCCCATGTTCCTCTGAAGGTTATTATCAAGGAAAACCTTTAAAAAAAAAAAAAAAAAGTCCATGTAACACATAATGACTGAGTACTGAAAATAGAACTTTAGTTCATGTTTTATATAAAATGCACCAATTTGCTCACCGCTGAAATAACTTGCTGTGGTAAAAGCCTGGGAGTGGAGTGATTGGGTGTTCCAATGAAAGGTATAAACCTGGACTCTGGCGCTGGCTTCCTGTGAGAGGGAGACACTACCGAAATGCCGAGGTCACCTGTGCAGCACAAAGCCATAAGTGAGACCAAACATAACTGAACCTAGTGATTTATCACTTCTCTTTAAGGGAGACAATTCAGAAAAATACTTTACTGTGAAAAACTGAGAAAGTGCACAATAGACAGCCCACCTGATGCAAAACTGTCCTGATTCAGCAGGTCTTCGTCATCCATAAAGCCATTCTTATCATTTCTGACAACAGACAAAAAAGCAAAATAAAAAACTAAGCACAGACAATTGTAAAGTTAAGTTTCAGGCACCTTCTATACAATTAAACAGAATAGTTGTCCGGTTAATGGAAACAGCCTCGTCTGTCGACTCACTTCTGTGGTGTGGAAGCCTGTGGATATGATTCCTGCTTCTGTGGCTCCACACATGGGGCAAGTGGTGGAAATGGAGTTGGCTTTCTTCTGATCGGGAAGCACGCCCACAACTTATTCGCCAACCAGTGACCTGTAGACAAACACGACCAGCCCATTAGATTGTTAGAGAAATCTCAACTGCCTTGTAAGCAGCTTGAGGTTCATACCCAGAGACAGAGTGAGCAGCAGCAGGCTGAGACTGGAGAGATCCAGCGCTGGCTGTTGGTTGACCTCCGCTATCGCATTAAGCGGCACGGTGAGCAGAAGCATGGCCCGAGAGAAACCTGGACAACCCAGGAATGTCAGTAGAACTGCACCCAGTACAAAGTAGCCTGTATGTGCGATACACGTCCACATGGCTGTCAAGCTCAAACCTGTTGGAGGAAGCAGAAGGGAAACGATCACTGAAAGGTTTTTGCACAGGTTGTGGTGCTCGGATTGTTGCCGCTATCATGCACCCAAGCATTATGGTCCAGTCAGGGTGTTGGTTGTAACGTTTGAGTTTATTGCTCTTTTTACACCAGCTTCCTACATTTGTTTGGATGAAACAAATGCATGTGTGCATCTCACCTGCCCATCCGAGGTATCCTTGGATCATGTGAAGCCTTTCCTCAATCCGGCCCTGCATGCTATCAATGTAGCGCAGCATGACTCCCAGCGTGCCGTTCATGCGCTCCAGTTTGTTCATCAAGTCAGCGTAGTACTGCGAGGTCTGGTCCTGGTACTGCAGAAACTCTGACATACTGTGGTCTGACCAGCCACAGGTACAGTGATATCAACAACTAATTTAACTGATGAACTTACATTCGTGATGCTGCGTATGTCTTACCAATCTTCTGGTAGATATCCTGAGCTTGGTGTCTAACATCTTCAAGGTCCTCAACAATTGCCTTGTGGCTCTCCTGCACCTCTGAACCTTGGATCTGCAGATGGTCACTCACATTCTCTGAAAGGAGGAATTAATAATAAATGACATCTCCATTCATAAATGTGGAAGTGTTTGAAATTATTTAAAGCACTCACCCATTCTCTTTGTAATGCCCTGAATGAGCTGAGCTACCAGCTCCTGTCCAGAGGCAATGAGAGCCTTCTCCTGAGTCAGACGCTTCAGGTTGTCCTTCAGTGAACTCTCCATTTGCTCCTGTCCTTCATACAATTTCCCCTGTTGGGCATGCAGAGCGCTGTGGCCCTGCAGCAGCTTGTCCAGGGAGGCTGCAGTCAGTTCCCTCAACTCCAGCTGGCCTTCCTGTTTTAAAACAGCACAAAAGAAATCCACAATGGGTCTGACCCAGTGTTGACAGTAAACTGGGAATAGGATTTGAAAAGCCAAAAGACAATGAAACTGTACCTTCAGGTCTTTCATTGCATCTAGCTGGCTGGTAGCTGTGGAGATCAGAGTGTTCACTGTGTGTTCTGCTCTGCGCCGAAAGAGCTGCTGGCGAGTTGCGTAGCAAACGGAGCGTGCTCTGTTGCTCACTATGTGGTAAGCGTTCCATGTGTCTGAGTCCATGCCTGCCGTGCACTCTTTTATAGTCTGAAACATTGAAAGGACAATAAAGACATTTTACTTTACATAAATACTCCATATGTGAAACACCTTCTGTCGTTTTATATTTACCATTTCCTCTGTACATGGGTAGGTTTGGCGCCCCTCAGTCTCTGCCTGACAATTGAACAGTACCACTCCAAGCTTAGCAAGCTGCTCCTCTGAGAGACTTTCACAGTTCGCCTTCAGCCGGGCGACCACCTGCGAAGAAGCACAATGCTTTTCTCAGACAAACCAACACAGTTTACCAATGAAATCCAGCCGCTAAAGTAAGAAGCAGCTGCTGGAAACATGTTTCATCTTTTGCTGAATCTTGAATTCAAAGTTGAGAACCCCTGAATTTAAAACCTTCCACATTTACCCTGTGGTGACAGCTGTCAAGCGGACTAAGCTCCATCTGCTTTGCCTCAGCCAAAAACTTCTCATCTGCAGTAACCATCTCAAACCGAGCGTCCTTTGCAAGAAGTGCTGGAGCCGCTGTGACTGGTGGAGATGACGCTGCAGCTGGAGGCGCCTCCTTCTGCCTCAACCACTCGAACAGCCCGCTGACTGCAGGACAGGCCAGAATGATCAGGAGAAAATTCAGGTGGTGGATCTGGAGATGGCCCATGTCTGGAACAGAACACAGTCAGCATGCAGGATTATTTTAAATCCAGCTCAAGAACAGTCTGTGTAGGAAACATCTGAACCTTCCCACAAGTCATGTAGAGTTCTGTTACTCTTAGCTCCATGTCTGAATTATTAGGTGTGGTGTTGTCTGAAGTCTCATTTAGATGATTCCTCCCCCCAATTTAACAGGAATATGTAAAATATACCCAGACACACTAATAAATGCACCTCTGATGTTTTACTTCTAGGACATTAGAAAAACCATAGTCATTAAACCAACTCAGAGTTAAAGACAAAGTTAATACCGTTAATTTCAATTCCCACCTTCTGCACAACTGACTTCTACTTCACTTAAATGTCCATGGTCAGTGTTGAGGTTCTAATTTACACTGGAACAGGTGTGCAAGTTGCATTGTGGACCAAAATTGGCTAAGTTAGTTCTGCAGCAGATTTCACTAGACGGCAGAATTCAATATGATTGATACGATATTCTCAGTATGTATGAAGGGCATTCATAAAAATCCATTCATTCATATGACTGAAGACCACAGTGAGGATTGTAAGGCCGCATACGCAGCATCTACACACTAATAAAATAAAAAAACTTTGGTGATAATTAAACAAACCTGAAGGATTGACTTTACTAGAGGGTTAAACAGGGAAATTTAGAATGATGACCATATTTATTTTTTATACAGTTTAATTTAAGCACAAGGAAGACAAACTAAGTTTCATTGTGACTTCTTTAAAACAGAAATGCACCTTAAAAAAACACATTTAAACAACCTTAGGCACAATATGCCTGAAAACTACTAATATACACCTGATCAAATGGAGCTTGACTAAAACGTACCTGTTGGTTAATTGTGCAGAACGCTCGTTTGCTCGTCCCCGGTGTCCCGCACACAGCTGACAGTCATTAGGAGGTTTTGGCCGCCCCCTCCCTGCGCTATACGACGGGGGGGCGGCCAATGGAATCGCATGCATTTTGGGGAAGGACGGGTGTAGGGTGCGTTCGATGTGTGCCACGGTTGAAACGGAATGTACCCGCACGGAATCACGCGTGGAGCGCGTTGCGCAGGACGCCGGGGGACACCGCCCGCCCGCTTCAGCGGCGCAGAGGCGAGAAACAAACGGACGCGTCCCTCAGCTGGCTGGTTGGTGGATGCTCCGGGTGAATCCGACGTGGTTGACAGCTCAAATTAAACCACATTTCAAGCTTTACAAAACGTCGACCATCTGCAAATCTGAGACCCATCAGGTGAATAAACACTCTGCCAACGCTCGCTCGCTGCTGCTGCTGCTCGCAGCCTCACCTGGCGCCGTGTCGGTGTCACTCCGTGCTACTTCATAGTTGTCCAGTCACCAAGAAACACGTGAATTGTATTTCTAATCTAATCTCTCTTGGATTATTCTCTAGCTGTCCCTAGCTACATGCAGCGACAGGGCTGCCTTTCAGCTGCCGTGCTCTTTAAAAGGCAGGACATTAGCACCGTTTGTACGAGCTGCATGCTAAATCCAGTGTAAGGTGTTCGCTGACATGCTAATTAGCCTAGCCGTGTGAAGAGGGTGCCGCTCGGCTAACGGTCGCTAGCCGTCGAGCTAGCTTGGCAACGCTGCCACAACAATGGACGACTCGGGCATCAAGAAGCAGAACTGGGACGTGAAGGAGACGGAGTTATTTCTCGAAATCCTAAAGGAGCTGGACATGAAGAAATGTCTGGACGGGAGGAAAGTGAGGAATAACAAACTGTTCAAGGTGGCACACCGGAGGATGACGGCGGCCGGTTACCACAGGTCTGTGGACCAGTTAAAGTTTCGATGGAAACTTCTTAAAAGTGCGTATTACAAGTGCAAGAGGGAGCCGGACTCCCCGGCCCCCATCAAAATACAAGGCTGGTGGCGGTATGAAAAGACAATGATCGCTATCATGGAGTCCAGACACCCCCTGGTAGGAGCGGGGGTCAACGCCGACCGGAACGACGAGGTGACGGAAGACTCGGACGGTGAAGCGTCGATGCTGCACTGGCCGCAGCCCTGTCCGGACAATAGCACGCAGAACAACCCCAGCACCCAGAACCTGGATTTAATTGTAGGCGCTATGTAGTCTGTCATCCGACCATGAGCGTCACCAAGTGTCTCCCCATTTCTTGCATGCGTTGTTCAGATGCATGCAGCTGTGCGCCTGCAGAAAACGTGTGTCTGGGTTTGGATTGAGGGAAATTCACTGTGGGCAGCGGCCAGCTTATTTATTTACAATGATCCTTCAGTCCTGCTGTGTGTTTTCAGATTTATGTTCATGTTTGACTAAAAGTCATTGTTGGTATAAATGAATCAGTCATTTGTTGAAAAGTGACCATCACATCTTCTAGAGCACAAGTTTACTATTATTATACGGCTGTAATTATCATTCTTGGTCTTTATTTACAATCTTTCTAAATGCATAGTCATGGATTTTATTTGTTTTGTCAAACCAATAGTCCTTAAACTCAATAATATTCAATTTACTATCGCTTATAACAAAGAAAAGGAGCAACGTGTCACACTTCAGAGGCTGAAACCATGATGCTTATAGCACAATGTAGTTAAACGGCTTTATCTGCACATCTCTAGTAGTTAAATCAAGAACTGATCTTCATAACCTTTATAAATGTAGGTGTTATTGCAGGACCTTCGTATTAAACTGTGTATTAATAGATATCATAGGTCTCAAGATGCGACTTTTAGCTATACACTCCTCTGGTACAAAAGCCTATCTATAGGTCTTTAGGGCTATAAAATGAGAGCACCATTCGCAAGTTCTCCATGGACATCAGTCTACAAACTAATTGTAGCCAATTTGCAGTCGTGTAAATCTGGAAACAAAAGCAAATCCCCATCCCTGACATGCTGGAGTAAGCAAATGATTAACTGAATATTAAAACATGTTTAGAGACAGTTTCAGGATGCTGGTATCATGATGCCTGATTTCTTTCCATGTAGTGAAAGAATCGTAGCTCTCAGTAAAATATCAAGTTACAGGTACGTGAGAACAATCTGATTAACAGACAGTTTTTCTGCTGCAGAAACCAGTTTTCTCACCCTGTAAAGTTTTAACTCAGCACACGAATGTAGACTGTGGCAGATGTTAAAGGGGGAGGGGGGGAAATCTTATTACTGGCCAACTGTCAACTGGGATTTAACATGTTATCTGATTTCTTGCCTTAACCTGATTTCTTGCAGTAATCAGGTTTCTTGGGTACGTGTAAACAGTGTGCACAGTCAGAATACTCCTCTCTGTTACCACGTGGTGTTCATGCATTAACATAAATATAATTAAAATGATAATTAATTGTTCCATGTGCCCAAAACTGCATATTTTACTGATGGTTACATGTAACAGTGGGACAGAATCACAGTATTTAACGAAGTATGGTGGATTCTTGTGTGGTGCTGTGGATAAGATGCAGCAAAGTGCTGCTGTGAGCTACAGTAACGAGGCGTGCGGGTCACTGCAGTGTGGCTTACCATTATTGTTTTATTAATTATATAAATTAAAGTGTTTATTTGACCAATAGTAAAAAACAGTTCATTATCCTCTATGATAGAGAAAAGCCCCAAATGTGAGAATATAGGAACCTTTGTCTTCCAGTGTTGTTGTTAATATTGTGGTGATCCAGTGTGATTTCGTCATTACCATGTGAGACATATTGTTTTTTAGTTTGTCGTGTGATTCACATCTTTAGTAATTAGTGGTTGTGAAACTGTAGGGTTTTGGTGCCATCGCTCTAATTTGTCTTCTGCTATTGTTTCAGATCAAAATGGACCCTGAGATGGACTCGCAGCTCAAGATCGGTTTTATTGGTGCAGGGAACATGGCCTTTGGCATCGCAAAGGGCATCTTGTCTGGTGAGTCGCAAAGTATTACGAATAGAAAGCCTATCTTTCCTAAGGGAAAGAGTTCAGGATCTAATCTTATGTTTCCACTTTAGGAAATGTTCTTCCTGTAAATATCAAAGTGAGTGCACCGTCCTCCAGGAACCTCGGGCGGTTTCAGGTACTTTTGTTTTCCATTATCTATCAGTCTTAAACTGACTTCATTGGATGACAACATAATGAGTAGTTGTGGTTTGATTGATTGTGCAGTGCTGTAGTTGATCAGATCAACATATCGGTTGTTTTTGTGGATGAGAAACTTGAGAAACACAAGGAAGTGCTTTGTGAAGAACCAGTAAGGTTTAAACCTTCTGCTCTAAGTCATGTGCCATTCTTCATTTGCACAAACACAACAGTATTGAATCTGTGCTTTGGAGCTTTGTTTTGTTTACTTCTTGTTAAATAGAGCAAGGTAAACTGTTGATTTATCTCACCTGTGGCTGTGGACTCGCTGTGTGACAGTTTCTAAATATGTGGGTTTAAGTAACATCCCTTTCACTCCACTTTCAGGAATTGGGGATTGCCGTCACTCATTCCAACGTAGAGGTGGTCTGTGGTTCAGACGTCGTCTTTGTGGCGGTCAAACCTCACCTCGTTCAGATAGTTCTCAATGAGATCTCGCGACACGTCACAGACAGGCACATAATTGTGTCTGTTGCAGCAGGAGTAACACTGCAGACGCTTGAAGAGGTGAGCGCCATAGTCAAAATGTAACCTAACATACTGCTGAGTACTGTTGTTAACCTTTCCTCTGTCTTCTGAATTCAAAGCTCCTTCCAGAGAATTCAGTTGTGATCAGGCTGATGCCAAACCTGCCATGTGTGGTTCAGGAAGGGGCTCTCCTGTTTGCACGGGGATCCCATGCGAAACAGGAGGATGGAGCTCTGCTTCGCTCCTTGTTGCATCGCTGCGGTTTGGTGGAGGAGGGACCCGAGGCCTGGATTGACATCCATACCGGACTTAGTGGTAGTGGAGTGGCTTTTGTGAGTGTCTGATGATTGTTTGGTTTATTTTATATTAAACCTGCTAACCTCTTCTAAACTATTCTATGAGGAGTTTAGTACAACTAATATAGCCTTAATTCTGTGCTTGGTAGATGCCCATTTGGCAGCAATTGGAAGTTTTTTTGTTTATATTTTGTAGAGACCATTTTCTAATGCATGGAATTTTTCTTTGCAGGTGTATCTGTTTGCAGAAGCACTGGCAGAAGGAGCTGTTAAAATGGGAATGCCAAGTGCTCTGGCCCATAGCATCGCATCTCAGACCATTCTGGTCAGTATTATCATGTGTGTGTTTGTCAATGTACTGGATCAACTTCGTCTGTTTTCAGTTCAGAATTATGTTCTGGGTGTGGAAGCACATTGTTTGGATCTTTACATAAAATCACAGAATAAAACATAGTGTTAAGGTAAGAAAAACACTGCATAGAGTACTGTACAGAAATCTGTCTGTGGGTCAAAGTGAAGTTTGTTTAAAATAGAAAGAAGGGAGAGACTCAGGTGGAATAATGTTTTTTACAGTTTGTAGCTATTGCTTAAGAGAAGGTGCTTTGTGTGTAACCTGGCAAGTCAACATGTATTTTCAAGCACATTGCTATAGGATGTGCACACAGTTCATACTTTAAATATTCTGTGGTGACTCATCAATCGCACCCATCATTACTCACATATTTTGATTTTGCTGGCATGTATTAAAGGGTGCTGGGAGATTGTTACGTGACTCTGGTAAACATCCAGCTCAGCTTCGCTCCGAGGTCTGCACCCCAGGTGGAACAACCATTTACGGACTGCACACCCTCGAACAGGGCGGTGTGAGGGCGTCGACCATGAGTGCTGTGGAATCTGCTACTGAGAGAGCCAGGGAGCTTGGACGAAAGTCTGCAGCAGGAAGCAGGAAATGATGGCTGTGTCTTGTAAAAGCTGCTCGTCTGACTTAACTAAAGAAAGTAAACTGACTTTTTGCTCCAATGTTATCGTGGAGCACAGAGACAAAACAGGACTTGTAACTTCTTATTTCTGTTTCTCCTTTTTCTCCCCCCCCAAACAAGTGCAGTTCATTCCTCTGGGATTTTTGTGAGCAAAAAGTAAATACTGTCTTGCTCTTAACATTGAGTGCAAGTAAGTTGGAATCCAGATATGAATACGATTGGTTGTAGATGTGGATAAAGACAGTAAGGGGTGGAGTACTCCCATTTTAGTCCCAAATACAGAAGGAAGCACTGATGGAGTAATGTAAAGTGGAGCAGGTTAAACTCTGTAGCATCAATCCAAGAATTACTTGTGTATACTTCAGATTTGGAGTAATGCCTTACTAGTTATGATTGACCTAAATGCATGAAATATGGAATACTGAATGGAAGTTGCTTGTGTTTATGTATTTAATTGTATTTTTAATATTTGGCAAAATGAAACATAAAACTTTGGGATAATTTAAGAGTGATTGTGGAGCTGCATTTTAATGACTGAATGGGTTTTTGTCCCAGATGTACTTTCCATCTAGTTGCTGGGTTTGTGTATGACACTGTGTGTATAAAAATATGAACCATCTATGATGCCAAGTGTGTAGAATTACTTTTCATAAAGTGTCATGTGAAGAGGATTGCTTTGTGCCTTATTTTTAAGTAGAGGCCTCTAAGTTGGGCATCACTTGGCCTTGGGCAGATACAAATTCCAAGGAGGTGGAGCTATATGACAGAGCATAAGTCAAACAGACAGACATAGCGTGAAAGTGAAAATCTAGACTTTATAAGAGCAAAAACTGCAAAAGCTGCATGGTTGGATAGATGCAGAGGTTCATGCATGAAACTGCCTCATCTGCAACAAGAAATCAAAAGAGGAAAATATTTTATTTATAGTTTTATATCATAACCTAAATATTCTTAACCATATTCAATCAAATTACAGCAACAGAGAGACTAGTATAAACAGTGCTGTGGATTTAATTTCGACATTCTGTAGTTTCCTTGTAAAAGATGTAGTGAGTGTCAGTTTACATCACGGATCGTGCAGCATCAGCACCGAGTCATCACGCTCCCTCCCCCACTCTGAGCTCACCGGCGCTCCGCCTCCTCCTCCGCCTCCTTCCTGTTAGCACACGGTTGGAGAAACGCGCGTCTCATCCCGCGGCCTGGTCCTTCAGCGACAAGACCCCAAAAAACAACAGTAAGTAACGTCGCCTGTGACCGACAGTCGGGGTTTCAGTGCGGGGATTAGTGCTCGTGTCCTGTTGACTGACAGTAATTTATATTCGCTGCTTGTGTTAGCTGCTGCTAGCACACGGCTAGCTAGCTGAGCGGGCAGCTAGCTGGTGCTAACGTTACCCGGAGCGGCTCTCACGTCGGGCGGACACCGGCTTCAGTGAGCGTCCCTGACATTTACCATACACGTCAAAATGGAATATGAATGATTTGTGTTTCGGTTTAATGCAGCTCACGCTGTTATGGTGTCCGTGAAGTGCTAACCACCTGCTCACAGCATTCGTCCTTGCTAGGTCCTTCTTGAAGATGAATAGGTGGCTAACGTTGAGGTTAGCTTGTCATGACTCCGTGGAGGGTCTGAGCTGCTTTGGTTTGTTTTACTGTGCAGCATCTTTTCATCCGAGATCTGTATTAATTTCTGTTCAGTACACTGTCTTTGTAGCCTGCTGCATTAATGCTGTTTATAATTATAAGATGATACTGTGCCCTCAGTGGCCACTTCATTAGGTACACCTGTACAGTGTAATGTAATCGAGTACAGCACCTCCGTCATGTATTCCAACTATTACTGGGTTATTTCTCATCTGATTATATAAAGAGATATTTATAATATTTTATTAAATGTGTTTATGAGAATGTCTTGGGCAAAACATTAGGAACATCAATTAATGTACGCATCTCTTCAGATTATGCACTCTCACTAATCAACATATAGTAGAATTAAAACTACTACTAGAATTAAAACTTTCAACAAAAACTGGGAAATTTGAACCTTGTAAATGTAAAAATCATGGCACAGCAGCTGAACTGGATTGTGCAGGTGTACCTAATGAAGTGGTCAATGAGCATATGTCATTTTAGTAAAAACATTATGGGGAAATGTCCACTCCTTCTGTTCCAGACCTGTAATGTCACATTAAAAAGATGTAAATTACTAAAATGGTTGGACACACTTTCAGTCAGTGATTCATGTTTTACATTTGTTTTATGTTCTTTTTTACGTTGTAGGGAGTACTGTACTGTTCCTTATTATGACAAAGCTGCTGAACTAACTAAAGAGACACAACTGGTCCTTATTATTTGAAGACATACTTGTTCTTGAACACAGAAATTAAATTCACTTTATTTATATAGCACCAAATCACAACATAAGTCATCTCAAGGGACTTTACAGTGCCCGTCTTGGTTGAATTACTCAAGACGAAACTACCACTGATGGAGGAAATAAAAAGAAAATTGCTTGGGCCAAAACACAAGGACTAGACATTAGACCTGGTCCTTGGACTTTGGTAAATCCAAATTTGAGTTAGTTTTGTTATTGGTTTGTTTATTTCAAACTTGAACCACCAGTTTTGGTGAGACACAAATGGTAATTGTACCGTGAAGCACGGAGGAGGTGTGATGGTGTGGGAGTGCTTTGCTGCTGACACTTGGCTATCACTGCATTCTGCGGCAGCCTTGGTCGGAGCATCGTTTGTTCTTCAACAGGACCATGATGGAGTAATTAGACTTATTGAGTGCTGCATCAGATGACCCGACCTTAGAATAGTTGTTACCATTTTTATGCATTTATTAATCTACAAAACAGAAATTATTAAAATTAAATAAAATAAGAAGATGTGTCCAGTTTTGTCTAAAAACAATTTGGTTAATCTTACCTCATTGAAGGAGGTTAAAGGAACCCGTACCTTCTTTCCTATCATATTGCATTCAGAATCTGACAAGTGAGTACTCTTTATGACAGAGGGTGGTTTGGATTTAGTTTCTTTTTTGTGTATGTGCAGTAGTTTTATCCCCTGTATGTGTTTAAGTTGGATCAAGATGGTGATTTGTTGAATTTCTTTTTCAATGGCTTGCGGTTAACTGGATGAAAAGAACGTGTTGAGCATTTGACTTTCATACTAATTTGAGTGCAACACCTTTAGGAAGCAAGGTGAGTTAAGAGCTTGAATATGATTTTGTAATTGACAGCAGGAAATGACTTCCCTGAATGGTGCCCAGATGCATTTCAGTAGTCTAGTTACTCTTGGATCAATATTAATAACCTCCCCATGGTCAAACACTAAGGGAATGCATTTCCTGTACAGAACACTGCAATATCATTAAAACAGCATGGCATGCACTTTTTTATTAAATAATAGCTACTGAATTATTTTTTATGCATGAGCATGTCAGTGCATTTCCAAAATCCATAGTTGTAAGAATGTTTTTTCTTTTTTGAAAAATAATCTTTGAACTTTTCTTTCCTTGTATGCAATTTTTACGTTAAGTGGATGAAACTTTTTAGGATCATAACATATTGCTTAGTTCGCAAGACTTTCTTAATTCCCTGCATGCTTTTTGTCCTTCTCTGGGACTGATTTATAGTTTTTGTTTATTCACAGATAGATTAAATAGATTAATAGAGATCTATTAAAACATACTTAGAAAGATGCTTCAGAAAGTAGACCCTCTCACTTTTTTCACACTATAATGTGCTGTAGGTTTACTTTTTAATGGATATTTTCCACATCCCTCTACACTTGATAATCCTAAATGATTTATTTTAATCTGAATTAAATAAACATAGAAAACCACATTATTCAGACTTTTAATTAAATAATCTGGCTCTTGACTCCTGAATTTGGGCAGTTTAAAGTATTCACATAAGGATAAGGATATAAAACCTCTTCTAAGTATTCCAAGGAGCACAACTCAAAAACATGCAAGTAACTGTAACTGTACACTGTAAAACGCAAGAAGTCAGGAACACAAGAACTTTGCCATTCAGCGAAACTATGTAAGAAGGACCCAGGTCTGGCACACCAAGCTCGCCATTGGGCAATGTTGGACTGTCGTCAGTTTGTAGTGTGCGTCGGCAGCTTTACAGCTGATTCAGCTCGTTAGCCCATCAGTGAGAGAGACTACTATGATTCAGCATAGTGAATCAGTGCACAACAAAATAAATGGACCCCAGTGCCATTTAAAACCTCTTATCAGAGATATTCTCAAAGTATCTATAAACCTGTGGTGAGTGAGATCGGTGGCAAATTAGGGAGCATGCTTTCAAGTGCTGCTTAGTTTACAGTTTGTGTATCTTTTATTTTCCATTTTTGAATGATGAATACAGACTAACACCACCTGTTGGGAAGAAATTTGTTTTCCATTTTAAATTTAATCAGTAAATGATAATGTTTGCAGAAAGTAAAGGTACAAAGTAAAGGTGTCTACTTTCTGAAGCAACTGCAGATCAATCCCTTTGTGTTGTTAAACCTTTCTGTGTCTCTAATCCAAAAGCCTGTACCTGTTCTTTTTTTGTTGTTTTTTGCAACGGATCAAAGATGTCTAAGAAGATCCCCCACTGCTCTGCAGCAGCTGAGTTGGAGCATGATCAGCCTCCCAATCACTGTCAGGTGGACCGGTCTGTGAACACTACACCAGGGTGTAGGAACAAGACTGAATCAGGTCAGAGAAATGGAGATGCTGCGTCATCCTCCCCGGAGAGTGGCAGCTTAAACGGAGATGTCAAGCGCAGTGGGAAAAGCCGCCGTCGCAAGAAACGTTCGTCTAATCCTGAGAGTCGCTCTGAGGTGAAGGTTGACAGTAAGACCAAGAGTGAAGAGAACCCTAACAAGAGTCAACCACACGACCCACACGCTGTTCTGATTGGCCTGCAAGCCGAGCGCGCTAATGTGTGGTTTGAGCGTAGCATCTATGAGCGAGCTGAGAGCCTCTACCAGGGCTGGTTGGCAAGCACCTCTAATGGGACCAGCAACCCAAACCAGTGTCCTCAAGCACCACGGAAACAGCCAAACTCACCGTCCACTGTTGCTCCAACTTGCTCAGGACTGACATGCCACCACGACGATCAGGTGGCCTGTCACCATGTGGTAAAGGCAGTGTGGGTGAACAAGTCGACCTTTGATAAAGCAGAACGCCGCTTTGTTGAAGAATCCACGCAGCCTTCTATTCCAAATTCCCTGAACCTCCCGCCGCCACCTAACCGCTCCATCACACCTAGAACACCTGATGAAGGATACCAGTCTTTAGCCCCAACTCCTGCGACACCCGTCGTCCAACAAGCAGCTGTCACCCCAACCGGTCGAGAGTCGATTAACGGACTTCCTCGTTTTCCAGTGGAGCTGCTGAGTGATGTATGGCTGGAGAAACCGCTTTATGACCGTGCTGAAGCAGCCTTCTACCAGAATCTATACGGCAACAATTCCTCCAAGCGGTCGAGCTGCTCCTCCACCTCCAGAAGTAGCGACCACCCTCAAAGCCTCGTAGAGGAGGAGGAGGAAGAAGAGGAAGAGGAGATGGTGGTGGGGGAGAAACAGGTGGTCCAGCAGGGTAAAGCCGAAGTCTTTCATGCTCTGCACCCAATCCAGGAAGAAGAGGAACCAGCTGAGGTGCCGGAAAAGGAAGACCCATCAGTGGCAGGAGTCTGCTACTTCCTTCACCCGGACAGTGAGCGGGTGTGGTTGGACAAGAGGCGGTATGATGCTGCAGAGAGCAATTTCCACGCTTGCAGTGGGGATAAAGTCACCATAGCCAAGAAGGGTCGGAGGCCAGAACCAGAGGCCTCATCAGTCGCCTCCAACTCCTCTTTAAGGGACAAGTATGACCAAACTGACCAAACTGGGAGAGTGGAGCGGCTCCAGATGTTTCATTTCATGTTTCATTGTTTTTCTTTAATCCATCATGTTTCCCTTTTTGTTGTTGATTTTCATTGTTCATCTTGTTTTTTCATTTGTTTTGTTTCATTCATTCGTTGTTTCCTGTAGATGTTTTTAATTTTCCAGAATATCGTATGTGTGAACCATTGTTTATTTTTCCAACGCTACTTTTAAGATTTCTTTTAAATAATTGTGTCGCGATCTGGGGTCTGTGGAAAAATAATAGATAAAAGAATATATAAAAAAGATTTTATTGCTAATTTCAAATATTGAATATAGATCATATGTATTTAGGGGTAATTAGTTTTCTTAGTCGGAGTAGAATACAAAGTTCTTAACCTCTTCCCACCTTGCATGTTCTGTTTACACATCATAAGACAGGACTCTTATCCTACTTCACTCTCTTCTCTGTAGCACCATGAGCGCCGTTGACTTCCTGGCCCAGGAGAAGGTCTGGTTTGACAAACCTCGCTACGATGAAGCAGAGAGACGCTTCTATGAACACATGAATGGCAGCTCACAACCAGCACAGAAACCCAAGGCAACTTTCAACTTGAGTTTATCTTTTGTTTTAAGCCTTCACTCGTTCCATCTCTGTATTAGTCTAAATGAAACTATCTGCTCATTTTCTTTAAGAATGTTGGCGCTAACACCATTCTGCAAGACATAGCTCGGGCCCGGGAGAACATCCAGAAATCTCTAGCAGGAGTAAGTATCACTGTACCTCCATTTGACAGCGTGTGTGTACCTCTTATCTCAGTTTTTATCTCAGGTATACCACATTGTCTTAAAATGTCCAGGATAAAGGTGTGATTGGGTATTACTACATTATGTCTATATCACAATATTTAAGAAACGATGGCAAGAAAAATTGAACCTTTTTAGTTAATTTCATGATTTTCTGAATTAATTTGTCATAAAATGTGATCTGATTTTCATCTAAGTCAAAAGTATTAACAAATAATGTGCCTAAAATAATAGCACAAACAAATCCTGATCTATACATGTACTTATTCAGTACAACTATAAAAACCTCACATTGTGATTGGAAAAAGTATGTGAACCCTTTGATTAATGACCTCACAAAAGCTAATTGGGATCAGGTGTTAGCATAAGTTAAGAAAATTAATTTGGAGGTGTGGACTACAGCTACTTTGACAAAAAAACACTCCAACTTTTTGAGAATACTCTTATGTAAGCCATATCTTACCAAAAGGAGCTTTCAGAGGATCCAAGACTAAGAATTGTTGATTTACATAAAGCTGGAAAGTCACAAAGTGATGTCAAAGACTTAAAACCCACCAGTCTACAGTTAAACAATCTACAAATGGAGACATTTTGGGACTGTGGCTACTCGACCAAGAAGTGGACGGTCAGTCAAAATGACCCCAAGGGCACAACAAACACTCAACTCATTATTGGCTTCAGATTCCACTTGCACTATGAGGTTTTTAAGGTTCTTTTCATTAAAGACGTGAAAGATCAGATTTATGTTTGTTTTATTATTTCAGGCCCATTATTTTTGTTAATACTTTTGACTTAGATGAAGATCAGAGCACATTTTATGACAAATTATTGCAGAAAACCAGGAAATTCCAAAAGGTTCACATATTTATTCTTGCCACTATAGCTGTGACTTGGAAAACCAACTGGACATTTGGCCTTTTCGTGAAATGATAGAATCAAATTCTGCCTTTTACGATTATTTAAAATGCTATAGAAACATTTATTGATATCCACTATTACTAAGCATTTTCAGAAACACCTGTGGGTTCACAAACGTTTTCCCTTTGACCTTTCATTGGTGTTTGTGATAAAATCATTTGTGTACTTGATTGTTCTTAGTTTGTTGAACATGCTTTGATTGGCTCACACATTACATTTTTAATACACTTCCATTATGTTGCAGACAGTTTAAACTTCATATCTTTGTTCACGTGTTAACTTAAAGGAGATGTAGGTGCCAGACTTACTCTACAGAGATGTTGGTGTGAGTGGTGTGTGTGAAAGTTGTCTTGTATTTTATCATCTCCCATATCCTCCCAGCTTTATGCTGTTCCCTCAGTTGCTCTGTTTGCTTTCTGTTCAGAACTCCTTCATTCAGTCTTACTCCTTCCTTTCCTTTCCTCGATTCCTCCTTTTTCATACCTGAAATCCCAACGTTCACTCAGCTGAAGACTACACTGAGTAACAGAGGGTCTGATCAACCTGCCACGAGCCAACAGTCCCACTTTGTAAGTGCCGCCAAACCTTGTGTGTCACTGGAAGCCCCTCTGCTGCAGTCACTCCGTCAGTGGACTCTGCTGACATCCATGCCTGAGTGTGATGATTTGAGTTACAACCATAATGTTAGATTCCTTAGTGGCATGCTGCAGAGCCGTCCATGTAGATGCTTATCACTCTTCTTTTTCTATTAGGATCCGTGTACAGTTTGTCTACTTCTGCTGCCACTGTGGCTGTAGATGCTGCTGAGATGGCTCGTTGGCTGTGTGTGTTGTGTTCACATGTGGGAGCTGTGTTACACTCTGGTTTACCCACTAGATGTCGCTCTCACTGATACGTTCTGTCTTTCTTTGTGTCTTGATTGTGCAGAGCACCACAAGCGGCGGCAGCACAGCTGATCAAGGAGAACTTGTCTCTCGCATTAAGAGCCTGGAGCTCGAGAACCAGAGTTTACATAAAGGTGGGCTTGTTTGTTGATTTCTTTACCAGCTTGAAAGCAAACTTAGTGTTTGAATCACCTGTAGTAATGATCAGAGATAACAGTGACACAATTTACTTAATAGTTCTCACATACAACTAAACACCTGTGGATCCCAGCTTCTCTAATAAAATTACATTAATACATCGTTACAGTAATTTATTCTGGTTTTCTTAGATTAAACTAATGATGGCAAAGATCATGGGGACAAATCTGCTTAAATAGCATAACTGAAATTATATAAAAAGTTTAATAATAAGAGGAAAAAAACAAGTGGACACTCGTTATTATTATTATTATTATTTCATTGAGTTTATTCAAATAGTGCTAAATTACAACAGAAGTCATTTCAAGGCACTTTACAGTGTTTAAGGTTTAAAACCTTAGAAAATATAACTAATATAGATTGATATAGAAAACCCAACAACTCCACTGAGCAGCACCAGGAGACAGTGGAGAGGAAAAACTCCAGCAGAACTCTGCCTCGTGGGGTGAGTGTAAAGAGAAGAGAGAAAAGAACAGTAGGCAACAAAAAACAAAAGCAACAAGCAGCAGAAACACTGGACAGGGTGGTAGAACCAGTAACTGGACTCTGGAGGAGGAGGAGACCTGCAGAGGAGAACAGAGAGGAGGAAACACATTAACAGGGTTCTAACTTTATATGTATGGATCTCTTTAAGGTTGTTGTGTTAAGACTCACTGACTCTGGTTCTGCTTTATTAGTGGTGGACGACTTAAGGGCGGCACTTTCCAAACTGGAATGTCGGGTGTCCGTTTTGGAGAAGTCTCCTGCAGCTGTGACTCCGGCTCCTTCAGTCCCCTACACCAATGTAAGGTCCCACATGAGTTCAGTACTGCTTTAGCTTTTATCTTAGCAGCTGATATGAGTAACCAGTGTTTGTCTGTTCAGGGCACTACCGTTCAGAAGTCCAGCGCTCCAATCAAAGAAGAGGAGGATGACGACGATGATATTGATCTGTTTGGGAGTGATGAAGACGAAGAGGCAGAGAAACTCAAAGAGCAGAGGTTAAAAGAGTACGCAGAGAAGAAGGCAAAGAAGCCCGTCATCATCGCCAAGTCCTCGATCTTACTGGATGTCAAACCTGTAAGTAGATTTTTGAATTTCCATATCTCCGTCACGAGCATCAGAAACGGGCTCAACAAATGTTTTCGATACTGACTGAGCTCGTCTTTCATGTTGCGTTTCATCATCTCCCCCCTCCTCTTTCAGTGGGATGATGAAACTGACATGGCTAAGCTGGAGGAGTGCGTTCGCTCGGTTCAGGCTGACGGTCTCTTGTGGGGCACGTCCAAACTGGTTCCTGTGGGTTACGGTATCAAGAAGCTCCAGATCGCATGTGTTGTGGAGGACGACAAGGTGGGAACAGACATGCTGGAGGAGGAGATCACCAAGTTTGAAGATTATGTAAGTACTGTGCAATACACTGAGGATAAGAGTGTCTGCAAACGTCCCAGTATAGAACAGCTGAGCGAGGAAACTCCTGGAACATCTGGAATTACAGTGATTGAAATATTACATTTCAAACAAAGTAAATCTAGTACACAGATAAATTAAAATCAGCTGCCAGTACATCAGGCACATCTAGTGAAGACCAGGTCAGTAAATACTGTCAAAAAGAAAAGTTATTTCTTATTTTGGACATTTAGATTAATGAGTTTAGACCATTACATAAATAAACAGCACTTTAGTTCATTCACTATTCAGCCTCGTCTTTGTGCAGAAAGCTGACTCAGCACCACTTTAACAGAAGCTCTTATTGTTATTTTTGTTAAAGTTGGTTTTACTGCTCAACACAGTCCCTCTGCTGTTCTGACATTCAGGAGAAAATTATTTCATGGTCACAACTTAATAACGGGAAGAAGTGAGACTGTAAAGTGTCGACCATCATGCTCCACTTGGCATTTTACAGTGAAGTTAGTTTGAAGTTGGACATTGAACAGATACTTCTGTTGCACTGAATCCACTTTGTCTGATGTGTAGTCACAATATTTAAATGATATTTTTCAGATGAAATAAATAAAGCTGCTTAAAGACGATCCTAATATTATAGATATGCACATCTATATTCAGTATAGATGTGCATATCTATATTCAGTATAGATGTGCACATCTATATTCAGTATAGATGTGCATGCTGCAGAACAGGTGCTGAAACACGACATTGAAGTTTCATATTGCCGCTTTTAAAAACTTTACCTGAATCAGTGATTGTGCCTATGGGTAGATGAGGTCATTCAGACGGCGTTCATCGGACGTCCTGTCACATGTGGAACACGACTGATGTCCAATGATCTGAAATCACAGACACAGAAATGTATTTAGTTTTTTACCTGAATGTCACGAGAGAGGCTTAAAAAACTGTTGTAGCAGACGAGGCGACTAATAAACCGACATGTTCAAAAACTAATAGGTGAATAATGTAAATCAGGTTTTATCCTGAGGAGGTTTACTCTCCTGTGTGAATCCACCTGATTTAACTCATTTGCCACAGACAACACACGAGCTTCATTGCTGCACTGGTGGTTCACTCATATGACACATTAGTTTTATATCCAGGTAACAAACATCTTTAAACACGACATGTTACTAAAAAACAAACTTCAGTGTCCGTCTGTTGTAATAAAGGAACATTTCACCCAGTCTAACAGTGGGAACGAATAAACCAGATCTTTAATTCTACATTAACATCACAGAACAAACAGAGTTTCCGTGTATGCTCCAACTTTCCAGCTGTGATACTTAAACGTCCTTTTGCTCTGTTTCAGGTCCAGAGTGTTGACATAGCAGCTTTCAACAAGATCTGATTCCACACGTGCTGTTTTGTGTTTGGTCGAACTTTGTTTTTCTGCTGATTGTGTCAACGGTTAATAACAATAAAACCCAACTCTTGCACTGAACTTCCTGTCGCTCTCGTGTTCTTACTGTTGTAGGAAGTCTTCACCCATCTAGCCGCACATACAGCTGCAGTTTCTGCTTCCACAAATGGATAATTATCTACCAAACAAATCTATTAATAAACTATTAATACGTCTGTGGATTATGGTTCTGTCAGCGACATAATCTACATTCATATCACATCAACACAGAAATCTGTAACCTGAGAAAAGACTGGTGAGTTTTAAATTTAGGTGAAATCCCCCTTTTAATGGTTGATAACATTTAGTCTGATCCATTGACACCAGCCTGTACTGATAATATATAATATACTAAACTAACCTCCTACACAGCAAATGAATGAACTTAACTGTAATAAACACTAAATGTATGTTTTGTTTTTGATGATGATTACATCATTTTAAAATGCCGACCTGCTATTTCTGGACCAAATACACAAAGATATCTATTTGTTCAGTGGCTGTTGTTAGAACCTCAGTTAGTTTTCTAAATAACAGAAAATGCACAAAGCCACTGACCTAATGATGATGGAAGAGCTTCCTCTGAGTCAGTGGAGGGAACAGAGCTGAAGCCGGATTTCCACTTCCTGATCACAGGATGAGTTTGGGGCTGCGAACCTTTGGTCCTCTGAAAAATCCAGGTCCTTGTGTTGTACACATTCTCTGCAGCATCTCTAGCAGCTCTGCACATGGACAGTAGCTCCTGCAGTTCACGCAGCTCTGGATAGAAAGAGCAGCAGCCTTGGGTCGGTGCCGACAGGGTCCAGGCCACCGAAGCTGCAGGAGACGTCCCAAACAAGTAAAATAAATATTCTGTGCTTTAAGTTTCAATAGTATCAGCAGGTTTTTCATGGAACCAGTAAAACAGCTCTAATTAGCTCCAGTGGTTTAAACGTCTGCAAACAGGTTCATGATGAAATCATCAAGTTAAACAGAAGAGATAGAAACTCTTAAATAAACCTTCTAAAACGCTTCTCTCTCCGTTCATAACGTGTTCAAATGAACTCACCTGTTTCTGCAGGAACAGGAAACTCAGGTGGATCTGTGGACGAGAAACAGGTGAGTTCAGGTTCAGAGCTACCGTTGATATCGTGCAGTACTTTGAATCAACAAGTGGACTTACTGTGAACCAGATTCAGAGGTACCTGTCCAGTTTTCAGTCAGTACTGTCAAAGTCAGTAGTGAGACTCTGTGCTAGAGAAGGTACAGAGGGTATTTAGTTCTCTACTGTCAACCATGTGTACCTTCGATACTTAAAGTGAATAAAGATCTTTTACTTGTAATGAAGCAGTTTTATAATAAAACTGCTGACACGTGTTGATGTTTCACTAAATCTTCAAATCTATTTTATTCTGGTTTCTCTTTTGTTGAAGATGTATTTAATCCACTTGTCCACTAGATGGGACTGTTTAGCCTGCAGTTAACTACATGACTGGGCGCCACATGTTGAGATATATCCAGCTGCAATTCAAAAAAGGTTCCAGATACACAGGATGGACCGAGTATCTGCTGCAAAAACACATCACAGTGAAGATGATGTGTAGATAGGCCCAGTGTACTGCAGTGTGGTCCATGTGTGACCTCCAGCAGAGGAACACGTCCTCTTCACTTCACTTAAACAAGTTATTAAGAGAAAGTAAAAGCGATGGATCTATAAAAGCAGTCAACACACATCAGCAACACCACGAATATCAACCACATGGCACCAGAGAGCCGCAGCACTCAGTATATTTATGCTGCACTCGAGCAGTAGGTTAAAGAGTTAAGAGCCACTCAGTGTCAGTGATTGTTAGAGCGTCTGTAGACTGTGGAGCGCGTGCAACCTGCTACGATCCATAGTTGACCTTTAAGAGCAGGCAAATCAAAATTCCAGGTCAGCTATAATAATGAAGTAGCTATAAAATCAAAGTGCACTCTGTCCTCTGAAAGCTGCAGAGGTGTGTTCGTGTATGAAGTGACGCTGCCGTGCGTCTGTTTATTATTTTCACACTAACCCTGAGGGAAAAGAAACTTAATGAAAAGGAGAAAAGAAACAAGCATTTTCTCTCAGTAGGAAATTGGAGGAAAATGGCTCCAAATAAGAAGCTGATTTGCTTTGGAAACAAATAAAATAATTATGTCACACTGGCAGGTTGAAAGATTCAACACTGCATTTAATGGCTTGTTAAAATAACAGCTTTGCAGTAAAACCCCTGTGGCCAATTTTCCTGCTCCGACAAAGCTGATGTAGCCTCAGTTAACTGTCTGTCTGTCTGTCTGTCTGTCTGCCTGTCTGCCTGCCTGCCTGCCTGTCTCACTTCCATCCTGTTGTGAAGGGCTTTTTTGACAGGCTCATCCCGTAAACGAGGCCCTGTCTGTGATACCGTCCTCGATGACAGATGGACGGACGGCTCAGAGACGGATGAAGCTGTAAAGTAGACGTGAACAGGAGCGACGCTCGTTTTCTGTCTTTGAAACGAGTCAAGTCAAAGTCGGGCAGCACCAAACACGGGCCTCACATGCTGGACAGGGACTTTCCATCCGTCTATACATAATCTGCTCTCACTGAAACTCTCAAGCTCTTTGGCAGCAGCGCTCTGCTTGTTGTTGTGAACTCGCAGCAGCAGCTTATAGATTCAATTTTGTTTTTGCTGTGTGCATGAAGCTGTTTTGAGGCTTTGCTGTGCCTGATTGGGTCAACTGATTCCTCTCAGGTTGTCTCTCGCACATAAACACACAAACACTGAGCTGTAATCTTTCCCTCTGCTGATCAATAAACCTGATAAGAACTCCATCCTGCCAGTTGGCAGTGACTAATGCTCCAGCAGTCACATGGCTTCTCCTGAGGGTTAAGGGTGCTGCCAATGAGCTGAGCGAGCGAGAGCAGATATCAAACTACGGGTGGCTGAGTGTGGTGCTCTGGATCATATCAGGGAGATTTCCATGCAGCTTAAGACAAATGTGATGTTAGTCAGATGGAGTCTGAGTCACATGTAGTTGCATCATCTTGCAGCTACAACGTGCAGCTGATCAGCCCAAAACTATCAGCTCTGAAATCTACACAATAATAATGAGTTAGCATGAAACTGATCTGAACTCTCTGATGACGCAGTTCTTTGGAAACTTCAGGCAGAACTTTCAAAACTCTGTAACAGTGACAAAAGCACCTCGACTGACACGTTAAACATTTGGAAACCTCAGGTTCAAATTTCACCTTTACTGAACCGACAGACGAAGAAACTGGAAAAATCAAATATATCTCATAAAGACATAAATAGCTCAGACACACAACACACAAACACGTTGTCATTTGACTTCATGTGTTTGGATTTTCCAACTTTCATTTCACTTCATGCCAAAAAGCATGAAACCATAACGAGCTAGTTTAAATTAGCTGGGAGTTTCCTCTGTTGGCTGGAGAACAGAGGAGTTGTTACTGCCTCTATTACTGACAACGTCTCTGTTGGAGAACACGAATCTCAGTGGATCAACAGTCAAACATGCTGATCTAACATTTTCCATCACTCCACGTGGACATGACGGTCATTAAGAAGGTCATCTTCTTCTTCTTCATCTTTTTCCTCTTCTTCTTCTTCTTCTGTCTGTAGTGTTGCTGAGTCACAGTTGTTTGTTGAGGAGACGTTACCGTCTGCTGGCGGACGGGGGGGCGGAGGTGTTACGATGCTGGCTGCCTCCTCAAATAACAGATTCTACACGCTGTATCACAGTCTCACAGCCTCACACTGAGTCTGGAGCTTGTTTTTACGTTCACTAAGAACAGCACATCGTTGCTTTTCATGCTGCTCTGAAAGCATCACGTGGGGGAGCTCATTTGCAGCAGCTCTGTTTGCTCCCAACGCCACTGATTGCTGCGCTAATCTTGATTTGAGATCTCTCCCTCTGCTCAGCACTCCTACAAATGACACTGTGACATAAATAACAACATTTTGTGGAGCACAGATTAGATGTACAATACCTCACAAAGCATCGTCTGAGGATCTCTGCGACAGATCATCCAGCAACATTTAACTGTTTGTTAAGTAAAATTGTCCAAATCAGAATCTAATCTTCTGAGGTAGTTGTTGTTTGTTGGGTTATGGCACAGAGAGGATGCAGCCGTGCTTTGGGATGGAAGAAAGTTGAACACACTTCGGGTGTGATAGTCATGTTGGAGGCAGAAGCATATTTTGATAGAACTTAGAAAACATGGGAGAAGAGGGTGACGTGTAGAAAACGCCAATCTGGGACACTGCAATTATATTTAGAGCTGCTAAATGAATGAATCAGTTTCCTAAATGTGTTTTATGGATATTAGCTGAAATAAACTTTTATTCAAATGAACGTAGCTGCAGTTTAATTTAGTCTTGTTGTTGCTGAGTGATGAAACCAAATCCCTCAACAATTTGATCAAACCCCTGTTACATTATAGAGGGTAAAACTCTGTCTACTCAACTCTGAAACTCTTAATATCACATTAGTTTGAAGATTTTCACTTCGTCATTTGAGAAGCCAAATGGTACAAATCCAGTTTGTTGGGACTGGTTCTACTCGGACTGAAGGTGTGAAGCTCAAAGCCATGAAGTTTGATCAGTCTGAGGTTTGTCCAGTAATAAATCGCTGCTCAATTCTCTCTAAGCTTCTGGTTCAAGTGCTGCCAAACAATTAACACAGCACACGAGTGTTTAGTTGTGTTCTGAAAGTGTTTTTACAGTTTTCAATGACACCACAACAGCAACACCTCTAATTATGTTTATAGTTCTGGGAAATGCTTCTTTCCACAAATGAGCTAATCATCAAATTAACGTGTGCAATCAGGAAACGTGTTGTAACAGTGTTTAGACTGAATCCTCAAGGACCCCGATAATGGTCCCTGAGGATTCTTAATTTCTTTATTCCTGTATAGAAACGGAATAAATGCTTCAGATTTGAACCAGTGACAGGATCTGTGTGTCTCAGCTGACTGGATGTTTACACCTCTAATGACCTGCCTCGTCCTCCACTTGTCTCTTTGTCGGATTCCTGATGGGGGCTTGGATTCATCTTGACGCTGGCGGCGCACAGAGACACCAAGAGGAAGACGAGGACTTCTGTGAATTAGGACAAACAGATGAATTAAACATCAGAGCAGCTTCGTCTCCTGAATTCCTGCCACTGTTGTCTGTGGGCTTGGTTCCCTAAAACAGAGACAACCGATCAAACACAGGGAGGAAGCTCACAACGGTCTGTCTATGCTGAAGACTGACACGGATGTCGGCTCCATGTAAACAGGAAGTTTGCTGGCGGACCTGTGTGGGAGGGAGACGGCCATCGATGCAGCAATTAGATGACGGGAAGACGTAAAAGCAGGATATGCCCAGAATAAATGAAGCGAAACTTTTTCAGCAGAGGGAAAAAGGTCAAATGAATCTTTTAAAAGACACAAAGTCACACAGCACCAAACAATAAGGTCATGATTAGGTCTATTTCCAGATTTTTAAAAAAGATTACAGCAGTTATTACATCCTCTCTTTGAAAAAGAAATAAAGACACATTAGGAAAATACAAGGTAAAATCATTGATTCATTTTGATTTGTGTAGCATATTTTCTTTACATTACAAAATTATGAATTCATTTAATTTGCGACATTTTAAAAATATAAGCAATAAAAAGTCTCAGGTTTGCTTTACTGGTCCGTTTGTGCAGCGCTGAGCTTCCTTCATTCATCAAAACGTCTGAGATTGAATCGACTGGTTTCACAAAAGCAAAAACAAAACAAGATTTAACAAGACGACAGCAATAGATCTTTTTTTTCTTTTGTCCAATTCTGACAGCTAAATAATACAGATCGACACGACTACATTCTATAACTGAGTAAAATATAATAAATCATTTTCCTTCATTTCTTAGAGCGAGAACTGGTTTCTGTGCTAACAAGTGTTGTGTTCATCAGAAAACAGAAACCTACATCTACTGTAGTGGTTTTTAGAAAGTAAAACAGCTTTTTTTAAATATGAGTCTATAAAAAGGTTTTGTCCAGACAGCCGGACGCCCTCAGAGCAGCCGTTACTACTTCCACCTTCTGACTAAAAGATCACGTGTGTGTTTGGTTCTGTTCTCTTCTACAGTCCACCTGGTTCATCCAGGTGAGTTACAGTTACGTTCGTCTGTGCTGAGAAGCCGAGTGGTTCACTTCAATTTAAAACCTCTAGTTTTGGTTGATTTTATAAATCTATTTTAAAATATATCAACTCTACACTCTCCCAGTTGGATAAAGTCTCTATTAATGTGAGCGCGTTGCCATTTAAAATTTAATTATTAGAATTATCTTCTGTTATTTGGGTGAACTGGATCTTATTAGCTAATCAGGGATCAGCTGTTTAGTTGTGGGACCTTGAAGTATTAAAAGTCTGAGGGACAAAGCTTTCTTTCTCTAACGAGCCCACATTCCTCTCATTCTGCTGGGCACGACCTGACCGCAGCCACAGCTGGCTCCGTGTCCGTCTTAGTGTCTTCTGGGACGTTTTTTTTTATTCTTTCTTTTTTCTATTTTCTATTTTTTGAGGTCAGAAAATCCCAACAAGGACGCAGCAGTCACTTCTGGAGCCCACTTGTCATTTTCAGAGTGTCTCTATAGTGAATCCTGATCCAGATCTTCAGAACAGATTCTGTATTAATAGTGTCAATAAAAACGACATCACCTTTATCCAGCTCAACACAAATAAGCATGTGAATTACTACTGAAACGTTAGAATGCATTGACTTTGGTTTTCACTTTTTCATTAGTAGATGACGTGAAAATAAAAGCAGCCTCTTCTCTTTTCAGACAGCTCTCTAAAAGCAAACAACTCATCTGACTGAGCTGCTAATTTCTGTCTTTGGTCTGTCACTTAATGACGTGCTTGAATAAAATACACCTCTTTCATCTCTCTCTGTCGACACCTCGTTATCTTTTCTCTCTTGTGCTCTATAACAGCTTTTCTCCAGCCCTCTCAGCACATGCTGCCCCTCCACCTCTCTGCCTGGCAGGTTTCTGGGAGGGTAATAACAATTGAGTTTCAGCTGAGCCAATTCAGAAAGACACTTTTTGTCAGCAGCTGACAACTAGAAGCAATTTTCAACTTAACCCAGAGTTTTGTTCAGGTACCTAGTCGGGATCTGGAAGCCCACAGTGATCTGGTTTGTTCATCACTGGTCTTGAACCTCTTCCCCAGATCATCTCATGTATTATGAGATCTCATGTATTATGAGATGATCCCTTCGTGCCAATGAACCAGGCACTGTTCAATTCAACATGCTTTGTCTGAAAATCCACCCACAGAAGTCCTAATGGTGCGGGACTAACTGCGAAAACTAGGGTGACGGGCTCCCTGACATCCCGACACCAGGTGACAACGAGCTGTCGACCTAACGTTAGTGTCCTGTACTAAAGGCCAGTGTTAGAGCGTCAGAGCTAAGTTCTGTTGCAGTGCAAATCCTACTGGAGTTTAAAAAAAAAAAAAGGGATGAGAGGTTATTTATAATGGATGAAGCTAAGGGTCAAAAGGCTTCCAGTCCTTCAAACTCTGGCACAAAACGCTGCTTGACATTTTGTACTGACTGAACTCAATGTGAACTCTTCCCAAAACCTTTCCATCTCCAACACATCCACATTCATTCAGATTCTCCTTCTCATTTCCTCTATCGCCCCCTAAAACTGCACTCAGGCTGCAAATTTCACACTGAAAAAGTGATTCCACTGAAGATAATTAATTCTAGTTAGAAAAGTCTGAATTATAGTGTCATTTACAGTAACTCTAGTTGTTATATTAGTTTTCATCATAGCAGCTTTTGCATAATATGAATTTACCATGTAACTAAATTTCCCTTGATATAGATTAAAACTGTCTCCTGCAGGTAACGGCTTGATGATACTGTAAATAATTATTAGCTATTTTAAAATATTGATTTAAAATGTGTTTTTATGCTCACAAATAATGAATGAGCAGGATTTTACCGCTTCAGCACACTTAAAGGGAGATTTCGTCTCACTAATTATATTTTTACATCACCTGGTTTTTGTATGACTAAGACATTTTAATAATCATTTAAAACATGAAGTACAAGTCTGATAACATTATATTGTCCTCCAACTTTTTGTTTTTTCCTTTCTTCATTAAAACCTGAACTTCCTCTGCAGCACAGTGGACCTTCACTTCCAACCAGTATCCACCATTTACAATGATTCATCGTCTTAGAAAGATGAGTTCAGTGTCAGATTGAGCTTTGATCAGTCACCTTAGAGCCAAGATTTTATCTTCACGACCTTGTAAAAGTGGGTAAAAATATAAAAAAAGTCCCTCCTCTTGTTCCCACCCTGGGTCCTGACACTACTTGTTCCCTTTTCGTAAAGTGAAGTCTGGAGAAGGACGAGTTTTGTATTTAGTGGCAGTGAATATTTGATCTGCGGTGCAGTCAGTTTGATATCTTGAGTCTTTTAAGCAGAAAGTAAGAAAAAAATGTTTCTGAATCACACTGGAGTGGTAAGTGACGCTGGTTCTGCACCTTACTCAAAGGACAGCAGGTCTGGATGTGGTTCAGCGTCTTCAGTGCCCACTCCATTGCCTTTACTGCAGGGGGCGCCGTTGCCCAGCATGACCTCCTCTCCCAGGCTGATGCGACAGGGGGTTTTCCCTGAGCACGGAGTGGAGGCTAGCCGGGAGTCCGGCCCTGACGCCTTCTGCCAGATGTCACACGGCTTGGCTCTGGACTCCAGCAGAGGGGGATCTTTGTTGATGAGGTCTGGTACAGAGAGCTGGAGCTGGGACTGGTGTTCCTCCACACCTCCTTCAGTGCTCCTGTCCTCCATATCCTCATCTTCTCCATCTTTCACTCCATCCACCTTACCGTTTCTTTCTGTTGTCTTCGTATCAGCAGAAACGTTTGTCTCTGTATCGCCCGCTGGTGGCGTAACATCTGAAGACTCTTCATGCTGCTTCTCATCCGGCTGCAGCTCCTCGGTGTTCCCCGGCTCCTCCTTAGCGATGAGGGGAGTTTTTCCAGGGGAAGAGGGGAAGGAGGAAGGGTCTGCGTTGTCAGGAGAGGAGACCACAGGGTCAGAGGAGATCATCATGTCCTGGGTTGTCTTCAGTGCTCGAGGGAGGCGCTTCTTCCCAGACGGGGGAGGTGGGTCCAGCCGAGGGAAGGAATCAAAGGAGGAGATGCGACTGGAAGAGAGGAGAGGAAGGGAGGGGGATACATGTGAGGGTTAGGAGAAAAAGGGGGGAGATAGGGAAATAGAGCCAGAGGGAGGTAAAGGAAGGTGAAATTAAGCTGGTATGGTACCAAAATACCTTTAGGACTAGTTAATATAGCTGCTGGCCGACTGCTCCTAACATCATGCACATGAATAATCTCCTGTCCACCTCATCTCATGCAACCAGGTTTCAACAATGGAGTCCGTCACTTCTTAAATAAATAAAACACTGATCCACAACAGTCGGGACCAGTTAGAAAACGCTTTACAGATAATCACTAGTAAATTAAACCATGTATTCACAGTCCAGTGAATGTAGACAAATGGCAGCAGAGCTGCTGTGAAATGACTTTGGCTTGACTGATCTTCAGTTAGAGAGACAACAGATCAATGCTTCTGAAGCAAATCCCTAAACACAAGAGTTTGAACATGGAATCAAGGAATGAACAGAAAATGAAAAAGGCATTTCCCTTTTTTTATATTCTATTAAGTTTAAAAGTTCTTATTCAAAGTTTTCTGATGTCTCACTGGCACATTTCATGTGTCATTAATCATTTCAAACCACATTTCACAGAAAGATCTTCAATTATTCACCTTTTATGACCCAGTACCTCATTTACAGTGATAGACACTTTCTCTCAGAACAGGTTTTTTAATACGATTGCCTACAATGAGATGATGTCTTTCTGTGGTTTAACTATTAAACTAAAAGTATGGTCTCAGAAAGTTTTTTCACATATTCATCTAAAATGATGTATGTTGCCCTTAAGATGAGGATTCAAGTTAAAATGATGATTAAGTTTAGCAGATCTATGTTTAAATGGACCAAGTCTGCACCGATGTACAGGACACACAGTAGATGTACCTACCTGTTGGCAGTCGTCTGATTCACCTGGTCCATGCAGTTCCATGAAGCACCAATGCTTTTGTTGACCTCTGTGACCCCAATGTCCCCGAGGTGGCTGGGCTCCTTTCGTCTTAACAAGTCATTGACCTGAATGTGAGAGAAAGAGAAATTAATTTATTCTGACTGGATTCATTTCAATAAGTCGTACTGTGAAATCTTTTACTACTTTTTTCTGGTTGTACTGACCTTTGCCCCGACTGCCTTTCCCAGGTTAATGGCATTTTTCAGCCTCTGTTGTCCACCAGAGTATGAAGTGTCAGCTGAGCTGGAGCCCGGGTTGGGATTAGCTGATGCCGGAGGACGCTGGGCTGAGGACTGGCCTGGCCTGGAGGTGTGTGGACTCTGCTGCTGGGCAATGGAGTTCTCAAACATACTTTGATCAACTGGGGGAGAAACAGAAAATAGAGGAAAAAATATAGAGCGGTGAATACAAAGCAGGATTGAACATCTGCTTTTAATTGCTGCAGATCCTTAAAGCATTAAACAACACAAATGGGATGTTTACCTGAGACTGAGATGCACAAATGTATATTTAAAAGGAAAAAAAGGAATACTCCACTGAACGAGTCAAACAATGATCACAGGTCTTCTGCAACATTGCTAAATAAAGAACAAATGTTCTAATTTATGACTTTTTCACCCATTATATCTTTAACACTTTGCACTGAGCAGAGCTACAGATTTCAGGTCACAAAAGACAAAGCTAGATTTCTGGTGGAGTATTCCTTTAAGAGACCAAGACAAAGATTTAAAGGGATGTTATGATAATACATCCAACATAAGACTATGGAGCTAAGCAGTAGAATAATATATAAAACACAAGTTGCAATGACGCATGCACATCAACAGCAATAACTCTAATGGAAATGAAGCAGGAAGGGACCAAAATGCAGGATCAGACACAGCGAGTGAAAGAGAGTGAAGACTGTTGTCAGACTGATCTTACCTCTCGGAGAGAAAGGATTCTCGGAAAGCATTTAATGAGACATACAAGTATCAGATTATTTTACCTCTAAAGATGCAGTTTACTGAGCTGCTTCTGTTTCATGAGCTATGAGAGGACAAGTCACAGCGCAGGTAATGACCAAGAAATCAGCCTGAAACTCTTTAAATTATAGCTCTTACGCTCACATATCTGGAAGATACATAGTCTCGGCCAGATAAATGGAGAGAAAATATCACCATTTGGAATCAGATGGAGTATCAGAACTGAGTGGAAAAGGTAACCTTGACTTCACTTTGAGCAGGCCAGTGTTTCACTTTGTGTTCCCATTAAAAAGTCTACGAAAACACATTAGCTAGAGGCCAGAAGAAATGTGATCTAACACGGGTCACGCACAAATGTAGGAGAAGGAGAATACACCACTGACCATTCACTGGTGTGATTACAAAAAGACAATTTACATGTTCTTGTGAGTACTTGTTCAATGTTCTGCCTGCCTACCAAGGTCATTCATCTGTACCGACTGTACATCGAGGTCATGGAACAATCTCAGGATGGAGAGCGTCACATTGCATGGACCATTAAACATCCTTATTGATCCTGCCAGACAATGAGGCCACAGAGTCCTCCTAGTTTACCTCCTAATGGAGAGGCTGTAACATTGTAAGCCCGTTGGAGGGCTTTGTGAAGGGCAACAGAATGTGAAGATAATTGTGCAACACACCCTAAAATGCGCTCTGTAAAAATGTATGCATAATGTGGAACATTTAATGTTTTGCAGGCTCTCTCTCAACATGTTGTCTTGAAAGCCATGCTGCTGAAAAGGTGAAACCTGCTGTTTGGAAATGGGCCCAGGTGTCTCTGTCTGGCTCATTTACACACAGATGTGATTTATCATCACTATTTATGACCACATCTCTGTGGTGGCTGTCCCTGAGCCAGCTCGGAAGCTCTCCTCTCCTAAGGCTCACGTATACTCTAAACGAATGCAAATTTGTCAGCTATCTCAAAGGCTGTCGATTAAAGTGGTTTGCGTAAATGGCACTATACCCACTGTGACTAGAGGCTACTTGGTCCTGGCTAAAGTAACGTGGAGTAAGAGATAATTCCAGAAAAACACCTGAAAAGACGATGTGAGAGATACTGAATAAATCAGTTTATTCTTCTCAAAGAGGAGACTTTCACAGTTCCTAGTGAACCTATAATGTCAGTACCAATCCTCTCGGGAGATAACGCTATTTCAATACCCTCGACAGGAAAGATCTTACGTTGGTGTTTCCTCCTGACAGAATGCTCATTTGTAGACACTTTAATCAATTTGTCTCTACTTGTACTTGAGATTTCCCACCAGTGTCTCTACCTGACAATTGAGAATTTAATTTGGGCAAACAGTTAATCTATGTCCTCCCAATTAGTGGGGATGGGACTGCACCCCCACTGTGATTTAGGCTGATGAAACTGTTGGATTTTTTCGACAAATCTTGCTCAGTGAAGCATTAATACTGGATAAGTAACTGTTAAAACACACACCTGCACTGAAACCTCAGCAGAGGCTGTGTTTCTATGAAGACTGTTCTAAATTAAACAGTGATATGCATTTTCCCCAAAGACTATCACACATGCTATTTCAAACTTAGTGCTCAGTTTGAATGAAATTAAGTTATAAAAATGTAATCACTGAAACAGCACCGACCTAGATTCGTACTACACACTAGGGCTACCAGTGTTTTGACTATGGTTAATGAAGTAAAATAAGAAGAAGAGGTACGCTGCCAATGTGAAAACCAAAATCAAACTAGATTTTTGAGTGTGATTTTGATGCTGTACCACAACAGACACAGAAGGCAGATTAAAAAGTAAACTTGAATTACTGCATTGCGGCTGTATGACTTCGCCAACCAGTGGAGTTTTCATGTACTGTGTAACTTTCCTGTCTTTTAAGTTTATGCATCAGTTGAAGGAATAGTTGGAGGTCATTGACCTTTGACCATGATAATTGAATTAATTCATCATAAAAAGTGGTGTGATATCACATTTGGACGCTGGACAGATGGACAATAGTTAGTTTAACAGCTCCAGTGGCAGCACATAAAACAAAGGATGAAGTAATTGCATTCTATTTAAAATATGAGATGCTGCATTTCAACCTAACAAATCAGCGCAGTGGGTAACATGTATTGTCTGGTACGCACAGTAGCACAACAACTATCAGAACAGCCTATCGTCAACGATAGCACAAAGATTATGCGCGGTCATTATTGTATAAACTACAGCAGAGGTTGTACAGGTCGGACACTTTGGGCTTTCACTCAGGCAAAAATGAGACTTGCAGGTGTTGGGATATGTTTCTGGGCCTTGTAACAAACAAACCAGACTTTCACTCAGGGAGAATTCCTGCAGTCTGTTTGTTTAGTTCAGGAAGGCTGTGCAACACAGGACTGTGTGTATTAGTGTCTGCTACATTGTCTTTCAACTACAAACACTCTTGGAGGAATCTCTAATAATTATGGTTCATTAACAGTGAAATAAGGATTTTGTTTCTGTGGATTAACAGCATTGTTCAAACAGACAGAAACAGAAACAGAACAATCAAACTGTTATTAAAGCAGAGTGGGAAAGGCTATTTTCACTGTCAACATCATTTTGATTTGATGCTAAATCACTTTCCTACCTTACAGAACTATTAAGAAAAAGAGCAAAATGAAAAACAGCTGTGTCACAGGGTGCCACAGAAAAGTGGCTAAAAACACATGATCAAGCTCTCACTCCCACTCATGGACCAGCAACAAGTGTTCAGACTGAATCAACTGAAATGATAACGCAACCTTCTGCAACACTAATGAAATTGGAATATCTACCCTAAAAGAAAAAGTCATGTCGAGCCTACAATATAATTACAATTTACTAAGTCGTGAGAAACTCCAGTGACAAACTCTGAACTTGAATTGAACTCTTGTCCTCTAACATATAAGGAAATGAAGTTAGTTTGTGAGCACAGATTGAGACTCAATGGTCAGGATGCTAAATGCTCTCGGCTATGTTGTCTCAGTACTGTGAGTGTAGGCTTATATAGGCTGTCATAGGTGTGAAAGCTTCTGTTATTTTCATTTTTATTTCAGTGGTTAACTGGACACTACATACTACATGTCACCACTGTGTCATGTTTAATCATCCTTTCTGGTGTTTAATGAAAAATTAACATGTTTTGCTCCAACATATGTTTTTCACTACTTGGTGGTGTTTCCTCCATGTTCATAACGATGAATCATGAAGTAATAATGATTATAGTTTTCATCAGGTGGAACTGGTAATTGTCCAAATCAGCCCCCACCACCCTCGCAGGGAGCTCTGTGTGACTGCAGCTCGTCTGCTCCAAGCAGCCAGTGTGAAGTTGTAATTAGCTCAGCTCAGCTTTGCCACCTCTGATCAAACTGCCAAACTCTTAGCTTTGTTCTTAGCTGAGGGTAACCCACTTCTGTCACACAGCGAACCCTACACATGTGCAAACACACACACGTTTTGTTTTGTATTCACCTACTACTGTGTAGAGAAGAGGGTCAAAAAGTTAAACAGCTTAAAAAGACAAGGGGAAACAAAACCAATCGAGGGCCATTTCATGATGCACCCACATAGAACTTCTTTTTCTCTAGACTAACATTTATATTAACAACAAATGGCCAGGACTTCATTCACTAGCAGGACGTCATGTAGTTTTATAACAAATAAATTCTGAGCACTTCAGAGCAAAGTTAGCAGTATTTGTACTGTGCAGATACATATAAATGTACACATTATACAAGGTGGGTGCATATAAGAATCTACAACGTCAACACCTCTGAATGACAGCTGTGCATATTCACCAACATGAAGCCCTGAAAAGCTTGTTCCAGCCTTATGATAGAGGTTCAAAGAGAAACATTTTGTGGAGTCTTGTGTTTGGGTGGTGAGGACAGCATGAGATAAGCTTCTGCTTACAAAAAGTGAGACAGAAACGGGAGAGAAATGCTTAACACGTTCAGTTTCTGCTGCTGTCGCCAAAGTAATTACAAAACAGGAAACAGCTGAATGTTTGTGCACATTTAATGTGTGTCTTTCCTAAAAATCCAAAAGTATACACGTGTCATGATGTTCGGTTGCCGCATGAGTACATCTTGAGAGGATGAGTGACCTGAAACACACTCATTCAAAAACACAAACACACTAATTCTCAGGCCAGACAGGGTCATTATCACTGCTGTATTAAATTAGAAATCCCCACTTGGCTACATTAAGATGTGCCGGGTGTCTTGGTGTGTGAGGTAAGAGAGGCCAATGATGTCTGAGGTCTGAAAGCAAGGGAGAAAAATACCTCTCCCTCTCTCTAACACACACACGCAGAGAAGGTGGAGACGCTCATCAATTTTTTTTTTACCTGGAATCATTATTACATAGATGATTAAAGTGTGTGGGCGCTGGCGGGGGGCCGTCTCAGACTGATGAGGGGACTGCTCGTAGGACAGAATTAATGGAAGAAGTTTCTGATTTATCTGAGTGACAAGCTGCTGTTCACACCATCACTCTGTCTCTGCTTCTGAACATTTTTAACTTCCAGTTTTATGAATGATCTAATGCACACCGAAACATCCTGAAGATGAAAACACTTAATGTATTATGGACCCAGTACATTTGAAGACATTCTAAGGAGAGTTAACTGTACTTGATATGGATTCAAGTTTGTATATATGGATAAGAAAGTACTGTATGTGGTAGGTTGGTTAGTATGGAACACATGGATCGTGTTATTGGCCTTTTACTGGAAACATTCCTCAAACTGTGCTTCACCAGCAGGCTCATAATTACACACATAACCATTAAAAAAATTATCATTTGTGCTTTTTCTGGATATTTCATATTTGACACTATTTATGGCTGACATTTACTCTGCCATAACAATTAAATGAATTTAAATCAATTAGTTGACTCTCTGTTATGCGGTTTGCAGTCAGTGACAGTGATTAATAAAGAAGATGATGAGGTACTGATCTTATTTATTTTTCAGGTTTACCATCAGTAATTGTACCTAAAACATCCGGAGCACAGAACTAAAACGAGCACAGAAACACCAACCGTTTTGTGGTTTTAGCTTCTCCAATATGAACATTTTTCTCTATGTTGAGTTATTGTAAATCAAATATTTGAGGTTTTGGACAGTTGGACAAAGCAAAACCACTTGAATTCGTCCCTTTGGACTCTGTGAAGGACAGTTTTCACCAGTTTCTGATACTTAACAGATGAAGTAATTAGAAAAAATAAAATAAACAATGTTAAATAATGACAACAAGCATTCATGAGGTTTTAAAAGACTGGTCATCCATGCTGACCGTGGATTTTGACCATGGAAACAGCAATAGACAAAACTATCTCAATTCCATTAATAAGTTCCAGGCTGTAGTTAAATTTGGTTGAAGGCTGCAAAAGAGAATCGATGCCGACAGTAAAGGCTAATTGATGGTTACTGCTTGTCCTCCAGTGGACGTGCACTCACACAACGGACGAGGACACACTTCTATTCATACATCTGGGTATGTATACACGGACATTTTACACACACATAAACACGATGGCAACAGCAATGGCTGCAAATCACAGTCTCTGGTGTACTGAACCATCCACCCCAACCTGCTCTTTAAGACATGATGGGGTGCTTCGGAGAGACCACATTTATTATTTACAGGAAAATATAACAGCTAATGTTTTTCCCCATATGTTTACACTGTAGAAAAAGTGAACAGACATGTCCATAAGTTGGTAAAACTTTAAATTACGATGTCATATTTTGATATATTGATTTGAGGCTTGGTTGTTAATGTTCTCTTGATTTAATTAGTGCTATTAATGGTATCTTGTCCTTTCTGTCTCTGTGTTATCTGCAATACTTTCTCCATCTTAATTTCCTGCAGCACATTATTTCACTCTAATCTAATTATCCAAATTAGCTTTCTCTCCTTCTTTCAGAGACTGACAGCACAGCAGTAAACTCTGAACTTTGCATATGATTGAGGTGCTTCACACAAAGCAAACTTTGAATTCCATTCCCAAAAACATCAGTCAGCATCTGTGTTGCAGTGACAGGCTGAGCCTCCTGGTCTGACCCTCAACCTCAGGGGAAAACAGAAGCCCCATTAAAAAAACCAACCTGTCTTCTCTCTCTCCATGTCCTCTCCTTCTTCTGTCTTTGCCTCTCTTACCCGAGGTAACCTCTTTACAAAATAAGTCTACACCAAAAGGAAATATGCCTGTGTTTTTCCCTTTGGGGTTTATATTTATTGTTTACATGACACCAAACTGAAACTAAAACTAATGAAGCTTAAAAAACATTAAAATTCTCCACCACTGCAACAACTGCTCAACTCGTCTATAGAATTTAGATCATGCAACATGTAATCCCACATAATCTCAGCTGAATCCAATACTGATTACACTTTGGTAAACGAGGTGAAAACTCTAGATGGGGAGAGCTGACCTGCCAGACTGGTCAATAAAAGAGCAATTACTGCAGCACACCTAAGTCTCTACCTCTTGCCTTCAAATCATCTTTAGAGCACCTTGGACAGAGAGAGAGGATGCTGGACTGGACAGACAGATCTCTGCCATAAAGCAATTTCCAATATTGCATTTGTGATGTAATACAAAATGCATTATGAGTCTATTTACTTGTTTACCATAGAAAACACAGATTACTGCGTAAATGTTTTTAACCATAGAAGCACAATGTGGTGATCACAGCTCTTGTATTTTTTATAGCTTATATTTGTTTTAACGTTGGCAGATTGGTGTCATTAAAATTATCCAGATTATCTAGCAACAGTTCCAGTTTACAACATTTATCACTGATGTACAGACACATGCTGGATTATTCTGAAACTAAAGAAAGAGTAAAAATATGAGAATTCTCTGGGAAGTTCTGAATTCACTATATGTTCTTTTTCAATGATTTCTCAGCAGAACTGTTGATGTGTATTTGTTTGTATTTCCTTTAGGTCTGTGTGTTCAGATTAGACTGAGTTATGACTCAGAGTCAGGGTACAGATTAGGACTCAAGGAGAAGAAGGGACCACAGAAAAAATGTTATCTCTCCCCAACATCATCATGTTGTTCCCGCATGAATGAGGCTTTAGTTCAAAACTATAAAGAGTAAAGATTTGTTCACAGGCTCTTTCAGCTTTACTATGTTGCACAAGATTTCAAACGAAGAGAGAGAAAGCCATCATAAAAATTCGACAGCACAGAGCTCCAACTTTTCTACTTAAGGTGGCCACAACAAACCACACTGCGATGCAGCCACAGCACGTTATGTTCTAATTAAAGGGAGCAAATCTAAGTTCTTCTTGGCCGGGAAAGCTTGTTCTCTTGATCTTATTACACTATTACGGTAATATCATGCTCCACATTTATGTAAAAACCACAGTCACATGGAACAAGTTCATTCAACTCTCTGGCAGTTGTTCATAAACATTCTGGAAAGTTACTGACCGAACTAAACAGTCAAGACCGTAAATTATAAAAACTTAATCACAAATGTTTTGTAAAAATACAGTAAACACCATAAATGAGCTACAACACTGTTTTGGGATTTCAAGGGGTCAATTTGGTATCGGTGTGCAACCAAAGGTTACTACAATATAAAAAACAAATACCGTAACTACGCATACTAAAGTATGCAGTTCATGCACAATTTAAACTGTTTGCACAGTCTGACAAAGACAGGAAAAGGAAACAAGAGACAAAAAGTGTGAGAGCAGACTGCAGGAGTGCAGGTTGTCTCCAGACATGTTTGGGTGCCTTCGATATCAAAGTCGGCAGATCAATAATTCATTCAGCCATTTGCTACATCACTGTCTGTCTGACCCTACAGCTCCCTGGAGATTGTGTGAGAATATGAGAGACAAAAGTGCCATGAAGTTCAGTAGCCACGAATGAAGCACTAAGGAAAACGAGGCAGCAGAGACTAATGTGTTCAGTTACTCTCTCTTCTGCTCTTTCAGATTCTCTTTGTGTCTGAGTGTGTGTTTTTGCCCTTGGACTTGCATCTGTGTAAGGATATGTGTGAATGGTGAAATCTAGGGTGGTTTTTACAGTAATAAAGTACGTTTAGTAGGATTAGAACTAGAACTAGACCAACACGTCCTAATGGGACTGATCAACATTTTATTTCACGGCAATATGCATTGAGCCACCAAAACTTTAAATCTCAACCTGACTGTTCCTTTCTGCCTACAAGAGCGTAAAGCAGCACAACACCGTAGGTTCATCTTTGCAACGCTCACCATAATGCTAAAGGTAATTTCCAAACCTGGACTGAAAAATTTATTTTAATGAATAACTTTAGTCAGTTTCTCTGGAATGACAATTGTTTCTATATGAAAACAAATATGGCTACAGGAAATAATGTTGTCATTTAAAGAAGGAAACATTATTTCCATTTGTCTTTATATTTATTCTTTATAATTTTATGTAGCCATTGTTATAATGATGTAAAACAAACAAACAAACACAACACAAATACTAATGTTCAGCTTTGCTCAATAAAGCGACCAAGATGATGTAAGAAACTGTCATTCCCACAGAACTGACTTCAATTATATTTTTCCAGGACTGAACTGTGTTTTCTTTGACTCCGACCACCTAGAAGAGTTGTTGATCCAGCAAATGCCTTCAGAATTTGGGTTGTAGTGTTGAAGTGTTGCACAAGTTACTATTACTATTACTATTTACATACTAACTTCTGGACAGTTAGCAATGTGACTCACTTCATTATGTATGTAATACACGAAAAGCACAAGCTGGGGCTATGAGATCTGGTCCTTGACCAATTAAAAGCACACAAAATCATATGGGCATGCATGTGTGTCCAAACATTTCTTTAGCCAGAAAAGATAAAATCAGAACAACATGCTGTAGGACCTCACAATTGAGATTTTGTATAATCTGACTTTGTTCTGAAGACAAAATGAAGAAAAGAGGGCTTCTTTGTGTCTGTGTCTTATTTTGAACCTTAATACGACACATCAAACACTAACAAAGTTTAAATATTACTGACTAGAAGCTACAAATGATCAAAGGTGCCTTTTGTCTTTTCCCTTCATCTCCTGTGTGCCTCACTGGGAGTTGTTCTCTTTGAGGTTGATGCAGACTTTCACCTCTATTTTAATCCAACATGAGTGTGTGTTACATTTGTCAGCACATGTGAAGAAACACAAAGGAAACAGCCGGAAACTGAAGAAATGGGGCAAGACAGACATGCTGTCAGACAGTTATGGCTGAGACAGGCCTGTAGTTACGCTGTGATTCAAGATCAGTTTTGCTCTTTTAGCCCGTTACATCTGGAGCTCCACATGTTCCACATTAGGTACCACGCCACCCTGCTGCTCAGCATGGACGCTAGCTTTGCGTCATGGGAATATCAAAGCAGACTGCCACCACATCCAGATGTCAGTGCACAGCAAAGCTTTGCTTAAGTCTTGCTGCCTCTGCATGTGTATATGTATATGTGAATGGTGAGGCAAATGCAAGAAAAACATCTCCACAAGGAACGCTAATCAGACAGGAGCAGCCAAGAGGTTAGCTATAGCTAGTTCAAACCTAATTATCCTGTGGGAAAGTGCAGTCGGGGAGTGTAATGCTTTAGAGGGCAGCTCCTGATTCAAGATAATGGTTCAGAAATATAGACTCAAAGTTACACATGCTGACAGTTGGATTATTTAACTCAGCGATTCTTTTCTTTTTGTAAGTTTATTGTAGTTCAGTGATGCAACCGAGTAGGTTCACAACACTTCTCCGGTCCAGCCTCGCCTCTCTTCCTACTCTTCTACCAACCACCTCATTTAAATCATCCCTTCACTGCAAATGTGCACGCCTTTTGTGGCATCTCTTCTCATTTCTAAATAAATTTTTTTTCCCTCGTTCTCCTTCCCGTTTGTCTTGCGGGCACCAAACATCTCCCCAGCTCCTACCAACACCAGAGGGAGCCCAGTCATGTTGTCACTGGAGTCTTAACCAAAACTCTATTAATAAATCAGGTTCAACATTAATGTTTGTGGATTAAATTTTTTTAGTTGAACATAAAATCAAATAAATACGGTACTTTCCAAGGCAGTTCATTTAAATATTATGACTTTGCATCAATCATTTAAAAGAGAGAAAAGCAGCAAATATTCACGTTTCACAGGTTGGAATCAGCAACTTTCATTTTAGCTGTTTTTTTTTTTTTTTTTGGCTTCATCATAAAATGCTTGTTTCTGTTCACTGTAATTATTATGTCTGGATTAAAGAGCAGTGAAAGCTGAGAAACATGCAAATATAACACTGTGCAACACTGAGGGTGGTCTAATAAGCAAATATATTAGAAATGTTCTGATTGATTGAGACCTGTTTGGCTCAGAAGCTGAGGTCAGAGAATTAATTGCTCAGCTTTTAAAGTCCTTTATTCCTTCAGCTCTTCTGGTGCAGACATGGTCATTAATTTCAGCAGTGTGACAGTCTGCTGTGAGTGTTTGCACTCTTGTGTTTATACGTGACCCGCCAACTAGACATGTCTCTGTCAGCACCACTTGACATTAACAAACAACCTCAGACAACCCCTCATAACCACGGGGCACACTTATTTAATAGTCTGTAGCTCTTTGTGTTTGCTTGGTGCATACACAAAGAGCCTAAACATCATAAACCAGAACATAATAAGTGTGTGTCAGTATCTGGAGCGGATACATTTTTATTATGTTCCACTGAATTTTGGAAGGTATCTGCTCCTATTCAGCCTTGAGAGCATTAATGAGGTCAGCCACTGATGCTTGGTGGTAAGACCTGTGTCAAAGTGAGGGGCCGTGATGTCCACAGTCATTTGTTGGAAAAAGAAACCAGGCCCAGACTTAGTAAATATTCCCCTTGTTATCTTCTCCACTCTGTCCAGCCTAACTTGCTGCTTATTTTGGAGGCTTTGTGCCTTCAGCACAGTCTGCAGCAATGAAACGCATAATCTGCTGGATTTAGGTCGAGAGACTGAGTTGAAAGTTCGAGCGCATTCCACTGTTTGTTGTGCATATAAAGAGCTTGAAGTTCAACCCTGATCACACAGCATGGATGTTATAAGTTAGCACTTTGATCTTATTGTTCAAATTCAATTTGGATTGGAGTACAGACGCAAAATAGTGAATACACGTTGCTGTTCTATTCCTTAAAGGCTTAAAAGTATATGCTACAGCTGGGTAGTGGAAATATTGTATTTTGGAGTTTAAGACTATGTAGGTGTGGGTTGGGTACATCTGGGTATGGTTCCAGCGTGCCTGTGTGTGTCCCTGCAGGTGACACTCTGAGCTTTTACAGAAGTATATCGATCTGTGCTGCTCCCTCGCTGTCCCAGTAGTTAACCCCTGTTTCGAAGAACACATGCCTGTGACGGGGTAATCGATACATGTCGCCAAATGCTCCTCTGCTTGGTCGGACTTGCTGGCATTGTAGCCTTCAGATGGCAACGACAAGCCCCATCGGACAATTAAATTAATGCACAGAGGAAGGAGGAAACCACAGAGAGTGTGAGACAGACAAGAGTAAGATAAAGACAGAGATTTGAAGTCAGTGATCAAGCTATTTGAAGCACAGAATCTAACGTCTGGGTGAAATGTAATCGGTCGAACCTCGTGACGATCAGATAAATTTATAGACAGAAGGTCTCAAGTCAACACAGAGGACACACACTTCTGTGTCCTCTCATCATTAACTTAAATAAGTCTCTGTGCTGAGGTTTTAATTTGTTGATGGCTTTCAATTTAAAAAGAACACACATTAGCTGTGTTGCATTGTGTCGTGTCAGTTAACAAGCATTGGCTGATGCTAGTAGCCAGAAGCTAAATGCACTAAGAGAAAAAAGAAACTTTCATAGCTAGAGTAGCACCCAGACAGAAGATACAGGAGGTACAGTTTCTTCTATTCTGCAGTGTGTCAGACTTGACCAATTCCCTTAATGGAAGAAAAGGCCAGTTCTTTGTGCTGGGGTTTTACTGGTGCAGGTACAAAATGTACAAAGGGTGGTGTTTTTCTTTTACTAACGACAGATTCATTTAATACCAGAGAAATTAGTTGAAGTTGAGTTACAGTTTTGACTAATGATGCTAAACGCTATGCATGTACATACAGTAATAAGAATTTGACTCACTTCCTCTGTGTGATTACTTAGCACTAATGATGCAGGGTGACATTACTAAAACTGTCCAAGATCTTGATGAGAGTATGAACTAAATGGTCAAGAACTATAAGGCAGCATGTGAAGTTGATTTCTTCCCTTGGTCTGACTTAAACATGACCTGAGGATAAAAAACATTTGCAAATTAGAGGTTTTCTGGTCACATGCACGCCTTTAACTTCAAGACAGTTAAGATTTCCTATCTAGTTCAATATCAGATATCATTCAAATTATATCTTTCAGCTTGTCAGAAACACTAATGAGAAAAATATTCTTTGAGGAAACCTACTGGGTTCCACACCTTAGTGGAACATACAGTAGACCGGGTGCAGTCGTCTACCAATCATAGGATCGGTGGTTCGATTCACATGTCAAAGTGTCCCTGTCCAAGCAAATGTGAATCAACTACTTACTTCTCACGTAAAAAATGGCATTAAGTTAAATCTTTTACATTTAGCAGAATCTGCCACACAAATAACTCAAAGAAGCTAATTTCCTGTTTGCTTCTGTTTGTGCTCACCACAAACCTCTGAACATAAGGTAAGTATCAGCCAACATTTTCTAAAAAGCTGCTCCTCATAACTCTTTCTCATCCTCAAGTCCTTCACTTGGGGACCTGACCTCCAGCATCTGTCAAGGTAAAAGGCCTAGGCTTGTACTTATTTGTGCAACCACACAACATGAATCAGTAATAGATAAATCAGCAACAAGAGACCATTTAGAAACTCAGCACATCTGACATTTTGCAGAGGTCGGAGGAAGACAGGGGTACAATGGATGACAGGAGAATAAGGTTAAGCTTTAGCACGTATGAGGCAAATATAGACGATATGAAAGGAAAGAGAAAGAGAGAGAAAGAGAGACTATTTACCCCAGAGGCTAGAATAGAGGGAAGGTAAGAGCAGACTGGGATCAGAGAAGAGAAAAGTTTTAAAATAAAGGAGTGAGAGTAACACCAACGGCAATGACACCAATAACGCACAGCGTGGATGAATTTAAAGTAAAAATTTAAAGGCTGCACCAAACAATTATTTTCCTTATTACTAGTTTTTCGATTGCTTAGTTAACTTAATAAAATGGGAGAGAATTCTGAAAAAAATGTTTTGTTTTGTCTAAGCAACATTAAAAGCCAATACTCAATTTACTAACAAAGAGGACTCTGAAAACCTGGAATTAGGATGGGATGGTGAAACTTGAATGAAATTTGGCTTCTTTGTTTGAAAAGTAAACTAATTAACTGGTTATAAAAATTCTCTCAGATAAAAGCCAAGTCAAGCCAAGCTGATGATATATAGATTTTTGTGCCGTAACAGAAGTAAAAGTTTTAGGTTAAACCAAATCTAAGCAAATCTAAGAAAGCATAAAAACTTTCACTGACTTAATTTAAAACACTGTTTTCATTTCATAAAAAGTCACTTAAAGTTTGTTCTGCTTCCATTGTTCACTTCGTTTTCAGGGGTGACTCTCAGCGTGTTGGCAGAGATTTATAAAATAAGATGTGCATGATCTTGAGAAAATATGCTAAATTCTACTGCCTCGATCTACATACCTCCCCACTTTCAGTTTCATTGTACCCGGTTCTACACACATAACCTCTCTTCACACAAGTCTAAACTGTGACTGAGCCTGAGAGTGAAGTAATTTCTTACTTAATAATGTAATAGATTCTTTGATTAAATGTGATTATTGAATGATGACATAGGGGCACATTTTCAAATGATCAGTGTGGCAACGTGTTTAACAGATAATTTATTGCAACAAGAATTTGTCGTCATCAAGGGTTGTTTCACTGACTGCATCAGAAGCAAAACATGATCACAGATTCAGGTTAGAGAAGAAACATCAGTTTATTAATATCTTCTAGCTGTGAATATCTTTTTTTCATTTGTTGTTTTGTTTTTGCATTGATGACAACACCTATCCTTAAAATTTTGTACCTTGACAGTTGGCAGAAGTCAGATTTTCGGTGTCATAGTTAACATCAACAAACAATCTTATCGGAAAGAAATCAAGGGGAAAAAAGAAGAGACGTAATGAAGACAAAAAGTGAAGATAAAAAGATTTTGGGGGAAAATCGTCAAACAGAGGAGACATCCTTGATGCGGTTACCAGTTTAACACAAACATGTCTGATCTATCTGTTTCCGGTTGTCACATTAAATGTCAGTACTTCAAAGAAAAACTAACAAACCTTGACTAAGGGCCATGGAAAGTAGGAAAGAAGGTTAGTTAGGAGTTGAGGGGTTGTCACTGAGGACCTGTGTATTCTTGAGGTGACATTAGGACAAAGTTTAGTTTGATTTCAACGTAAATCAAAAGACAACTTCCCAACTGTAAAATATTACAGTAGATGCATTAGTGGCCTATGAGGCAGCAACCATGATCAACCATGATCAACAATAACCATGGTTAGAGACTGGCCAGGGGCTGCCTTGTTTAACAGAAGATGTACAAGTAAACCGTAAATTAACAAGTAAAATGATTTGGAAATCAGTCTATTCTGATTAGAGTATGTTATTTCTGCAGGCACATAATGCTGCTAACTGTACTGGTGTTCTCTCTCCATTTAGGGATTTGCATGTCAGCTACATTTTGGATTAGGATAGCTATGCTTTGATGTACAGGTCTGGGTCCCCACGGGATCCTTTCATGTTAGGTTTAATTTTTAGAGATTTCATTTTCTCACAGCGGATTTTGGGCAGACTTTCCAATGGTGTATTTTGTATTGGGTCCAAAGTTTGCGCTTGTGAAGACCTCAACTTGATGAAGAAATGTTGAGCCACAGCCCTGAACTGTCTGAACAGTTAAAAATATTAGCCTCTACCTGCTCGAGTAGCACGCACACTAATTCGTTTCTTCTGCATGTACAAACTTTGCTCAAATGTCAAACCAAACATTAGAAAAATAACATTTCAGACAAAATCTCTGTCATCTGTTAATACAAACGCTTTGCGAAGGCGAGTGGTAAACCGGGAATTAGTTTACTGGGATCTCCCTAAATCGGTTTGATCTTTTCACTCTAAAGTGCTTTGCAAAAGATAGTGAGCACATTGAGAATTGGCCTCATTCCCCATTAAATCTAGGCAGCATCTACCAAATAGTGGCCAGTCTGCATTGATTAGACAGGAGTGCCGCTCAGATAGGCTGAAGCTACAATGGAGAAAGAAAACTCTGTTGATCTTGTTCTTGTGAAACAAAATGAATACTTTAATACTGCATTGTGCCTGGAGGCTGTACACAGAGACGGGTTTGAACAAATGAGACCACTTTTGGCTGTCATCCGTGAGCCGCTGTTCTGGCACGAGGGAAGGCTTTTTGTTTACGGGATAAATAAAAGAAACAAACACAAAGTGTTCCTCAAGGTCCGACTAATCCAGCTTTACATAAATTAAAAATCAGGGGAAAATGTGTGGACAAGTGAAAACAGTACAAACATGCGGTGACTATTAAGTCAACAAATTGTGAGGAGACAAAAAGAGGGTAGCCTGCAAAAGTCAAGAACGGAGGAGTTCAACAGTTCTGCAGGATGACGTAGAAAACAAAGTTTGTACAGATGCTGATTTTTTTTTTCTAAAAATAGTCTTTGATTAACTATGAACAGAGCATGAAAGGACTTCCCCTTTCCCAAAATAGAGACAGTTACTCCATAAATTGGAAACAAGTCATCTTTCCTCATCAGAAGAGTCACTTTTCACTCCAGCAAGGACAAAAGCTCATTAGTCTCTCCATTCCCAAACATCGTCTTGTTCCTGCCAGTGCGACCCGACAAATTAAAAGCTTCCCCCTGAACTAACCTCGAAGAAGATACAGTGTGAACATTTTTAACCAGAGGAGTTTTGGTAGTTTTGGTCTTCGTTTCATTTCTTTGTTTAATGAGAACACATATAGATTCACATTTTGTAAAGAATTTCAATATTTTTCCTGACACTTAAGAAAGTAAACTCCCTGATTTTGTCACAGAGCTCCAGAATCTCACTTTTATCAACAAAAAGTTGGGCAGAGATTTTGGATGTGGGTGTAAGTGAGTGTGTGGATAAAAAGTCTGTGCATGAGATCAAGAGGCAAAGGAGAATAAAGGCAAGAACAAATGTTGTGGAATATGAGTGTATGCATCTAGATTAGAGATAAACTATCTTAAGATGTGTATTTTAGCTGTTACCAATGGGGGATATGTAAAATGACACATAATCTTAAGGTGCATTCAGACTGAATGTAAAGCTAATTATAGTGCAGGTTTTCCACATGAATATCAGCTGCAAATATCCAGTAAACATTACATTTACAGATCCCCACTGTTTCGCTAGTGGCTTGTTCCACTAGAGTCTTTGTAGCTTAAACACAGCTGACATTCATACAGCTTTCTATCATGAGCTCATACCTTCAGATAGTTTTTTGAGTAAACTGTTCTGGTTTTCCCCTTTGTCTTGCCATCAAAATGGTAAAATTAAGTATGGTGGTCCGAGAGCAGCTTATTCCAGCTCATACTTTTTTCACCTCTTATTTTTGTTTGCCGTATGTACAACTGGCTAACACACTGAAGTTCCTTGCTTGATGATCACACATTAGGTGAATGTAGCTTATAATTCAATAAAATCTGCTTTATGTTCACACTGAATGCATCTTACTGATGATGTCCCTAATACTTAATGTTCTGTGCAAATAATCAAATAAAAGTTGGAAACAATCAGAGGTTGACTGGCTGTTATCTAAACATTTGCTCGTACTTACCTGTAAACTGAAATACAAGTGTAAGATTGTGTATTTTCTTGTGCATGTGTGACAAAATCTGCTACATATTTTTCCTACAGGCCGACTTGAAGTGAGTAGACAAAACAGGTAAAGGCTATTGTGTTTGATCTCAGCAGGATTCTTCAGGGGAGCAGGTTAATACGTTACACCGCTATTTCATCTCCCAGACAGTCGGGAGTTCCCCGTCTGTTGAGAACATTTAGCAGTCTCAGCGTCTCCTCATCTGTCCCCCAGCCAAAGATCTCCATTTCCTCCTCCTCGTCTTCCCCCTCATCCTCGTCCTCCCTGTCATCACTGTCGTCTGTGTTCGACTCGTACTCCGAGGCAATACCTGACTCACGAAACCTGGCAAAGTCCAGGAAGCCCAGGGATTTGACTTGACGGGACGACAACTTTGCTGTGTCCTCAGAGACCTCAGGACTTTTCATCTCAAGCCTGTTAGCCTTAAGTGCTGGGGGAGGTGAGGGGAGTCGAGGAGGAGGAGGCCCTGGGGGTCCTGGGAGGAAACGGAAACACTCAAGTTTGAGTAGACACTGGTCCCTACCTAGGGGGCTTCCCAGAGTCCCATTGGATGATGAGAAAGCATTGCTGGTTCCATCGTTGGTGCCCAGCGCTGGCAGGTTGACGGCTGACAACTCGGGTTTTGGGGTTGTGGGATCACAAATCACTGGAGGTACTGTAGACCGGAAGGTGATCTCCAATAAACTGTCCAGGGATCCCACTGGAGAGGAGAGACGAGTAAGAAAAGGACAGAATGAAAAATAAAACAGGGAAAAAGGATAGACAGGAAAGAGTTCTATTATTATTCTATTCTTTTATTTACAAGTCCCACCTGACACAACCTTGATTTAAATTCCTCTGATATCTCTCCTGCTGTTGGATTGAGTTGAAAGAATAATGTATGTGGTATAGATATCTGTGAATTGTCCTGAATATCAGATTACTGTTCTGTGCTATTCTACTAAAATCATTCACTCCACTCCAACCAATAAATCAATGCATTCCTGTGTTGGGTCTAACAAAAACAAACAAGTTTCAAAGCATTTCATCATCTTGCAAGTGGTAACTTAGGGCAGCCCAACCCAGCCAATATCAAAAACCTAGAAGAGTCTTAGACCTACTGCCTGTCACCAGAAACTAGGAACTAGGAAAAACATTCTCTGTACCAGCATGTGGCAGGAGTTTTTCTATTTTTGTGAGCTAAATAATACAAATCTTTGTTGAATGATGCTGCAATAAACTGCCTCCATTTGGAGATATGAGAGGGCTGTGTTGTTTCACAAAGGTCAAGTCAGCCTGAACATTTCCTTGTTCGACTGAAGCTGTCGGGACAGAACCACAACATGCAAACAACAAACTGCTGTTTTTGACATTAATTTATCTCAGTCGTAGTCTAAGAAGCTTTTAAACTAAACAAAATGCACAAATGCTAAAGTTTGTGGCCCTGACGGAAATGCATGATGGGGTTAGTAGAGAAACTGCTAATAACACACTCATCATCAGTTTATGGTAAAGTTTTGGTAAAGGACATGTTTTGTTTGGTAGTGTTGTGAATTCAAGCTGGGTAGAGGCAGCGTTGAGGAAAGTTCATAACTTTTCATAGACATGTTTTTGGTCTCTGGTGCATCACTGGAGTATACCCACAAGATCGACTGTCAGGAATATTCATTTGAGACCTTTTTAGTGCTCTCCACCTCTTCCCATTTCAGCCAAACCACATTTTATACTATAAAATGCTACTAAAGGCTGTAAAATATGCTGTGAAACTGACATTTCCTGTGATGGACATTTGAAATTGTAGCAGAAAAAGCACAGGTTTAAGTAGTAATATTAATAATGGCTCCTCAGCACTATGATGTGTCTGTATGTCATGCTACTGAGCCAGCATAAACAACCCTTGCAGTCTAAAGCTGGCACAGAAAAATGCAACCCAACCATCAGTAATGCCATTAGCTGCAACAGAGTTTGATAAGTCAAAATGTGTCATGAGAGACATCTATTACGGAAAATGTGTTAAAAAGAAGAGAACAATGCATTTTGGTGTTTTCTTTTTTACTCCAGTGTATCCATTAAACAGTTTTCCTGACCTTGTGCAAAATGAGATGCATATTAAAGAGTAGAGGGAGCAATGAGAAAATATTTCCCTCACTGAATATGTGAAATGGTGACTGATAAGATAAAAGATTTTTCTTTCACGGTGACAACTGGAGGGCAAACTGGGCTGCGATAGTGCTGAAAAGACTGTCTGAATAGTTGAACAGACTTAAAAATGTGTGAAGCTGTGGGGAGAGAGATGGTGAGAACAGAGGGTCATGGACCAAATAACAGTGACGGTGCAGACGGATAATCAGAACTGTGAGGGAATGAGAGAACAACAGAACCCACTCCAACATTTAACAAAAGATTTTCCATCTAGAAGCTTGTCTACTACCTCTGCGTCTGTATGAGTGTGTACAAAGCTGAAAATGTCTGCTCTGGTGTAGGTCATGCTTCATATGGCTGTGTGCACTGCTTACTCTTACTAATATTTTGCGGTTACTTTCTAAGTAAAGGTTTTCTTTGCCTTTACTGAGGATCAGGTAGCTCAGTGGTGCCAGGTTACTAAGGGAAGGTTTATGACAGTTATCCTTTAAACATGTTCTGTTATCCCTTGTTGTTGCGTATTTTTCATTTTGATTTGGTGCCAAATAGCATTTTACAGTATTACTATTGTTACTTAAAGCCCCAATAAGCAATATTTTGGACTTCTGCTTCTTGGCTCCCCCAAGTAGTTGCTAATTGTAATTCATCATATCAGAAATACTAGACACACAAATTGTTGCACATAGGTGGAAAAATGTCTGGGCATAGATTTGTACTTCAAGACATAACCACCAAGCTTTGGGTTTAGTGGGGACACAGGGTTTAGTTTGCTAGGCCTCTAGCCAGAAGAAATGAGGAAGCATTGCTGAGGAAGCATTGCTGGTCCCATCACTGGTCTAATTAGTGTTACATAATCATTTTGTTAATGTTTTATGAACTAACAGACATACTTTAGATTTGGCATGTGTGAGCCACCGCGTAATGCAAACAATGATCCAAAGGCTGGTTTATTTTTAGTTAATGGTGAATTCAGTTAAGGTTGTGGTTTATTGAGCAAAATATCCAAAACATTAATTTAAGTATAAGGACTAATGGGCTCTTTATCAATTACAAGCATGTAATACTGCTTAACTTTAATGTGTCCTAGTGGACCAGATCACCATAGCTAAAGGGCATGGAAGGGATGAGTTGGCTTTGGAGTTCTGCCAGACACCTGTTTCTGTTGTTACTGCCAATGGAGACTGATTAAATTAAGAATTACAAAATTCACGTCACTTTGAATTAAAACTTTATTCATGTCAAACATTCCCAACACGTGTGTTTCTCTGCAGATTTCCTGTACATTTGCATGTTGTGTGGAGAAACTCCAGCACACACTGTGTATGTGTGTGAGCTACTCACTTGAGTTTGGTCCAGACATCTTTGTCTCCAGCTCCTGGATCTGTTTAACCAGCAGGGAGATGTGCTGCAGCAGGTCTTTGTTTTGCAGCAGCAGCTGATGGACTCGAGCCTGGGCCTCCAGCCGGGCCGTGGCCTCTGCACTCAGCTGGTCCTTCAGTAGGTGGACCTGCACATGAAGAGGTAATGGGTCAAGCGATAGATGGACAGAGATGCTCAGTTGAGTACACAGCATGCCAACAGGTCAGTGTTTATACAGTGAGTACTGATAATCCCTATCTGAATTCCTTATCACACACAGTTTCACCTGAAGGCCAAGACTATACTGAGGTATACTGACATTTAAACTTGAAAGCAAGCCTTGCTGATAGACAGTGAACTTTTGAGTTCAGTTTCAGTATTTTCCTTGCACGGTAAACATTTTTCACTAGTAGAACTACCTGAAATTAACTGATTGACTAATAATAAAAACCTTGCATTGGGGAATTACATGTAAATCTTTTCAAGCTTAGGACAGCGAACATCCTTCTTCTTCTTTGCATGTATAACTTAAACATGAATTTATATGAATATAAAAACATATTTTTGCACAATTTGGTTTGCCATTTCTAATTTTAAACTTCAAGTTTAAAGGGTGACTACTGATTTCCTGTTTGTTTTCTGGTTCTAATAGGTGAGTACATCAATATGAACAGTACTAAAGTGTATTCCCTATATTAAAAAATATATCTCCACTTCTAACGAAAATGCTCCTAGTAGTTTCAGTAGGGAAACATACACAAATGTGTGTAGTAAAGTTTGCTGGTATTTAACCTTAAAGGAAGATGTGACACATCTGAATCCACATATTTAATGAGTGTAGCTACAGGCCTTCACCTGATAACTACACGGACCTGGAGATGAGATACTTGAGGATCTGGCTGACTCAGCTCAGCAGGTGGCAGAGACTGATCAGCCACACTGTATTTTCACTTGGTGGTAATTAATCAAAGCAGACAACCTTATGTGTGTTTTTCCAGTTGGAGGCAAATTTATCAATCACTGACAATCTGGAGGAGATTTACTGGTTTAATCAAGCAAAAATACCAAACATTTCCTGGTGCCAGCGTTGTGGAAGTGAATGAGTATTAGAAGTAGTGAATATTTACAGCTTGTCCCTGTTCAAGTTTAATATCCCATGCTCTTTTGACTGCTTTGACAAAATGAGGAATGTGATAATTAACCGTTTTCACACGTCACACTGAACAGCCTGACAAGAAAAAAAACCCAATATTTAGTAAAGACAGTCAAATCTGCCACTAGGTTAAACAGATTTTGCTAAGATAGACAAAGAGCACCTTTCTCAATGAGTGCTCTGGAAACTTCTCCTGAATAATTATTAGTGAATTACTTAAGAAAACAACAAACTGTGACTTATCTCTCCGATATCTCTCTTATGCACACGTATAATGCTAATGACCATACTGTAGTCAGGCAGGTTGAGAGAACACAAGCAACACTAAATCGTTATTACTGTGACTTTATAATCTTTTATTACATTTTTAATGTGGGATTGTCGGAGCTCTGGTGGCTGCTCTGATCCTCATGTAACCTTAATGCCACAGCCGGCTGTGGACTGCGAGATTAAAGCACATATTCTATTTCAATTTAAAACTGAAAAGCTAAAACTCGTATTACACTTCAAATCATTTTTATGAAAGGGGAGGAAAAGGGAAAGGACACTGTTTAATAGTGCACACACATCTAAATACATACACACACACAGATTTTGTACTGGAGCTGCAGTGGCTCCCGTTTTTACTTCAAAGTACTCCCCAATCAAATGTTAGTGTCCCCACCTCCCACCCTGCTCTGTCATCTCCTATCCTCAGCACATAATTGCTTTCACAATTTCAAAAGAGAAATTCTCAAGGTTTCAAATCTCAAGAATGGTCCAGAATTAGCCCACTGAGTTGAAGGAGCGCACTTACTAATGATTTTCTGACAGGAGACGCAGCATGGCTCCTCATCGTGTGATGAAGCTTAACCTTGGAGTCTGAACGTGGTGCAGCACTACTTTAATGTCAGCTGTACGGCGGGCAAAGAGATACTGGACGAAAGAATGTTAAACATGCTTTTTGCCAATAGCATGTGAAGCATGGTGGAGAGTACCTTAATAGTAAATAGCACTTTGACACTAAGGAGTTTTCAAGCTATTTCTTTTTCTGTCACTGATCATAAACCTTTTGTACATATAAATAGCTTAATCAATAATAGAGTGCATTTGAACAGGTGCCCATAAAATGTCTAGGACAGCAGCTGGTGCAAAGGGCTGACAAGTGCAGCAGTGTATTTTCAGAGAGCCGTGAATCACGGGGCCTCACGCAGAGTTACGAGTCATTGAAACACGTAATGACTCCCTGGTTTCTCATTCCTGCTTGATGTGGTAACGCAGAATTTGTTACCACGGTAGCAAGTTTGACTCTTGACGTCAATGATGACACATATCAAAGGACAGAAAAAAGGAAACAGCAAGAATAAAAACTGTAATTGGTGTTGCAACAATACACCAAGGACAGTCTCCATTCTCAGACAGCGCTGTGTAACTTCTAGAAAGTATTACACTTAGTCTAAAAGCCAATGAGATGTTGCTACTATGGAGTTTATTAAGTTTTTATCTAGTTTAACAAAAATTTTTCTCTTTTAACCATTGGTTTACATAAAATAATTCAATCTACTATGTGACCATGTAACATTGGTGCAGACAGTACAGATGGAAAGTAACCACTGGGCCAACAATAAAGTATTTACAGTAATATGTATTAATTTGCACACCATCTGTTTATTAGATCAGTAAACAAATGTAGAAACTAGACACAAAGTGAAACTTATGCTAAGAAAATTTGACTTTTGTGTTTGTTCCTACATATGAATTTCATTCTGACTTGTGACTAAAGGTCTAAAAGGGTAAAAGCAGAGAAGAACAAGTTTCATTGACAGTGAATTTAGGATCTTTGACCCACTAGTACCGAAACAAATATTAAAATGATTTCCTCTGCTTGTGTCTCTTAAAATCAGCTGTTCATCATTATCAACACTGTTTCTTTCCCTCCCTCACTGCCTTCTACCTCCACCTCTCTCTTTATTTAATGTAAATCATGTTTTCAGGGATGAAACTTTATCAGTGCCTTTTCACTCAGCCAGCGAGGCAAAGATAGAGAGGAGATGGATTCAAGACTCACAGCCTCCCATCCAAGGCCCTCAGACCTCCTCCTATCCCACATCTAATCACCAGAAAGAAAAACAATTGTCGAGGAAGACAGTCATCTACTTCCATTATCCTTGCACTTATCAACAAATGGGTGATCCCAGATTGTGTTCTCACTGTCCTGCCTCTGCAGACCTCATTTGTAAAGACTGACACCCTGGTGATGACTTTGTGGTGTAATTTACAGCCAGCATTACCCCATCTTGGGCTATGGAAAATTGGCGCTTGACTCCGACATACGCTGCCCTGTTGACAACTCTAATAGCACATCAGCCACTCCTCCTTGGTTTTATACTGAGGCCTTGGGAGCAAGTGGTACATTTGTCCTGCTGGTGTCCATATTAAATTTCTCACTGAGCTGAGCTGAGCTGCACTTGGCTGTAAAAAAGACACAAAGAATAATTTCACACCAAAACAGCAGTAAGGACGTCAGACTTTGGTTCTGTCGCCTGGATATCTGATCAAAAATAAGTCTTATTCTGAAGCAGCCACACAAGGTTAAATTTGCTTCTATTCTGCATATGACCAGACCCAGTTCCTCTGGAAACAGACAGTCGTTCTGCAGATAAAACACAAAACAATGAAAAATTGATCACATGAGAACTGATATGCTTTAAATTATTGCAGCTGTATCTCTCTAGCTACATATATCCTTTTGTCTACTAATGTTTCTGTTTGTCTTGAGATCTGTGTCTCCCTTTCATCATTTCTCTTTTGTATTAACTGAATTTAAATCACAAATAAACTGAATATTTCATGGCGCCCGTTGTCAGGAATAAGATCCTTGACTTGAAGTGACTCTACTCCAACATTCACATCATAATTCTTTTCAGTGATATTATCGTCACTCTTTCTGTTCATGCTGTTGTTTTATCAGGCCAATGCAGAATTTACTGGTGTTCGAAATGTGCTGAGTTGAATCACTTGATAATTAATAAAACACACAGAACAAGATCATTCTGAGCAGGAGAAAAACTATCAGTCAGTAGAGTTATTGTATATGTTTGTGTTTTGCATATGGGTCTGAGCCATAAACAGTTGAAATCAACACCAGAAAACAGATCAGTTCCAGTTTGTTTTTCCAGAAAATGCACAGTACAGATCTGTTGCAATTGGCAACTCGAACCTTCAGCTCCCTCCACAGATTTTCTATGGGATTAAGGTCTGGAGACTGACTAGGCCACTCCATGACCTTAATATGCTTCTTCTTGAGCCAGTGATTTGTTGCCTTAGCCGTGTGTTTTGGATCATTGTCATGCTGGAGTACCCAACCACGACCCTTTTCAATGCCCTGACTGAGGGAAGGAGGTTCTCACCCAACATTTGACGGTACATGGCCCCATCCATCCTCCCTTTGATGCGGTGCAATTGTCCTGTCCCCTTGGCAGAAAAACACCCCCAAAGCATAATGTTTCCACCTCCATATTTGACAGTGGGGATGGTGTTTTTGGAGTCATAGGCAGCCTTCCTCCTCCTCCAAACACAGCGAGTTGAGTTGATGCCAAAGAGCTCGATTTTGGTCTTATCTGACCACAACACTTTCACCCAGTCTTCCTCTGAATCAGTCAGATGTTCAGTGGCAAACTTCAAACGGGCCTGTAGATGGGCTTTCTTGAGCAGGGGGACCTTGCGGGCACAGCAGGATTTCAGTCCTTCACGGCGTAGTGTGTTACCAACTGTTTTTTTGGTGACTATGGTCCCAGCTGCCTTGAGATCATTGACAAGTTCCTCCCGAGTGGTTCTTGGCTGATTCCTCACCGTTCTCATTATCATTGAAACTCCACGAGGTGAGATCTTGCATGGAGCTCCAGACCAAGGGAGATTGGCAGTTAATTTATGTTTCTTCCATTTGCGAATAATTGCTCGCTGTGACTGTTGTCACCTTCTCACCCAGCTGCTTGGCGATGGTCTTGTAGCCCATTCCAGCCTTGTGTAGGTCCACAATCTTGTCCCTGACATCCTTGGAAAGCTCTTTGGTCTTGGCCATGGTGAAGAGTTTGGAATCTGGATTGATTGATTGCTTCTGTGGACAGGTCTCTTTTATACAGGTAACGAGCTGAGAGGGCTGCCAATGTCAGCTCGTTACCTGTATAAGATCCACCTGGGAGCTAGAGTCCATGTATTACATTATTTTGATGTAAACAGTTGAGTGATCGAGAAGATACTGCAACAGATTGAATTTTACTTGTAGAAATGTAGCCCTTTAATGCTGTCATAACATTTCCACATTATCTTCTTCATTGTGTATGAATGCGAGTATCAGTGATGCAACAGAATGGCATCAAATCAAACATAATTTCAACCCTGTGTATTACACAATTCAAGGCCTAATCACTGTGTAATCAGCTGTAAAACACATGCTGGATGGAAAAAACAGTAATGATGGTAAAAATACAAATACTGCAAAAAATAGACATTGGCCTCAGGTTTTCTCTTCCTACAGTATCTGCCAGAGCTGATTCTCAGGAACTGGTTTTACAACAGGCCCAGTTGATTTTCAAAAGTGAAATACATGAATGAACGGACTGAATAGATCGAAGCAGAACAGTACAAATGCACAATGAGAAGACCACAGGGTCACCAGACGACAATCCACTTACAGACCAGAACTTGCTACTTTAGAAACAATGATGTCGATATTTCTTTTTAAACTTCTAAACCTTTTACTAAAAGCAGAACCGAGACAAAGAGCCAATTAAATGTGCACCACTTGTGTTTTACTGCAGTGGTCCCTTGGTAGTAAACCTGCTGTTACCCACCATTTTCTTCCCCCTTATCTGTGCGTTGTGAAATTGAAGGAGCTTCAAGCGACTGAAATGACTCCTTAAAGCTCTAATTAGGCTGCAGCATCTCACTGACTTTTTATTGCTTCCTTTGTTCAAAACTGGTCCCCAGAACAGAACATCACCCAAGGACAATTTTCATCTTCCCTTTTTCTGTTCTCACAATAGTTTGAAATTTCTCTACCAAGTCTCTTTCTACCTTTTAGTTCTTTACAATAAAAAAAAAAATCTATTTAACAGATTTCTTAAAAAGAGATACTTGGGATAACTTGCCAAAAGAAAGATTTACGCGTGGTCTCAGCTCCTAAACTGTGAGGGCGCCAGACATCTCCTTAGGCAGGAGTGACCGGCAGAGACAGAAGCTAAATTAATTAATTAAACTAAATGTGTTTAAGAAATATATGATGAATAATGTTTATCCCAGTACTCACATTCTTATCCAACAGAATGAACTTCATGTGTACAACCAATTATATTCCCTTGTTGTTCTTTCCAGTTTTCATATGAACTACATTCACACAAATCAATGATGAAAAATGCAATTAGCTGAGCTGAGAAATGATCAATAGCAACAGGAATTCTGCTGACTTCTTTTTTTATACAACTTAACTGCAAATGAAATTATGTTTTTGTAGGGAACATACTGTAGTTGCAGCCAGACTATGCCTCATGTTAACATACTTGATCTGATGCTGTCAGTACAACATCCAGTTTGTCTGACAATAGCATCATAAATTGTTATGGTGGGTTGGTTTAGACACACATATCACATAGGTGTGAAGGAAGCAGTTTACTGAAAGACAACTTGAAAGAAAACTTTAGCTGCATCTTGTTTCACGATCTACTTTTAATTTCAGTTCACACATGTTTATTTACCTTTAAACAAGCGTGCAGTCTTTCTCTAACCTTAGCCAAAGTGCTTTGCTTGACAAAACCCAACACTGTCACCTTGTCAGCTCTGAACTTTGTACATGTGCCACCCACTCAAACCACGTTGCTTTTAATTAATAAAGGTAGCACCTCATTGGTATTTTTACATTTCAACAACAAAATGACTTCTTTATAAAAACTAATTTTTTGCTTGTGTCAGTGTGTTTGGAATATAGAAAAAATACTTCAAAATACTTCTAAAATACAAAGTTTTTACTGGAAGACCTCTATACTACTACATTTGAGAGCTCTTGGCACCACAAATGAGGCAAAATGAGAAGTCCTGAATGAATGAGAGTCCTGTAAAAATATAGGAAAAGTAAAAACTGTGAGATAATGCTGTTTAAATGATACCATTTCCTTGTCAGACAAGACTAAAACACAGAGACTCTCATACATAGTGTAAGGGGATTAACACTGTTGGTTGTGTGCTCTGACTCTACAGGGTTGGATGCTGAGGATGTGCTCTTCACACAGGATTACCATCATCGCAATGCCTGCCCACGCAGGTCCCTTTGATGTCGAAATGTTTGAAACCCCTCCAATCCCTTCACTGGTTCGCTTTTTTAAACTGAAATGATCATTGGAAATGCACTTAAATGTGTGTGAGAAGCCGAATGAGTGCTTGATGAGGTGAGAGAGAACCAGAAATGTCCAAGCAAAAGTGAGGAAACAAGTGAGGCAGCAAGAAAGAGAGCAGTTAAAAGGGGCTAAAGAATTAAAACACAAGAAATAAGGAAGTAGGCCTGATGATAAACAAATGAAAGGGAGGAAATGAAGAAGTGAATCAGTAAGCAAGCTAGAAAGACAGAGACAGAAACAGAGAGAGGTCAAATTAGATTGAGCAATGTCGAAGCAGCGTTTACAGAGTGAGTTTTGCCTTGAACAGAAAGTCGATGTACTCCCTAACTTCCCTGACTTCATTAAACATCGCCACTTCCACTCAACCCTAAGTGAGCCTTGATTAGTGTCGGCCAGCTCACTACTTTACCTCCATTTACTGTGACCTCAGCTCAGGCTCTGCAGCAGGGTTCAAATTCAAATGCACTTTCCCAGTTGCCTCACTGGGGAATCAGTAAAAATGTTCCCTTTACCCCTTTAGGTCATTTCTGAATCTGCTTTTATACACATTAAAGGAAAACAACCATTTAAGATACAGCAACTAATCTCAATTATCTATTTTTCGTTTAGTCTTAGAATTTTGGGGGCTGCAGACGCTCATTGAGCAGCTACAACACAAAGATGCAACTGGTGCACGTTAACAATGCAATTCCATTGCTTTCATAAGGCAATCAATAAACTGTTGGGATGTTTCTAGGCTTATAAAGAAAACTGAATCTGTTTTTTAATGCAAGTCTTCCACACAACAGAGTGGCTCAGCTGAAGAGGTGGAGGTGTACAGCCTGTCGCTTACAGCATTTCATCTAACAGTTTATTGTGTGGCTGCTATTTCAAACTGATGTGCTGTGAGAAAAAAAATCCCAAAATGACCACTGTTGGTGACAAATACAGAGCATGTGCTGTGAGTGCTTTAGCAAAAGTTCAGTTTTAGCAATGAATGAATGCAGGAAAGTGAACAATAAACTGAGATGCTGATAAGAATAATATAAAACAGTTTCAGAGTAAAGAAGCCTTTTGGGTGAGACATGAAATGTCTTCAGGAATGTAGATTTTGGGACAGACTGAGAATCTCTGCAGACATCTAATAGCTACGTCATGAAAACTGTAAAGAAAACAGCTTGAAGTCAAGTTTAATACTGTGGCAAAAGTTACAGTTTATTCCCTAAATCTCTCTCTGTTCTGTTTTCATTGTACCGCATTTGTATGAGTATGATTCACTCTATCCTGACAATTCTGTAGGGACCTGCTGTTTAAGATCATCGAATCATAAACAACATCTGCGTCTAATATAACTATGTAAGTTACTTTGTGATGCTGAGACATTTTCAACAAATAGTTTCACCATATGCAAAACCAGTAAAGTGAAAACAGAGCACTGAGATTTTTATTTTCGGATGTGAAACTGAAGCAAAGACACCAGGGAAAACTATTTTGTTCTGAACAAGAAACCACACTGGTGTCTTGGTCAAGTAAACTTTCTTCCACTGTTTTCTTCCAAAACATGCATCTTCATCATGCATCACTAATCACCTTATTACATCCTACTTTGTCACTTTCAAGGGGGAGACTGCAGATATGTTTGTGCCCAAATAGTCAAACAGTGTCTTTCTCCTAATCCTAATCAACATTTTGATTGTTAATGATGATTGTGATCTTCTTAAGACTGACCTCTGTACACAGATATACTCACTGTGTCTCTGTGTGTGTGCATGACTGTGCATGATTTAAATTTCTCCAAACAGTTCAGTCATTTACTGCCATAGATTCCATTAAAGTCCACATTAAAGTAAAGTGCTATAGGAAGAACTGTCTCTGTTTCATGAGGTGAAAGTGCACAAGATTTTTTCTTTTAATTATCACCCCCAGGTTTCTGACAGACATAGTGGGGACAATCACTGAAGATCCTATATTGATGTTGATGTGGTGTTGAATGTTTTGGAGAGGTTGAGTTGATTATGGCTTCCTTTCATCACTCATGGAGTCATCCAGTGCAAATAACAGAAGACAGAAGAGCTCTGTGCCATCAGCATAGCAATCATAGGAAAAGATAGTAGAGGACCAAGAACTGAGCCCTGCGGCATGCCAGTGGAGAGGCAGTGAGAGTTTGAAACTTGCCGCTCCCGAGACACATTGAAGGTTTGTCCAGACAAGTAAGATTTAAGCCAGGCCACAGCTGTACCAGTGATGCCAAAATCAGAGAGTGCAGGTAGGAGGATCTGGTGTCTAACAGTGTCAAAGGTCGCAGATAGATTTAACAACGCCTTCCATAAACCAAAGATGTTTTTGATATAAGAAAGCATCACTCATTATTTTGATAACGTTGTACAGTAAAGATAATGGGGTCAATAAAAGTATTAAAAGTGAGTACCCATAAAATAAGTTATTTAAATTCCAAGAATATACTTTGATTAAAAATAAAAACTTAAAACATGGGTGTCTGTTGGCTAATCCTGTTGTTGGTGCCTAACTTTAACCCAGGTGTCTTTTTGCCTAAACTTAACCAATTCCACAACTGCAACCAAGACTACTTTTAGGACACAAGGACCACCATCATTCCCACAATGTCAAATCCTAATATATCTAATTTTGTCTCACGAACAGACTAATTCCTTCATTCTCACTTGTAAAGCACTGGTTTACCTCTCGACCCTAAACTTCCCAGACTATGGTAGAAACTTTAACAAAAAAAGAACAAACATTTACATGAGACATTTTAATTTTGAGCATTAGATTTAAATAATCCTGTGACCTGTTTTAACTGAATTAATAATTTTTCAGTTGATCGAATTCTCCGATAGTTGTGTACAAAATCATTACAGGCCAGGATGGAACAGTAACAGCAGCACACTGTGAGACACACAAATCAGAGAAAGTGAAGAGTCAGTGGAAACTAATTTAGATGCTGTGTGGAAGCAAACTAGCGAAGCTGTTACTGCAGCTCAGACGAGTTAGGACCAATGGGGAAACACTGCTAAATGGCAAAAAAGCCAAGGTCAGACAGAAATGCCCCTGGGTTGGACATACTCATTTGAAATGTTCCACCATAGGTAATACTTCTTTCATGTGTCAAAGCCGTTTTGACTTATTAAAAAAAACTACAAGAGCGTCTCTGTCAGAGGGCACTGACCTCTGGCTTCATCAAGGTATAATTAATTATAACTGTGTCTGGGCACGCTCAGTCTGAATGTGTAAGCTGTCAGATGTTGCAGCAGCATGTCTGACGTTGTTCAGGTCAAGACAACGGAACAGCGAAGTTCAGCGTGAACAGGCGGTTTAATCAGGACCCCTGTATTCGTCTCTGGAAGGCATGAGACATCTTTGTTTAACTGTCTGGGACATTTCTGGGTCGGAGTGTTTGTGAGTGTGCATGTGAAACAGGATGTGTTGAATTCTGCAACTGCAGTTTTTAGTCTCAACGCTTTTTGCAAGCTGTGTGACGAACTGCATGTACTGTGGGTGTGGGTGTGTGGGGGTGTGTGTGTGTTGATTCGGCTCGTAAGCCCCTGTCATTGCTGTCACTTGTCACTTGTGTCACTGCAGAGACTAAAGCGGATTCATGTTTGATGGTGGACGCACTCTGTAGTAACTTTTTTTAAACCCAGACAGGATTACAGACGCGTTGATATCCATCAGTCTGTCAAAGATCACTTTACTCTGCTAGGCAGTGTGGTCAGACATGACAAATGTTCTTATTTACTAATAACATTTTTTTCCTTCTTTTTGTCTGGACAGGCTTCAGCAGCGTACAAACCTGAATACTGTTAGCCTTAAAAAGTAAAGCATGCCAATCAAGTTAAGCACATTATCACAATTCACTACCTTAAACTTATTTTCAGTAATGACAGAGTAAATGGGTGTGATAATTCACACCCAAAATGCCTCTGTCTGTATATGTGAGCCTTTTGATTAATTGTAAAATAGCCTCCTGGCATCACCAGCTGCTGCCACAATGGACTTTAGGTGCCAAGGTCAATCAGATGTACTGATGTCAAGTTGAACTGCCTAATTACTGAAAAGCAAAACAGGATCCTCAAGGGTAAGGACCATCACAATACTTCAGGAATTTGAGGAATCTGAACAACACAACACAACACAATGTTTTAGTTTCTACTTTGGCAGAACACAAAAATGTGCTGGAGACAGTCTGTGTGTGTCCATTACCCTGTTTGTGGTCACATGCAAGCAATTGAAATACTGATGATTGTTCATATGGTGTAAATTTTGGGCTACACATCCTTTAAGTGACCAATCAGAATCGGGTGTTTGTCATGCTTTGAGTAAACACCCCTATGAAGTATGCTTTAAACATTTACGAACAACCTTTTTTTTTGAGGTGTTTGCATTCAACACGCAACAGTTTCAAAGGTAAAAATGGTGTGTATGTGTGGGGAACGTACTTGTGCCACAGCCACTTGTGTCTGTTGCTGTTGCTGCTGGAGTTGCTGCTGGAGCAGTTGGATCTGATGGTGGACCGATAGGGGGGCTCCTGGTGGAAGCGTGCCCGATGCAGGGAGAAGCATCCTGGGGCTGGACATCAGCAGAGAGGCCTCCTCTGACACCTGACAACAAGGAAAGAAGGCAGATAAGTGAAAACAGTTGAGACATATACTTGAAAAATTTTGCAAACAGAAAAGTAAAATTAAGATTTTGTCTTAAGATTAATAATAAACCAGCTTTATAACAATCACATTTTCAAGTCTTGAGAGGTGTCAGACTTCAATATTAATGCAAAATAAAACTGCTAAAAAAAAACAAACCTGTTATTTAAAACTAATCGGTTTTTGAAACTTGAGCTGACGGAAAGTTGGCATGTTGGGAAGAAAAACAGAAAAGAAATTACTAATGAATAAATAAATAAAATCAGGACAAGCAATTGCATAAATAAAATGCCCTAGAGTACAAGTCATCATCAAAACAAGAATCTGAATTTAAAATGTTGAATTGCTGATTAGTCGCATCAGTGTGGAATGACTGGTGCTGGGAATGTAGATCAGCAGCACTGGAATGCTCCACTCCAACAATAATGAGCTTTGGGATGCAGTTATCCTTCATCTAACACCATCAAGCATCTTAATTGATTCAAGGCTCTAGTAACTAGTCACACATTGTGTCCTCTCCATCAGTCAACCAGTCACACGGATGTTTTCTTATGCAGACATGGTGCCTTAGTGCACTAGGGCTAAAATAATGGGGCAGCATTAGTTTCAATGTGAAGGTAATGATCACATTTCAGAAATGTATAAAAAGGGTCATGCTGGAGCCTTCCACAGGTAGGCACCTAGAGCATTTAGGTAAAGTTAGAGAAAGATTAAGGACTACTTCTGAACTATAAAAACACCTTTAGAGATTGGAAATTAAAAGTGCTAAAGGAGAAAATTGATTCTTGGTAAGCTAATTTGTTGTGTGTATCAGACACAGGTTTTTTTTATTCAGATGGTGGGAACCATTTGTTGTTTGATTTTTCGACTTGAGGGATGATGCAGCTGATCACATTATAAAATAAATATGGTGCAATTAGGGATGTAAGCACCCATATGTTGATGTTAGTAGAAAACAGGGGCATATTTTTATGAATAAATGTAACTTTTGAGCTTTGTGTTTGCTTAGCTCACCCTATGCTTACCTGGTGGTACTCTAGGTTCCAGGTGAGGCTGAAAAGGTGAAATTCTTTTCAAGGGTAGCTTTTAATGTGTCTTGTTTTTTTTTTGTTCGTTTGTTTTATTTAGGTTTTTTGTTGATTTTTTTGCCTGTTCAATTCATATTCAATGAATCATTTGCACTTCATCTTGCCTAGTTTTTTTTATGCCTAGTTATGTCCAGTACAAGGTAACATGATTTCCCCTTCATGTGGAGATGTTTGTTGTTGTCAATAGGAAAAAGAGCTTCAAATAATAATATTAAATAAAGTGCTATCTAATTGAATACAAAACAAATCCTTGTTTTTTATTCAACAAATAATTTTAGAGTTCATGCAACAACAAGAAACAGTGAACTATAATAAGGTTGATCACACAAGGTGGGCAATAGAATGTTATAGATAATCAGTGGAAAATAACTATGTGTAATAATATTCATATATGTGATAGAACTTTGACATTAGTCCCCATATCAATGTATAGAAAGATCTGAATAATGTGAACTAAAGGAAATGATCAACTAATTCAAATTCCATTCATAAAAATGGAAACACATTTCTGGAGCAAACAGAAATTTGTTAGTATGATTATAATAAACACTATTTGCCCTGTTGGTTTCTGTTGGTGTTTTTACAAAAAGTTTTAGAGCTGCTAAACTATGTTGCAACATAAACAGGAGACACGCGATGCTTCAAAGTGACCTAGAATTGTGGCGCAGGAAGGGATCGGGAAACAAGTCGACACCTGAATAAAGTAAACCTGAACCCACCTGAAGGAATCTATGGCAAACACTTCACCATCTGTTTGGTGTTAAGCACCTTCTGCTGTTGACAAAAAGACAATGATTTTCACACACTCACACTCACACACACACACACACACACACACACACACACACACACACAGGAGATGGATGTGTGATTGATGTCCTGTCTGAGCTCAATCTTTTGGGTTAATGAGAGTAAATTATCCAAAGTGACACGTTTCTTTAGTGTCATCATGTAATGAATGGAAAGGCAGATGTCTCTAGTAGCTGTGTGTGTGTGTGTGTGTGTGTGTGTCGGTGCATATACAGTATGTTACTAAAGCCAAAATAAAAAGTGATATTTTGATGGTGGAGAATCCCCAGAAACATTTATGATCTTATAAACATACTTGTTTTCCTCTTTAAAACAGACACATCAGCCATATTGTTTTTAAGGAGACACTTCCAGACATCTGAAAGTACTCAGGCTCATATGCTTAGGATGTTAAACAGGATAGCTGCAGTAGATTTCAAACTGACTGTGCTGTCGAACTGAAAGTTCTGCAGCTGAAAAGTGAGTAATATGATTCAGCACCGAAACCAACAGAGAGGAAAAATGATGACATGTTTGGATTTCAAGCACTGAGGACACATAACCTCTGAATTATACAGAGACAGAAACAGAAGACAGACATAAACAGACTGCCAGCAGCAGATTGAGATACAGCACAGATGGAAAAGAAATCCAATTACAAATGTACATTTGAGCAGTTGTCTGCGGCATTTCACCATTCATACATTCATTCCCAGCAATTCAACAATGCTGCTGTAACTATAACCACTTCATAGAAGTAGAAAATTATAATTATAATAATAATTAATGAATATTAGTTAGTAATTTACAAAATTACTACTTATTTGATGCAAAAAAATACAATAATTGTACAATGCAGTAACTGTACAATATCCTAGAATGGACATTTGAAGGTGGTGAAGTTAGCACCTAGCACCAAAGACGACATTTCACATAAAACTCCCTGTTTTGTTTAGAATCTAAAGCTTTTGGCCTCTGACTAAATAAAACGAAAAAGTGCGTAAGTAACATCAGACCACGAAAATCTTAATACGACCTTCTGATGGTATCTGACTGTCCAACATGCAGTTTCAGGTGTTCAAAAAGCTCTCTGTGTGATAAATGAGTCTTGTTTGGATTATTTCTGCCGCCTAGTGGGTACCAAACCCATCATAGAGTCCAATATATATGAAGTTGCAATGAAACAAGCCAGAAGTGCATGTTTTTACCCTCCAGGCCAAACACCATTTTGAAATATGTCACCTTTATTGACCTGTAATTATATTGTTCCCTAGAGCCAGTTGCTATAATTCCACAGTGTAGTGGGCCCAAACAGCACCGAAGATTGGATAGAAAATTATTCTCAGCAGCTGCATGATGCCTGGAGTTCCTACTCAAAAATGGATGACTGATCGAGGACTTTAACAGGAAAATATAGGTTGTTTTTAAGCCTTCAGAACATGAAACATACAGAGGAACTTCACATTTCTAATCTATTTTTATCTTTGACTATTAGGAAACAAAAAGTCCAGTTTAGTAGTGAACAGATCCGTCATTTTTCTAAGTTAGTTAACTTGGAGAGTTCATGTGGAATGCATGAATGAGTAAATCAACTTAGATAATAGATGGAGTAATCAATTTTCATTTCAAGAGACAAAAAAAATGAGACAAGCATTGAATTCAGCCTGAATGCTTATGTACGCCCACACGCTCACACAAGCCCACATCCTGGCACCCAAGCAGCTTTTCTAAGTTTGTTGAGTGAAAGCGTTCATATTCAAACACTGTTTAGCCTCTCTGTACTGTGTTTACAGTGCAGAATGAGAAACATCAATCCATCCCTGCACAATGAAGCCTAAACTTGTTTACCTCACTTAAAACCAATTACAGAAGACAGCAGAGTAGAATATTCAAACTGAGTGGGGGAGTTCAAGAGGATGGAGGAAAACGACCTGCCGCTGTAATTCCTCATGATAACAGCTGGAGTCTGGCCCGCCAGAGGATAACCCTGTTATTATCATCTAATTCCCACACATAGAAGTTCCAATACAGGTTCATAGCAGGAAGCAGACTTTATAGTTAAGTCTCACGTTGTGATCAATGAAGAAAAGAGCAGAGGAGAAGCCATGGAAGAAAACCAGAGGTTAAAGAGAAGGAAAGTGCGACGGAAGGGAAACTAAAAATAGATGACATGGGATAAAGGAAGACTCTTCCTCCAGCTATGATTACACTAGTTGCTCTGTCTGTCAAACAGATTGTCCTCCCCCCCACGCACACACCAACACCAACACAGACACTGGCAATAAAACACCAAAAGGTTAGAGAGTGTCTGGCTTCCTTCATTGCCAACAGTCTCAGCCACTGGCTTATAACCTTATCAAGGGTTTATGAGAAAAGGCCTACTGGGACATCACTCTGCTGTCAGATCACACAATCCACCTTAAGAGTCATTAAACAGTTGTAATTATAGCACAGAGGGTCGTTTTCAGGTGAAGATGTTCATCTGTCTGAGAGAACAACTCCATTTGTGATAAATTAAGTAGAGGACATTTCGAACAGCAGCTGAGATCAGCTGTCACTAATTCATGTTATTGCATGATTTAAACGGATGAAAGAACAAATGCACCACTGTTGGTGTATGTGCTTTCTGAGAGAAACACCCAGTCCTCTCTAAACTATCAGAACTACTATCATCAGGTCAAACCTACAGACTTCAGTTACTACTGCTAATGCTACTGTTCCATAGCTCTACAGCTCTTTATAGTGCCTTTCTACTAAAGTGGAGATCAACATTGTGAAGCAGCTAAAGGACCAAATATTTCCCTCAAGGGATGGTGGTGACCAAAACCACAGCTACAAGCAGGATGAATACTAAACTTTTGGTAGGTAAACACAAATGACACATAATGTTACTCAACAACAACAACACAGAACATGTGACAACATTTAATTGTGTTTCATTAAAATGCCTCCACAATCTGCCTTTACAGCAGTGTTTTTAAAATAGCTAAATTATTTTGATTGTAAAGTTTAGTCTCATAAACCCAATTTGAATAGCAATAAAATCCTGATTTGTGATACTGTCTGTAAGAATGGTGATGTGATATTATGGCCAAATTGCCCACCTCTACTTTACATCTGTTGAATGTATAAACAGGGAATGGTTTGCTAACATTTTCCTAAACTAATTTTTGATATGAAAACACTGCTGTTACTTAGGAAATGTCTTAAAGTGATTTCTGCTCTTTGGCATAGACCGTTTATTTACAGCCTCAAGAAATGCTGCAGGGTGGATTTGTATTTAATTTATTTTTTTGTAACACAACAGGCAACAGTGACTAACAATCTGCTGCTGGCCAAAAAAACCATGCAATGTTGTTGTATTACCTTTCAGATAAGGCTTTCCATTTCCTCCCCCATTTCCACTGTCTACTTTCATTTTCAACACCAATATCAGATGGCTGCTTTTTTGAAAATGCATGATCTAAAAGCTACATTCACTGAGATTGTTAAAAATATGCCCACCTGAGTTCTTTGCCCTTGTGGTATCTTAGCTGCCTTTATTGATCTTACACCACAGTCGTTGTTGTTCTCGCTCAAGTTGCTCTAAATGCCACTCTTGTCATCTTAGCTAATGGTTACCTCATTATTTTTTAATGATACCATACAGTGACACAGTTGCTGGCATTAATTTCCATGTCCTTTAATTAAGGAAGATGTGCTCAGTGGTTGTCCTCAGCAATGGAGATTGTGATTTTAGTCTAATCAGAAACTGTTTCATACCAGGAACACCAGGTAAATGCAGGTAATTTGTTGTGTAAGGAGAGCTCTAGGCCCTGTGGATTAGGAGTGACATGTGTGAGCTAGGCCTAAGTGCGAGAGCCACTCTGTAAGACCAAAGTAGGACTGTATGCTGCATACAGTGTCATGATCAACATGGATCTGTCAGAACCTGGACATGTCACAAACCTACTCATGAAATGACTAGACTAGACCGTAATGGGGCGTTGACACTAATAGCAGATGATTACTAACTCCTTTTATTATCTTTCTATCTAAAAAACGACCTGAATTTCCCCTCTGGGATTTATAAAGTTTACCTTATGTTATCATACTATGAGTGCACATTATTTCCTGCAAGTTACCAATACAGTAGAACAACTTGTAAAACCAAATCACAGACATTGTATGACACTGCTCGAAAATAAACATACTCAACATGACTCCCCGACAACTACATCTATGCTAGAGTCTAGCCATTGGTTGTTGTTGGCAATATGGGCGAAGACTGAAGAAGTTTGAAAATACAGTACAGTAATATCAGATGGTAGAACAATTTTGTAGCAACCTATAATCAATGTAAGGAGGCTGTAAAGTATTAAGTTATATAGTGACTTTATATTCAATTCTAGTGAATACATGCCGTTTATAATCCCTTGCTCCGTACAGTGCTGCTCAGCAGTGGAGCATTGAGAGTCTGCAGCAACACAACTTATCAAAACAGTAATCTTGTTTCTTCTTCTTAAAGTGAGAAACAAATGAGTCCTGCACCTTCAGTGATTTGAAATGGTTAGTATTGATTTTAAAGGAAAATATATTTTCTATCAGAATAAATAAAGTTTTTGTTACCTCACAGCCTCCAGACACCATGTTTTCACCATGTTTTCACAGCTTGTTGGTTGCTAAGAATTCCTACTATCCAGTGAGTTGGTTTTCCCAACATGCTTTACATGATGGTTTGTCCTCCCTTTTTTCCAGGAGGTTAAACTCTCTATTTCCCAACAGCGCAGCGTTTCAGAGCTGAACAAATTTGAGGGATCTAAGTAATTTTCATAGCTGGGTTTCAGTGGAGAGATGAAGTGGCACATGATTGTCTAAATTGTCCATGAGGCTTCTGCAGTGAACACTCAATTCCTGGCAGGAACATTGTGGACAAACATGCTGTGTATCAGCACAGAATGATGCCTGACGACGTGGAAAGCCAAGAGGCAGGAAAAAGGCCATGTGTAGAAAAAAAAGTCAATCTTTGTGCCAATTACTTCCCCAAAAATGGATACCTCTTATTTCATTTCATGTGTTTGACAACTCACAAGAAAAACTCCCACATGCAGCGTTCAAGGTGAACTTCCTCCTACATGCTATGAAGGTCTACACACCCCAGCCCTTTCAGGTGTGCATGTATGCCAGAAGATATGGTCAGAAACACAGAGTGCAAGAAAGAGGAACGCTACAACATTAAGCTTTGACAAGATTTTGGCTACTGGTCTTGTTACTCCTCAGTGTTTGGCAGCCTGCAGTCTTACCACAACTTAACAAGTCTCCACACACAGTTACATCATCATCAGACCACAAGGTTATCAAGAAAAACAACCAGAGCACAGAGCCTACTAAGAGAAGGTTTATCCAATAAAAAGGGGTCAAGCAATGCTGAGTTTACAGTCAGTGTAAGTTTAAGTTTCTTAAGCTTTTTTATTTAATATATTTATATATATTTTATTCTATGTGAATACTATTGAAAAGCTAAGTCTGTGCATGTAAAGATGTTCAGGGGACAGCCAGCCATAAACAGAGACTCCATGAATTGTTTGATTTAGTAGATTAATATGTTACAGATCATTGTCTTAATACAACTGTTGTTATAAAACCACACATTACATTTGGTTTATTTCCCTCTACCATTTATAATAATCAACACACTTACATAAGTTCCTGGAAGAAGATATAATAAACACTGTATATATTATAAATCACATATAGTTTAAGTCCCTTTTAGATAAACAGAACATATAGTTCACATTTTAATTGGATAAGACTTCAGCTTTATGTCTTACATAATGCTGTGTCTACACCAACAGCTGCGTTTTTAACACGTGCACCTGATCAGGCTTTTTACGCACCAAGTCTTTATTTTGGGTCATGAGCTAAAACGACCAGTACGGGTTGATATAATCATTGGAGGACAGTGAAGGATCAACATCATCTTCTGAGCTTTAAGTGTATTAAATTATATACTTTATGCTTTTCTCCATACTCAGTATAAAATCACTTTTCTCCTCCACAGCTCCATTCTGAGGTAAGTGTAAATATGTTGTACATCTTGTTTGCTATCCATCTTCTCTTCAAGTTTGACAACTGCATGATTTACTTCAACACATTCATTTCCAAGTCGCACAGACAGGAAAACTGTGATTTCACAGCTGTCACAGTCTGCCCCACTGCCTCCTTACACCTCTTCCCTCTTTCCTCGCCAAATCTTTATGCCACCATCACACCACTGTTCTGAGGGGAGTAATCTTTTGTGTATAAACAGCGTTCATGGTGTTTTAAATCTCACAGCATAAAAACACTGACTGCCCAGTTTTACCAATAAGAGACAGACCTTCATACTGTACCTGGTAGTTTGGTAAACAACATCTTTTGAGGAACTGTATAATCTTTTTGGAAATTATCTGGACTGTTACTAAAAATATTGTATGGGTTCTTGCTAGAAGACCATCATTACGTCCAACTGAGTTCTGTGGCTTTCCAGCAAGACATGTTAACAGTAACTTCATACAGAGGCTCTGGCCATGAGCCCTCAGGCTGTGCCTGATCAGGCTCTTCAGTACAGTAATGCATCCATGTTAGAGTGTGCTAGTGATTTCAGGTCTGGACCAATTGAGGCACATTAATGATGGGACAAGAGAAGGAAAAAAGAGACAGAGAATGAGTGCGTTGTCAGTGGAGTGCTGCCTGTAGCACTCCACACAGACATCAGAGTGTTTACACCTGCCTGACAGCATCTGGAAGTGGGCCACAGGCAAAACCCCTTTCAAAGCATCTGTTGTACAGTCTTTAAAGAGCACATGCTCATATGAACTGACACACACACACACACACACACACACACACACACACACACACACACACACACACACACACACACACACACACACACACACACACACACACACACACACACACACACACACACTTCCCTTCTCTTTCCAGCTAATTCACACACAAAGAAAACAAAAGCTTTTTCCTTAAGCTTATGCTTGAACTACCGCATCAGACAACACTGACATAATAGAAAAGGGTTCTGTTTTGAGGCTTTAAAATAATCTTGACATTCTGACTGCTGATTTTGACACAGCACTCACATTTTATTGAAACCATCAATGAACATCCTTCTCTTGCTAAAAGCCTCTCTTTTACCCCAAAATCAAGTCTTCTAAAAGTCAACACCCTGACTTGACCTCATGGACATAAATCCTGAAGCAGGACTGATGTGCGCTCTCTAAGTCCTCTGGGATCATTTGAACGTTGGGCACCGAGGGATTTGTCAGTCTAACAGGAACTGACAGGAAAAGAATGAACTTTAACACTCACAGGCTGCTTTCCCTTTCATGAGCTTCCAGAGACACCCCGTAGTGAATCAAATGCCTCCACGCAGGAACATACACACACAGCTGTGTAATAAAAATGCATGCACATAGGTACCAACACAGAGACACACACATCTTATTCAATATTACCTTCCTCCACTTGTCCCTGCACATTCCCATTTAATCTGTCAAGCTGTTACAAATGTACCACAAACTATAAGTACACACCCAGTACATGTACACACAAAGCGGGTACAACAAATGTCACACATGACACACACTTCCTCCAATGACCTGAAAATAGAGGTCACTCCTGAGGGCTCGTTGTTTCAGTGATTTCACGCCATGTTGCTTTCAATCAGGGGCTCTAATGAAAGGTCTCATAACTAACATAAATGGGACCCGAGGGCTGTTAAACAACTGAATAGCTCTCTTTCGCAACTCTTGAGTTAAATCCCAGAATGGGTCTCGTTCTCTGTTGAGTCTTCATGTAGTGAGTAAACAGATATTTCTCAGTGAGTCTTGAGCCTACGGTAACGTTACGCTTTGTCATTTGGGTCCTGATAAAAAGTTTAATGAACTCCAGCCTGCAGTGTTGCCCAACACCTTATCTGTTTAATTGTTTACTATTATTAGAGAGTACCTAATTATCCAGATTTAACTACAGATCAGGGCACGTCCTGCAAAGAGGAAACTTTGACACTTTTAGTGGCAAGGTGAAAAAGAACATATAGAACTAAAAAACAATAACTTTCCTCTGAAACAGGTTTTGTGCATGTGGACAGCTCTGAAACCAGTGAAGTAGAAGAAACAGAAGAAGAAAATTTGTTGCAGTTACACCCTCCAAGATAATTATGTGTATTATGTTGCAGCTTTGTTCATTCACCTGTACGTTCCACATCCCAGGTGTCTTGTGTAGTTTGGTTTGATGGTTTAGTAAGCGTCAAATGAATTAGTCAAACATTCTTAAAGTAAAAATTACACCAGTTCCAAATGGCCAAACTCATTTGTAACACCATGTCCTCAATATCTGTCTTGTGTTAATCTATTCAATAAGATAGTGAGGTTAAGTGAGAAGGTCAAATCTTCACCACACCTGGTTAACTGGCTGGGTGGTGGAGCTCCTTTTTGCTTTATGTTTGCACATCCTGCTGTTTAAAAGCTGTTTTTGTAGTGTTACAACCTTTTCCCGTGATCCACAGAAACCCTGTTGGTTTCTTTAACACATTGCATATCACAAGTTATCAGTGTAGAAATAACTGAATCAAATTTCACCTTTGTTGTGTTTTTGTGTCAATTTGTGGCAGATATGTCAGAAAACAACTGTCCTGTTGGAGGAGGGGAAGTACATTATGTGCTCAGGACAACAGCCCCCCGAACTAAAGATTCTCCTGAACCCAGCTACTGACAACTACTTTGCATCCATACGTGTAATCCCACTGTAATAGTTGGGGCAGTTGTATGTTTGCATAAAACAACCAACAAGTGTCTTCTCTTATAAAAAATGGAATGGAATGGACCTTAACGCCCCTGGAGAAAAAATAAAACATCCACTTAATGTCGGGTGGGCTGGTCCATCACAATGAGGTGAAAGAGAGGCCACATTAGAAAATCAATTTGGACAAATTATACAAAGAAGACAAAGATTTCAAAGTGTATTTTTTTGGTTTTCAAAGAAAAACGACTTTAATTTAATAATGAATTGTGGTGAATTGACGATGACTGCCTGATTTAGCTGTTGTACGTCTGATTGACCTTCCCACCTTCATTAAACAAGAAGGGTAAATCTGCTGCCTGGAGCCTTTCTAAGAGCACTTCCAGGACTGTCTCAACCATGATGTTTGTTATATAAACATGAGCCAGGAGCAGTTCCCAAATGTTACACAGAAATTCAGTATTAATAATTTAAAAAGTTTATTTATTGTTTCACAGATTTGGAGAACATTAACTGTTGGGAAACGCATTCGGAAACTACAAAATAAAATCATTCCTCCAAATGGACTGTTTCATAAATGGAACCAGGTTCTCTCTATGTCGTCCACTACACTCTTTCGCTCAGCAAAGCCAGGCGGTGTGAAGTCATAAAAAGTGAAAACATAATAAAATGATTATGATACACCATTGTTGCAAACTTGATGCTCAAGGTCTCAAGCCAAACAGCAGTGCAATAAACACCCCCTCTCTGCCCTCACCTCGAGCCGTTGTCCTTCCACTGCTGCCTTGGGCAGAAACACAATTACACCCCTGCACACTACTGCAATTCCCTGTAAACAGCAGCTACTCTGCTGCTCTGCCACACAGCCACGCTCACACACCTCTACACAGGCCAGAGAGCATTTCTCTGGTTATAGATAGACTGCTGGTGGTGGGTTTCCACAGGCCAGAGAGCAGACAGTCTGACTGTGCTGTATCAAATCTCTAACACAACGAGGCCGCACAAACACAAATACATGAACTGCATGACTAGCGTGGTCGTGTTGGATCCCAGCTGCCAACATACTGCTGACAGCCTCCGAACAGAAACAGGATAGCAGTAGACAGAGAGCTATTTCTACACATATGCAAGGCCGTAAACAAAGACTCTGCGATAACTTGATTTTACTAGGGGGTTAATGCAAGCACGTAAAATTCAAATGAACGTGTAAAAAAGTATTTAATTTGAAGCCTCAAGGAACTCTTGTAAATATTATAGCCTCAGAGTCATAAAACTAAAAAATGTGAAAGCTTGTTTAAACCTTGGATATTGACCGTTACACTCCAGGGACAGACTGACCTAAAGTCAAGGAACAGATATAAACAGATATTTTAAACCTGTCAGGTTTAAAAATGCAATCATAACTGTATTTGAAATAATTTTTGTTTTGTTTTGTGAATCGTTTTAAATTCCTAAAGAGCTGACAACCGATAAATAAAAGGAAATGAGAAAAGAGAGATGGTGATTGACATGCATCTAGATCCTAAGCCACCAGGTCCAGTGCAACATCTTTAAATTCTCTTTTAGTGATATCAAACTGAAGATGAGCTGCAGCTAAGTCTGCCTTCACACTTTAAACGAGTCAATATGCTAAAACCACCTTTAGTATATTTTCACCTATGAGTCAAATCCTTCCAAGCTACACTTTGACTGCAGATTAACCAAAGTTCCCTACTCTGTAAAAGCCTCTTCTGCTCCATTCAAGGTCAAAGCTGTGTCTGTATATACAGTAACTCTCCCAGGTACACTGAACAAGAATCTACATTTACAACTTGATTTGGAGTCAAGCATAGTTATCATTTGTTATATACAACAAGCTAATAATTACAGTTACATTCATGAGTGATTAGACATAATACAGAATAATCAGGAAACAGGGAGAATGTCAAATGTCTGCTACCACAAGCAAAAGTAGTAAAAACAATTATTTATTGTGGTTATCATGAAGCACAAGCACAAAATTTGTTCTGTTTAGGGACCAACTGAGAGCAATGAAATCTTATTACCAAGCAACGATATTTGGACAAACCAACTCTAATGATTCATAAGACTTGGCAGAACAAAACTAGATTACAAAACTCCACTAACTTACCCAGACACTGTAAATTATCTAGTTTTTAGACTGCGGAGTGCAGTGTTCCCATTGTCTATAGAAGCTCATTCAGAGTTTTCCAGAGGCTGAGTGCAAGATATGCTAATTCACGTTCTGCCAGACTGACATCTGAAATTTGACCTTAATGCAACAGGATACAAACATTTTTCATAATCGCACCAGAAAGGCAGCGCAATCCTCACAACAACATGCACATAAACACAAATTCAACACAGGGTGATGTCAACTTCTCTATATTGGAATGCCGGCCATTGCGTAAAAAGAGCCTCTGCTGGTCAAAGGCTCGCCTTACCAGCAGATTTACCTTGTTTTCTGAGTTCTCAGGTATCTTGGCTGTAGCGTCCAGATCTGTCACTCCTCTACTGGGGTTTAAATCCTCCGTTGCTGCCACGTGGCTCACCTCCTCCGCGTCAATGTCCGTCTCCTCGGCTACGGTCAGTGTCTTCTCGGCTCCCGTTGGCTCCCGAGCTGAGCCGAGGAAAGTACACACACATACAGGTGGATAAGCACGCACGCCTGCATACACACATGTAGGCATGAGCATGTACACACGCACACATGGGCGGAAACACATACATAGACTTGAGTAAGTCACAAAGTAAAATCGTTCACATAGCTGTAGCATACAGGTACTACATGTGTAACTGTGTAGATGTATGTTAGCCCCCATTTCACCACACAAAGAGCTGCAATACCACAGTGAAGACATATATTACTATGCTATGCTGTTGGCACTCTCCTGCTTCTTGAGAGTTTCCATTTCATGTTTTTTAAACAGCATTTCATCCCTTTTTAATACATTTCTAATAGGACAAATTGATCCAAATGGGATACAGCTTGTGGTTTCACTGAGGCAAATATAATTAACAATGGAAATTAACAATATTGCCTGGGTATGAGATAAAACTCAAAGCAGACTGCAACAAAAACATCCACAACTCTTCAACAAATTTGACTTTGTTGGAACTATTGCACATCATAATACCACTTATTTATCTTGTGATTAGATCAATGACTTAATTACATTTTTTAAAAAGGCAAAGGTTAGTTCAGTAGTAAAAACTGTTTCAATAAGTAGTACTCAAAATAAAGTAGTCGAGTTGTTGTTACTAAATGAACACTAAAACTATAAGACTCTCATTGGTGTTTTACTATTTCAAGTATGTAGGTTCGACTTTTGTGTTTCTGAACATAACTTATTGGAACATTTCCTCCCAAATGACGCTGACGCATTTCTTGCCTTTCATGCAGCCTCATGACAAGTTTCATCAAAAGAAAATCATTTTAAAACAAGTGTGATTGCAAACATTTCAAACCAAGTCTCCAATTCCTTCTGCTTCTTCAGTTCTTTCCATTTCTCCACCAAGCTGCACTCTTCCCCCTTTTTCTTCACTCAAAGTAATATTTTCCTTTCAGCTGTTAAGTCCAAAGGATCTTGACAGTTCCTTGCAGTAGATCCTCGTGATAAGAGAAATCACAAATGAGGTCAGGAAATGTGTTTGATTTGACTTTTGACACATTTAACAAACTTCATTTCAGACTGACTCTCTGATTTATTCATCACGTATTTCAGTGTATTTATCGCTATAATTTCCACTTGTTTTCATCAAGTTTACTGTATCTTCACTGCTGCAGTGACCTTATCTACTTCATCCCTTTACCTCCACCTTCATCCCCATCTGCCTCTGCTCCCAACTATTAGCGCTGTCCTCCCCCTCCACTTAAACTTCATCTGTGAGCATCTGGTCCCGGCACGTTGCTCCCTCTCTTCCCTCTTAAACACTCATCCTTGATAACCTGCTTCCACTATGTCCACCTCTCTCTCCCTCACCAGTCCTCTTTCTCTCGCTTTTCTTGCGCTGTCCTGTCCTTCCTCTGTGCTGTTGATTCCCTCTTCCTCCTTGATCCTGCGTCTTCTCAGCCCTCACACTGTTAATTAACCTGACAGGACAAAAGAATGCAGTTCCTATGTGGAAAGATGTTGACTTTGCACATGTAAGCTTTGCCCTTGTAGCTTTCTGTTTAAACTAAATATAAAGACTCGTAACAACAATTGAACAGTTAAGAGACAGTGAGTCTAACACTGTCTAATCCTGTTTTAATATTAACGTTTAATGTTACTTGTTAACGTTGGACTGATGTTTATGGTAACGGTTACATTACTGTTGCTTGCCAGCTAATAAGGCAGCAGCCTAACTTTAAGTAGGATGCAGGACACAGTCCTGAATGGGCCTACATCTCCGATTTCATACCAGCTACTGTAGAGAACTATCTCGGTAACATCTGTTGCTTGAAAAACACAATGTCCCAAGTTCAGAAGAATTCAGTTCAGTTTTTTTTACCACCTTGTACAAGAAGTATGGAACAGTCTTATTTTATCTCATACAGTGGCAAAAAAGTATGTAAAAGTCAGGGTTTTCTGCATTAATTTGTCATATAATGTGATCTTATCTTCATCAAAGTCAAGAATATTAACACATATAATGTGCCTAAAATAATAACACAAAAAATTCAGATCTTGATTTCCTTGATTTTCCATTCTGTTGTGCCGTTTTGGGTCATTGTCCTGTTGAATCACCCAACTTCTACAGAGTTTCAGCTGACTGCAAGCTGGCCAGGCCCTGATGCCGCAGATCAGGCCCAAATCATGAGGTTTCCTCCACCATACTTTACAATTGGCATGATGTTTTCATAATGATATGCAGTGCCCTTTTAATGCCAGATGAAGTGCTGTGTGTTCTTTTCAAATAGTTCAATCATAGTTTCATCAGTCAACTAAACATTTTGCCAATACTGCTGTGGAGTCAATGTGCTCTTTGGAAAACATCTTTATGGTTGTTCTCAATAAAGACATGAAACATTTGTTTTTGTGTTATTACTTTAGGCACATTATATTTGTTAATACTCTTAACTTATATGAAAATCTAATCACATTTTATGATAAATTAATGCAGAAAATCATGAAATCCACGTACTTTTTCTTGCCACTGAATAATAAAAAGGGCTTGTTACAACACGTATAACATGTTTTTCTCTGTGAACAAACTACTTTCCCCCTGGAAATAAAGAAATTATAATAATAGCGTGACATGATCGGCTCTATTTAAGTTTCTGTGAAAAGTGAAGATGAGGAAAATGCAGAATGTCATTTTTGTAAAATGAAGTTTGAACTTTGAACTTGTTCACATTAACGCCTGAGGCATTTTGTCTTACTGTATGTTTTATGGAACTGTGGCATTATCAGTTCCAGAGCTGTAAGTTAGATAGTAATTTTAATAAGATTATATTGTTAAACTATGTTGTAACACATTGTTCTGAAAAGCTGAAAAGAACAATTTTCAGAACAAAAAACCTTGTTTCTTGTTCTTTTCTTGTGACTCCATGCTGCTCAACCCAGTTTTCCATTCCCTCTCCTCCTTTATAATCCACTGCTACATTTCTTCCAATATTCATCTCTTCTTCCACCTCCTACCCTCCACTATCCAGCTTTCCTGCAGCTTTCAGTTTCTCTAATCCGCCATCTCCCGCTCTTCCACCCCTTCTTCTTTTATTGCCATAATAATTAGTTCCCGAGATAAGCTCATTGGCTGTGCGTGATGGCCCTTGTGTTGCTTAACACACCATGACAGAAAGTGTTTCAAAGTGCGTGTACAAGCCTGACTTTGTTGGCGTGTGGCGTCCTTTCACTACATGTGTGGATGTACAGTAACAGTGCGTAGGTGATCTCTGGACTCATCAGCATGAGAAAAAGAGATCACTTCTGGAGGGTTGGATGGATAACATATACAGCCCAGATGCTCTCAGATCAAGGTGGGGAGGGTGAACAGCACTAGCTGGTGTAATGACTGGAACGACGGTATGAAAGAGCTCAGTTCGTGAACTCTTCCAACTGCTGAATCCCCATGTCCGTCCTCACAGACCCCACTCATAGCCACGTGTCCCTGGGCTGCACTGAAGCCCATCCCATTCAGGCATGAGGTGCTGGATAAAAGTAGCTCAGCCCACCAGTGTTGTTGTGCAGTGCTGTCTTTCTTTGGGTTGACTCATCCGTGACATTCACTCCAGCATCGCCTTCTCCTGCTTGCCAACTTGGGCACAATGCAGGCAGGAAGAAGCACGTATATAGTAGACTCTGAGGACACTGTGGGCTGTGTGAGAAATGTGTAGGTGCTTGTGCACACTGGGGAATGTGCTGACTAGGGTTCAGACTTGCATGATATTACATTTCCACCACGGCCTTGATGATACATTTTTACACTTTGATTTTAGAAAAGCATCATTCCTTCCTGGTTTGCTTATCTCGCCTTTCCACTGAATGGAATGGTATGCTCTGCACTGGGCTGAAACCTTACTCACATGAGGGCGGATGGATCCTGGCTGCTTCTTCCTGGCACTATCTTCCTTCCTGTCCCACTTTTCCACAATCCTACTTCACATAATTTAAAGGAATACTTCAAATAAACTAATACTCGTCCAACTTCAGCTTGTTTTTTCATGGGATAGTCCACCAGTTCTACGTAATGCTATACAACAAAACAATTACTGGCATCTTGGAAAGTGGTAATGCTGCTAAAAGGAAACTCAGTGAGGCAACAACCAGAACACAGAACATCAAACAGACTGTATGTTTTTTGTTTTTAATGCGTGTTTGGGCCTTTATGTGTATATTTGTGGCTTATTTTACTGCCAGGAGTGCACAGAATATGAAAGTAGCAGAAAGTATTCAAAAAGATAGTTTTTAAAGATTGATAGCAGATGGTAAGAGACACACAAAATATAAATACACAATATGTTATCCTTCAAGCCAAGGTATTTAAGAATTAAAATATATGTTAGTTAATAATGTGCATTCATATTATCCTTTCAAGAACAGGGCAGGCTGGCTGAAGTTTGTGATCCTGGTTAGGCACAACCCTAAACCCGAGCCTTTACAATCCAATATTTTCAATACTCCTTTAAAAATCTTTTCAAACAATGTCTGTGGTTTCACTCGTGCTCAGACAAAAGTAAGCCACTCTTGTTATTCCAGTACATTTTCAGATGAGGTTATAGAGTAAGCTGCTACTGTTTCTGCTGCTAGTGACCAGCAACAATAAGTGTGGCTCGACAAATATGCAATATGTAACTAGTTGTTATAAATTGTTTATGTAGCACAAGTTGTATGTAATTACTTGTTGTGTTGTCAAGTTCTAACAATAAGTAACAAGAGTAGCAACTATTTCTGAACAACCAAGTGTGTCTTCCAAGAGACAAGAGACTGTCTGGAAATGTGTACCAGCATACCCATGTTTAAATTATATCAACTCTCCTCTTTTGGATAACACATCGTGCAAAAGCATTCCGACTGATCATAAGCCAGGACTAAACATAACTTAGCAGAACAGTAAGAAATGGAAGTGCATTCAAAGCTATAGAGTATTGAGGAGACAGGAAACGAGAGATGACTTGGAACAAAGGCTAGATCTAAACTAAGGATGCTGAAATGCACCACTAAACCACCATAACAAGGCCAGAAAAAAATTATAACTTAAACATTAGTTCTTGTTAAACAAGAAATAATGTCTTAGTTCAAATAGTTTTGCATACTCGACACATTTGTTTTTACTCTGCCTCCCCCATCAACACACTCATTATTTTGGCACACTGAACCCTGAACTGTTGGATCAACTCCACCCACTCTGTCTGACTACTGCCTGTGATCTCTCACCAGAACAATCGATGCCTGGTCTATCATGTTTTCTTCTTCTGAATCGTCTGCTGTGTTTTTTTGTGACAAGGATGATAAATTTAAATAAATGAATTAAAAAATAACCCCTAATAGAAACTTTAAAGCTGTTTCCCTTCTTCTAATTTCACACTGACTTAAAAGAGCTTCTACAAGGTTACAACAGATACCTTTTCCTTGAAACGAAAACTCCCACTCAAAACATTCATTCTGCACTTGTAGCTCTTTTGTCTACTATCAGTTTCTGATTCTACAAAGTTGTAAAGCAGAAGTGAACAAGCAGTAAGCACAGATCACTACATATACTGACAACAAGTAAGCGGACAATTATTAGAAAGTCCTTGAAGACAGAGCAGCTGCATTAAACATTTACAAGAAATGCATTTTCATGGCAGAGGTATGCTGTGCATTTTTATCTACCTGCAACAGAGGTGTCGTTGCCGTTCTTTTCGCCGTGGCAGTCCTCTTGTCCATCAGCGCTCTGCTGTGTGTGCTGCAGACTCAGTTTATGACAAACCTCGAAGGCCTGGCCAACTGTCCGAACAATGCGCATGGCCTGACTCTGGATGAGGAGAAAAGACAAGATCAGAATTTCAGATGTAATCATCAAAACATATTTTAAGTTGCCATTCAAGGAGTTTAAAGATTTGATTCAATAGTAATGTTGTTTTTTTCTTTGGATTGGCTGTTGGACTAAGTTTGAGCCTCTGTTCGTCGTGTTCTTTATCCTCTAGCCAAGTTCTTTTTCTTTTTATTCCAAACAAAACAGAAAGGTAAAACCTATCACTACCCACGGGCTATCGAATCCAGCAGATTTGCCCAAGAAACATACGGTATGCATTTTACATCAAACAGACATAATATGCGGGAAGAACAGTTTGCAGTTCATGTGTTCAGTGTTGTTAGTGTTTATCGTTTAAACTCACTAGAATATACCAATAATGTTTCCCCTAGCCTCAGGTGGATCAACTCAAGTGCATCTACTTTTCACACTTACTCCTTCCGCCCTGGTTATCAAAAGGCAGGTCAGATGAAAACGATTAAGGTGACTTCTGTTGGATATCTCTTGTCTGGTTTGTCATAATAGAGATGCACAGAGGTAGAAAAGATTTAGTTTTAAATCATGGGGGTAAAACAACTCTCATCCTCAGGATGCCTAGAAAGCCGCAGCCCAAAGCTCAAAACATTTTCTGGACCAGTGTGAAGTGTCGTTCTACAAAGTCTTAGGACTGTCAGAACAATTTGTGAGCTCCGTCTCAGTATCAGATGGAAATATATATTATTTGCAACTGGATGTTTTAAAATGGAGCTCGTTTTTGACAACATCTGACTACAACTAGGCTTTAGCATCAGCCCAATAAGGTTCATTTTCTGTAGAGCTGCGATGTTTGGCTGCAGTCTTGGTGTGCTCACAGTGTAACTGATTTATTATTATTATTTCATTTTTTAAATAAAACATTCTGCTTCAGCTTTGTTTATTACAGATGTCACAATGTTGAGCCAGCAGCTGCCACGTGATCCACACTGTACCTTCTGACCCTCATTTAGCAACAGCTTCTTTTAACAAAGGCTAAAATCAACAAAGGCTAAGCTTCCTTTAATGCATGGATGCTACAGTAATCTCTACGTTGTTGAGTTTAGTCACTCTTTAATGAAAATACTGATTCTTCGTAGCCTATACAACCTGCACAATTTATGAGCCACCAACCTGAAACCTGTAATTTTACAGATATTCCAAGTACGGCAACTTAGAAAAGTAGTTCTGGAGCTGTTTCGAGTCTTTGTCACTGATATGTACTAAAAATACCAACAACCTATCAGGCGACAAGAACAACAACAAACTAACTTCCAGTAAGCATGAATGACCATTTAAAGGAACAATGCAGAGTTTCTGGCCATCCGTAGTGCTGCATAGAAATGGGTAGACCTTTGCAAATACACAGACAAAAGGTTGAACACACCGGTGCTGCCAGTGGTTTCAGACTATTGCATTGATCTACTGGTGGCAGCAATGTGCCAAGACAATGTGTCAGCAAAGGCAGGGGATAAAACTACACACAGGTAAAGATGTAAGTATTAAAAGGTCTTTTTTTTTTAACCAGGTTGGCAAATGGTTTGTGAGATAGGAAAGCATTCAACACATTTATATAACACTGAATTTCCCCAAAGGGATCAATAAAGTATCTCATGTCAGCAGAGAACTCTACAAGGCACAGACACTATTCTGACATTTGTTCTAATTTCCCAACAACACGTTGTAATATCCTGAAACAGATATGACAGATGGCTCCACTGGCATCAAGTAAAGATACAAACTTTTGTTATTTGAAGAGAAAACTGTCTTGTTGCAAGCAGCCATTAAAAGAAACACAAAATCATCTTCTGCTGACAAAAAAAACTCATCAAGACAAGACGAGGAAGCAAACAGGACACAAAATCTATTTCACTCGTAAATCGCTTTGGATAAAAAGCCAAATGACTAAATGTATAAAATACAGCACCCAGTATATTGCTATGTGAATTTAAAACATTTATAAAGAGCTTTTTCTCTTCCTCGGTGGACTCTCTGTTGTTTTTCATCCTACACTGGTCGCCAGCGAAACAGTAATCATGTGTTTCCTTTGAAGAGATTTCTAGAGGCAGTCGCACAGTGGGATAGGAGAAGGTGTGGAGTTATTGTGCAAAGTGAACTCACCAAAGGCTAAAGCTTTGTTGACTCATTCACTGATTGACTGGAAAACACACAAAACAGAATGTGTTGTACTCCACATCTTTACCTTTGTCTCCCTTATGTACCCAATTTTAGGGTAGGGATTGGGATTTGTTTTAATAAACAAAATAAAAGCAGATAACACCACATCTGTCAAGTTATTCATAAAAAAAAAAAAAAGGTTGAGACGTAAAACGACCTGTCCATCTTTATCAATCGCAGCCACACTTCACCAGTTCAGTGGGCTTTTTTCTGGTACTAGCTCTGAGTGATGCCATTCTTCATCCTGGGTCTTGTACTTGCCCTTTACCAACACATATGCCTAAAAAAAAGGCAGTTCCACCGAAGACACTGGAATCTTTTGGTATAGTAAATAGCAGAGCATCTCTCTTAGGCTGTATTTACTACATAGTTCAGGTCTACAGTGTGAACCTGTTTATAATAATAAGCATATATATAATAATAATGGAAACTCAAAGACAGTGTGGGAGCATAGCTACGATATCAACTGTGTTATTTGGTCCAGTTATACCCTATGTTCTGTAAGTTGGAAGTGTTTCATAGGCCTTTAGATAATAAATTAAAACAATGTGTTAGAGCGTAATTGTTACAAAAGCATACATATTTTCACAAACATACTTCTCTGCTACTGGCAAGAAATCAAGAAATCAGGAAAAGCTGTGACCTTTGCAGTGATCTTAAAATACAGAATGCTGCTTTGGTTATGTTTTTTATGAAACTGCAAAACTACATCAAAGTCACGAATAAAACCAGAAGCCTTTGATCAAATCTGCACAGATAGCAGAGTTTACTACAAGCACAATTTCTCTCTTTGACCAAATATTTGGGACCTCAGTTTTGCTATGTCTGAACCTCATTAGGACAACCTTGAGGCAACTTTCCAGACAGTAAAGGGCGACAGTTATCACAGTTAACTGTACAATTGCAGCACACTAAAAGCTTTAAGTTAGGTCACTCTTTATTACCACAGTTGTCCCGTATCTACACATTTTTTGCCCTAAGCCAATTCTCCAGTAGATCTCAATTTTGGAGGCTGACAAGTTGTATAAGAGATGTGTCACTCAAATGCAAACCTTGTATATCCTGCTATAAAAACATGACGACATGAAATAGTTCTTAAGGTGGACATCTGTCACTATGTCTGTCTAACTCTTTTGCTGTCTCTATCTTTCCCCATCACTTTTTCTCTCTGTCAATTCAACTGAATAAATAAGCCCTCTCAGTATCTCTGTCCTATCTTTCTCCTCTCTATATATCGAGCTGCTAGCTGCCAGCTGGATCCCAGCAGCAGTCTCAAAAGCCCAATGAATTACTTATTCCAGATTACCCACATTTGTTCAGTGCTGCCCTCTTGGAAGTCTTGGCAAAAGCAACAAGATGGGACAAAGGGGAATATAATGCAATCTAGGAAAAAGCAGGGTAAACAAAGAGAGGACAGTGGGGGAGTCTGCTTCTCTCTCCTCAACTGATGAGCACATTCATTCCTTTTCTCTCTTTATTCCTGTGTGTAAAGGCCACCATGGATTTATTCTGCTGCTTCTTAGTAAATATCTAACTTTAAAGAGTCACCTCCGTGACTCCCTGATCACCAGCTAACTACTCTAATCATTAGGGCTCTATCTGGTCCGACGTCGTCCAACACTTTTACTCCCTCAACGAAATAAATGTGACAGCAGGGAGGAATAACACTGGACAGAGAGCATGAACGTGTGAGAGCACTACAGGCAAATATTTTAAGACCAAAATAAGTACTAATCAATGGACAAGGCTGCGTGCGACTGTGAGCCTGCTGGGAGCCATTTGTGTGTGAATGCATGAAGATGGTGGAGTGTAATGAATTCATAGTGACTCAGTGACTCTTCTGAACCATTAGCTGCTTTCTAGGAAGTGTACAAAGAAAAGGTACATCATACAAACACAAGCGTATTCACACGTGACACAACTGTGCTCGGCGCTGAAGCCTAATATTGTTTGGTACACAGACAGAAATCTGTAGCACCCACTATTAGATTTTGGCATGAAAGGGTTGGTGAGACTCTTGCATGTGTTTATTAAAATTTAAACTTTGTAAATGTGACTTTTTCATGAGAGTTACTGCTGGATGGCCGCTTTGTTAAGATATGATGACACAGTTCCTGGACTATTATTCTATATTAGTTCTGTTGTTTTTCACTTTTAATGTCAGTTTGACATGAAGTGTTATCTTATCTTATATTATCAGATAAAAGTTTATTCTACTCACTTACTCTTGTCTCTGCTCTTTCTCCCTTTTTCTTTTTTTTATGATTTGGTTAGATGACATTTAAAAATCTATATTTTTTAATTAAGTTTTTCCCCAACAAAAGGGTTACTAATGTAGGGCAGCATTTAAGCTCCTCAAACTGTGGTGAGGAGGAGAGCCTTGATGAAAGGTCAACTGAAGAACACTAAGCTATTCAGACTTAGACTAAGTGGTGCTTGTCTGGGGTCACAATGTCAGCAGGAACAGGGTATAAGATATTGAAAAACATGACATTTTGGTTTAAGTGGCAAAGCTGAGGTGGTGTTTTGGCACCATCACAATTATTATGTTCTGTTAAATTATCAGAATATATAATTTTGGCTGCTAGTCAGGCCTCCCACACTTGGATTGTAGTGGGTGTATGCTATGATATTTTTTTATAAGAAAATGCAGAAGCAAGTGAAAATTGTAGAAATAGTTTAAAGATTTGCTTAGAATTCATTAAAAATCAAAGGCAATTTGTTCAGGTGAGAATAAACCTCATTGTTCTGAGTGTCTTAAGTACAAATACAGACAGACAGATGCAGTTTGTCACGATAACTTCATCATTTTGTGATTCATCCTACACTTACATCACTAATCACCAGTTCAGTATGTTGTTAGTTTTTCTTTTTTACTCTGAATTTGTGAATACATTGGTGTGTTCTTTAAACTATATGATAGTTTTTAATAAATCAATATATATATATATATATATATATATATATATATATATATATATATATATATATATATATATATATATATATATATATATATATATTAGCTTGCTTACACTGTTTACAGTATACTGAATCATAACCCCTCCTATCAAAAGGTTCCTTAAATGTGAGAAACTGTAAGCTGCCAGATAGTATTCAGGTGTTTCTTCAGGTGACTGAGCAGATATAAAGTGAGCTGGACCAAACATCCAGTGGATATAAATGTCAGTATGAACCCACAATCACTAAACTCTGGCATCACGTTTCACAATACTATAGCTTGTTGTAGAAGCTGTAAATACAGCCACACACAGTGACCCTTAAGGCAGAGAGTGTGTGTGTTAAACAGTTAGAGCTAGTAGTATAGTTTGTTGTAGTCCTGCTTTATATAGAGTACACCTTGATCAATAAAAACGGGGCAGCGTGTTGACTTCTGCTTGTGTTTATGTCTCAATACATCTCATGATCAATATCACACCACTCATGTCTAGTGTGAGGAAAGATGCAATATGAGGCAAACAGAAGAGTACACACAACACCACGTACTGTATGTGTGATTAAATCCTGTTTCTGAAGTAAAAGCACTGCAGCCTTGATTAAATTGAGAAATTAAAAGAGACAGTGAGAGACAAAAAGCTTAAGACAGAAGGATCATTTTGCTGACATATGGATATTCAATAAAAAGTGCTGAAAGGCCATTAAGTGCAATTATCTAAACCAAGTTGTGCCATGAGCAAAGCCACTCCTTATCATTGATGTCCAGGAACAATCTTATGTCATTTCATATCTGCACACTTCAATGTCGATGAAGAAACCATCGATCCTCAGGTTTTTCAGGCCCGATGATGATGCTTCAGCCACATTAAGTTGCAAAGTCATCACACTTTCTGTACTTTCTGTACAGTAAAACATTTTCAAACTTGACACGGACTTTATTAAAGCTCCACTCACAGTAGTTTTAATTTTATCTATAGCAATAATCTATAAGATAATGCAATCCAGTATAATCAGGCAGAAGAATCAACTATTCATCTCCATCCAAGGCTGAACGAGCTGAAGTTATTAGTTGACTAAATGACAGAATATGGCTGAGTGGCGTCAATCCGCAGAGAGAGACACTTGACACAGCTCAGATGAATGGACAGATGAATCATTATCCATTATAACCATTAAATAAAGACCAAGGACTGTTTTTAACCCAGTACGATGCAGTAATTGTTGTTCTTCTAGTTTTTAACCAGTGGGTGTTAAGCGTATTTACGTAATGCTCTTCATACTTCATACTCTTATTTTCTCGTAACTCTGGTGCACGTTGATCTGTCTCACATTTATTCATTTCTTTATTTATTTTAACATTCTATTTAATAAATTACTATAATTTCTATATTTTTGACAAAACGTACTTACTTACTGTTCAATTTCAAATCCATAGTGGTGCCGCACAGAGCCGACATGATTTAAATCGGTCACCGTCTAAATCTACGTGTCTTTGCTGATTAACTGACATGTTCTTAAATATGCCCTACATACCATATTATTGCTGACCTAAAACCTTTGCAATCAGTAACATTTCAATAAAACTTTAGATGGTTATACACAAACACACACTGACCCCTCAGGCGAGGCAGCATTCAGTATTCTGATGAACACACACTGGTCTTTGCTCTATCACTCTCACTTCAACGCCACATAATAGAGGCCAGGTCATTTATTCGCTTCCTTTAAACTGTCAACTGGAGCAAGAAGGAGAGGGGTGAGAGAACATACAGTAAGTCAGAATGGAAAAGAGAGACTCAGAGCCTGTCTAAGTGCTAGAAGTGATAGGGCACTAAAGCGTTTTTTATGCCACTGTGATTTAAAGCACAGCCATTCTTTCACAGCCGGTAGTTAAGAGGGAAATAAAGTCTGCTTAATCTGCTACTTAATCTTACACTTGCAACCTTTCACATGTCAAAGCAGACTCGCACAAACCACATACTGCACTGGAGGACACTTTAACTGCATGTTTGATATGTATATCCTCTTTGTCTTGTTCAATCTTCTACATCTTTCCCTGTTTCATTGTGCATCTTTACCACCCCTCTGCTCTCCTCTTCCTCTCCTCTCTTTCTTTCTAACCTGGTGCATGAGTTTGGAGCTGTTAAATAAAATGCTGTAAACCCAAATGACAGTGAACCAAACTGTTTTCTACGTTTGTATTTTATTTTTGAACTGTGTTGTGTTTAGAGCTTGCTGTGATTCATCCACGTGGCTAAAAAAATCCAACACAGATGAGTCAGATTGACTTTTGTTTACTTTACTTCTTTGTGTTTTCTTATTATCTGTCAATCACCAGCCACCCACAGGAAAGACAAAGTCAGCCAATGAGGACCCTCTTAAAAAATAGTGTGTAATAAACCTTTTTACTATTGTTATTAACCCCAGTGTGTGAGTTTGACATTGGCAACTGAATTATGTGAAAAACAAGTGAATTTCCAGACATATAATCAAGAAGTCGACAGTAATAACTTACTTGTAAATAAGGCTGGCTGAAAACACAATAAGATAATTATCTATTAACTTTTACCTATAGAGCTGTAAGACATGGTGGATATAACGTCACTAGAACTCATTCCATCCATGTTTTGACAGGCAACACAAAAGGGGAAAATGACGACAGGAAACGTTAACGAAAACTCGCTGACAGCGTTATTGAAGGAGACATCTCAACAGACACAGCCTAAGGCTCAAAAGACGAGGAGAAAAGAAGGGTCTCAGGAATTCAGCAGCGTGGCAGAAGAATGGCGTGCACTGCAAACTGTGTGGAAAGCCATGATCCCACACAGACAGCTTATACCACAATTTTTTAACGTCTGAAACGGCAGCACCACAGTACTTAACCCAAGTAAGAGCTGGAGCTGCCACGACAACGATGAGTGCTCAACAACAACAGAATTTAGTGTTCACTTTACTCCAGCACTATGATTTAACAAGCGAACAGACACAGTGATATCCTACTTAAACACATAATGCCAGTAAACACAGTCAAAAATGCTGGATTTAAGTGACATATTGAACATATGATATCCTACCATCTCACTTAGGAGGAAAAATTAAATAGTGATTTGATTTATATGGAAAAATATATATAGATATCGATAGGAAAACATTATCACGGTAACTTTTTTTCTACATTGCCTGGCTCTTATTGTAAAATATAATGTGTCCACACGTTATCCTGTCCCCATCCACAGTCTCTCCATCACTACTATGCTTTAAAATCCATCACACGCGCACACACAGACAGACATAGGCTGGTTTCCAGCTTAATGGCTTTAGGGCCATAGTTGCCCCAGAGAATTTTGGTATGCGTCACTTTCCATTTTGTCTTCATAAAAGAATGTGTGTGTGTGCTGATGCTCATGTGTCAATGCCGGTCTGTCTCTAAGAGATAATGAGGCAGTGTGTGTTTCACCCAGCTAACCCCTGGACTTAACTATCAAGTACTGTGAATTGGCAGCTAAAATGGAAAACTGGGAGCACATTTTCTAACTGTGTCACACCACTGGGCTCTGTTTTAACTTTGTGACTCTGCAGCAACACATCCTCCAAATGGGCTTCCAACTTATTCCTCAGACTTCAACAATGACGAGACAACAGTGCCAGGAGGAGTAATTGCTGCTCAATATTTGCCTTTATTGAAGGTTGATTATGATTTAAAAGACACGGAGGATTTACTAACTGCTTTAGTGGCAGCCTTGTTCCATCTTGCCAACATATAGAAGAAGTTTCTTGACTAACTACTCAGTCATACACTTAGAAAGCAAAACACTCACTCACTTTTGTTAAATCTTATTCAGTTCATACTATATCCACAAATAAAGCTCACAACTCAGTCCCAATTTTTTTTAAATTTTGTCTCATCATGTAAGGTCAACCTAATCTATAATTTAGTGTTCTTTATAACAACGACACATATAGTGAAACCTAGACATACAGTCATTTTCTACTATGCAACAAGTTGGTTGTTAATTACAAAATCTGTATTTTTCCTAAAAAAAAAACAAAACAATGCACAAATACAATAAAAAAACACTGGAAAAAATCACTTGGCTTGATTGACACTGCCAGAGAAAGTATAAAACAGAGCGCCCCTCTGCCGCCAATGCAAAAACACAATCACTAAATCTGACAATCACTTGTGTGACTGTTCAGTAAAAATGTTTTCCATCCTGGTTTATGGAAAATCCATTAAATGTTAGCTTTTTCAGACTTTCAGAGAGGGAAAGTTACCACTGCTTGGTATTTCTATCAAAACCCAAATGGGACCAGTGGCCACAGGGTCAACTTGAGCTTACAGGCCTTAGGCAGGAATCAGACTGTGGATTTGTGCAACACACAATCACAATTTTACTGTTTGGAAGGTGAAAGTTTAACTCGAGCTTGCCATTTCTTACCTTCTTTTTGGACTTGAAGACATTACAGCGGAAGACATTACTCTGACCATCTCTGGCGATGTAGCTGAAGATCTTCAGATCCTGGGAGTCATGAGACACATAGAATATCCTGAAAGAGAGAATAAAATAGGTCATAAAAAAAAATAATAATAATCAGTAGTTGATGCAAAACAGAACCAGAGCCTGGCAGCATTTCTAAATGTGTCTTAAAACACAAACTAGGCAGTGAGCCTGTCTCTGCAGGGTTTCATTGTGACAAAAATAAACCCAGCTCAACCTTTTAGCTCAGAAGCTGAAGAAAGTGGTTAGAGAAGTTAAATAAGCTGGCAAGTACATAGAGATGTTTGATATTTATATGGGGCTTATTGGGACTGGCTCAGTGACATACATTGCATGGTAGGTAAACTTTAAGCAAAAAAAGTAATGAAGTGAAAACAGTGATACCCCAGTGTGAGGAAAAGACAGAGGGGGTAATACTATCACAACAAAAATATACTCTGTGAGGGAGGATCTACTGGGCATTAAGTCTGAAACAAAAATGGAGTCTCTGGGTAGGTAGACAGTGTTTGTCTCCAACAGTGAAGACATATACAACTTCCAGCAGAGCAAGAAAATAGGAAGAAATGAGTTTGGCAGCAAAAGGGGGAACAAAAAAGATAATACACAATAACCTGCTGGAGGGAGAACACTGCATGACTTAAGCTCTAGTCTGGATTTAATTTATAGTGACAAAAGAACACTGCTGGAGAGAAAAAGCATTGCAGATGACAATATGGCTGAAACCAAGAAGATGAAAATTGTCATGTTCAGAAACAAGACAGACGCTCAGAGCAGTTTTGTAAAGCTGGTTTTATTCCATAAAGAAAAAATAATCTGATTTATATGGAACTGAAAGATAGAGCTCAATGATCTACAGAAGATATGAATAGTTTCCCCAAAGAACCTTGAGGGTGACTTTGATTTAATCCTTCATCTGATGAAACTAGGAGTGTGTACAAGTACATGAAGTATAAAGTAGTATTTAAGCAGCATTTTCCCCACTCTATTTCACATTTTAATACTACAATATGCATCTTAATCTAGCACAAGCATGACACATTAAATCAGTCCACTCTGTTGCGCCCAGCCCTCATTCTCCCTGCTTCCTTATGCTCTTCTACCGTCTGCTATGCTCTACGATGCTCTGCAAGCAGAAATCATGGAAACTGCAACAGGTTAGAAGAGCAAAAAATGTTTCAAACAAAGTTACATACAGTAGCTCTATGTGGTGTAAACATAATCAAGCAAAACATTGGCGATTTAGTTGCCAGGTGCAGAAACCAGCCGACCCATGCACACAACAGAAGCTAAAAGCTAAAGGTTTTTAAGACGCTAACTTTTTACTCAGAGCAAAAGTTTGACTATATAACGATTCTTACTTACTTGTATTACCTTTCATTTTGAAGGTTAATGAAGTAATGACACTGTGTCGCTTGATACAGTTAACCTGAAATATCAAGTGGTTGAAGGACGTAAGAGAAACCTCCGGCCGGAAAGCTTCCTAACTGGATAATTAGTGCCATATTAAAGGGGCTTGGTGGGATATTTGGGGTAATTTATCACAGTCAGACAATGGAAAAAGATAAGAGCAAGAAAGTAAGTGGAGATTATGCAAATGACCCCTGTCTCTGCTTTCAAGTGTGTCTGGTGTTCTCCTGTGCATGTGAGTATGTGAGTCTGTGTCCTAATCAGGGGTCTCATCTATACACTTGGTGACATTTCAGTGGTATTAGCTTTGGCCTTTTCTCTGGGAGCCGGATTAGCAGGGGTCTTGTGGTGTGGAGGTGTTTTTGTCAACCCTGCTTAGCAGACTGTCAAAATAAAAGAAAAGACTATCTGCAGTGACTCATACAATCACTTTCACACAGACACACATACAACTAGAGATTTTCAGCCTGATTTCTAGTTTCTCACAACCACAGGTAGTTAGATAAGAATGTAGAAATGTGTTAAATCTATTAAATATTTCGGATTTATGTGGAGAGCCTATAGAGCACGCAGGAGGCAGGCTGTGGCACAAAAAGGTATGCTGTGGAAATCACTGTAATGTAATTTTAGCAATAACACTGCCCATATTAAAATGCATTTCTTGTGAAGCACATGCAGGCGTGGAAAATCCACAAATAAGTTTTACAAGGAGTTGCCAAGGCATTAGAAATTCAGGCAAAGTAGCTGCTTACTAAGAGAAGCAGAAAAACCTGTGTCAACAAACACAGAAGGCCAACAGGGTCGCTTATCAACCCATTTTCATCTCCTAGAAGAAAACTGACCGCTCCCATCCGGCTGCTCCTCATAGACAACACTTCAGTTGCCTCTTTCAAGTCTTTCCTTACCCTCTTGTCATCCCTCAACTCCGAGTCACTGTGATAAAAATCAATGTCTAAAGCAGGAGAAAAGGTCTTGAGTTCTGCCAAACTGTTGTCTGCAGGGAATTGAATCATACTCAAAAATCTAGGCAATGAAAAAAATAGAAATCTTATATGGTGCCAGACAAGTGAGTGGAAGTGAGCTCAGCTGACAAATCCTCAAGCAGTGTAGAGATGACAGCTCAGATACATCTCTATCAACTGTCTCCAACAGGAACAGGTGCCAAACATCCAGGTGAAGATGAGCGGATAGATCAAGTCTTACAATATGAGAGAGACAAGCGTAACAGAAGACGGTAATGACAAAATCTATCAGCGTACAAATGCTGCAGAGTGGAAAAGTGTTCTAACTTGTATTTCCAGGGGGTTGCCTTTCCTATTTAAGGTTACAAATCAAAACATTTTCACATGAATGACAGTCACTGTCATCAGTGAGTGTCTGTGTGACTGAACCAGCACAGTAGTAACCTACTGTGGTGATGTGTTTGTGACAACAGAAAGAATACAGCTGAACTAAATACATTTGGAATGATAGATTATTAATAATGCAACAAGTAAATGATGAAGCATGACTCTTCTGCTAAGTATAAAAGTATATCCAGTGGGTGTTGCTGGATTAAATCCATCAATTTCAATTTTAGATCATGTAGAAAAGTCTAACTTTGTATCTCTTGGAAGCTTCTGAATCTGAAACCATTCCTATCTTTTGTTACCGCCTAGTAGACAACCGTCCTTCCTTCTGTGATTCTTTACCTGCAGATGACGAGTCAAGACAGTTTTTAGTATATTTGTTACTTTGGTGAAGATCAGATCACATTTCACGATCAATTTATGCAGAAATCCCGGACACTGAAAACAGTGCCATTACCCTTTTCTTGCAACAGTGTAATCATCCATCCAGTAAAGTCTGCTGTTAATATTTTCTCTCTGTTTAATGGGTATTGTTATCTGCAATCAAAATTTATTGTTCAGCAGTAAAATATTCTGGCTCACATCTTCTCTGTTATGCTTCATTAACTAAATTATAGGGTCTAGATCCCCGCCAACAGTTTGATTTCTGCTTCAAACATCACATATCAATCAGTAAAGGTGATTTGATTTGTCTTAAAATCTTATCTTGCAAAATCAAGTTGTGCAACCAGTGTTTCTCCTTCAGCTGTGTTTTTTTATACAGGTCAGATGTTGAGGCTTCCGAGAGAACCCCAACATGCCCTGAATCAAGTACCTTAACATAACTTGATTCTGATAGTTTAATCCTTGAAAAAAAGCCATCAGAACAATTCTGCCATCAATACTAGCAACTGTCATCTAGATTGAATATACTGTTAATTGGGAACATTATATAATAAAGCTGGAAGGAGAGATGGGGGAGAGAAAATGGCAGGGCAGAAATCACAACTGAACAAAGACCTAAAAAGAGAGTGAGACAGTGCAGCAAAGCAGATGATTCATGACTCATCTAGTGAGTCAAAAGTTTAGCAGTGCATTAAGAGTTGGACACAGACACTCTTGTTTCCTCAAATTTAGGCTGTTGCTGTCTCATCTCATACAGCAAAATGAAACCAGAGAGCTCTTCTAAATGTGAAGGCTGTATGAATTACATGTGCACAAATAAACATAAAGTATATGAAGCCCACCTATTTGCCCACTCATTCATTAGCTTTTGAAAGAAAGTCTAATTCTGCGTTAACAAGACCACACACCCTCAGCTAACCTTGTTAATAAGCCCTCCTTGTTAGCAGGCTGAGTCTCTGATGCAGGAGGTTGTGATGTGATGCTTGAGTAATGAAGTGGGCTTGTTTTAGAAGGCCTTGGCCATTTTTCTTTTGATAAATCACTGCCTGTGAAATGCTGCTGCTATAAATCAAAGACTAAGAGGCAAGGCACCACACACACAGCATCGACAATTGCACAGTTACTAGGAATCAATATAAAGATACACCTGTGCCAGATCGGGCTGTAGATGTGTGTGCTGGCTTATTTTAGCAAGAGCATCAGGTTCAGGAATGGAAGCCAATACATCTGCATTAATATGGTCTTTCAGCATTTAACATCCTGTTATTGGGAATCTATAAAAGATCCAGTATCAGATTCAGTAACATGAAACATGGGATATTGTAGAGTGTCACCCTGAAAACAATGACTGGGTGGATGACCGAAAATATCCTGCAGGCTGTTAAAGTGCGGTGAGTTTTGCTGGTTTGGGTGCTGCTAAAACAGGTTGTGCCATATAATCCATTTTAAACATTTTGGCAGTAAATGACAGTGAAAACTGTCATAGTGATAACTTTCATCAACCTGACACTGGACAAACTACAGGCTGTAGTGTTTGAGATAAGAACTTGAATTCCAGCTCTAATGTGAATCAGCTTCACATTTCAGTGGAGAAGTTACGATAGAGCTTTCAAACAGCAATTACAGCACACTGTGGCTATTAGGCTAATTGGTATTACAGTGTCAGAACACAGGACCAAGATGTGACATCTCAGCAAGTTAAGATAAAATTGCACAACTGGTCTTTGGTAAATGTGGGCACATAAAAAATTAATTGTACAGTGCTTAAACAGTGACTGTGTCAAGTTGTTAATAGGGGTCTCAAATGGGTTTAGCAAAGGGAAACTTTACTATTTAACTTACTGTGTGAAATGCCGTCTGACTTTAGCTTTCCAACCAACTGGAATCTAGACATCGTATTGTATGTAGTACATTTTTTGATCAGGGTTTATTACAAAACCGTATGTCACCTGATGTCACTTGTACCTGTAGTTCAGAGTACCTGTTGCCCATCTGCAAATTCTGCTTTTTTCTGTGGTTTATGTTCGACACAAATTACCATTTCAATCAGCAAGTTGTCCTGACCAATGTCTGCCTCTATTTTAGCACAGGAAAACATGCAGTTTAGTGATTGATTCTAAAGGGCTACCTCTCACACAGTGTGTTAACTCCATATTGATTAAGTTGTTTAGCAGGTGCTTATTTCTGAGCTGGTGTGTGCACTCAGCTAAACACGGTTTGTGAGAGAAGATGGTCCACTGTACAACTCTTATAGGACTGAAAGTGAATACATTTCAAAATACTTAAGCAGAGTGATTTACTATAGAGGATCCCATCACCCCTATGTCAGAAAAATGTCCTTTACTGATCATCAAAACGTGACATCTAAATTTTAAAAATCAAGCTTATAATCTTGATATTCCCTAGCCAGGACCTTCAGTATTTGGATCAAGCAGTGTGTGAAAAATAAGGTGCATTAAGTTAAGTAGGATAAAGCTGTTGGTTTAATGACTCAGATACATATTTAATGAACATTTACTATAGGTACATCAAATTAATTAGTTACTGTAGGCACAGTAAATATAAGTATTGGATCAGAGTGTCTAATTATAAGGACGGACTGGGGCCTATTCTGTGGAAGCATGTACACTGCATACTGCAGTATTGGTCCTCCAGGTCTTATTCTCCTCATATACAGTATTCTTTGTATTTATTGTGGGAAAAAGATCCTATTTTCTACATAGCCCAGCTTAGTGAAGGTTAGCTGTCATATGTGATTAATCCAGTATTCTGCCGTTCTTTAACCTTGAATTTGAATGTAGCTCTGCTAATATTTTACAATAAGTTCTGCCTAAGTATTGTCCTTTTTTTATAGGTGGACTAGCCTCATTCAGTCTTGTGGAACAGCTCCAAAGTCTATCAGTGTCTGACAGTGTCCTGTCTTTCAGAATACCTTTTTTACATTTTGAGAGCCAAAACCAAGCAGCCTGTCAATGAAACATGAATGGACGCAGTGCTTCAGGTTTTTCTTTTCTTTTGACAGTTATGTCATTAAAACACTGCAATTTGAGGGCATGCCTCAGTTCAATGTGTCTCAGATGATAACAGAAATGTTTTGAATTCAGCTGTACAGTAGTGGAATATTGTTTTAAACAAAGGGATATTTAAAAAGGTTAAACAAAACCTTCTGACTTTGTCACACTAAAACCACTCAGTGTTAAGTGGTAGGAGAAACACCACTCTTTGCACTAACAAGCCCAGTTTCTTTTATTACACAGACATTCTGCTGTGATAGCTCCAACCTGAAATGTTTTCTAGAACAGTGTGGATTTGGCAACACTGAGATAAACCAGACTTAATTACACAGAATACTGACCAGTAATTATGTTGATTGAAAATGACCAGTCTGGATGAAATGGTATAAGAAAAGCTGTGTCAGCTCAACTTCTGTGTGAACACAGAAAAAAAACCCTGAAATTTTATGGCATTTTATAGACTTGGCAAATCTGAAAATAACATTCAGCAGACAGGCTATCTCCCACAGCACTTGTTAAATTCAAGGTGAGAAGTTAGCAGCTCGATCTCATTTTTATTCTTTGATGAATTATTTACTGAAAATGTAAACGCCCCAGTTTCTGCATTTTGCAGAATTAGTTTCTTGCTGAGAAATGAGGTAACTAAATGACTACCTGCAATAAAGTGAGCTCAACAAAGACAAATGGAACAGTTTTTTCTTTCTTCAATTTTTTCTCACACAAACTGTAAATCAATTCAACACTGGTAAAATATTTATGTGGTATTTTGGCGTTCTGAGTCAGGGCCTCTTGTTGTTGGGTTGTTTGCAGTTGTATAAATATATTGTGCACAGATTCAAATTTACAGCTACAGAATGGAAAAAAGAAGCTGTTGCAGCAACATTCAACAAAAATATTCTCTAAAACATTGTGACCATTAGTTTTGTATTAGTGCATTAGTTTGATTTTTTTCCCCAGAGGCACCTATGATGACTTTTCGACTACAACGGCATAGCTCATTTTATCTGAGGCAGTCCTTTACCACGAGAAAAGACCCATACAATATAGATACATTCTGCAGCATAGAAATTAGAATATAACACTTTTAACAGCATCTTGCATCTCGGACCAGTAGCAGTGTGATGCCAATTATTAACACAACAGATGAACTAGCATACTTGTTCTCTTCTTTGAGAACTACAGAAAGACAAGGAATAGAGGGAGAGGGAGTTGAGCTGATATAACTTCACACACAGTTTATTCATACTTACACAAAGAGGAGAGAAAGGACAGAAATTTGCTGAAAGAGTTCTAATTCTGACTTTTTCTAACAAATGCAGCATAATTAAAATCTCATGGTTTCTAAAAACTTGCAAGTTTGCATTTTTGAAATTCTGTTCATAAGCACAGGGCACACAGAATATACAGTAGCACAAATGTGGATCCAAAGGAATATAACCTACAGTTAGTCCCACAAGTATCTGGACAGTGAGCAGCCCTGATAATAGAGGCACTTTGCTTAAAATGGTTTTAATTTCTAAATGGTTATTGCCATATATATATATATATTTTTTTTTTTTTGCAAGTCCACACATTCATCACATCTTAAGTGTTTTATTTCAAATCCATTGTGGTGGTATATTATTATTATTATAAAGGTACAATCACAGAAACTAAACTACAGACTAAGATTTTACAGATATTTACACCATAAAATATTAAACCAGTAGATATATCAATAGTGAGTAAGCTTCAAGGTTCCTAGCTGTTACTACCACTGCAAAATTAAACCATCTGAAAACAGAAATTTCTGCTGAAGTGAAATAAAACTGCTGCACAGTGAAGTTTTCTCTTTAATTTTTCAACCTAATAACACTTGTACCCAAGCACTCCTCCATCTCCTGTTTTTACACAAACCTCCCTTCATTTCTCTATTAAGTGTTGTTTTCCACTACTCCTTTCTCCTACTAATGTACATACATTGCACAGGGGTTGACACTGGATGCTCCTGCATAATGAGGGGTCTTTACCTTTGTTTAGTGAGAAAACAAGGGCCTGTGCTAGTGAAGCAGGGTTCTTGTTTTGGCAGTTGTTTAAGCAAAATGGTAATTTCTACATTTACTACACTAAAAGTGAAGTAAATACCATCAGCTGTTGTTCAGGTATAGGGCATAAACTAACATACAACGTAATGTTGTCCTGATGCTAAATTAAAAGGAAAATTAATTTAAATAATAAGTTTTAAGTGATTGAGATTGTTCAACAAAAAACTAAATGGTCAACCTCATGGTGGTGAAGAAAAAAACAGGAGGTTGCCAAACTCAGTTACACTGTCTTGGCAAAAGAAGTATGTGCCAGATATTGTTCGAATCTATGCAGCAGAAGTTAACTTTGACTTACTAGAAGAGTCAGGGGATCACTAAAGCCACTTAGGGCTATGGACATTATTTATTTGGCAGTTTTTGTGAAAATCCATCTAATAGTTTCTGTAATAGACTGAGCAACAAAATGACCACGTTGACCATGTTCACCAAGTAAGAATTTAACATTAAATGTCGTATGCACCAACACGTATTAGTGCTCACATATAAGTCATAATTTGCTCTTGTGGATGGAAAACCCGACTTGTTGTGACATTGTTCAGTGGACCTATTGGGGTCCCTGTAATACTGTCAAATCTAATAATATGTATAATATTTTTAAACATTTAATACCCATCTGAATATACATTACATGTAATTAAAGTGCACGAAGGTAATGTGTTTCTTCAACATTTCTACAATTATGACATAAGAAGAGAAGCTGATTCTTCAACAATATGTTGAATAATGGTAATTCATAATTATAATATAATCATTATCTAGTAATAATAATAATAGTAATAGTAACAATTATCTAAAATTAAAAGAGAAGTAATTAGTACACAATATTAGTGGCCTTTTAACTTAGTCTGATAATTGTAAAAATGAACCACGGCAAACTGTCTAAGAAATTAATTGGATGGGAAGATGGGAATCATTGAGGTAGAGAAGCAGCTCTTCTATAGTTAACGTTAATAGGTCATGGAGGTTATCTTTCTTTCAGACAGATTTTTTTTTTAACTAAAGTCTATTACTAGAACCTCAAAAAGCACATGCCTTATGTAAGCAGGCAGTAAAACATGTTTTCATACAAGAACCCAAAAAACAATACTGTTTATTTTATAGTGTGCTATAGTGTGCATGCATTATGTGGATGTGCACACACTGCTTCAAAGAAGCAGTGCCCCAACAGCATAAGACAATTCTCAAAAGCGTAATTAGGAAAGGTACAGTTCAATGAAAAAAAAGTGTAATTAAGTGCAAATCTATCTTGGAACAGGTGATGGAAAAACACCTGGTGTCTGGGACAATGAAAACCTAAAAGAGTGAGAGAATGAGAGAAAACTTACCTACTAAAATTCAAGGTATGTTTCTGTGAAAAATTGGTAAGAAATGAAAATAGTGAGCCTCAAGTATAAATTGAATACAGTTTTATCTGTAAGACGGTGAATAATTGTGTAAGGATGAAACACACACAAAGAGGAAGAATTGACTCAACAGAAAGCCCAGACTCCCCCCAAAAGACAAATCACCTTTTCCTGTTCCGTATACTGATCAGTTTTGTGCCACCAAAATGTGGTCTGTGTTCTAATAAACATACATGGTCACAGTCAGACACAAGCAGATACATGCACACACACACACACACACACACACACACACACACACACACACACACACACAATGCCCAGAGGCAGTGGAAAGCCACAAGTGTGTGCAGAGAGAAGAAAAACAAGAAGTGAACTATATTCATCTTCATTTACATTCAATTGAGAGAGGTCTACAGTAGCAGCTGAAGCAGTGCAAGGCTGGAGGTGCATGGAAGTACAAAAAAAGGAAGACATAATAAGAAGCACTTGTGTTCTCAGAAAATTCGATCTCTTTAAGTGTTAGCAGTGCTAATAAAAACAGTGCTATACGTCCTGAGCCCTTTTAATCCAGTTGGGGACTTGATTAATATACTGAATGAGTCAAAATAGCATGCTGTATGGCAGCTTTACATGAGAACAGCTTCAAAACATGATAAACATAAAAATTCAAATGTATATAAAGTGCATTAATGTCCATGTCAAAAACCTTTCCAAATAGTTTTATTTGGAAAAGAAGGGACAGTAAATAAATCCAATAACCATGGCAGCCATTTTCTCCAGTTAGTGCTGTTTTGTCTGAGCTGCACAGCCACAGTGAACAGCTAAAGGTCAGTCTATAAACAATAACATGAACTAGTGTGGTGTCATTCTGCTGCCATTTCCACCTTTGAAAAATAGCTAGTAAATTTCCAATTTAGGGTGATCAATATTAGACAAGCTACATACAAATTGGTAACTGGCAAACGAGGAGACTAATTTGTCTTTGTCAATACTTCATTTGTAAACTTCTGTTACTTTCAGGACAATAAATTATCCAACCTTAGCAAAATGCATTGTTAATAATCAAGCCTGAGTTCTTCTTATACAGCAGCCCTTGTGTGTCCTGCTGTACTTTGGGCCACAGCACCCACTACAGTAATGGGGAGTATATATACTTTAATTCCAACAAACAGTAGACGCACATTTGTAAAGGAGGAAACACACTGTCCTTCACATGAAGCACGGTTAGGCCTTGAGCTTTAGAGAAAGTGCGTGGTACTTTATTATGATATGAGGACATTTCTCATCATGGTCACAATCATTAATATGTGGTTTGGCAGCTGAAAAACAACTGGTTAAGTTTAGGGGAAAGATTGTGGTTTGGATTTAAGTAAGTTCTTCAATAGGGTTAGAGAGGATCTGTTGTCATAGTTACAATAATAAACACAGCCAGCCCATCTTCCTCCCATCTTCCAACTAACATGGTAAAAACCTGCTTTTCCAGTTGACCTATAGAGGATTTCTTTAAGGGAAAAGTGTCTTACTTCTTCATGTAGTGGAAATTAAAAGTTAATACTTCAGTATTTAAGAACTGCAGAAATGAAAATACAAATGTTTGACAGAGCATAACTTAAAGAAATAGAGCACAGTACAATCAAATTAAATCTCCATATGTCTCGTATTAACTGTGAAATTTGAATTTGAATTGAGAAGCTGTCTTTTCTCCTAGATTTTAAAACTGCAGAAGTGAGGAAGAAATTCGCCTTCCAACAGGTGCCCAGTCATTTCAACAGATGACACCTGTGGCGAAGTCGTGCAGGTGGTTCACATTTCAGAAATTTTTCAAATGTCAGTCAAAGCAGGAATTGGAGGAATAATACACGACACCTGCTACAGAGGCCTAAGCCGGAGCTGGACAGATGTTTGATTTGCGCAGTGCTTCTTCTGTAACTTCTCATTTACGAATCAGTGGGAAAAGAAGGAGCTGTGGGGGAAAACCTGTTGTGTGTTTAGACTGCCAATGATTAACTCTGGTGCATGTTTTCTCAGCTTTTGGACAGTGCCCAACAAAGTAATGCAGAGCACCAAACAGTGCCTCAGATCATGGTGTGGGGAGAGATTTACACCACAGCAACTGCTAAGAATCTAAAGCCAGCTTCATGAATGTAGTTGGAGGATCCAGATTACAAAGAATCACTAAACTAATGAAATTAAGGCTTCAGTAAGATCGTGAGAAGTTCAGCTACATTTAACAATAACATTTTGGTATTAAGAAAAAAAACATGTCTTGTACATGTCAAAAAAGCACAATGGAGAAATCATTTCCAAAGATTTCCTCACTTCACCATACACTGGCTGCTTTAAGAGCTCCAGACCAGCCTCTACTGACAGCCTGACTGTGGTTCAGTAATTAAACATTAGCATATTTCATGTAACCTTTCAGTTTCCTCTCCACAATGACATGTTCAATTCTTAAGCAATAAAAAAAAGAGTTTTCCTGCTGCAGCCTCAGTTTTACTGGTATTGGTGAAAACACATTCATTTCAGGGTTTTTTTGAGACTTCTATGACAGTAAAATAATTATCTTTGGATTGTTAGTCAGACAAAACAGGAAATAAACATAACTGCAGGCTCTGGGAATTTTAAATGGAAAGTTTTGCTACTTCTGTATTTTTATGAATAAATTACTTATCAACTTCTATAATCTCTGTGTTTCTACATTCTACTATAGAACTGGCCAACCCACGCTCATGACCACCAGAGAACAGCTTGAAATGGCACGGAATAAACGAGTTTACACAGACTGTGAAGATCATATAGGCTAACCAGGAAAAGCTTTTTAAAAAAATAGGAACTTCCTCCATTTAAAATTAAAAGTCCAACAGAATCAAGTGTGCAAACATAACAGGAGCTAAATACTTTCTCAAGCCACTGTATATTTTTGGGAGAGTTTTGGTTCAAGGGGAAATGCCTGAATGGATTTCTTTTTCTTCTAAGAGTTCTTCTCCTTTAGGGAAGTGGAAATATTATATAAGACTGTTTCTGAACCTGGCTGTTCTGCTCTTCAGACTGCGGTACCTCCTGCCGGAGGCAAGCAGAGAGAACAGTCCTTGATGTGGCTGTAAGCAGTTTCTGGTGACGCTGTTGGCACGAGACAGACAGCGTTTGTGTCCAATCTCCTGGATCGAAGGAAGAGAAGTCCCAATGATGTTCTCTGCTGTCAGTACTACTCTCTGGAGGGAATTCCAGTCTGCAGATGTGCAGGTACCACAGCACACAGAGTTGTCGTTTGACAAAATGCTCTTTGTGGTGCATCTGTAGAAAGTGGTAGGGTTGGCAGCAGGGAGGTGGGTGAGGGTGAATCTGTCTGTGATGTGTACCCCAAAGAAACCTAACCACCTCCACAGCTGTGTTGTTGATGAGCAGCAGGGAGTACTAATCATGGCATGAGTACAATAAAATATCAAAGTCAAGTGTGGGAAGTATATGTGTATACTTCCTGTAAGAGTTTGTTTTCTATTTCACCTAATCAGGGTGTTGTTAGAACAAACAAAATTGACTTTAATTGGGTGGGTGTGAACTTAAATTTTCACATTTTGAAATAGGAATTAAAGCCAAACACTTCTAATACAAACTGCCCGGTGGGAGTTGGGGACTGCTTCTGAAAAGATGACAGCAATTACCACAGATGAAGGCTGGAAAATGCATACCTTATGTATACACCAACAATTTACAAACTCTGACTCCTTTTCAGTTTCTCTAGGACACACACACACAATCCCAAACACTGAAAAGATTGCAAAGGCATATCTGTGCTGATGAAATAAAACTGCTTGCTGCAGCCATTGTTATGGAAAACTTAATCATTGATTGTATAATCATTGAATCAACAGAAAAGACATAACGTCTCGTAATACTGGCCAATTCAAGTCAATTTTATTTCTATAGCATATATAGCATACCGTATTTTCCGCACTATAAGGCGCTCCGGAGTATAAGACACACTGTCATTGAATGGTCTATTTTCAAACGTTTTTCACATATAAAGCGCATCGGACTAAAAGGCGCTTTAAGCGAAACAAAACAGTCAGTCAAACTTTATTCAACGTGTTCACCATAACTCCCATACTTGTTCAGTTGTAACGCGTAAAAAAAAAACAACAGCTTTTAAGTGCGCCCTATAGCGCGAAAAATACGGTATATTGTGAACTGAACATAACTGAATGAACTCTGAACAACTGTTGTTGAGGGTCAAGATACAGCAAAATCTTCTTAATTAAAAAAACACAATGTGTCTATCAGCTTTATCCCTTCATCTCCCTCTGGGCAGCCAGCCAACACCCTGACAGACACTAACTGTATGTTTCCATAAAGAAATATCTCAGCCTTAGCTCTTATCATGGCTGCCACTGGTAGAGTTCTTAAGATGTCTTTGAAATTATTGATCAAACCATATATAACACATCACTGAATGTTAAATCTCTACATTTGGCAGATCAGTATAACGTAGGATCTGGAGTATATTTATGACATTTATGAAAAAATTTGAATGGAAAACGTAGATAGGTACATTTGGTCTCCTAAACCTTCCCCTGATCTCATCATCCCCTTTCCCATTTGTTCTAAGCAAGTGTCCTACAGATACAGCAGTTTCTCTATGTTAAATCAGTATTAAACAAGTCAACAGCTCAAAACAAGGGACAATAATACAGAAAATTACACAAAATAATACTACTACTAAGTACAGAACACTGGTAAAATGTGTTTTGGTTGCCTTCACCTTTCGTGTACTTATATAAAGGAAGAGGTGATTTTGAGAATCAGCCCTACAGTAAATAAAAACATTCTGGAAGTTTATAAATTATATGGTGTAAAGTTTTTAAATTCTCTAGAGATGCTGCAGGGTTGATTTATCCCTCCAAGGTCTCTGCTCTCAGCCCTGCAGCTTTAGTTTTCTGCATTAATTTGTCACAAAATTTGATCTGATCTTCATCTAGAGTGTCTATAAAAAGTATTTACTCCCTTGGATGTTTTATCCTTTTACTGACATTATAAATCACTCATGGTCAATAAAAGTTGACTTTGACAAAAAAAAAAAAAAGAAAAAAAAGAAAATCACAAAAATACCTAATTAATGTGAAAACAGGATTCTACAAAGTAATGTCAATTAAATAAAAATATGTAAGGTGAAATCAGTCCAACAGAGGTCCACATATTTGGTACTAGTAGTTCCACAATTAGTGAAATGGGGATCACCTGAGTGCAGTGAATGCATCTCAAGTGACTGCAGTAGAAAGACACTTGTGTCTAGAAGTTCCAGTCAGTGATTAACCAGTATTCCTGGCTACCATTACATCATGAAGACAAAAAACGCCCAGAAACCCAGAGAACAGATAATTGAAAAGCATAAGTCAGAGGATGGATACAAAAAAATCTCCAAGGCACTGAACATCCCCCGGAGTTCAGTGAAATCCATCATCAAGAAATGATCAGAATGTGGCACATGTCTAAATCTGGGCTGTTCACACCCAGTCCCCACGCAACCTGACGGAGCTTGAGCAATGTTGCAAAGAAGAATGGAACTGACCTGAAGGGGGTGAATATTGTTATAAAAAAAATATATATATATATACACACACACCTGCTTGTTAGGTGTTTTAACTACTGTAGACTCATGAACATAGGTGTTAGTCTGTCCCTTCAAATCCTTGGCTGTCACTCGTGGTTGCTTCTTTACCTCATTAATGACTGTTTGTTGTGGTCATTTTAACTTCTTGGTAGAGACATTATATTTGTTAATACTCTTGACTTAGATGAAGATCAGATCACATTTTATGACAAATTAATGCAAAAAACCCATGATATTCCAAAAGGTTCACATACTTTTTCTTGGCACTTGACACACACACTATCATGTGTGTCTGTATGTGTACTGCAGAGACCGCAGAAGATTTTGTGTGTGTGTGTGTGTTTTCAAACTGAATGTCTGTCTTCTATATTGAATGTCTAGGGATGTTTGTATTCACCTACAACTGTGTGAGTATGGCTAAAAAAAGGTGTTGAGGCTGCCAGTTTGATGAGTGTGGGTGTGTATAGGTGCTTGATCCAGGGGATTCTGATACACTCCTGACTGAGTTGGTCTGTTGTTTTTGCCCTGAGGCTGCGGCTCTCTGGCAGGTGGAATATAAAAACACATGCACGCAAATACATCCTGTCTGTGTGTGTCCAGAGACAAGACATCGATATTTACACATGTAAATGTTAAGTGACAACTGAAGCAGCGAAGTGACTGAGAGTGGGAAAAACTTTCCAATTACTATTAAAGCCCTCCACTGTCGTTAAAATGTTCATGGGCAGTGTTTTCAGTAAAACACCCTGCAGCATGGTATTGGCCATGTTTTGTTATGGTTTGTGAGTTATTGGGCTATGGGTGCTGGCTTGCATGCATATACATCAGAAAGCAGCACACATACAGTGGCAAGAAAACGTATTGGAGCCTTTTGAAATGTTATGGTTTTCTGCATTCATTTGACATAAAAAGTGATCTGATCTTAATCTTAGTCAAAAGTATTAACAAATATAATGTACCGAAAGTAATAACACAAAAAAAATTCTGGTCTTTCATGTCTTTATTGAGAACAACCATAAAAACCTCATAGAGCTAGTGGAGAAAGTATGTGAGCCCACTGAATAATGACATTTCAAAATAAATAAATAATTGGAGTCAGGTGTTGGTATAAGTTTAGAAAATTAGCTTGGACATGTGGGCTAGAGCTACTTTGACAAAAACCACTTAAACTTTGAGTTTGCTCCGCACAAGAAGAATATACTCGCCAAACGTTTTCAAGGATCTATGATCAAGAACTGTTGATTTACATAAAGCTGGAAAGGGTTACGAAGTGATGTAACATACTTGAAAAATTCACCAGTCTACAGTTAAGCAAAAAATCTACAAAATGGAGACATTTTGGGACTGTGGCTACTCCACCAAGAAGTGGGAGGCCAGTCAAAATTACCAAGAGTACAACAAACACTCATTAAAGAAGCAACCCCAACTGTTAGCCAAACATTTGAACTGGCCAACATCTGTGTTCGTGAGTCTAGAGTAGGTAGAACATTGAACAAGCAGGGTGTCTATGGCAGGACACCACAAAGGAAGCAGCTGCTTACTAAAAAAAAATAAAATAAAATAAAAACATTGCTGCACGCCTGACGTTTTCCAAAGAGCACATTGACTCCTCCACAGCAGTATTGGCAAAATGTTTTGTGGACTGATGAAACTATACTGAACTATAGTTGAACTCTTTGGAAAGAACACACAGCACTACATCTCGTGTCAAAAAAGGGCACAGCACATCATGAAAACATTACTACTGCATTTACTAATTGTAAAGTATAGTGGAGGAAACATCATGATTTGGCCCTGCTTTGCTGCATCTGGCCAGCTTGCAGTGAAAGAAAACTATGATATTCCAAAAGGTTCACATACTTTTTCTTGCCACTGTATTTCTGTACTCACTTATTTCAAAATATAACAATGAAGATTGTTTGATAATAGCTAGTGTGAAAATATATTGCGCCATCTTGCTACTGTATTTAATCACTGTAAAGCATTATAGCATATACTAAACATTCTGTTGAACAGTGTCATGGCTATAAGATGACACAAAAGTAATTAAAACAAGAACTTAATGGGTAAAATGGGATATTTAAAAGTAATGGACCTGTTAGTATGAAAGATAGCCACCTGCAAGTCATGCAAATCTCCACAGTGACCTTTTAAATAAAGGGATATAATTATTATGGCACTTTACTTGATTTTTGCATAATATTTACTGTTGCACTGTTCATTTCCATTAATCCTCAAAATTGTTAGGTTGACAGTTTCAAAGATGTTGCAAGGGATCCAACTGAGTTATGAGGCAAAATCTGACTTAAACCCTGTTTTCTTCAAACTTTTCAATGCTGAATCAATCTGAAACAGCAAAAACATTTGGGAAGAAACACAATGTGTGTAAAGCATACTGAAATGTTCTGCAATACAGTCTCATGCAACATGTGCTTGCGGCAACTAATAAACAAACAATTTTTGTGGGTATGTTGAGCAGTTCAAAGAGTGTGGTTAAGGTTAAGGAAAAACAACTTAACAAAAACTTATCAGGATGTTTTTAGGGGACATTTTTGTTTTATAGGTCATCAAAGACGTTAGCTTTACCATGGTTATTCCCCTAATAATCTGACTTCAGAAAAGTCCAACTAACTTTCTTCCCTTGACAATACAGGGATGTTCTGTGTGCAAGGACATTAGAGCTCGAACTGAAGATGTTGTTTCACTGAAGGGCTTTGTAATCACATGCGATAAGGCTCAATTAATCAGCACAAAAGTCCTCTTCTTTGAAGTTGTCGAAGTGTCTCTAGACAATTATGTTTGCTCAGGGCAAGTCAAGATCCACCACACCTGTTCAGTGACTAGTTCAGTATATAATCAAATGATGCCAATTTAATTTTGCAGTGTGAAATCAGGTTTTACTGATGTATAAATGATTATAGTATTTAACTTAACACTCATTGTGTAAAACAAACAAACAAACAAAACAATAAAATAACTGTCAAAGGTGTCAGACTTGATTTAAACATCCATTTCATGTGTCTGTGAAATTGATGTTTAGCATCTGATGGCTCATGACCATCCTATGTAGGTCATTGGACATTACTTGAAATGGAGAAATTTCCTCTGATATAACTAAATCTCAGCTTTTGTGTGAATTATGGCAATATAAAACTTCACCTTAGCAAATGGTTTTTAATTGTTAGAGATGATTTTGCTCACTCAAGTGTAACTCAGGCTCAATTTCTATTTAAAAAAAAAAAAAAAAAAAAAAAAAAAAAAGAGTAATACGTTTCTTTTGTGGAAGTCTAATTTTAAAAGTAGAAGAGCTTTAGACATGGTGTGCCATTATGGAAGTGAAGGGATTCCAGAAACGAGAGTGAGTCACCATTCCCCTCCTTAGGTATGTGAGATGCATACTCATCCCACTGCTTTGTGAATCTTTATAGGCTATAGTATAACTCTGAGTCCTTATTCCTGCAGTTTGCTGATTCTCTTTCTCTCTCATTTATTTTTTTCCTGCCAAATCTTTAAAAAAAAGTCAATGCTAAAAAGCCAGAAAGCTTGTTGAAGAATCAAAGTTACGTCATCAAAGCTTTATCATGAATAATTTATTTTTTAAACTTCTACTACTGCTTTAATAGAGACCTGTTCATCTATAGTATACAATTGAAATTCAGCAGTTTCGTAGATAAAGATCAAACCACTGGTTCTTTTGAGTGGTCATTTGATGACAACAGGGGTTAATGTAGGAGTAAGCTTTGACAGACATTATTGTGCATCACTAGTGAAGTCTTTACTCCACCATCTAGTTTTAGGTTCTATGTGGCAGCAAAGTACCTAATTTACCTGCAAATCCACCCAACAAAGCACAAATCCACGTTGGAGTTAAACAATCTGAGAAGAAATTTTACACTATGCTTTAACTCTATTACACTGTGAATTAGCACGACTCATTGCAACCCTATAATCTACAACAGTTTCACTCTTTAGACGTTACACAATATGAGCCCTCCAATTAATTATACCGTAGGTTTGACGTCACTGACAGATGAATGTAGCCATGAATTAAACACTCATGAGAGGTGGAGTACAGTGTAGGCAAAAAGCAGACATCGAATTATCAACAAAAAGACGAAATTCAGATGACATTTGGTAAACAATAGTGAAGCCTCGTAGTGCAAGGAGAGAGCTTTACTCATACTCATACTCAAAGGAGTGTTTCTCTTTGGCTCACTATAGTAGTTTGCAGCCTGGGTTCATGGCCATTATGAGGATGTGTTGTTCTTGTTTGAGCAAAACTTTACTGAATTTCCAATGGACATATGTAACTACATTCAATATTACTGTGATGATTGATATTAGCCCTAGCAGTAGATGTAGTATCCAGAGGTGGGGTGGAGTCAGGCAGCTGTGGGAGTCACAAACCTGCCATCTCCGTTTCTGATTTGACATAGTTTCAGCAGCTGGTGGTGACAGTGTGAATATTTTTACTGATAGTTGAGCGGGGGACTGTGGGCAACATCCCTAAGACTTCCTTCGTGCCTGCTTGTTTGTGTCCCTGTGGTTTTGTGCGATGATAAATGATTCAAGTGTGTGTACGCTTGTGAATCTCTGAATGAATATGAATGAGTGTGGTGATGTGTCTGTCTGTGTGCACATTTTGAGAAGCACCACTTGGACATATTTGAATGTTTCTTCACGTATGCTGTGGTGTTGTTGGAGCATCAGACCTTCAGAGTTCAGATTTTCTGTTGTTTGCTTTGTCATTGGGCTTTGTCAGAATCACACATATGTTGGAAAATTACTATAGTCAGTAGAAGATAATTGCCAGTGTCTTTAGACAACATTTACCAATTAATATGTGTAAACATGATGTGTCATTTCACCCCTGACAGCACTGTTGTTCAATATGAGGCAGTGGGCAGCCTCAGTGGCAGTGATCCAGCAGCTCTAGCTAGAAAGCAGCTGAAGATGAAAAGAAATGCACAGAAAAAATGCAAAGCGCTCTGCTAAATCCTCCCAAATGATTTAGACACGCGGCGTCCAGCCACCGTGAACCTAAAAACCCACATAGGAGCTTTTAAAAGAGTCCAGAGTCTTTGATGTGCAGTTTTCACTCTGCATTTTAAAAGCTAATATGTGAATATGTATCTCATTAGCTTATGGAGTACATTAATTCAAACAAAACACCAAAAGGTTACATTTACATCATGTTTTCTCACATGGGGATTTGCACTAGCCGAGAGAAGCCTTCTAATTTACACTCTGACGATACGAGGCAGATGCAGATGCTTAAACTTTCCCACATTTACATTTACAGTCTAATCCCTCTCCTCTTTTACAACCAGACAGCACACTGCATCAGGTCATTTTTCCCAATACAATTTTGATACAGGACGCACAGGCTGAGAGATATAAACTGCACTCTTTGCATATTGATAACAAATTAGCTTCCACTGTAGCATTCTGAAAGAATCCAAGGACACAGATATAACTTTGCTGTCCCAAATGTTTGACTGAGAAGTGACCTTCAGAAAGTTCAGAGTTGAGATATAAAAGTTTTCATACAATAAAATCTCTTATTGATAAAATCAGATATAAAAATCAGATATCACCAGATAACTTAATACCTATAATAAATCACTGTCAGAAAATTGATTACAACCATCATATGGAATGAGTCAGGGTTTCTCACAGCTGCTTCTGGTGGTGTCAGGCATTAAGATCTTTTTCTGTCATCACATTTCCAATATTACTATTTTTTTAGCATTTTGTCATAAAGGGAAACAAATCTTGGATCTGCTGAATGTAAAGGAAGTTTTGGTCAATTAAAAACAAACTTTCAATTTGTATAATGAGCCAATAACTGCAATCAGCAATTAGTTGTAACTAGAATCAATGGGAATAAACTGAGTTGTTAAAACACCAGAGCCCTAGCTTCCACTAACAGCAGATATTAGAAAAATTCAACTTCAAAGTTTAAGTTAAATAGAGCAGAGGTGCTATTCCACCCAGCAAATGCCAAATATCACTTAAGCTACTGCTACATAATGATGGATGGTTGTCATGTAGGTGTTGAGCAGAAAAGACGAGATATCGTCATGATCTGTCTGACTCCGCTCAGCAGATGACAGAAACTGATCGATGAGTCTTACCCATTGTACTCTGCTTTACGCCCCCTGCTACCCAGCCTCCTCCTGTGACTGAAAGATTAAAAACTGTGCATGAAGATGAGACGTGCAGGACAAGCTAACCAAACAAAATCTTTTCTGAATTTCCAAGCTCAGAGATGCTTACACAAACAGTTGGGCAAAATCCATCTTTCTGACAGAATCGTTTCCAAAGTCCAAACCCCCAGATGGGCTTCTGGATCCACTTCTGAGCTGTAACCGCCTTAGTGTGAGTGACTGTGTGTGTGTGTGTTTAGGGTCAGAAAGATGAGACAAAGTATGAGTCATTAAAAACCGATTATGTAGAGAGACTAGTTCTTTATTAGTTTGACCAGAGGTCTCTGTGATTGTATGTGAGTGTGTTTATCAACGAAACACAGAGATTAATGGTGCAGACACGTTAGGGTATTGCTTTTATTGCTCAACAAATCTGTGTGAGTTTTCAGATTCTCCAAAATTGTCTGTGTGTGTGACCGAGACTGACATATTTATTTATAGTGTAGTCCTTTGATCTGAACTCTTACCACGGCCTCTTGTTGCTAGTAAAAACATGCCCTAAACCTAACCAAAACCTAATTCTTACCCTAACCCTAAAACCTAGTCTTAGCCCCTAAAATGGCTAAAATGTCCTTACTTTGTAAAAGTGTCCACAGTCCAAGAGTTAAAAATCCATGCTGGTCCTCACAATGATAGCCATACACACACAAACACACCCTTGTAATTCTATTGTGATAATGTCTCCATGGATGGCATTTACGGTTTTCACCTAACATCAGCACAAACCTTGTCATAAACCACACTTTTTATTCTGATCTTGCAGCTAAACCACAGTTTCTCGACTCTTGAAGCCTGATATTCACACCAAATTATTGCATTTTTCAATCTGACACAGCTCTTTTAGTCAGCCTCCAGCTAACAATAGTTATCCGTCATACTGGGAATATGTCTCACTTATGCAATATGCTTTTTATGTGGGTGATAAGACAGGAGATCACAGAACATAAGAAAGGCAACACCAAGAGACCTGTTCACAGCCCCTAATCGTTTTATAAAAAAAAGAACCTCATTTATCAGCATGTTTTGTGAGTGGAGAAGTATCAGACATGTGTGGTGCCAACCACATGATGGACATTCAAACATGAGGGAGTGGTAATTAATGTTTTTAACTACCACTCCCTCACAAACACATCACAGAACAATGAAAGATCCCCCACCCACACCTCCACAATCACAAAGGTTTAGGAAGGGTGGTGTCACAGTACTTTGATCCAAAAACCATATGGAACAAATGAGGTTCAAGCTGCCAGTAAGAAACCACTCAGGATGTTTAAGATGTGGATAAAACAGCACACAGTGATTTTGTGATTTTGGTAGAAGTGTGTTACAAAAGGCATCTGCAGAAAAACATAATACTGTCCGAGAGCAGCACTATGACTGTGTTTACATGCACTTAAAAACCAGGTTACTCAGAGAAACCAGGTTTCTCTGGTAATCAGGGACGAGTTTACATATAGATAAATAGATGCATAGATGCAGCAGATCTAATTTTACTTGACTTATTTTGGAAACTTGGTTCACAGATTTTAACTATATAATCACAGATGTTTCCTGACATTTTTTCTGCATGTTTCGGGGAAGCTGACTGCTGTAAAAGAAAGACACACAGACATAATGCTAACTTTAGAGCGCAAACTTTTTCAGATTGATTTAAAAATAAAGCAGCGTCATGATGCCTTCTATCATCTAGATACTCTAGCAGCGTAATGATTGTCTGCAGCTTTTGTCATGCTAATATAAAAGACAGATTAGAAACCTCCTTATGTGTATACATGGAAGAGAAATATTTATTCTCTAGGAGAAATGTACCTAGAGAGATTAGCTTAGTTAAGAAAACTGGCTGTAACCTGGTTATTTAAGTGCATGTAAAGGCACCATATGGCTGATGTTTAAATACTTCAATCTGGCTGATATGTTGCTGAATTGTCCACATTTGTTAGAAATAATATTTTTATGTTTATTCTCTATATTTGTTTTATTTACTCTTATTTACTCTTTATTTACTCCACTACTGTCAGTAGATGAAAAAAAATTCTAGCCAAATTTCTGCAATTTCAGTCCTTCTTTGTTCTACTACAGTGTGTTCCATGTTCATATATCAACTCTGACTAACAAGTAATCTATTTTTTTTAAATTGTTGTGCTGCTCTGTTCTGGAGTCAGTAAAAGTTCATCCTCACCAAGCTACAATACCTTTCTCTCATTTCTCTGCCAGATTTCAATGTCCACTGTAGCAGAAACAAAAGATTCTCATTTCCTGGGCCACCACAGCGTATTTAATTAAGTTTGGATTAAAATTGGTCCAATGAGACATTGTTACGATACGAATTAAATAATAAATAAATCTGAATTTTGAGCGTTACATACAAAATATATCTATTGGGCAGCTTACCTGTAAATAGGATCCTGCATCACCATCATCTTGCTCTCATCCCATGTCCACTCCTTCTTCTGTGGAAACAAACACAGAACTGTTCAAATTTAAGCTTTTTAAGAAATAAAAGTAAGGACTGAAAAGTGGAAAATGCCCTATTTGAACATTAAACCAAAAACTGTATTGAAAAGTATGTTCTTTTCTGTCCCTCCTATCACTATACTGTCTGTTGGTGTATATTTTATTATAACAGCTCCATCTTTCAGACATTTATTTACATTTTCCATTCTTCTTTCTGTGTTTGATTAAATCTATATTCCAGTTTAATGTCACAATCAAAATGTCAACACGTGAGCTCCCAGGAATTATTCATATTGATTTCTATCTCCACACAGCTTTATTGACTCAATCATTCAATAGTTGCTATCTGTGCTCTTTCGTTGCCTCCGTCATACTCAGAGATGTAAATAGATTGCAAACAGCCTCACTTGACATTTCAGCTTTCCAATCAGAGAGCCAAACGAGACAAGAAAACAGGTGGAGGCAAGACAGCCTTCTCCTGACTGTCCTTTCATTCCAGCTCACCAGTTGATTTGATACTGATAGCTTTTATATTCTATCCATCAGCCAGTACAACACATAATTCAAATTACTTCGTAACATCCTCTCTGGCCTGAAAAGTAAACGTATCCAAAATTGTGGACCTCATTCAAAACACATTTCTGGAAAATTTACCCAATGCCGAAAGGCATAAATTACAACATTCATTCATCAGATAGATATTCCGTTTCCGATTTTGATATTAAGATATTTTTTATTTTCCTTTTGCTAAATTTGAGATATTGTTAATTTAACTGTCATTGCACTGTAAAAATGTAATAAATACATGGTGTGTTTCTCAGCTTGGGAGCCTGACATCCCTCTTAATGTGCTTATGCAGACACACTCCTACACTTACACGACTGGGAATTTAAATTGGTGTAATAAATAGGCTGCTACTTTAAGGACCATATAGAATCCTAAATTAAGCCTCCTTTCAATGAGACTCCAATGCAAATATGGCTGTAACAGATGTTACAGTAAGTTCTACTTGAATTTTTGTTTTATGATTATTTTGATTAAAAACAACAACAACAACAACAACAACTACAACAAATGCTTATTAAAATAAAAATAATAAACTTAACTTCTGCAGCTGTGGGAATTCTGAGGGAATGCAATCTGCATCTCAACCACACGTTAATTTCTAGAAGATAATAAATAATCTGAAAACTGTTCATTTCCTGTTCTTTCATTCCTGCCACTGAGTAACAATCAGCTGAGAAAGCCTGGCCATGCTGACCTTTTCACAGGCAGTCAGATTTGTGAGCAACTTATCTTCCTACCCACATGCAGGTGCAGACTCTCACAGTGATTCAGTACATGTCTATGGCCCTGTGCACATAATCTCTGAGAATGGAGCAACACACATGCAGTTTAAATACATGAAGGTTGGTCGCCTCTGTTGACATATTGAATGTTGTTGTACAAGAGAATTCAAGAGGGCAGTGTGGAACCTTAAAAAATGGGAATAATCTCAAATCCGGATTAACAAACCAAGATGAAAAAAACCCTAAATGCTGGAAAGAAGACTGGGCAGCAGTCCTAAGTGAACTCCACTTTGTTTCCATCCACTGTTTTTCCTCCTGTCATACACTCTGTGCTTCTCAACAAGTGAAGTCGATTCAGGTCTGTCTCTGTGGATTACAACTGTCAGACTCACTGTACCTGGAAAGGCATCCACTTGTCTCGAGCCTCAGCACTCCAAGCTCCCTTTTCTTCAGGTTTTCTGATCTTTTAACTCTCTACACTCTCTTTGCCGTTTCTCTTTAAGCTTCAACATGTGCCTTGCTTTTCTTCTGCATCTTCTCTCATAATTTCAGTCCCCCTCAGGCCCTTTGTCTTTCAACACCAACCCTCCAGTCTCACCTTAGTCTTAGACAGAGACAGAGATCGATCATCTCCGTCTGCCAAATACAATATACAGGACATTGATCTGGAATAGCGAAACATCTAGTGTTCAATCATTAAGAAATAACTACACAGTGAAAGCTGGGGCTGTAATGCATAACTCACTGAGCATGTGCGCTAAAGACTTCTTCCTGTTGGTTCCCTGCTCACATAAATGGCATGGTTAATTATAAACATATATTTTTGGGTGATTTTGATACTTAGAAAACATATTAAAAGTTTTACAGCTCCCTTTCTAACAACTGTCTATGAGAAAAATGCATGCGACTCTACATTACAAGTGTAGCCACTACACCAAAAGCTGCCTCACACACCAGCCTGTAGCTGCAGGCCTGCACTTAATGAATGGTATGACCAGCACAACACCGTAAACACATCCAGCATGAAGATTTGTCTTTTACAAGATAGAAGCCCAGTTCTAAAAAATAAAATAAAAGGGCACTCACTTTTTTCTTCTTCCTCAAGGTAACCTTCACGCCATCTACAGACACTACGATGTTGACTTTCTTCTTCTTGATGTTCTTCACCTTGAACTCATACTGCAAAGAAAAGACAGAAGACAGGCTTGTATTAAAGTTTTTGGTGGATTAAGGTAGACAGTGACACTGCTACATCCTAGCAAATATTTGTCAGGACATGTGAGTGAGTCGGTGTGAATAGAGATTGAAGAACTACGAGGCAGAATGACAACCTAATTAAAAGAAATCTTCATCTTCATCTTTATACTGTATGATTTAAAAAGACTTAAATGAATAAAAACTACAATATCCATCTTAAAATATAGTTATAGTCATAAAAATATGACTAATTTTTACAGCAGCATATTATCAAGGACCTTAAAAAGTTAAAGTTACACACATCGATTTATGCCACATAAAATCAAATGTGTGTTCACTCATTTTTACTAATGCAAACCTATAAAACTTGCTTTGTATTGTGTGTAAATGTCTTAGCAAGCATGATGAAAGAGGTTTTGATACTTGACAAAAGTATAGAAGAAATACCGAGGTTTAGTATTCAGCTCTGAACAGACTGGAAACATCATTTAAAGGTTGCTAGAGAAACTGAATGACCATCTACTTCTTTGAGCAATGTTCTGTACTTGTACTTACTAAGTGCTTAAGGGAAGTGATTTTGTTCCCAAAAGTACAAAAATGTGACATTCAAGTGCAGTGTGTAAATTGTGTTAAAAAAACACCTAACAAATATAAAATTACACTTTGCATCCTTAAAGCTATAGACCAGGCATATCAGTCTCCATTTCAATGTTTCACACTAATGAACACATTTGTCACAGAAAATGACAAACAGCCCTGGCGAATGAACATAGCATGGTCAACAGACCTCTGTCACAGTCAATTTCAACACCATCGATCAGCCTGAGACAGCTTCCATCACCTCCGCTGCCTCTAATGGAGCCATGAGCAGTGCCAAACAGCAGCACTGCAGCCAGAATCGTTTGCATATCAGATACAGAGAAGAAAAAAACACAGTGGATTAAGTGGTTTTTATATTTTAGCAGGACTCGTGCGCTTATATTCAAGTCCAAGGAACTGAATGCCCCTCTTTCCCACAATGCTGAATAATCCTCTGCATGGTATTCTGAATTGATCAGCACAAAACCATCACATTTAAATATCATTCAAGTAATCTGTCGCTTAGATTTTGTGGAAACGCAAAAGCGTTATGAGCCACAAGCCACAAATTTTAGTATGATATTGATACTAATGAACCTAAATAAAACCTGCTCACTGTGCGGAAGTAAGAAATCAAAACATCCCAGTCCACATAAAGATAAAGATAACAAAACAATGGCTCACTCACTTCACCCAGTGCCACCCAATGTGTTTTCTCTTTAATGAAGACTATCAAACTCTTACAAGTGGCCCATATACTGTCATTCAGTGTTGCTGCAGAAGCACCTTAAAAAGATCTGCAGTGTTGTAGACTGCTACCATAAGGGAAATGTCCCTGTTTGCATTTAATCATGTCTAAATCAGATTTGAATGGAGATGCTTCATGTTTTGTCAGCTGCTTCCTGGCTCTTTCTGCCAATCAATCTGTCAATATTTCTGCTACTGTGGCTGTCTGTCCTCTGTTCTTTAAAGTGTCACCCTGGCCTTATATTGATTTGGTTTTATTCTAATTAGCTTTACCTGTCAAAAAAGTCAAGTGTACAAAAATCATTCAACTAGTTAATCAAATAGAATCATTTCAGGTCCACTTATGTTTGCATTTTAAAGTGATATCAGAAGCCGTTTACCAAACACACATAGAGCATCTCTAAGGACAATTTTAGTAAATGTATTATCATCAAACCTCAACATCTGTGTCCAGCTTTTCAGCATTCAAAAGTTGCAGTAGCTGTTAGCGGTGTCCTTGTTTCATATCTGGATTTAGAGTAAAATAAGAACTAGAACATCTCATATGTCTCTGCCTGAATGCTGACAAAGTGACTATATAAGTATGAATGGCTGCAGTATAATGGAAGATGACAGAATGCAGAACTCAGGGCCTCGTCAGCATCACTCCCTGCAAAAGCAAGCCGAAGAGCTTTAACAAATCTGGCCTGGATCTTAATCAGCTCCTCAACCCTGGGTTACAAACTGGTGCTGACTGTAACACAACAGTCCTGGCTGTCTGGGCATCTGTTTGTTTAAGAGGCAAAAAGTTTGTGATTGCTTTTCTGAGTTTGCAGGGAGGACAGAACAGAGCGAACTTCACTAAACCATAATGTGCTAATCGATTAGTGACCAGCCAACAGGCAGCAGGTTCATTCATCTCTAATGGAAGGAACTGCATCTTTTCTCAGTTTCCTCATTATTAACTCAACAAATGAACCGTCAGTGAGGAAAATGTTAAGCAACTGCAGCAGAAATGATAATGATTTGTTTTACAAGTACTTTGTTTCCACATCCAATTACAGTTTGGACACTGTCAAAAGCAGGTTTCTCTCTGAAGATGTTGATTCTATATAGATTCCAGCAATGAATCACTAGATTTATAAATGGAAAGTAAATCAGAAAGCGGTGTCTGGGGTAGATAGAAGGCCTATAAAGCACAAGACTGACAAACTGCAGACTAAAAGTTTGAGTTGTGTCCTGTTTCAGGGTGAACAGGGCAACAAAAGCACTTTGTTTAGAAGAGAAAGACTTCATACAGGTTTCATTTAATAAAAAAAAGTTGTGCGTGAAGCGACAGTTACATCTTTCTTTATTAAGCACACCTCACCATCTTTCCTTGACCTTAAACAACCTAACTTGATTCCAATCACAAAAACATTTGATGGCACTGTAGTCATAAAACTGAATGCTGTACTGCAAAATTGGACATTTAGGCAGGAAAGAAAACAGGACGCAGTAGAACTGATTTTTTTGGCTGAGAAAAATATTTTCTTTTTTATTGATCTGTTCTATTGAACACAAGCCAGTGTAAACAGTGTAAACCTTTCCACATGTTTTAAGAGATAGGAAATACATTTAATATTTAAGGATACACCAAATTAGAGAGTAGAAAAAGCCTTCCTTTACTGCAGATGGGGAAACTGTAACAAACCAGCCAGAAATGGGCTAACAAGCTCAATTGGCATTCATCTGGTAAGAAACCCTGAATGTAATTAATGCTTTATTTACTTACAATTAAAATTTCCCATGTTATCATTCCCAGTACAATCTATAGAAGACAATGTGTTGCTGCACATGTTTTCTTTTACCTGCAGAACTGTACAACCTGTAGAACTTAAACACTCCATCTCTTAGAATATATTTTATGTCTCAAATTGCACAAATGTTTATGTGTCAGAGTTTTATTTCTGGTTTTATGGCCACGTTGTAATATGCTGTAATGCTGACTGTGCTCCACATGCAAGATTTAAACGGTGTGCCGGGTGAATTGCATGATTGACCTCCACTGAGATGATTACAACAGCAATTTACCAGATTTCATGCAGGGTTTGACTGGCTAAGTATATGCAGTATAATATGACAGAAAGCACTTATGTCTAATAAGCCTGTCTACTTTCTGATACGACCTCATTGAATCAACCACCACACAGTTCTCCCTGGTGCTTTTCAGTTTCCACTGAAGGACAATATGATTCTCTGCTGCATCTACTTTTGTTATGTAAGAATACTGTTTAAATATATGTAATTAAAACACGTGTACCATAGAAACTGCAGCAAATGAGGAATCACACAGGTATTTATTTCACATAACTGCCAATTTATGAAGTCCAACTTTACCCAAAATGCAGCACCTCGACAGCCGACGAGCCGGTGTGGGTGTTCTAATGAGCACAGATAACAGCTTTAGGTCATTTAAGATAACCCCTAATGTCTCTGCTGGATAGGCCTCCATAATTTGCACATAAAATTATATTAAAAATCATTATTTTGACTGAAGTGAACTCAATTTTTGACACAGTAGCGTGGATAAGGAAACAATAATAAAAATGCTGAGCTGCTTATTTGTCTGGAGGCTTCAGCACAATAAAATAAATACAACTAAAAGTGCCTTATGTTTTACACAACTCTGAAGCTGTGGTTGGTCATCATTCTTTTATTTTAACACACAACAAAAAAAAAGCTGAGCAGACATGAACTCAGGAGAAACGATGTGAACTTTTTTTGATGAGTCAATATTTTGCCAAGCAATATGCAGTGTAACTGGACGTGTGTGTGTCTGCCCTACTGCCAGCTATTGTTCAGGATCAACTATGATCCATTCAGAACAGACTTGTATGTTTTACTACAAGCTTCTAGCGTTTTTATTCAGGACCCAGTGAAGTAGTATTACTACTTTAACATGACCTATTATTGTTTGTTAAAATGTTATTTACATTTACTTATTTGGCAGAGGTTTTTATCCAAAGCGACCCACAGGTGAGGTACAAAGTAAAATATCTAAGCCAAAAAGAGAAGTATTATAAAGTAATGTGCTCTAGAAAGAGCTGCTTCAGTTAGAAGGTTTAAAGTGCAGAGAAAGATTTAAGTGCAGAGAAAGGTTTGGAAGAGTTCTCTTTTCAGCAAGTTCTTGAAAATTGATGGGAGTCTTGTGTAGTGATGAAACGCTAAACCGTGGTCAAATTCAAGATGTTTAACCATTTCAGCATAGACTCTTCATTAAAACTGCGGCTGATAACTGTAGTTACGGAAGAGTAAAATACCATATCTGCTGGATGCAGACTCTGTCCAGTACATCTCTACAAACCCTTCTCAAAATACAACTCGTCACACAAATACACATAGAGCAACACGACTTCATAAATTATTAGGTTTATGTTGGTGCCAAATTAATATGTAAGGAAGATAATGATGACTTTCATTTACACCAATAATAGGACATCCCAGGTTCTATTGTGGCTACTGTGAGTTAAAGTAAACAGAATGTGCTTATGTTCTTCTACATGGCAAAATATTAGCATGCATTTAAACAAACATAAATGAAATGAAAACTTAAGCCAAAGAATAGGCTCATCCATCATGCATGTCTAACTTTACCAGCCACCATTTCCTGATAAACGGGTCGTTGTTTCCTAAAGGTCCTCTGCTCCTGTTTCCAGTATAATCCATCATTTTGGCGACAAAGATGCCAACAAACACTGACACAATAGCATCCTCAGCCAGCAGTGCCATTTTCACTCACAAAAGTATCAACTGGGAGCCAGTAGCGCACAATAAAAGCCGGGATTTCTGTTGATGACTGCAATTCATCGCAGAAGGCTCACAGTGCTGGTAGTGAAATAAAAGATTCAAATAGACATGCAGACACACTCATACAGTACACCACTGAGGTCAGCTAACGGGAGTCAGAATGAGAGTTCAATGTGAGCGTTTTCTGAGCCGGGGGAGTCAGCTCTGCTGTTAATCAAGCTATTTAAGCTCATTCAAGCTTCAAGCTCATTGATAAAGATGTGTGAGGTGATTATAGTGCTGTTGTCCAACATCTTGTCCATCTTTTATACGAGTCTTTACTGGCGTGGTGTGCAGCCTCGCTCAGTCAGTCAGACCTCCTCTTCACATAAACACAGCCACGAAAACTCCACTATTTCAAATCAGTGCCTTTTGAGTTGTGAGGTTTTTCCCTGGCCAGTCATGAGCACAGATCCATCTCAATGACATGTCTACTCTAGAGAGAGGAGCGGGATAAAGAGGCCAGTAAACAATGATAGAGAGAGGAGACAAAGGGAACAAAAAAGAAGAGGATATGGGGAGGGAGAAGCACTGATACACTGATACTATGAAGTTTAATTAACAGCTCAGATCATTAGGCTCATAATTACACAAAGACGAGGTTCCTTAAATTTTCTACTGTTGTGCCGTCATTAGGTGCTTGATGAACTGAAAATTGTGGTTTTAACCTTCATAGAGCACCTGAAGTTTCTGCTCCTACTGTTATTACTGTTTTTACAGCAGCTTGGTTGGTTTTATTTTTCTTTTCTCAACAATTTAAATTAAATGATAAATGGTGAAGTCTATTTAATTTCAGTTTTAAGGTCTGTGGTGTCCTGATAGTTAGCTGTATCATTTTAAACTCAACACGAAATCTATATCATCAAGCACTTCGTAGATGATGATCTGTGACCAACAAAACAAACTCTCTCTAAACTTTATTTTGTGATAGTTTCACCGTTTCTACATTTATCAACATCAATGTGAACAGATACTGCAGCAAACACAGCCAATCACCAACTACAACACCTACAGTATGAGGGAAATCGTCCTTGAACATCTCCCAGCTTTAAAATCACTTGTTGTTTGTGAATGCACAACTTTATATTCCAGAGGTGAGCAAAGATCAATGGCCCAACCAAGTAACTTGGTGGTTGTCGTTTATTTTTTTGTATTTATATTATATCTACTTTTTGTACCACTGTAGCATATTAATTAACTAGTAGATAAAATTTTAAACCTTTCAGTCATCTGTTAAGGTTTAAGAGTCATCTCCTGTCTCCAATCAGTCAGCTTTGGGCATACAAAAAAAAAAAGTTTAAATGGTCAGTTAATAGAAACTGTGAGTGAGAGCATTGTACAACAACAGAATCCAAGTGGCTGGTAGTCAGTTTACTGGAATGACTGCACACTTGGACCAATCATTGTGACCTAAATTTAGCCAGAGAGAGGAAGCAGACAACATCTCTACCCTTCCTCCGAGGAAAAGCCAGAGGGACTGCCAAGTGAAGAACACCTACGATGTGAGCTGTTAAGACAGCAAGCCAGGCCTACACAGCTTTAATACTGTATAAAAGGCTCACATTCACGCTCTCATACTGTAGGTGTTGTAGTTGCCGAATGCCTGTATTTGCTGCAGTGTCTGTTCACATTGATGTTGATAAATGTGGAAATAAACTAGAATACCGCCGCAGTGAGTAGTGGCCCCTTAAATGGGCAGTCTAAAAGGGGCTAAGACTAAGAATTGTTCATATTTGACATGTTGAAAACTGTATTTTCATTTTTTTATATAAAACATGACTCAAACTGACTCCAACTCTGAAGCTAATGTTTTCCCAAAAACATTTTTTCTTGGCTGATATTTCTATTGTCTGGTAGTAAAGAGGTGTTTAATTGAGGCAACCAGCACAACCGGCTCATTTATTGATTTCCTCTTTGTAATTACACCTTTTGCCAAGTTGAAAAAGCAGCTGCAAAACAATGTTCATTCACGACAACAGCTGAAACCTTCTGTCACTGCCACTGCAGCCTACCTTGGCCATTTGACTGCCATCATGTTTACGCTGAAAACAACATGAAAAGTGGCAACCACCTGCTGCCTGAAGCGTCACAATTAAAGGTGACTCCTCTGAACTGTTGTCAGAGGCACATACGGTAATGATCTCTCAGGGCCCCTAACTAACTTTTCCCACTAGTGCCACTACTGCTCTTACTGAAATTTTTAGGAACACAAGCACAATAATTAGGCACACCACTTGATTTGACATGCAACACAACACAGTCCTTTATTTTACTGAGTGTATTAATGATGTTTTGGTAAGAAATTGTCAATTTGCAGCGATAACAAAGTGAAGTAAAAACTAAATCATACTTTTATTCCTGCAAACATAAGGTGCGTACATTAATGGCATTAGATCAAGCTACCCAACAGGATGTTCCACAGCCTGACCTTGTAATTTACATACCATGTGCTAATGAATGCTGTATTTCATCAAAGGCAATCAAAATATTTTCCACCTAGTGGGTTACAAGGAGCAATCCTAACACAGCCTGTGTGGCTGTATAAAGATTCACTGTCATTTCAGCATCTTCTGCCGGCTAATTAGTAGATTCCTTTTCAATGCTGCTGCCACAGGTGCTACTGCTCATTGTGCTTTACAAGTGTTTCATGTTTAAAGTTTGAGGTCGAGTCTGCAAATGTAGTTTTCTCTGCATATATTGAGGCGTACAGAAAGCAGTACATACAGTGCAAATGTACATGGTATTCCTTTCTAAAACTGAGCGAATCATGCCTGACTGTCTTCCATCAACAACTGCTCACCTGCTGATTCCTTGTTTAACTGCACCCTCTTCAAAAACTGGTCGCTGTCTGGGGCCTAACCCATCCAATAGAATGTTCACATAGTAAAGCAGTTTATTATCAGATGCTTTGGCATTTTCATTATCTACTCAGCATGGCTCAATAGTTACCTCTATCTAGAGTTGTCAAAAAGAATAACATTTCCTAATAGGACAATATGGAACTCAGTAGTCATGGCTGCCTGTGATTTTACAAATCTCCGATTGTGTACCATCATTCCCACGGCCATACTTTGAGAGCATGAAACCCAATATTTTTTCTCTCCTTTACACTCTTGTTCGAACACTGAATCCCCCCTCTCTTACATTTTTTCTCCACATCATCCCCTACCTCTCCCACCTTCCCTTTTCTCCACAGACCAGTGGCTGATTCAATCTCAGGCAATGTTGTTTATGAAAAGGCATTTCATTTTACAAAACCATTTGTGTTTAAGATGCTACAGGCTCCATCACGTTTCATCAATCAAAGCGACGCAGCAAGGTCTTTGAATCAAAGCCAAAATTTCCAATTCAATATACAGTGGCAAGAAAAAGTATAATCCATCATGGTTCACATACTTTTTCTTGCCACTGTATGTTGGTATATAGAACATCACACACAAAAGCACAAATACCCTTGTACATTTAGCATTTAATAAGATAATACTTTTTAAAACACCTCAGAAAATCATATTACACTGATGTAAAGAAGTTGTGTCCTTCTGTACAATCAGCTAGTCTGGAGGTTTTTATTGTATGTAATGATTTTCTATTACTATTGACTATTTTGATAGTCTAATAATCTATCAATTATTAAAATGACTGACAATTCAGATTATGAATAGCATAGTTACTCTACTGCCTATGTATCAGGATGTAATAGACCTGATTTTGGCAGTGACAACCGTTTTTAGGGAAGCTAACACCACATTTTTTAGAACAGGTGATGTGACAATATCATAACTGCTGCACCATATGTAGCACATTACTATAGTTGCCTAGACGACATGTCATTTCAGATCAATTTAATTTTAGCTCCTCTGGAACATCTCAATGCTTAATGCTGAGACTTAACGTTAATTCTTTACCAAACAAGATCCTGCGAACGTGAAAGAGCTTTACAATTAGCCTCTGATGATGACCAGAGTTTTCAGATGTGTTTTATATACATGATTAACCTCAATCACACATTCCAAATAGTGGTCTATAACTGACGAAACAGCGCCCCCATCTCAAGAGTAATGTTAATATATGAATGTCTATATACTTTTGGCCATACTGCAAATCACAAAAAAAAAAAAAAAGGTTTCATTGCCTTTGTGGACATAATGCAAACAACTACCAGAGATGAGTGGGAACTATTGCAGTACGCTCCTTAGAGACAATTCAGCAAGGCTGACAGTGGGAGTTAAGAGCAGTGAGCTGTCAGTTTCTCTATTCTGCATTAACACCTGTTCTCTGGGTTAATGAGTACATTTTGTGGCAAAAAGATGCATAAAGACTTGCAAACCACCTTCTTGTTGCGAAGTAGAGAAGCTAGTTGGTCCCACGCTTGTCCCACATCTATTCAACAAGACATTTCAACATCTGGACTGTCTCCAGTGTGAAAAAATTACCTTCTGAACAGAAGTCACCAGGGTTGATAAATGAGACTATCCCAGACTGTTGGCACAGTGTCTCATTGCATCCAATAGGAAACTCTGGAAATCTATTTGTCTGTCGACTGCCACAGCGTTAATGCATAGTTAAACACTTTCTGCTCCGACACTTTGTCACTGTCTGTCCATCTTGTCCCCTAGTTTCCAAGTTTTGTGCCTTCTGTCTGATAGATGTCTCTTCTTCCTCGCCATCTGTTCCCACTGAGGTCGTAAATCTGGATGGATTTGTACACAGAGGTAGATCGTCTTCCAAGACAAAAGATGCTTATCGTGCTATGTAAAGAATCAGAGGTATCACTCTCTTATTCTCTTGAGTGGGGGAGATCCCTGTGAGCCCGATCAATACCATCTGACTTACTGTCTAAAGCTTACAACATTTATTGTATAATGGTGGATTCCAGAGGATTGATGTACTATCAGGAGTAAGTAGGTAAAGTAAGTCACAAAGGTCATCTAAGGACATTTTAACCAAACTTTCAATCGTACTTTCTTATCCACTTCAACCATTTCAGTTCAGTTTCAGTTTACCTACAGTCACAAGAGCAGGAGGAGATGAGTTACAGGGCTTTTCTTTGCCGTTACTGAACCACGTCGGAGGAGAAATCCCTCACTTCCCCAAAAGGACAGAGAGACAAACTCAATTTAGAGGCAGTTGGTGTATCGACAAATCACTTCCAGCACGCTTTCATTTTCAGGGCCCAGCAGCATAAAAGCTGAATCGGCTAATGGCCCTCATTGGTTAGAAAGATTACAGCTTGCTTTTGTTCATAATAGATTCTGTTTGAGGATGAACATGTCAAAGGAAAGTGGAACCACTGATTATGTCAAAATGAGACCATCGTATTTATTGTACTGCTCTTTATAGTGATGCAAACAACAGGGTAGGAATGTTGTTTATTTTACTTTAATTTTTAAAGAATTGTTCATTTTTTAAAGATTTAAATAGAGATCTGTAGGGATTGCAAGTAATATAAAATAAAGCAGAGGTTTATACTTAACCATGCACACATCAGAGCTATTAAATACTGAAACAGATGATCTTAAAATTTTATGTTGTGCCAACTCATCCATGTTTGAATTGCACATGAGAGCCAACACTGTAGAAGTCAGAGAATATTTGAATAAAAGTGAGCCTCTCTAAACTTTTCACTGTAGTGTAGCTGGGCTTTTTGTGCCTGTAACTCCACAGGCGCTGTAAAGCCAGCTCTCATTGAAGATGCAGAGTAACATTAAAGAAGCTGCTGCTGGCCCAGTATTTTGTTCCTATATGTGTGTAAGAACGGAGCTGCAGAACAGGAGCTGGACTGGACCAGCTATACTTATTTAACCAAATTTATATTTTGTCTTTATCCAGTTTTTAGATAGATATTTTATATTTCATGACCTCTTGTTTTTAAGAAATATTGTTTGCATTTTTTACTTTGTTGTTTCTTTAATAAAACTAAATATATAAAATATAAAATTAAACCAGTGCCACAAAATTCAAAAAAGACCATTAAGGCACAAATAACTTAAGCTTAAACAAGTTAACCTAAGCTTAACTTAAGCAGTTATACTTACAGTTGCAGAGTAAGATGCAGAGTAACATTACAGTACAGTTATTATTAACAACAAGAATTATATCTTATTGTGAGTATTTTGAATCATAAACCCCACATCAAATCATATTCACTGTAACTGGGGCAGTTAATTTTTGCAAATTTTGCAGTTAAGTTTTGTTTTTGTTACAATATAGTAGAGACAAATGTCAATTGGAAATGTGGAAGCTAAAGTTCTATTGCAGCAAAATAAATAATTTGGTTGCCAAACATCACACTCAAATCAGAACCTCAGAGGTTTTAATTAGAGGATGAGGTGGCACTTGAAGTCCCACATCAGTATCAATGCAACCTGTAGAGTTAAGCACAGCAGGATGAGAAGCATGAAAGTCCTGAAAGTAGGTTATAGAAACTCATCTTTCCTTCCTCCACTTGTTTGACTCATACACAGCGTGATATCAAGAGGGATGCAAAACAAAGCCTGTCTGCATTTCTTTCATTATCTGTGCTACTTCCATCTGTATTTATGTCAGATCTGAAATCAACAGTGTTTTCTTTTTTCCTTTTGTACTTTTGAGATGGACTAGTCTCAATAAAAACAAGGCTTTGACAGCAAATGTTTTTTTAAAAGTCTACAGGGTCTGTTTGGACCCAGAGATGACACTAAACTCCAACAGTAACTTCAAAAGGTTCTAAAAGCTTTTGCTTTATTGCACTCAGCTTGTAATTTCTATATGGCAAAACCCATGTATAAAACCAGACAGCTGTTTTAAATGAGATATAATAGTATGAATTAGGTCATATTATGGTAAAATGAGTGGCAGCGGAGTCAATTTCAAACAAGAACTGAGCCAAATGTATAGGAATACAGGGTGCAATCAAGTCTAATGGCAGTGATTTAAACTGTCTATTTATCTACAGCAACCTTTCTTTTGTAAAGAATGTCTGGTCCGATGAGAGACATGCTCATTAGCATGTCAAAGGCCGCCAGTCATACTCACAACTCCTAAGTGACACATGCCAAATGATGCTCTGTGTGTTCACAGACTCCAGTACCTTTAATGTTGGATGCCTGCTCTTCACCATTGACATTCAGTGTTTTTTTTTATTTTTTTATCTGCAGTGTGGTGGAGTGGTTCAATGCTTCACCCTGCAGCTAATAAAAGCATCAAGTCCTTTTATTTCTCAACTCTAATGGACTCAAGGAAATGTCTGTGGTCTGAATAAATCAGAAAGGCAGACAATATGAAAAAGAGCAAAAGAAAATGGAAATGGCAAAGAGAAATGAATGCAGATTGAGACCAGTCTTAAAAAACACATCTGCACTTTATTTTATTATTTGTTTGTATTTATGTCACAAAGTGTAACCTAAAAGATGTACTATCACTACTACCAAAGGTTTGTACACAGACATAATAAATAAATGTTTGTAAGAGACTTTTCTCATCAGCCAAAGTAATACCAAAATTTATTTTCTTTTTAAATGAATCTAATAAAATTCATGTGATATGTGATGCATGGATATGGCTTACAAGGATGGTTGAACACAACTTCCATAATTTAAAACAGATTAATGGATGTTATGTGGGTTTGCCCTGCACTACATCTTTGTTCACAGGTAACGACAAGTCCTGAACTGAACAACAGAAGAAAACAGAAGAGATCGTCTTCAGTCCTAAATAACCCCTGTGTGCATTTCTGGCACATTTATCATCTGGACAGAGTTTGTCTTGAAGTGCCTTAAAAGTAATTACAATTTAAAAACGAATATGTCTTTCCTTATTTCACGTGACTTGTTTACGGATTGGTTAGGTTTTGGCAATTAAAACTACTTAGTTATAGCTGTGAGGAGACACATAAATTAGGTTCTTAAATAGCACTCTGAAACACTTTGTGGTTCTAATAAAGTATTAATGACCACTATGACTTTCCTAATTCATTCATTACTTGCATTTTTAAACTTTAAATGTCCGAAGAGACATTAGTCATCTAATTTGGTGACATAAATGGTGTCTAAATGAAAGACTGAAATGGAAAAGAAAAGACTGATTATATTAAGTAGAAAACAACCAGTCTCCTCCCACAGAGGTTGTTCATGTTTAACAAAAAGACCAATGTTGTCATCTTCCTGGTGAGGAAAGTCTTCAGGAAAACTGACAGAATCCATCGGGGCTTGTTAGTTCAAACAGTCATTACATCCTGTGTGAACGCTGACAGGGGAAAGTTATATACATTCCCTGCTACAGACATTCCTATCAGTGGAAAACTCAACAAGGAACTCACAACTAGACCATTTTCACAACTCGTGAATACAGGAATGTAAAACCCCAAGCACTTGACAGATCTTTGTAAGACTCCACACAGCAGCAATAACCTCCTCACATTACTGCACATGTAGAGATGCACAATCACAAACAGGAGGTGAAAAAACAAAACCACACAACCAATTACAGGACAGAACCTCAGCTGTTGACAAGGTGGTCTTGGCTGGAATCGAGTTACAGCGTGGGCCGAGCAGTTACTGGCTGACAGTCATGATATAGCCCTTCAGAAGACACAGTAAAGCATTATCCACTGTTCCAGATATAATTGGCAGTTTAATGAAGTAGCTTGCTCATAATGCATCTGACAGACCCTACAGGCGAACATCCTGTTTATATCAAATACACATCAAATACACCTCAGGGAGAAATATTAGTTTCAGAGGGGACTGGAAACAGTGCCATTAGCAGAGTACACACTTAATAAATCACCCGTTGTGGCTCATGTAAGAGGTGTCATGTACTTTCACTATTATATTATTAACAGTGGTAAGCTGTGCTTTACAAGGGCAATTAGCATTGGATTAGGGGAGTGTCTGCTTTAGAGGGAAGAGCCAGTTCCTCGTTTTGCTGACAAAGAGAGAAATGTACATGACAATAACAGGACTTACAAAGAAACTATTAGCTGGGATTATCAACAGTAGCAACTACCAACTACCAAGTTCCAGGAGCTAAATCCATGACAGCTTAATGAGAATATCATACACTTAAATTGTCCAGTGAGTCTTAAAGTATTCAAAACACACAGCTAAAGTCATGACCTTCCTACTTCCTATAACTTGGAATGGCACAGGAAAAATATCAGACTCACATTAGGAAAAAGCCATGAGGCAGCAGATTCCAGTAATTGGTCCTCTTACCGGTGCTTTGGAGAATCATCCGAGTTGGGCGAGTCAAAAAATGTTCTGCGACTTGAAGTCAGGGGAGTGGCAGAGCCACTAAAACACCTTTATTTTCTTTCATTCTTTAATAAACTCATTGGGTTTATTGATTCCCTCTTACCCACTAAAGAAGCAGGGAGAAAGTGAAAGCAGAAAGCTCACAGCAACAGAGAGCCTGATCAGTCATTACAGATACTCAGTTTGCAGCGGCTTTTAAATATATTTAAATAGCTCTCCTTAGAGATTCACAAAACACACCAGATGCAGCATCACTATGATGATCAGCTACACCGAAGGAGCAATATTAGCAGCGGTAAATGAAGAACCCATTACCAAAAGCAAGTAAAGTCAAGTTGATGTGGTAGAAAAACACTTTATTATTGTGGCTAACAAATCTCCTATCCTAATGATTATTGCTGATATTTTTCTAATTTATTCAGCAAAATAATGCAAACATGTTTAGTGTAGACCATTGTCTCACTCTTCCCTTCCCTCCTGGCTTGTTCATGAGGAAAGGAAAATAGAGCAGAATCATCTATTGTTTGTTCTGGCAAAGACCAGTTGCTCATTATTGGCCATTAGGGTGGTCTGGATGTGGCACTGCCTGTTATTTACCTCCAGACCACAGTCAGAAAATGTTAAAATGCCTGTTATGTAACTGCCTATCATTGTTCCTCAGCCCCTAGTATGTCTTACAGCTTTGCGGTATCATCTGCTGTGATTCAGCTGCAGTGCTGTTACTTACTGGGAAGAGTAAGGCACCACTGGTTCCAGGGCTCAGAGTTTCACTCCCACTGGGGCCATTTTCACTACGACTGTTATTCAATCAGGCTAATGTAGGGCACTTTGGTTGAGAGCCTTCACCAAGTAGTTATACATCCAGCAAGCAGACGAAAACATGAACACCCCTCCACTTCCAGACTTTCCGCTCTTAAAAACGTCTTTCTCTGTGTCTTTTCCATCATGCACAGCAAATAAGGAAAGCAGTAGCTGGCCACAGGGGTCAGTACTACTACTTTAACTATAAGGGCTCATGTTAAAAGCCATATACTGTAGTGATGTGAGCATCAGATTGATGACCACAGCATTCCTGCTCCCTGCAGATATAAGGAAATGGTCTTTTTATCGTCTTGGATTGACTCTGCTGCCACGAGCTCACAAGGAAACACACACACGTTAAAAAACTCTGGTACATTTACACAAAATCATAGAAGCTTGCAGGCATGTACAGCACACATACTTCCACGAATAACAGGGATTTTCTAAGACAAATGTCACTGCTCACAGAAAGGACAAAGCACACGCACACACGCACACACACACACACGCGCGCGCGCGCACACACACACACACACACACACACACACACACACACACACACACACACACACACACACACACACACACACACACACACACACACACACACACACACACACACACACACACACACACACACATCAAATGAAAGCCCACTCCAGGATGCACTTTTCGCAGTAGCTGTTCTATTCTGTTCCATTAGGATTATTTTAAAAAAAGAAAAGCCTAGAACAAGGAAGCAACCCTTACAGAGCCAAAAGGGATTTTGATATCAGTTGCACACATACAATGTACCTACTCTGTGTATCCTCTATTACTAATATTCAAGGCATTTGAGGCAATAGAGGTCTTCTGTTCTCCTCCATTATCTCATAATATAGCTGTTAGAACAAACACCAACAACCTGTACTTGCCTTTATATACAGAGCAAGTCAGAAGGACCTGTGTGATTACAGGAGCTGTGTAGAGGTATGGCCAGAGGCTTCATGTTTGAGAATCGTATCTGGTGTACCACTGGTTTCCCAGCAGGGAGGCAAGAGAGGAGTGCAAGCTTGATGGTATAAATGCAAAGTGAGACCCTGTTAAGCTCTTATGTAAAAAAAAAAAAACTAAATTAGACAGACTCTAAATTAGGACAACCATTACTCACTAATTCACTATGAATTAGTCTGTTTCATAACTCTGGGGTCTGCCATTAACATCCTACAAAGGAAGACATTCAGTTTACAATTATATAAAACACAGAAGCTAGAACTAGGTTTGAAATTTTGGCTTTATGGTCTTTAAAAAGATCTGACTTATTTTCTTTTCACCAACCAACTGATTAGTTGACAAATTGTTTAAGTACTTTTTATGTTACAAATGGACCAGATCACTATGTGTAATGTAAAAGGGTTAGAGAAAATAAACATTTACCTGCTGAAGGCCCACACATTTCCCTCACAAGTTGCAGGGGGGAGCTAAATGAAGTGCCTGAAGCTAAATACTACAGCAGGAATAAGTCCAAATACCCGGGAACAAGTTAGCATTTTACCACTTTCACTTTCCTTGTCTAGAAGTCAATGGATTAAATGCCTAAAATAAGATCTGTGGTTAAAAGAAGGTCAAGACATTTTCACAATTCACTCTACATAGAATCTGCAAGTAAACAGCCTTACATATCTTAAAAAGCAGTTGTTAATAAGTGGCTAAATAAGATTATATGAACAAGAATTATAAATATAAAATAAATAATTTGCTGGACATGATCGATGGACACAGTTAACCCTACATCAGGTCACGCAATAAAGAAGGCCACAAACACCAAATTACACTTTGAAAGACTATTGGTGGTGACACTGAAGCCATGCAACATCATTTTAGTTTGTTTACAGCTTAACAATAATGTTTTACTGCCAATCCAACAATCCAAAACCAACAGGAAAAATCCAATTGATTTTGTTGAGGAAACCAGGGTTTAGGTCATGGTTGGTCAACCAAAAAGTGTCATCCCAACGGCACTCTATTGACGTTGCTTTTAGTGACAAAAAAGGGAACAACATGACATTTGTAAACATGCCAGAAACATGACTCCAAATGAATGATAATGTCGCTCCATCTCTGCACAAAGTGTGAACTGCACGGTAACAAGTTTGCCATACTAAATCTTTAAACACGATGATGTGTTTGTGTCTTGATTTCGAGTGGCCAGAAAAATCAATTCATGCTAATTTAGCATTTTTCCAGATGTCTATACTACTACATCTTAGTCGCTGTTATCCCTACTTAGAGAAGCAGGCAATAAAGATGATTACATTTGATATGAAAAATTGGCTTATTGTCAAAGCTATGTAGTATATGCAGTGATGAATGTTCAGAGCTCTACATTGGAGAAACAAAGAGAAGGAGGAACAACACCTTAAACCAGATACAGCATGACAAGCCTCCTGTCCTAATGTCAAGGACAAAGGATGCTCATTTGAGGACAATGATGTATACATTTTGAACAGAGAAGCTAGATGGTATGAGACTTAAGTGACAAAAGCCCTATGTATTTAAATGAAAAATTTCTTCCTGGGGTGCTTAAACACAATATCTCTCCATTTATGCTTCCCTTTCATTCATCTCATAGAAATCGAGACCACTTCACACATCCACCAGGAAGGTCATGTTAATTAATCACTCTTTACCTAACAGGTTCTTTTTGGGTCAAGTGAGAAATGAAGAAACCTTGGAGGATAAATTTGAGGTCCCCTTCCAACTTTTTCCAGACACAAAATTACTTGGATTAATAAAACATTAGAAGATGTCCAGTTGCTGTGAACATATTTTTGGATAATCCACCTGGATGACAGACTCTTCACCAACTTGAGCAGTTAAATTTGTGATTGCTAGTTGCAGCTCTAAGTGACTATGTGACTAAATGTGCATTGTGCAACTTCAAAACTCAATGCCCTGTGGGTACGTATTTAAGGGTGGAGATACAGCTCTGTATTTACCCTTAATTTGGTGAGAAATGATCGCTTTAAACATACTGAATGGACAGAGAGGAAGCATATTATGCTGATGGAGTGAATGGAAAAACTTTGGTAGATGTACCAGTAGTTTTCTATTGTTAAAAGCGGTCACCGTGGAATTTCACTAAAACCAACATGAAATCAAATGTAGTGGTGTGTGGCTCTGTGAGGACCAAGGTTATGACACAATTTACAGTGTGTCTTTATTAAACCTTCTCTGATTATTACCACAGCTGAACAGGCAGCGGCTGCCACATCAGTAAGTCATGTGTTTGGTGTATAGAGCCAGCCTGGGCTGCTCTCAACGTTCTTCTGCTTCTCTTTGCTGAGGTGCCAGTTTACCCAACTTCACTCCCTGAAGCTGAAACAAACATCAGAAGCCAAGCAAGCTGCCAATCACACTCGACCTTAGCTTCCTTCTGCTGCTTATTCAATGGTGTGCTGAGCATGCAAGAGTTCAGGAGGGCCCGCATCACAGCATCAACAACTGCCATTGTAAGATTGTGGCAAAATGTGCAAATGCTCAGTCTACAGAGACTTTTGCTTTTATTTTTTCCTGTGCAAACCTTCTGTCCAATTTTTACTTTAATCCTTCAAATGTGACCAAATGTGACCATTTTGTTTACTTGCCTAATGTAGGGTGTTATGTTTTGGCACAAAGGAGTCAATCAAGCGTGCTGAGAAAGAGATTGTACAAAACGTTTATTTAATTTCATGTAAATAAAAGTGTTGTTTGCAGGGCATTCAACCATTTGTGATCAAACAGGGCAGCTGGAGTCAAATTTGCATCCACAAGCCAGCTGCTCCACTGGAAGCTGACTTAACAGCCCAAATCTTACCAATTCAATATCTTTCTATTGTTCATTGGTATTACCAGATGTGGGGAAAACTTATTTGAGTCCCTCTAATGGAACTGAAAAAGAGCAAGAATGTTTTAAAAAACCTGAAACCTGAAAACCTTTGTAATAACTGAATATTATATTATCTGACTCTGTATGAAAAATAATATTGCATGATTAAAGGAATTTTTGATTTAAGAAGAACTTAACTTCCTTAATCAGAGCTGAGACCGTTTTAAAATTAATAGAAACATTGAGGACATTTTTAATGCCCCTTGTTAGTGGATAAACCCATATGGAATTTAAGAACTTTGCTTGTGATTACTAGGGAATACGCTGAAGAAGGTATAACTGCATTAGATGAGAATGTGCTTTCAAAATTTAGAATGCCTTTTTGTTGTTTGAGCACACACGGATTTTCTTTTTGCCTATCCTGAGTTTAAATTTCTCTTTCCTATATTGTGGGAATTGCTGAGAAAGTCTTATCTCGTGCTGCCTTCTGCTCTAATGGGAGGGGATCATTGAGGATCACTATCACTAATGCAATTTTCTCTGTTCAATATCTAATATTACCTGTCTGTGGAGAGGCAGCAAAGCTGACATGAGAGGCAGCTGGCTTTTTTTTCCTGTTAGCCTGTATGACTCTTTCCCATAGCTCTTTCCCCTCCAGCCACATCAAGCACATCTGCTCTTTACATTGTGGATGGAAAAGCACTGTTTTATTTGTCTTTCTGTTTTTGGCAATTACTACTGAGGAATCTCACTGCATAGTGTTGGACATTTCACATTGAATCTTGTGCAAAACATTGTTTTACCTTTGTCAATCCGACTTTCCAGCAGTCTCATAAGTTCTGTTTAGACAAAAGATTTCCTCCAAATCCACCTCAATTCACCACCAAGTGCTGTGAGGGAAATCCAATTTTGGCCACCAACCCATGGAGTGGAAGAACAAAGAGGAGCATTTGCATGGATTGCAAGGAAAATTGTGTGTTTTGTAGAATATGAGATCTTTCTATACAACTCTCAGTACTATCAGTATCAAACTGCTTCCCAGAATTACTTAGAACTGACTGGACTGTGACCATCTTATTGTTAAGTGTGACATCATGTTCCATATTTTGGTCCAACTCCCTCAAACGCAGTATAGGGCATAGGTTTATAACAAGAACTTATCTGAATACATCCCTTCCCTGTACATGATTACACCTTTTTTTCAGTGAGTCATCTCTGGCAATATAACTAAGCCACAACATTAATAATGGAATAGAAAGGGGTCAGCACGAGAAATTGAATGTGTCATCGACATACGTGTCAACAGACAGTGTTTGTGTTGCAACTAGCCAACTAACAAGGCACCAAAACAACTAACCTTTTCCATCAATGCAAGGAAGGATTTGAAGACATCATTGGAACTGGCTAACATCTGTGGTAATGAGTCTACAACAGGTAAAACATTGAACAAGCAGGGTGTCTATGGCAGGACATCACCTACTTACTAAAAAGAACATTGCTGCACACCTGAAGTTTGCCAAAGAGCACATTACACTCTACAGCAATATTGGCAAAATGTTTTGTGGACTGATGAAACTATATTAAACTATTTGGAAAGAACACACAGCACACCATCTGGCATAAAAAGGTCACTGCATATCATAATGGAAACATCATGCTAATTGTAAAGTATGGTGGAGGAAACATCATGATTTGGGCCTGCATTGTTACTCTTGACTCAGATGAGGAGCCAATCCCATTTTATGACAAAATGTTAACATACTTTTTCTTGCCACTGTACTTCTCTTGCCACTGTATATCACCACTTAAGCAGATAGAAATGGTTTGAAAGCATTTTTAAAACCAGAACTGTTTTCTGAATTGGCAATACACCAGTGGGATGTCTGCAGTTGAAGAAAATAACAGGACATTTAGGTGCTCAGATTTGTTGTTCTTTCTGAATGTGCAGAAATAACCTGAATCTCCTCAGAGCAGAAATATTCTTTGTAGTCATAGGTCAGTGGCATCTCAGGTCTCAGTAGTTTGTGATGTCTGTAACTTGGATGATAAAATAACGCCACATACCATCATGCTGGGCACATGATTTTGCCATTTAGCTGGCCAGAAGAGGGGTGTAGCATCTGATTCAAACTGATTACACTGGAACTTCCCACTCTAGAGTTCGTAATTATTCTGCACTACATTTTGACCAAATTAGGGGACTTTCCTTTTCTATTTGAGCAAGCCACAAAAATAAACTCTATGCTTGATGAGCAGTGATTATCAGATGACTAATGTTTACGTCACTGGGCAGTACCAGTAAGTTTAGACTTATATCTATGTGACTGGTTGATCATCTTCTTTCCTAAACAGTATCAGATTCATCTTTGTTCGGGGAATCCTCTGATGTGGAAAGTGGTGTATTTAGTGTTTACAGTTGTGTTGGAGTGACAGAAGGAGAACTGGTTTGCCAAAAGTGCCACCAACAAAACCTATTGTATAAGGAGAGACTGACAAAAAATTTATATAAACACACATTCTTTGGAAAAAATACTGACTATAGTATCGTTTAGGCTCAGTGGTAACATCATATCTCTTATTTTCTATTATGAAGATTTATTCCTCACATTTAGACTATAAAAAAAGAAACGGTGTGTTTGGAAAGTAAAAGTTATAAGGTGGCAAAAAGGAAACAGGTGACCGTTTAAAACTTTTCTTCTCCCTTGAAGAACTGCTAAAGAACTAGAGTAAGACTATTCTGAACCTCCACCATCCAGCGGGCCTTCGCTGTTTTTTCTAAAACACAAAGATAACCACTACTTATGTTTTTCAACTCTTCAGGCAGTAAAACGTTCTGGCATGCTTTGTGTAAATGTATAATTAATGTTTAAAACCACAATCTGAAAATCATTTGTCCTAGCAATCAATAATGAAAATGTTAAATGATAAATCCAAAAATTTAGGTGAAAGATGATTTAGAAACAAAATGCTTTGGCTCTTGGCTTTCAATGATTTATTGGGTGAAATACACTGCACATCCAAAAAAAAAAAAGTCATACACTCTAATATTTTGTTGGACTGCCTTTAACTTTGATTATGGTATCAATTCGCTGTGGCATCAATTCGATAAACTTCTGCAATGTCACAACATTCATTCCCGTCTAGAGTTGCATTCATTTTCGGCGAAGATTTTGTATTGATGAGTGGAGAGTCGGACCACTGCGCAATGTTTTCTCCAGCACATCCCAAAGATTCTCAATGGGATTAAGGTCTGGACTCTGTGGTGGCCAATCCATATGTGAAAATGATGTATAATGCTTCCTGAACCACTCTTTCACAATTGAGCCCGATTAATCCTGGCATTTTCATCTTGGAATATGCCAGTATCAGGGAAATAAATAATAAATAATCCATTGATGTAATAACCTGGTCATTCGGTATATTGAGGTAGTCGGCTGACCTTTTTCTTTGTGCACATAACGTTACTAAACCTAGACCAACTGGGGCAACCCCAGATCATAGCACTGCCCCCACAGGCCTGACTGCATCACTTCACCTCCCTCTCTTCTGCATTCATTCATGTGCTACTAGTTTTTAACAACCATCTGTTGTAAAAAAATTAGTAAAAGGAAACAAAACTGATTTAAACAAAGTCTTTTTTTGGTAAAATGTATAAAGGTCTTTGCATGCTCATGTCAGATCCTCTTTTAAACTATCCATCTCTTCTCCTGTCCATTCTCTCTGCGTGCTCATATGAATGGTCAGCTATTAGACATTTCCCATTGCAGCATTCCCTCTGTCTGCAAGCATTCTGACACACTGCCAATGTTCCTCGCACATTTGACACACACTTTATCCATTCACGCACACCCTTCTCACACAGGTAGGGCCAAGCTCAGACAGCTTTCTTGAACTTATGACGTGTAAAACCGAGCAGGCTGACAGACTTGCGCAGTGATACAGGCTTTGCTTTGCGAGGTGAAGTTACTGTAATTGGAGTGCCTTTCAAAGCCTCCACTTTCCCAGAAAGAATGGTATCAAAGCTGACAGCATTTGTTGGCTTTCGCTTTACTGAACACAGAAACTGGCGCTACGCTCTCAGCTACGCAGCTACCGCTTCAGAGCTGCACTGAACATTGAAATTGTTTGTTCTTTACCTTCAGCATCACTTGAAGTTAGAGTGAGCTGCTAGCTAGACTCAGTTTGTCAAAGAAACAAGACTAAAGAGTCTCAAGCTAAAGAGCTGAAATACTGCAGTGAAACTGGTACATGCCCTTGAAATATACAGTAAATGTACAAAACTACATGATAAACAAGCATCAATTTCAAGCAGAACACAATTTCAGTCTAATCATCCTTCAGTGGTTCATTCTCATGATGTCTTGCTTTAAACCTTAGAAATGCTTCCAGATTTTACTTTTAAAACAGAACTTCTATTTTCTCACAATGAACTTGCAAATGAAGCTGTTAGAAAGATGCATTTAGTGTGTAAAAAGCTGGGTGCTTTCAAGCTAGGCAGCTGAATGTAATGGAATACAGGCATTAAGTTCTCATTAAAAGAAAATTTACAGCAAAGTGAAACCACACTAACGCTACCTGGTCAATATGCTAAACGGATATTAATTCACTATGACACATAAACAGTAATGGCAGTTTTTCATTTCTGACAAATAACATATCTAAACCAATGCCTTTGAAACTTCAAGGCTGAGCCATATCAGGGGCAGAGGCTGAACCTCTGGTGGGTCACCACACGACAGCACTGCAAATATGTTTTAATGAGCCTGTGTCTCAGGACATTACTAACTCTCTGTGGACTCACAGCTGAATAAGTTCAGGAATTCATTAGGTGCACAAAATAGGCATGCACAAGCATTTTTACCCCTCAGAGGAAATCTGGTACCTCTAACAATAATAAATCAAATTTAAATTGTGTCAAGTGTGTCAAAACTGAGGCATTTTAACACTTAACCCAAGAATGGATTACTCAAAGTAGGCTTCCTGTGTTCAATTGCATCCTGTCAACAGTACATATAGCCCGTTCTACTTTTAAAACTGTGCTATTTTGGGTCAGAACATCTGTTTATAGATGTGTTAGAAACAGTAGTAACGTTACTTACGTGGGCTGTACTGTAAACAAAATGTGGCAATTACCAGCTATAGCTGTGAGTGTATTTTTACATAATTACTGTATGTACTGTATGTTTGTTGAAATTCAAAGGCTTAAAATAGTACTTTATTAAATTACATAACTTTGCATGATCACATAATTTCATCACAGCAGTCATCCTCTGGATAAAGTACATTACTTTGTCTTTTCCTACCAAATTAACTGCAGCTCAAATATAAACACTGAGTCGAGTGGGTGTTAGTGCTTTTCTATGGTTGTGCCTCTTGTCATCTGTCTCAATCAGTCAGCCTCTCGCTCTCCATTCCCGCTCTTCAATTACACCTCTCCAATCCCCCTACAGCTCCAGCTGTTACCCTTCAGTGACTTGCCACAGTATCTATGGCAACGCACACAATCATACCTGACTTACACCATCAACACCCTCGTCATTATTTGCCATCACTGTCAATGTGGAGATTGCAGGACCTCTCCTAATCTTCTCATCCTATCCCAGTTTCTATAATGTGACCAATGGTGTTGATGGTGAGCAGAGGCCACTTTGCTGTGTGTCATGCTTTACTAAAAAATAGTGACACTCAATAACTGAAAAAAGTATGAACATGCATATGCATATGAGTATGTCTTGCTTGTTCCCAGGAGTTTTTCCATCTCCTCCTGACCACCAGCACTGACAGATTTATGTTTTTGTTCTCTCTTGTAGGTGTAGCATCTGCCTGTGTGTGTTTGCCCTGAATAACCTACAGACATTTCCCTCCCCATTTCCAGCTTCACGCTTCACTGTCTCCCAGGGTGATCTTATTGGCAGCCACAGCTAGAAGGAATAGCTGAGCTTGTAAGGAACAATGTACACACCAAGCTCTATGCTTCCAAGTTTTAAGCTAATATTGGAGAGGTTAGGCTATACAATCCAGGACGCATGTATTTTCCAGTTATCTTTATTCAGTCAGGTACCCTCGTTGTTACTGAGGCTGCTTCTCTAAGAAAAGAAGACATTCTTGGGGAAGCACAGTGGTTTTGCATGCTAATCTTGGAAAGTTATGACCAACAGTCTCAACTCTCTCCTTGGGCCTAACAACTTACAACTTACATGTGACACCTAGAAGACTGGAATTACATAAGGAAATGCTTAGGATGCTGGTCTATATACAGCATACAGACAGGAGACATGAGTTGCTTACATTTGATCCTACACATGCTGTATATAGACTCTATGCTCACAAAATGAATTAAACTCCAAAGCAGCACTGACTGTCTCTATTTTTACCAGTTCACCTTGCTATTCTACATGTTTGTGTAATTTCACAAGTCAGAATTGTTGCCACTGTCTGGGTCCAACTGAAACAGAACTAGGAATGTTTTCCTTCTTACTTTGCTGTCTCAATGTTTTCCCATTCTCATCCCTGTCTCTGTATATGTCTGTGTACCACTTCTGGTATGAGGTCATGTAACACCAAGCAGGTGTTACTGTATGTTATTGGGACTGATGGAAACAAAAAAGAAGGGCCAAAGACAGTTTCCTGGAGTAGAGCCAAATAACAATCTGTGCAACCTGAAACTTACTCAACAACAATAATAGCACCCAAGCCCACAGTACTTTCCTACAGTCAAATTTAAGGGAATGTTTAGATGTATAAAAAGAAATGTCAGATACAAAGACGACAAGAAAAAAGAAATACGAAATACGACTTTCAGGACCCAATTTTTTTTTTTCATCATTGGATAAGCAAGAGGGAGGTTAGTCAATGTGTGAAATGACTTTGGTGTCACTGGATAATCAAATTAAAAGGTTTATTTCTGGAGCACAACCTCAAGAAATAGAATAAATCTGCTGTGGAAAATGACTTATTTTGATTTGTATGCAGCAATTTGTGTTAGTTTCCTTTTCAGTCTGACTTTAGGCAGACTTAGAGTTAAAAATGAGGGGATTTGCTATGTAATGGCCTCTTCCTGATCCTGCCTTTTGTTATGCACATGCATCTTCCAGGAAAAATCTACCTGGATAAAACTTCCATACTATTAGAGTGAGTCCCTTTTTATGGTGCTAAATTGTCATCGGAGGCTGACATGCTGCTCTCACTCACACTGGGCTTGTGTCAGTGTGCGTGCTAGGGAACAAACATGCATCGTATGCCATTGCATTGCTATATCAATGGTATGTCTAAATATCGAAATTATAGTTTTAGGGAGGAGGCTGTGCACTTAATGTCAGTCTAGATAGGACATATGTGTTAGTCATATCAACTTGTAACCAATATATGTTGTGTAATGAATTATCCCTCAAAGTATGGATAGTATTTTAAAAATGCCATGTCTGTGGAAAACAATCTTTTCAAGCCGTCTCTGTAATGAAAAACTCTCAGTGATGTGCCCATACACTTTGGAAACTACTTACTGCTCGAGAGTGACACTGGCCCAATCACTCAACACACAGATTTCTGTGTTGTTTGGACTGTGTTTGTACAGCAGAAGCAGTCATCGTCTTGTTTTGATCTAAAGTGCAACTATACCTTTTTAGCAAAGCCATGTGAAAAAAAGTTGAGCTTGAGATACTGGATATGTTGTTTTTTTTGACTAAAGCTTGTTGAATGTTGTTTGAGGAGCCATTCCAGCACAGCAAGGAACGCTTCCTGCAGCAGGGAGCCTGTTTCCTTTATCCCTGCTTGATACTAACTGCACATATGCCTCATTTCCATCTTTCTTTCTTCCTTGACATTTAACCTCATTGACTCAACACTGTTTCACAACCCATTTCCCATACTATCTACCACTGTGAGTATTTTCCATCATGCATAAACACCGTGCTATACATTTTAAGTATCTTGGAAAAACGTTGACCTCTAATTAACACCCATGAGGAAAACCCTACTCACTCACTTTACTTTTCCCATTAGTGCACTACAGCTATTGTGATCATTAGCAACCTATAATATGCACCTCTCTATCGTCCCAGAGGTGCCTTTCTGTCAAATTAGCCCTCGGTTTCTGCAGTGTAGGTGATGTATGAACTCACTGAAGATTATGGCCATCCCTTGGTAAAGAGAACATTATTTGAGATAGGACTGCCTGGCTCACACTGATGTGGCTTTTTCCTGATGGATACTCTCAAGCCAACTGAAGGTTTTGGCAATGAGGCGGGGTGGGGAACTGAATTAAGCACTAGCTCAAAGTATAGTTCAAAACAAATGAGCTCTAAGAGGTGTGACACAGATCGGCTTGTTAGTCATAAATGGGTGTTATTAAGGTCCAAGTGGTCTTCAATCAAATTCTGTGGCGTTAATTCCTCTCCTTTATCAAGAAATCTGCATCTGAAACGTTTCTGAAAACATTCAGACCATCACCTTAGTAGTTCATTCATTAATCTAACTGGCTACTACAGTCTTTTGAACAACTTAACTGTAGACTGTGTCTGTAGGCCATAAACTCAACAAAGTAGGAAGTATCAATAAACAAAAAAGGAACCATTCCACTAAATAGAAAAATTAGGACCACAACAAGCCACTCCACTTCTAAAACCCTCCCTGTGTGTTATGAAAACCCAACGTGGGGAACTGAGGAACTTGTTTAAATACACTGCAGTAACCAGTTTAATGTACATTCATGTGTCTGTGTTGAATCAGACCAGTTTGACTTATGCTGGACTGTGGAAAGATAAACTGTGTTATGCTGCTATAGTCAAATACACTGTTGGCTCCTTTCCCCACAACATATCAGCCTCCACATAGTCCATCTACAATTCTACAGTTTGTACTAAGCACAGCTGCATACACACACACACTCAAATAGAGCTTGTTTTTTAAGTTGTATAAGAGCTTGACAACATTACACAAATTCCACCTCAAGCCCAACAAATAAAATGTTCACTTTTATTTACCAGAGATTGCTTTGCCAAGATCAGATGGTCTCTTAAGACCACAGCTTCACATATTCTCTTAGTATGCTCATATAATTACAGTCTTCTAATGCTGCCCATTGAGCTGTTAGTGCTAATGGGAGAGGTTTCACTAAAGAAACTACAGTGACATTTTTGGAAAAAAGTAATTTTCTTTCCACAGCTGGCACACAGCTAACAGTACATTCTAATATATTAAGTGATGCAAAAAGATCCATATCTTAAACCTATTACCCGTGGTGTGATAAACACAAGAGAATGAAAAAAAAAAGTTTAATTTCAATGCCTCCTAATTCTTTCTGCATCACTAGTGATATGCACTTTAATTAGCATGATCACAAGCTGTATCAAGTAATTGAGGAAGGCTTGAAATGAGAATGAGAGCTGTGAGAAGAAAGTAAAACAAGTGTAAGATGGAAAGAAGCAAAAGAAGAAGATGAGATTGTTTTCATAAAGTGGAATGATAAAACAGCATTGGACTGGAACAGGGTGTGGTTTACATCACTGCAAAGTGATTATTATAACATACAAAGCACTTATAAGCCATTTCATTGAATTGGCTCTTTTCAGCCTGTCTCCAAAAATGAAAATGCCAATATATAGGGGTAGATGTTACACTCATGGCCTTCAGGCTAAGACAGCAGCCTGTTTCACTGTCACCAGTACAAGGCAGGTCAGACAGATCCATCTTAATAAAGTGTTCAAGAGGCTGTTAGCATCCTGCTGCTGATCCACTCCGCAGGACACTCGCCTAGGGAATCACACCCAGCTATCATAAACCCAGGTGGGACTCTTATTTTCATCTCTCCAGCTAAATTTAATTTAGGCTCATGTATACCCATAGAGCTGTAAAGTGAGTATAGGCTCTGCTAGGCACCAGAAATCAAATCAGAAATATGGCTATATTTAGGACTGGAGCAAAAAAAATAAAAATACAAATGTTTTTTTTTTTTTAAACACTGTTTTCAGTTTTCCCAAGTTGTAGTTCAAGTTTCTATCCAACTGTCATTTTGAAAGCTGAATATGGCTTTCAGGGCTATAGCAAATCTGTTGAGATGATATATTTTTAGTGACACTGTATATACTGAAGAATATCCATATTTATTCTTATAATGGCACTCTGCACAGGAGTGGCACTGATTTTTTTTCTGTCTGGTTAAGTGGAAATGAAATACTAAGCTGGCAGAACTAAATTGTGCTTCTGAGTATCACAGCAGGACACGCGAGGCCAGTGACGAAAAAAGAACAAAACAAAACTTCCCTTCTCTGGCTAGAGGAGTTATTCATTATTACTTCCCATCTTTTTCTGGAAAGAGGAACACAACACAATGTTTTTAGGATAATGCATCACTCTACCATCATCCAGGTCATAATGGAAACGAGGCTTTGTAATCCCGATAAGAGCCAAAAGTTTCAAGTTTAATTTGGGGAAGAAAAAAAAAGCGTAAAATTGATGCTACTGTGGTCAGAAATCCTTTCTGCCTAAAGACAATCTATGCAGTTAAACCTATTTCTAAAGGAGAATAACAAAAAAACAAACTGCATCAAAAAGGTTAACAGAACAGAATGGAGTAGGAGACGTCAACGTTTTCAGCGATGGTAATTGAGGGAATTGAAAGATGAATAAATCTACAGTAAGGTGAAGGAAGCATCCAAAATAACCTGTACTGAGGTAAATACCCACCTACTCATGTGCAGAAAGGTTCTGTCAAATCAAACTTGATGGAGTATCAGAGCAGCTCATTTCTAAGCCCTCGATAGTTCTGGAATAGTAATTAATCTTGTGTTCCGTGGATTACAGTTTCTGTCCTAGACTGATATTCACTTCAGAATCCAATCACTACAAGGGTTTGTAATTATTTTGATGGAAAACTTTCATTATCATAAACACACGGAAAGTGGGTTTTTATGAGAATCACACCATAGAGGTTACCCTGTGCAAGCATGGCATGGTTCTTAACTATACAGCAATCTGCACAATCTTAGTACAGTGATATTCCAGTTTAGTGCAAAGTTTAGTTTTGCAGTATTATTTTTTTATGTCCTACAAACAATAAAAACTACTTATCACTGTGAAACCTTCAAAGAGCTTCACATGTTAAGTAAAAAACTATCCAGCCCATCAGTAGGAAACTTAATTACAGGTTTGTTCAAATCAGCTACACCAGCACATTATCCCCATTCAGGCAAATCTACAGCAGTATTAAAACATTGTTAACGGCACCAGCCCCTACCAAAGCCTGTGATTATGAACAGTGATGGTGACTGCAGTTTTTTTTTTTTCTTACTTTACCAGTTTCTCAGATTATTGAGCAGCCATATAATTACCAATTTCCCTTAAGACTTTCAGGAGATCTTTTTTATTCCCACAAGAAGAAAAGAGAAAACAATCAGCAAACTCATGTCACTCCTGTCATATTTAATGCACTGAGCACCTTGACCTGCCACCTCCTCTTGTTTGACACTAAACTTCATTAAATACTGAAAATGCTGCGTTTATTTCATGTTATTTATCAGTACTGAAAAGATAGATAGCCACAATTTACACAGCAAATGAAGAAAAACACCCACTCCAACTATGCTAGCTGACACCTCACCAGCTGCATTGCATGACCCTAGTTGATCTCAATTTATATTTCCAGTCCTTTGTCGAACAAAAGGATACAGGTGGTGTGGTGAATAATTATGCGAATAAACCCAAGCTATCACAGCTCACTGCTTTAGGCTATTTATCATCATTGGAGGGTGGGGGCAGTGGACCACTTCCCATTCCCCCTTATTAGCAGACGATCAATGTTTAATAGTATGGCTAAAGCAGAAGTAGAGCATGCACCAGCAGAAAGACCTTCACCATGAGCACAGCCCTTTTATATCATCATACATTAGCTAATAATATAACTCACTGATCAGATAGAGACCATTACTAGCCATGCATGGATAAATTAGTGGCTAATGAAAGACCAGTATTGCACTAAAAGCTTCTACTGTGGTTTAGAGTGTGTGTCAGGATCACACAATTGTGTGTCCAGACCGACTCGGGCTCTTTTCTCTTAAGCAGAAGGAAGATGACGTACGCTGATTGAATTTTGATTAGTTAGAAGTTAACACACTGTCCACATTTTTGAACAAACATCCACAAATTTCAGCACCAAATATTTTTCGCCTAGGTCAAGCTTCTTTGTTTTAAATTCTTTCGACCCTTTCCACAAAAATCAAAGCCATCCCTTGAATGTTTTGTGACTAGGCATTTCAGCATCCTTCCAACATTTTTAGGAAAACTGGGGGAATATAAATGCCATTGTTAATTTTCAAATGGGAACAGGCAGCATGGTTTTTAACAACAGCCGCTTTCTTCATAGAAAATTCAGCCACAGGTGCCGGTGCACTTCAAAGCTGTCCGATAGTTGAGCTCATGAATATTTTAGTAACAGGTTGCAATGTTAAGTTGTGAGGAGGTGTCTAAGAACTTCTGAAATGCACAACTACTAGGAGCTCCCAGTGTATACTGCTGCCAAACTAACAGTGACAGCATGGAGTAAGTCAAGCTATGATGGGACTAATTGAACTATAAACTACAGCTGTGGGATGGTATGGCTTTTCATTTAGTGTGTTAGTAGAATATTGAGCACTTTGTCTTTACTTTCTATGAATTGTACATCTTAACCTCTGTCTTGTAATGAAAAATAACTTTAACCAGCAGCGTTTGATCATACTTAAAGAACACTTGTTGTGACAACAACTATGTTGTGTTATCATTTATGTTCCACTATATAAGTTAAATGTCACATTGCATCACTATAGCTGGAATTTGTTACAGTTGAAGATATTTACAATATTTTTGATCTTCTAATGTGCAGAGATCAATCACCGATTCATCCATCTGTCCATATGTTTATCTAAGGATGAGGTTATGAGCTGTTAGTTGGTAAACCGGTTTGAGTTTTTAAATATCCACACCCGAGGTTAGAAAGACAAAAAGGCACACAGGGGAAATAAGCTGGTGTAAATTAACTATTCCATTTTGGTTCTTAAAAGGTAAATTAAAAAAACTGAAGTGGGGGCAACATCTAGTTGCAATTTCACCTATATCACCATTGTAGAGCTTTAATAATGATTATGTGGGTCATATCAAAGGTTAGAGAAAAATTACTTAAATTGCATTCAAGCATGTCTTAAAACAACAGACAGGGACACTTAACAAGACTATTTATTGAGAGTTTGCCTGCTGGAATCATTCTCTTATTACCAGTTATAACAGGTTTATTCAAGAGATGTTACTATGACAAAATACATTAAACATCCGACTTGATATAAGACAATTTAAGATTTCAACAGTCCGTATAAGTCTCATGAAGTGGATATCTTCTAAAGCTGCTGCTTTTTTAGTATAAAACTGCCTCTTCTTGTTAATATACCTTCATTGTAATTCAGGACAGAAACACTATCCAAAGAGACACAATGAGGGATTTTTATTCTAAGAAGACTTTGTAAGATATCCATTTAATTTGATTAACCCAGTCTACTGAAGCCTCATATTAGCTAGATACATATTTGAATCATTTTTTGCACAAAACTATGAATTTTGATCCTTGTTCTCCATTTCGTTGTGCTTTAAGAAAGGATCTCATCATGGCCAGCTTGATTACAGAGAACAAAGTCTGTTTCAGTGTTCACATGGCCACCTGACTGTTTTAAAGGAGACTTGAGTCACAGTTATTTCCGCACTCACTTTCTAACCTATTGTCTTCACTTCATTTCCATGTGTTTGGACTGTGGGAGGAGACCAGTGCATCTGCAGGAAATCCAGAAACACACAAAGAACACGGAAACTCCACTCAGAAAGGCCAAAATGCTGAGATTCAATGTCAGGCTGACCTTGTGTGAGTCAACAGAGGCCACTGTATGTTCAGTAACATTAAAGTATATTCTAATAAATATTACTTTAGAACAAAAAGCTGTGTTTCCCCTATGTTTTGTTTTCAACAGTGGTGTGCAACACTGGGGGAAAAAACTGAGACCATATAATTTATACGATGATGATCATAGTCTTTTCTTCATAGCAACATTGGATATAATTTCTCATTCATTTGGTTTCTATATTATGATGTTAGCTTTGGTGAGCAGATGAACAAGCCAATCTAAATGTAGCCATAGCCTATTACACTGATTATTCAAACAACAAATAGCACTGAGTTATTAGGATCAGTTTCAGATTTGGGTTTTGCCTGTTCAGACTTATAGATTTCAGATTTCAGATTTATAGCTTAAAGGTGTAACCAACATAAAACTCAGAGAGCCGTCTATCAGTAAAAAACAAGCGATTGTAAAGCTTAGAGAGTGTAAAAAATTCTAGGAAAACGATTTCTGCACTAATAAGACAAAGATGAACCTTTACCAAAGTGATGGAAAGTCTGGAGAAAAAAAGGTCACCTGTGAAACACAGTGGAGGTAATGTCATGGCTTGGGCTGCATGGCTTCTTCTGGGACAGGCTTATTAATCTTCACAGATGATGTAACACATGATAGCTGCAGGAAAATAAACCCAGATGTCTACGGAAGCATTTTTTCTGACAATTTAAAGAAAGATGTTTGGGGGATCCTTCATCCTGCAGCAGAATAATGAGCCAAAACAACAAAAGAGGTTCATCAGGCGCCAGAAGTGGAAGGTTTTAGAATGGCCAAGTCAGTCTGCAGACTTAAGACCCATAAACCATTTTACGTGCTGAAGAGAAGAAAGAAGGGAGTAACCACCCAAAACAGACATTACCTGAAATAGGCTGCAGTGAAAGCCTGGAAAAGCATCACAAAAGAAGAATGCAAAAGTTGGGTCATGTCAATAGGTCACAGATTAATGATGCTCATATAGAAAATGGGTGGGTTTTATCAAAAGGTGCTATCCTCTAAGTTGTGTATTCAGATTTAAACACCTGGAAATAAAAGCTGAAATGTTAATATTTTGTCTTATATTCATCTTTTGATGTCAAATCCAAATGTTTTCAGTCTACAGCAAAAATAAAGGAACTGGTCTCACTGTTCTAATAGTTGTGGTGGGGAGTGTACTTATCTTTCCCTACTCACAACCTGGTCCCAGTTTTTAAATAATGTCAATTATTTTAAAGGAGGTTCCAGTCCTTTATCTCTTATTACATAGGTTCGACCAGAACCTGAGTAAAAAGTGCTGTCAGCATAAATCAGAAGTCTAAGACAACATTCGCTTTTTTTAGCATACTGATTAATGTTTTGATGATAAATGAAAAATAAAAGTCTGCAAAGCAATCCAAATAAGTCAACAACTCTGCAGTGTTAGCTGTTAGTGGTGCTAACAGCTCCTTGTGTGCCCATTTCCACACTGGAAATGCCCTTCAGTGCATAAGACATTCACATGCATCTTTTAAATTAAACTGCACTAAGTATTCTAAGATCCTGAGACCACTGAAGTACCAACAAAACTACACATCCACATCCAACAGACATATTTAATATGAAAGAATAAAATACCAAATTACTATAAAGCCACAAAACCCCACAGCAAGACATTTTTTTCCACTTATAAACTGCACTTTTAGCCCAGTGAGTACAATCCATAACCCAGAAATCCAGCTGTCAGTTAATCAAAACGCAGTCTACTAAAGTCAACCAACCATCCTTCCTGTTTTTACCAAGCCAGTGAGGAGGTAGATCTCTGGCATCTGCTGTCACACAGGGCAGCCATTTTGTCGGGCTGAGCCGAAATGTGCATAGACCGGAAGGTAATCCCTCATTGGAACTAATTATCTTGAGTCTCTGGAGACATGGCAATTTAGACCAGTTCCAAGTAGCACCGAGGATCAGACAAGTCACTAACCGCATTCCAGCAGCTCATTTCTGTGACAGCTCTGCACCAAGGGAAGTGTAAAGAGATGTCTTAGCAGATTTGAAATACATAAAACATTCTAGAGCACGCTTAAAGTACAGTGCTAAGTAATCATATAGTAACCTTCAACCGTGTTCAAGTAATGAATGTAAGTTAAATGTTCAGAGACTGAAGTGTTAGCCCTACTGCTTGTGACTCTGCTATCTCTGCCACTATCAAAGCTATGTTTGGTCTTTGGCTTCCTCCTCTGCTTCCCTTCCCTCTTCCCTTAAGCTCCATCATTTTTTGTGTGGTGTTCCTGAAATAAGAGAAACCAAACCCAGAAAAACTGCAAAAATATCTAAACTACTGGCCATACACTAGCATGACGTTTTTTGTAACATCCCCAGAGGACGAATGTTTTGAAGACTCCTCTGACCTTTAAACCAGCAGCATGGCCATGTCAGTGTTTCCTCTAGTAGTAAGATTACACATGTTCACACTCCCCACAGGATGAACTCTTCCCTTTTGGATACTCCGTGACCTTTCCTTTAAGTTCCATCTTAAGGTCAACATGTAAACAAGATGTCTAACAACATAACAGCAGATAGTGATTACATTTTTTGGGCACATTGAGGCTCTGAGGGGTTTTTATAAACTGCTCCTCCTCATCACATTTTCAGTCTCACCAAAACTCCTTTTCTCTGTCTACAGATTTTTGTAATTGTAATACTGCAGCCTTTATAGGAACTACTGAGGCTTCAATTTTAGGTCTCTGCAATTAAACTTTTCAGTGTGTAGCTTTAGAGCCTAAACCCAAGAATTCTTCCTGCTGAGTGCATTATTTTTTTGCAGTGCAGTCAGTCAGTCAGTGTTACAGTGAGACCTGGGGTATTGTTCTCCCATTTCCCCTCCATGAACTCTCCTTCCTGAAACCAACTTATGCTGCACTTCCAGTAGACACACACACACACACACACACTTTTGGAGGGCAGTCAGTATGAGGACACTCATTGACATAATGCATTCCGTAGCTCCTACTGTCTAATAGACCAAGTTAATCTACTCTGTGTGTATTTTTTAATTCATTACATGTACTGCCTTACCATAACAATCATAACTAACTGCCTCACCCTAAACTTTACCCTAATCAAAATCTTATTCTAAGCCTGTCCCTAAAACCTAGTCTTAACCCTGAAATTGCTCTTTAACACTCTTCTCATTATGAGGACCAACTAAAATGTCCTCACTTTTACAAAATGTCCTCAGTCCAATGGTAAAAATTCATGCTGGTCCTCACAATAATAGCCATACACCCACACCCACTAACCCACTGACCAATTATATTATAGTTGTCCCAGAATTCAACAGGGAAGGGAGGGTGACTGGAAATATTGACATTACACATCCTGAGCATTACAAAAACAAGTCTACTGTACCTGCGCTACTGTAACCACAACACATCCCCTTCAACACACACAAATGCACGCACAGTGCAGTGTGTACAGTACGTCCTGTTACTTATTTGCTTAGCATCCCAGTGCGAGTCCGACTTGTTTTATTCATGTTGCACAAATGCCACACATTATATAGGTCTGCTCTTCTCTTTTGGTTTATAGTAATTCTCTGACATGCTGTTACACTGGCTTACTTTCAGCATTCTTTAATTTCCACTTGTTGTGGCACTTTAGGTTGAAGACAACACCGAAGTATCTGCCACAATAAAACGATCACACTTAGTTTTGTTTAATATCAGACTGAAAGAGCATTTTAATACTAAAGTGACGTATTAAAGCCTATAAAACATACAGTTCACGTAAACCTTTTCATTGTTCATTGTTTCTATTAGTGTGGTAGAAAGATGTGTTTAAGCTTTAAAAGGGCACAATGGCTCAGGACATTCACACCTGAGAGCAGCCCAGCATAGAAACATAGCTTACAGAGCAGCTCCTCTGAAGTGTTAGACAACTTCTTCCCGCTGGACTTATACTTTAGACTCTACTTCAACTTATTCAAGCAAATACAAGGGAGTGAGGAATTCTCTCCAGGCTTTTGTGGAGTTTGTGGTTCTCTTCTGTACTTTTCTTTTGTTTGATGACAAAATAAAAAGATTTAAAAGTCTGCCACAGAACTCATGAATGTGCTGAAACAAGTTAGTTAATGTGAGTTAGTCCACAGAACATTTTTTTAAACTTCTTTTATTTTATATGATCTAATCTAATATCTTTGCGTTTTGGACTATTAGGCAGGCAAACACATAAGATAAAGATATTTCTCTGGGCTCCAGAGGTTATTGCAAAAACAATCATCAAAAAAACCATAAGAAGATTAAAATGGCAAATCTTCACAACAAGAGGACCCTGTGTGATGTGGTGATTCTTTTCCTCCTGAAGCAAAAAATAAAGGTAGATGTAAATTCAAGTAATGAGAAACTTGATTTCCTTTCAGTGAAAATAACAAAAAATACTGTATGTTTTTCCACAGTTGTAAAGTCATGATCTGCCCTCTAACCAGCTCTACTTTGCACAACCAGCTAATGAGATAGAAAATCCACATCACTGTAGCAAACAGCCCTGATCAGTCAAAGGAAATCAAACACACAAACACAGCAGTCAGATGTCTGTTAAAGGATTGATCATATGCATGTTCTTTGTGTGCATGGGCGCTGATACCGTCATGTCAACACAGCCTCTAATGACTTGCACAACCCGATTCATTAATTCTGGATACTCGGCCGAGATTAACCGAGTGCAGTCAGGGTCTGAAGCTGCCCCCGAAGTTATACTGATGCCACGACAGAATAAACAGGGTACGCAGAAATCCTGATGAAATTTCATCATACTGCTTTGCAAGTGCAATTTGTGTGACATGTCTGACACGGATGGGTCACAGCAGACCCAGAAATTGATTTAGACTCGCACTGAGTTTGTCTTTTGAAAAATGTGTGGGATGTGAGGAGAGTTGAGCTGCTGGATTTGTGTTTGAAACTCTCTTAACTTACTGCATGTCAAAGAGTCTGAAAGTTAAACCAAACATCAAACTTTTACACCATCAACATCTATGTGGCTTCAATTATTTTCTGCTCGCAGCAAAAAGTAACTCTCATGCATTGAGAAAACTGATATTTGAAATGCTTGGCCGACAATCCTCCTGCAGTTTTTATATCCATTTTTAGTTTAATAAGAACTGTTAAATTATAACTAACATTTCTGTTTGCTCAGCAGTGATTTACAAATGCTGCAAGGGCTGGATATGGACAAAAACTGTAGTAGATTTTATATTTTTAAATCTTCTGCAAATGACAAACACTGTGCAGAATGAGGTCTGTTGTTATCGATCTGGATGACTCCTGTGAATATCAACGCAATGCCCGTCAGGAGCTTGTTAACAGGAAACAATTCTGACCTCCTGAACTCATGTAAGGACAGCTGAAGGCATAGCTCTGCAATGCAGCATGGCAGAAGAAAAGGTACACAGTGTCAAAGAAATATCCAAGTACGTGAGCAGAGCCACAAAAATCTTGGACAGGTTGAGACAATGGTTATTACCCATTACAGGCGAATGGGAGTTGTGAAAAATTACAACCCTGAATAATTGCTTAAGGCTCAGGCTCAGTGGTAATGTTACAAATGAAACTGTATTGTTTTATGGTTCTCATGTTGAAGGGGTCAGTGCCTTCCAATAGCAGATTGTGTTTCTGCAAATTTCAATTACATTATTGCAATGCAAGCCGCAATGGCATCAAAACTCGTGTGTTTTCATTCCAACTATATTAGAAGGGAACACAGCACCAAAACAAAACTTTGCCAACAGTTTTGTACATTAATGCAAGGTGTGAACTAAATGATGGCAGCTAGCCCAAATGAGTGTAGATATAAAAAAATCGACTGCCATGAAATTAACCAAGAGTACTGAATGAACCCATTTAGAGTGAAACAATATGCAGAAAATAGCTCTGATTTAAAGTTTGTCCACTGAACTAAATCCTATCAAATGAGGATTTATGGTTTAGGTGAAGGTCAAGCATGATATACTGTATATTGTGTACCACATCATTGCATTGACTGTAAGTAAATGAACCAAAGAACCAAACATTTCCAACTTATTTCTTCTCAACAAAAGTCACTAACAAAGCTACTTTACACTCTATATTCTTTCTTTAACACACACATTTAGTGTGTCAAAATGTGGTTATAGCACCAAAAATAACTAAATAACTAAACCAATTATTCCTTTGTTTTAGTTTGTTTCACTTTCTAAATGCTACATGCTGTAATCCTACAAGTTGTTTTCCCGATTATACTTCAACAAAACAGAATAAGGAAATTTGGCTGGAGGAGTAATAAGGGCAACATGCAATGTGAATATATCAGCTATTTATAACCTCACCAGACCTTTACAGGACCTGAAATGGTTCTGACAAGAGAGGAGAGGACGAACAAAACATGGATAGTCCGAACGAACACGTAATGAAAAGGTGGGAGATAAGGCTCTTCACTTTAAGCCTGAACCGTTTTGTTGTCTCTACCAGGGTGAGTAGTTGATGATGACAGATGGATGGTCTCCATGCTGCTTTAACCTCCAGACTAAACTAGAATCAATTACGTGCTGTGCTCTCTTGAGCTATAAATGAGACCATCAGCTGAGTACGTATCTACCCCAGCTATGCCTATGTGATAGTCTACGGCAGGAAAAATGATGGGCATGTCTACCGAGGTGAAAAATCACAGTGAAGAGCAGACATCGAGACCACCGCATTACAGAGATAAGTGAGTGGGTTGATATTTTGAACTGATACCAAGACTGATTTAAAGCCATGCAATTTCTGTCATATATCGTTACTACAACAGCTATATGGCTGCAAAGGATGAATATTTTGGTATCAGTTAATTACAAATTTGGTTGGTCTGTCAAAAGCCATGTCACCGATTTTCAACGTACTTCCTAAGGTGCTAATTTCAGGAGTACGTATAAATGGCATTAAACTTCCCTGTAACTACCCTATACTCAAATATCAGTATTTAAAGAAACACATAAAAACAGTATGTAACATCAGGACTAGCCTCCATTCCATAAGCATTTCTTTCATTAAAATCTTAAACATTTCAAGTAACCTAATCAACCATTTAGTTTTTAGAATGTGAGAAAGAACAAGGCTCTCTTCTGAAGTCAGTTTTTTAACATTCTTACTGCAAAAAACATCTTTATTTTATCCCAGAAGATTTTAATCACAGAATGACTAAAAGATAGACCAAATCATATAATTATCTTAATAAGTTACTAGTAGCAACCTGCTAATTTTCACGAGTATGACTGTTTGTACCATTCCTAATAAGCTGTTTAGCCAATTAAACAATTAAAACAAACAGAAAAAAGAAAACAGGGAAAGACAGCGAGGGATGGAGAACTGTAAGAGCGAGATAGCAGGAAACAGGCAAGACAAAAGTCAGGAAAAAAACAACAGAATGAAGAATGTTTTTGTGGTGGGGGTGTTTCTGGGGAGGAGTTCATCCACACAGTGGTTGTGTGTAAAACAGAGCTGACAGCAGCAGCCTGGAGCTTTAATGAAAGTGTCTGTGGAGGGGAAAAGGTTTCATTAAAACCATATTGGAGGGCAACATCTTTTCATCCTTGCAGCACATCTCAAACACACACACACACCCACACACACACACCCACACACACACACCCACACACACACACCCACACACACACACCCACACACACACACACACCCACACACACACACACACACACACACACACACACACACACACACACACACACACACACACACACACACACACACACACACACACACACACTTAAGAGCTGACAACGTCTGTAACCTCCCTATCGTCCCTCAACTCTCTTTCATCTGTGCCGATCTAAAAGGCAAGGAAATCATCTGAAGCAATGCAAGGCAGATGTGCTCTGATACTCTTCCTGGCTTGTCCAATTTCTTTTTGTGCATAAAAAATATGACAGGCATGTGGCGGTGGTTACAGCTGGAGGAGGAAACTTTGACAGGAATAGAACGAGTAAAAAATACAAGACAGATGTATGGTGTTTAATATTATTATTCTGCTGTGGATATACGAGAGAAGATGGTTTAAACACTGTTATTAACTTTGCTGTCAACCCAACTTCAAAATTTTCTGTGGCAAAAAGAAAAAGACTCAAAACGTCTGTGACATTTTAAAAGGATTAATGGAAATGGGCATCGTTATTTGACAGACTTTTAAGGTTTAAGATTTAAGGTGGTTAGCTGGAGATTTAGGAGGGTAGAGACTGGGATCACTGAAAACACAACCACGGTTAGGAGAGGTAACAGGGTACGTTGCTGGCAGCCCAGGATACAGCATAGGGAAACAGATAAGGAACAGGAAGGGCGACTGCAGGATTGAGACGCAGCCACTGAGGAGATAGGAGGAGGATTGGTTGCATTGGCAAGATAACACCGTGGCCCAGGGCTGATAGATGAGGGCAGCTCCAAGGTCAGCCTTAGAGCAGCAGATGTCTGCATAACATTATCACTCGGCAGTGGGAGTGTGTTCTTTTATATTATATTCATTTCATATATATTTTAATTTAATTTCTTAGGTAATCTTAAAAGAACCATATACAGGAATGTTAATTTCAGCACCTGATTTTCTGTTAGTCACAGACGTTTTTAGATGTTGGTTTAAATCTAGTTTCAGACACCAACACTTAATATATACTGAAAACACTGATTCCTTCATATTCATTCATCTCGTTTAGATTTTATCCTTGTTTCAAAGAGACAACAGCCTGATCGTGAAATGACTCCATAAACATCCTGTAGCTAACAAGTGCACCGGCTTGGATTCAAGTCCAATATTTATCCAACTACAGTATGTCCTCCTTTCTTTACTTTGCGTTCTGTGCTCTTTCTAAGTTTCAGCCATTAGAACATCTAAGAGATAATCAGATTAATATTCATCAGTTAGGTTCATAGTACAATATGTGGAACTGTTTGTACTGGTTCAGGATCATTTTTAGCTTGTTTTTTTTTTTAAAAACCATTGCCAGCTAACTTGCTAAAATTAACATCTCAGCTTCACAACTACTCCACCCCTAGTAATTAGGCTAATATGTGAGTCATCAGTGTTGAACAGTCCATCCTTTGAACAGAAACATTCTTATACTCTTATACTTAGAATACTTAAAGATCAGTTTTAGACACCAAAGACTTTTTAAAATAATTTCTAATGCAGTCAAGAAAGTTAGTAAACAGGGTTCATTTTTTTACTTTAACAATATATATCCTCAAGGCAATCATTGCTAATCACTTATCACTGTAGCTTAAGTAAACAAGGAAATGTGCATGTGTGTATGAATAGAGACAAGTAGCATCTCTAACTGAGAGCTGAGCTATGAAAACCATGCTAAGTATGTGGTAAGTATGCACAGAAGGCATGCTCTACAGTAATGATCAAAATTACTCTGTTGAGTGTTTTTTTCCGGGGCGGGGGGGATCAAATTAACAGAGTGGACCAGGAGAGGGAAAGCTAAAAGATGCGACATTAGGGGATAAATACCTAGAAAGAGGGCTTAAGAGAGGTATGAGAAGATACAAAGACATGATGAGGACAATAAAGACAGAGGAAGAAGACAGACGGAGAACTTTGTTCCTACATCTCTGGACATCTTGATTTTTCGTGTGTACCTGAAGATGTCCACTCACAACTGTATGACACCGAGACTGTGCATATAATATTAGGCAGGAAACAGAGGGCAGCAGTGCTGGGAGGAAGAGGAGCACTGAGAAGCTGCCAGTCATGTGTGCACATGTACAGTATGTGTGGTCTGTTAGTGGGTGGTTTGCAGTGTTGTAGAACTGCTGCTGGAGATGCCACAACCTTTCAACACTTTAACTCAGAAATGTGTTAACAAACCACTGGAGACAACCCAAGCAGTTCGCATTTCTTCACTCCCAATGGCGTTGGAGGTTATCTTGAGGAATCAATGGGACAACAAGGGCAAGAGGGACACCAACACTATTAGCCACCAAATGTCTGCACCCTGACACCTCGGCAGACACAACTCTCAGTGCTCCGTTGTGCCAAAGACACACACTAATTCTCTAGACCATCGTGGTTACAGAGGGCAAACTGTGTTTTCACAGATTCAAATGAAGATCCTCATATGTAAATGAATTCTTTAAACATTTAGCTCCCAGGGTACTTCACCTCTGTGTGAAAAGATGGTAAGGTTTGAAAATTTTCGCAACCACCTAGTGTGTCTGCTAGCAAGTGCTTTACTCCCAACAGTTGATGGACAACACAATGATTTTCTCTTGAAATTGACCTTTCCACTACTTCTGAAAGGCACCTTCCCACGTTGATGCTGCAGGGCGCTATGTCAAAGTTGAACCAGACTCGGCATTTCAGCATTTCCCCATCAAACTCAACTCCCCTAGATCACGCCTTCTCCCTGCCTGACTCACTCCCTGATTTTCTGCTGACATTTACATGGGGAGGGTGCGTGGGGCTATGCTTGCAGTGTCAGTGTAGGGTGGGAAAAAGATTCTAAATGAAACGCTGAGTGAAAATCCTGCAGCATCTGTATACTATTACATTAAATTATTTTGTCAGAGAAAGGAGATGAGCAAGTGAAGCAGTGGCTTGTGAAAAGTAGCTTCACAGCATTTGAGAAATACAAGCAAAAGACGTGGAAATGGAGGGAGGGCTCAAAGAAGGTAAAGATGTAATTGGAGTGCAGTTAATACTGCTGACACTTCAGTTTGAGGCTGTTTGCCTATTTTGTCATTGCCAGCATGGAGGCTTAGAGGGGTGGTGTGTGCTCTCAAACAAGAGGATATCTTCATCATGTATAAACACTCCATGATTAATTTCCTGCCTAAACCAGCAGCAAATGTATGTATATCTTTCACAGATAGATACAAAATCCTCTCTAATATGCTTTAGTAAAAGGTAAAATGTTCTACAAGTTTATGAGATTCACAGTCTTTTGTTAGTAGCCTATCCTAGCAAGATTTTATATATTTTATTTGTTAAGCAATTGTCTAGAGTGAAATTATCTGCAGTGCAATCCCTGCTCGTAGGACCAGGAACGAATGGGAGGATGTGGTTGTTAGATATTTATCTCTGTGTTATTTAATGTCCCTGGGATTAAAATGTTTTTTTTTTTAAATTGTTGGATAAGATAAATTCCAGTGGCACGGCAGACGTTAATTATAAGAAGGGAGGAATCAAATTAAGTCGGTGTCTCCATTAGTTACAGCAGGGGCTGACAAAGGCCCCGCTGTTTCTGAGAAAAGAGCCCGCAAATCAGCCCAAGTTTCACTTGGACTCTGATGAAGGGCAGGGCAATGTGACAGGCTTAACAGATTGCTGAAGGAGAAGAACAGCATGGGGAGAAGCGAAGGAGCCGGCACCACTGCACACTACATAGGAGGGGAATGATATGAAAAGGTGTATGGAAGGGGTGAGAAAAGATGGGATTGAAAAGAAGAGATAATAAGGATGAGATAAAGAGAATCTGCAAAGAGAAATATACAAAGCTCTGGCAGAAAGAGACAGGAGTGACATTTATAGAGTGAGGATTTAAAGTCCTGAGTTCTGCTGGGGAAACTAGGTGGGATGTATGTGTATGTGCAATTAACAGAGTAAGAATGAGTGGTATTAGCCTTAAAAAATGACGCAAACCAACTATTTTCAGCAGAACTAGTCAGGTTAAACTGAACTGTCATTGAACTTTAATAAAAAGGAATGGAAACATAGAATCAGGACAAACAATTGAGGCACCTAATTGGTCATTTTGGCTCATTCACAGCTCATTTGCACTTCTGTTCTGGCTGCTGAGTGATTGGCTGTGCTCCCTTAGACAGACTAAACAAAGACAGTCAATGAGTCAGAGCCACAGGAAAGAGCATTCACAAATTTTAGTCACTTGTCTCAGGAAAAGCACCTAAAATCTGCCCAAGAAGTTACTGGAATTGTTGCTACTTGTGTTTTTGAACAAAAGTAGCTAAGATGGCAGCACTGCTTTGAAAGGACTGAGCAGAGATGGTTTGTACATCTGATTAAGATGACTTACACACCTTTCTCAAGCATATTTGGTGAGTATTTATATCCAATTTGGTATGGGAAGACCTCAGAATCCCTCAGTGGAAGCTCGATGACAAAGCCGGGAATGAGAATGTCTGGGCTCTCATGCTTAACCTTACTGTCACCGCAATCTTGTCTCCTAGGAATTACAATCACATACTACTGAACTCTCTTCTCAATTACTTCACAGAGTAATAGCTGGCTGGATTATTCAGGGGCAACATTTTTAAAACTAATAAAAGAAGCTTATTGACGCAGACATTTGCGTTCAAATGAAAAAACTAAAAAAAAAAAAAAATGTAAGCAGAGGTGTTGGGAGAGTTTAGTCTCACGTACCAGATAGACAATGTGGCGGGACAGATTATTGTGTTTAAAAAGCTCAAACACAGGGCAGTGGCTTGTGATACTGCCAGGAAGGATTGTACATTTATCTTGGCACAAAGTTTTTTATCTTTGGTTGTGGAGATCTCAACATAAAAAGAAGAAATATGGCGTTATTACCTTGCCAGTGTGACGTCACACTGCGTTGCAGAAATGGGCTGATTCAGATCCAACTTTTTATACACACAAGACTGCATCACTGCTGGAGCCCCCCCATGGTGCTGGTTCCCACTGCGTATGCACTTCCCTATTCAAATAAAGGCGAAAGGCGTTCCCACCCCCCCTTCAAAGAGTGAAACTCTGAATGCAGACCCAAGAGTGAAAGGGAACAACATGCAACAATGGTCTCTGATCTTATGCAGATCTGGGACACCGTGGTTCATAGTGTTCATAGTGTTCATAGTGAGCAGCTTAAACCTCTAGGCCACGACAGTACCCAGGCTATCTAATGTAAGATTCATTAAGTGCCTGCAACAAATACTTAAAATACATCATAAATATTTAACTGGATGAGGGTACCAGTGAAATTCTTCAACTAACACCTGATCTAGTTTAAATATGTGTGCCTTTCAGATCATCTGGCCTTCACATGTGCCGAAATGCACAACTGGCTCCTTCAGTATTAAGCTGAATACATCAAAATTCCATTCACAGCTGGGTTACTTAACATTTTAAATTAAGCCTTTAGCTATAAGCAATCTCCATAATACATCTTGTAATAGCAGCTGATTCATAAGTAGCTATAATAGACACAATTCTTCAGGGTTTCCACTTTGACTCACCACCAAACAGGCTGTACATGCCAGCTCACAACAGTCAGCTGCTCACCAACCCATTTATTATCTGCTTGACAATAAAGCTAGTTAAGCATTAGCCAGGTTTTAAATACATTGAGATTATATGGGATTTGGAGGCTGCCTCCAAAGCACATCACTGAGAGCGAGGAACAGGATAAACAGGCAACGGTGTAGATTAATGTGACACTGAGTAAGTGATGAATAACACATTAACACAATCTACACAAATACCCATCAAGCTCAATTGATCCCGCAATCCAATCACATCCAGCGCAGAATATCAGAGGTTGAGAAGAAGCAGGAGTAAAAAGAAGGAAGTTAATGAAGCATGCATGGGTCATCATTAGCTCACTTTTTGACCTTTCAACTGTGACCTTAGGTTAGAAAAAGACCCCTGAACTGAGTTCAGAGCAGAAAAGAGATAAGACCTACAGAACACAAAGAAATGCTTTAAAATGCTCTTTAAAATATATTTATATATTAAAACACGTTCGGCAATAAAGGTTACATGCTACACACAGATTACATTTCTACATTGTGCGGAAGGATATGTAATGTTTATAACCCATGTTAAACTTCTACTTATATAAGCTTTTAAATACATTACCAGTCCAAAAAAAAGTCACCACCTGGATTTAACTAAGCAAATAGGTAAGAGCCTCCCATTGGTTAATTACTGCATGGATGATTATGTTTCAGCTGGTAACAAGTTATTTAACCCTAACTGATGCAGTGAGTAGCTTCTCATTTCTTAAACGACTATGTCTGAAGACACATCCAAAGCAAGACTTTGCTTGATTCTTTGCATGAATCAAGCAAAGAAAACATCTAAGGAGACTGATGAAACTATGAAAACTGGTTTAAGAACTGTTCAATGGAAGAAGGTCATGTGGTCGGTTGAGTCCAGATTGAGAGGCAGGTGAAGTGATGCACCCATTATGCCTTTTATCTACTGTACAAGCCTTTGGGGGCAGTGCTATGATCTGGGGTTGCTGCAGTTGGTCAGGTCTAGGTTCAGTAACGTTATGTGTCCAAAGAATAACCTCAGCTGACGACCTGAATATACTAAATGACCGGTTATTCCATCAATGGATTTTTTTCTTCCATGAAGACACAGACATATTTCAAGATGACAATGTCAGGATTCATCGGGCTCAAAGTGTGAAAGAGTGGTTCAGGGAGCATGATACATCATTTTTACTCATGGATTGGCCACCACAGAGTCCAGACTTTAGCCCTATTCACAACCTTTGGGGTGTCTTAGAGAAGACTTAGTGCAGCGATCGAAAAATTTATTCAACTCTGAACGATAACAAATGTTGTGACATTGCAGAAGCTTATCAAAACGATGCCACAGTGAATGTGTGCCGTAATCAAAGATAAATGTGGTCCAACTAAATATTAGAGTGTGACTTTTTTGGACGGGCAGTGTATTTCTTCAGTATCATCCAGTGGATGAACAGGCTCACCCAAATGACTGTTACCAAGTTTAATTCAAAATCAAAATGAGACCCACTTCACAATAATAAGAGCATAGCAATTTTAGGCACTCAGGAACACTTGACACACATTACCCCGGCTAGATGGGGTCAGCGAACAGGATTTAATTCAGGGAATGAATAACCTCTCTATCTCTATTATTTCTTTGAAGGGAACCTTTACACCTTTAGACTCTTCACTTTAAAAACTTATCTAATCATCCAAGAGTTTCGAGGGTTTTTACACTAAACTGTCGTCTACCTGACAACACATCATCTCATAAAGCATCGAGGTAGATGACAGTTACAGACAAAGCAGGTTCAGAAGTGTGTTTGCTCTGGCCTGATCTGAAAATGTTTAACACACAGTGCTGCTGCTCACTGTTGCTGGGGTGAGCTAGAACTGTAGATACAGTATATATGTATGCATGTACAGCCTTAATTAACCAGGAGCGCTTGAATTCCCACTTTGTTATTTGGCCACATGAATTATACCTAGAAAATGTATATTATCAGCAAATGCTGATCATATAACAACAGTTCTCCAACAGTTTTTTTTAGGTCGATAAAATCACTTCAGTGACTAAACAAGTTTTAACTTTCTACATGTTCATAAGAATGTATTCAAGTTGTCAACATCTTAGCTGTGGTGAATAATTACACAGCATCTGAGGCTGCAGAGTTTCACACAACTGTGTGTTGATTAATGAAATTAATTTCAATCACGAAATGAGGTATAAAGAAACCTGCATTATCCATGTTGCATTCAGCTGCATAGATAACTGATAAAAGTGTGTTCAAAGGTTTTTTTGATGCAAGGCGTCTCTGTTGTGAAGCACATTTATTAAACCGGGTGGATTAATTGGACATATGCAGGGCTTCTATATCTTGTTAACGTCAATCAAAAGCAGCCAGGTTAACTCTGCTACCACTAATTAAAAGGGAAACATTCATACACTCACAAGAATAAACATTACAGCTGTCATTTTCACCAATAATGGTCACTTCATAATGATCATCACATTTCTACCTCCTCTGCAGCTCCTCTTCTCATCTCATTTTATCTCCATGCCTACCTCTTATATAAACACCACTGTTAAAACATCCTTGTGTGGAGTTATAAATAAGGATGTCGTTATAAATGGGGGGATGGGACAAGAACCTGATGGGAAATAAACACTGAGAAGTAAATGTAGCTGCTAAGCCGAGTGTAACTACTGTATGCATGTATTTTTCTGTGTACAGATAATACGCAAGGCCAAAGACACTAACAGCCATATAATTACTTTGCAGAGCCCACAGCTTAGCTGTCACAGGTAATAGTGCTGCCTCGCCACACTGATTACAACTTGTTCATGTTAATGTGATTCTGAATTGATCCCTGCAGTGACATTTTGGCAAGATGGATGAATTACTGATATTCAATCTTTTGAAATTTCTAATTTCTTGCTGGGCGTTTTCAGAGTTTCATTCTTGTCACTGTGACAAAGCCTCTGTGTTTCAGACCTCATGTTACAAAAACAATCACTCTATCAATCAATCAACTAACGAAAATAAATGCGATATTAATCTCACAAAAAAGAAAATCGCATTAATCAAGCCTGTTTTTCACCAAGGTAACATTTACGTTATTCTGACAACGCGGTTGTCCAGGTGGTGTGTGGATGAGATTACTGAGGGTTTATTAACTGAGCCTTAATTATAAACTGCATCTCAGGGTCATATGGCACAGCATGGTATACAGATCCTGTCTACCGCCCACTCAGAGGGGAACTATCTTCAAAGACACTGCTCATGTTATCACTATTTAATGATGCACTAACATACTGCATGATCAGGCTGTGTCCTGTACATTTGTGCGCACAACTCATGACAAGCATTGAGGTGATCACGGGTCACTGATGTTCATTTATCTGAGATACAGATAAATGTACTTCTACTTTGTTTTCTTATCATCAGTTAACTGTTAGCTATGAGCTGTCCTGTGGTCACACATGTCCTTATCCACACTGCTTAGTCTGGCAGCTAGAGCAACAAACAAAGCGCTTCTCTTTCTCTTTTTTCCCCACTCCCCAGCACCACTGAGCTCTTTCCATCTCCTCAGACAGGTCTAATCTTCTCATCTCATGCTGCTCGATCTTCCTACGGCCAGTTAACCCAGGAAAGGCTGATTAATTAAAAAATAATCCCTTTAATTCATTGTAAAGGTCTCTTCTCCTTTTAAACAGATAAGCGTCAAACGGTGCAGACAATACTGATAAGACTCGAAACTTAGTGGGACCTATAAGAATAAGCTTGGAGCAATGAAATAGCAACATATGACTGTGTTTTTGGTGGTTGTTCTCACTCCTTTAGTCCAGTTTATATTGTTTATCTGCAAATTGTTAATAACCAATATAAATAAAACCATTTTGTGAATTAAAATCACATTTTAGAGATATATCAAGCACAAATGCACCACATTCTACAGATCCTCTAAATGTTATTTTTACTTTATTATAGCACTTTATGGACTAACCAATTAATTTAAGTAATCACAAAGGAGCCCCAAAACAGACTAAGGAGTAATTAAAAGTGTGAGTTGCAGCCCTGAAGAGTAAAAGAAACCATTCAGATACTGCTGATGAACTAGTAAACAAAACCTTTCAAGCAACACATTTTTCAGTTGGCAGGGGAGTTTCACAGAGTGAAATGTAAATTGTTTTTCCATTTTTGATGAAATGTGTTCCACATTTATTTTCTGGGAACTAGCAATTAATCATTTCAGAATAACATGCACGAGAGTGTGTGAGCATGTACATACAGTATGAGAGCAACAAAACAACAGCATATCCTGTAGTGCAGCACGTACTGCTCCACTGTAGGTGTCTATTTCCTGGTTTGCCAAGTCATTAGTTTGCTATCAGCCACTGTCTTACAGGTGACTCATGCACACAATGAACAATGACACCATACATCAAGCAGTTGCCTGGAAACCAGCATAGCTCTGACTGACAGTGCAGAATAAGGGGGCCGAATAAATATTGGAATAGACCAGACACTGTGTGGAGCATGATTTTACAAAACTTTCTTTCAAAAGCTGCACAAGGTATGAAAAGTTAAATGAAACTACATACCTTTGCCCCTGAAGTAGTTTGCTTGATGCAACCAAAATCAAGACGACAAGACTACAGGAATAAATGAACACCTTTTCTGAATCCAAAAGTATAAAGCTCCGGGTGACATCATGCAATCCCAGAATACACCAGTCAAATGACAACACTGCCATGTTGGCGACACGTGAATTATTCACCTGTAATAAAAATTTCTAGGCATGATAACCGCAACTACTGGAAAGGGTGGAGGACTTATTATAATACCATAATGTCTGAAAGGTAATGTAGGAACATTTTAAAGGTCAGACATGTTTAATCTATTGAGTTCAGCGTGTTTGGAGTTAAAGCTCGTAATGAACTCCGGCAACTTTAAATCCCTACTGGTGCTGTATGGAGGTGTGCTGAGGTGTGGAAAGGATTTCCAGTCTTTCTATTGTCCATCATAGAATAAACAGAAGTCTAGTCACATGAAAAGTTCAAAAAGCTGTCTTCTAACATAGTCTCTGATCTGTACCTGCCATGTCAGCAAACATATCCAATTCAAGTCTAATTTAGTGACCATTCAACTTCAACACTCAACTAATTGCTAATAATTGCAGCCTAAACTTGGTGAACCTTGTTGATTTCTTAATCCACAACAGTTCAGTAAAAGGTGGAACACAAAAGCAGAACTGGAACACAAAAACCATCGTCGTGAGTGAACATCCGGCGTAAAGATGCGTTGGCCTTCTCTCTTACTAAGTAAAGCAAATGCCATCAGAGCTCCTCCATGCTTCCCCTTCCAAGTTAGATACCTGTGGTTTCCCTCCATTGTGTTGTCAGGCCAATGTCAAACCATTTTCACACTGTAGGAGCCAAACCAAAGCCTGTTTTCCTGCCAACAACAGCTGCCATAGCAGCACAGTGGGAGGTCCACTTTATAGGAGAGGGTCACTTCACTGAAAAGGACAATAAGAACATTTTGCACCTTTTGCTTTACACACATGTAGCTGAGAGTGGGCGCCTGGCTGGAAATATCACACAACATGCAGATACAGACTGCACTCAGCCACCTACTGTTTAATTATATTTAGAAAAGGTGAACTGATGGTGCATGTGTTCCTCATATGCCTTATTCTACGATGCTGCTTTAAACTAATAACTAATAAAAGGTGTTGTCTGTGTGTTCTTGTGTGTTTTGAAATAGTCACCAGTTCATCTACATAATCCTCAAATGCCTAGTGCAACCAATATTAGGCTGCTATGCCAACTTGAGCTGAAAAAGGCTGTAAATCTTAGATTTACAGAGAGAGCGAGTGGAGAGATCACACTCCAGTGCTCTGCTTCAAAGGCAGCTTCAAAACAGAGATGTAGTACATGGGAGACCGAACCTCCCATCAGGCTGCACAAACCTCAATGTGTTTTCACAACTGCTATTCATACCACTCATTTCTAAAGGATAAAACTGCAAACGGCGTTTTCATCCACCTTGTTTCACTTCATTTCATGTCTCAGGTCGTGATTTGTCATGTTATTCCCTAGGGTCTCATTGGAAACTAGTTGTTCAATAATAATTCAAATCATCAATCTGTGCATTTGAAGTTCAAATGGGAAAAAGCAGTTATGGTGTCCTCTTTAATTCGGCATTAGACATTAACAAACTAAAAGCACTTCATTAATGATTCAGATAACATCTATTGGGCTCATATCCACACAACTGTCCCTCTAAATCTGCTTCACTAAAGTGTCCAATAAACCAAAATAAAAAAAAAGGTTGATCACACATCTGCCGAATATACCTCTGTACTACAACCAATTCGAAAACACCTCATTTTTTATTCTACTACACACCTTTTAAACTGTGTCGCGGCACAACTTTAAAAAGTGCAATATTTTAAATGGAGTTTTGTCGAGCGTTCACTCACTCGTATTCTTCGCATCGCAGCCACGATCTCCACTCGGCTGCTCGGCCGCGCCACATCCAGACTGCCGATGTACTGTTGTCATAGAGGGGAAATGTGACAGGTAGAGCACATTAAAGTAAATATAGTTTTATTTCAATTCACTAAAACACCACAAAGTGTCCATTGAATGTTAAAACAAACTCTGCGCAACTTCAATTTCCCAACTATGTTAGCTAACAGGTCGCTCCACTAGCTAGCAGACTGTCAGGTCTAGTTTAAGTAGATTTCAGCCCAAAAAGTGTCCAAACGTTGGTGTTACTCGGTTAACTAGTAGGAACACAACATGTCAGCAGCATAATAATGTTTGTTTGTGTGGACTTTAGTTGGAATTGGACGTTAACGACGAGCTAACGTTACCTATGTGAACTCACCTTTGCCTCGAAGTTGATCCCATGCTGGAACGCTTCCTCGTTGTGCAGCGGGATCCTCAGGTCGTGTCCATCGTCCACCAGGTTGTACTTGGTCTTTCCAGGCATGTTTAAAGTGTCTGCTGCTCCACGAGGAACCAGGAGAGAGTCAAAGGAGAACCACCCGGCTCGGTTAAACGGGAGTAATCCAAAGAGAGAACGAGTCCAGGTCCGGTCAGTGCGCGTCCTCCATGGCAGCGACCCGTCCCGGCATCGCGGCGCTGCTACACCGCCCTGAACAGCGGCCAAGTGTTGGTGAGAAGTTCCCCGGCGCTCCGGAGACCTGCTGCCCCGCTGATGTTCGCTGTGGCGGCTTCACAAACGCGTGCGGACCGGCAGGAGCAGCGACGTGCGTGGGGACAGATGTGCGCGTCCGACTTTTCCCGTGCCGAGTGTGGAAGTTGGGTGGGTACCGCCTCCTGTCCCGGCTCTCCCCCCCCGCGCACGGAGGGAGGGCGTGATTGGAGGAGTCCGGGGAGTCCCACCTGTTTCTATTGGAACCGAGGAGCACCGTGGCTCTCTGAGGGAGGGGCTCCGGCTCCGGTACCTGCCCCCCCGCTCTGGTCTCCACACGCATGAACGCACAAACAAATGGGAAGAACCTGAACGTCACCATGCAAACTAATGAGTGTAGGAAACTTTTTACTTTGCCACTAACTGAGGGGACACATGAACACAATATGTACAATATATATAAATTAAAAAGAAACGAGGTAGGACCTGAATTTAACTAGACCCCCCAGGAAATAAAGAAATGTTGACATGATGTGGTGATTCAGTCCTCTGCTTCTGAATAGAATAAAAAGGGAAAGGCTACAGACTAGTGGTCATATCTGCTACCTGGGTAACTAGAGATATTATTAAAGATGAAAATGTAAGAATAAGAATTTCATTCATGTTATAAATAATAAATAAATATAAATAATTAATGTTGGATTAAATTACATCTATAAAATGGACCATTGTTCATAACATGCAGGCACACATGAACACAACGAATGAACCTATTTACTCATGTTTATTAAGTTTAATTTTGGTCTTTTAAGGACTAACCCAAGATCTCATATGTTGCTTACGGATTCATAATTGTATTAATGGTCAAAACGCAACTTTAATCAAAAATATAATCTGATTAAAAACACTCTAGTCAACAGACAGTTTATGTTGCCAACAGTAATAAAACTCAGGTGATGTCTAAACAAAGATCCCTCACTCTCAGCATCCTCCAGACATTTTGTTCAAGGTGCAGTAGGAGATACCTTCCATCAACCACAGTGATAAGTGGTCAGTAGACGCAGTAGAGCTGTGTTCATGTTTAAAGCAGTTGTCATGTTGTATAATGCACAGACCATCTGCGTCGCCCTGGGAGTAAAGATGCAGCACTCCCCCGAAGGTGGTCCCAGGCGGGGAGCGAAGGGGAAGTGGGGCGGCAGTAATTCACATTCTCACCACCTCTTTGGAAACATATAAACTACTGCTGCTAACGCTGTCCTGAGGGTTTATAGCAGGGTGATGTTGCCTATGATTCATTGTGGATGTTACAGGGTTTAAAACTGGAATAGTTACCGAATGGTGCCACTTACTATCCTAGATTCACTGCATAGTGCTAAATCAAACCATGAACATCACCATTGTTCATTAAATTGATTCGCCTCTTTAGAAACCGTGTTCATGAGAAAAAAACCTGAGCCTCTCTCCAGCCTCAGGTTTTCATGGATGTATTAAAACGGCCCACAAAGTTTCATTCTGTATGTATAATTTTAAAGGATATCTCCACAGTAGAGTGATAGAGTGGTCACTTTTCCTCTCTCAGGTCACGGCCACCTTGCCCTGGTGAGATCAAACAGCCTGATGGAAGATGACAACAGCTGCTGTCGCCGCATGAAGAATTATTTCTGAATCAACCAGTTCCTCTCTCGGGACTCGCATATGCTCTTAAGGCTCTTTAAAAAGGATAGAGAGCAACTTAATCCCCGCCAGGTCTTCAAATACATGCTGATCTGTTGATTAGGGCTTTGGCTTTTAAAGCATGCGCTCCCTGCGTGCAGCAGTTTTTTGGAGCTGTGCTCAAGAGCTGGCAACATGAAAGGCTGCAAAACTGTAGTACTGTACGTACTGTATCCACAGTAGATGATCAGACTGGGTGTGAGTTAGTGCGTCATGAAGATATTTATTTCATTTCACAGCAAACCTACAGTACATAAGGCACTGTGCATGTTAGGGGGTGGTGAAATGTGTAACACCTGATATGAGTAGCAGAGTTCAGAGCAATGATCATCCTGGAGAGTCACTTCTAGAAGACAACAGACGTGTGGGGGGTAACGAGAACCAGACAGGAAGTGGTGGTAATTAAACACAGTGAAACAGGAAGCTCTGCAGGTGACCATGACAGGCACAGTTTGTAAAGGGAGCCTTAAACTGTCCAGACGTCACATCATCATCTGTAACAGTCAATAAACTGATGTTTGAGAAACTGATTTCCCATTCCAACATCGTTCTACTTCAATTCAATCTGCTCATTTCTACCATCTCTAATACTGTGTTTTCATCTTATTCTGTCACCAGTAGAACAACATTTCAGGTCATTGTGTGTCTGTGGAAAGAGAACAAAGCTTCAAATCTTCAAATTTTGAATGAGAGCCTCAAAATGCACAATTCTCTACTGATTAAAATGTCTTTTTGATGTGATCAAGATTTGTTGGTGTGACCACAATGAAATAAAGTGACTTTTACCTGTTGTTTTGAATTGATAGAATAAAGAAGGAACTAACACGTTCTACTTAGTTTTTCAGTGGCTTATTATTTTTGTTGTTTCCAGGAAACCAGAGCATCTTAACTTCACATTAGAGAAACGTCTGAGACTATTTTCACAGTATTTTAACCCAAAAAACTGAAAACTCAGTTTTCTTGTGTTTCTCACTCATGTAAATTGAACTTATCAAAAATTCCCTCACGTGTGGATTAATCTAAAGACACCAGCTCTCTCTTTCTTTTGGTGCCAGCTACATTCACTCTGAGGTCGGTGTGTTGGAAGGAGCCCTGAACCTTGGTGACCATCCCTGTGGCGTCTCTCTCGGCTACGATAACAGCAAGAACACATGCACACATGAATGCACACACAGACAAACCTACACACATCTTGAGGGCCTCTTAATCTGAATTAATAATGATGAATTGGAAAGAATGTGGAGCACACAACGAAGACGATGAGATTCACTCATCCTGGGAGAATTGCCGTGAAGAAGACAGACGAGAGAAGAAGCAGTGGATCAAATGATGACAACAATACATCTAGAATTCTGCCTGAAGCTGTGTTACAACATGGAAAATTAACAGAACAGAGAAAACGTCTGCAGAGCAACACACTCGGGTGGATTAGCACAGATATAATCGTCCTCTGATACATAAACAAATTCTCGTACATCCAACGAAATCCACTATCTGCATCCAACCGAAGCTTATAACTCGCAGCATTGATTAAGAAATGTACTTAAATGAATCTCTGTTGTGTTGTGGACACTAAATAGAAAACAAGATGTACAGCTCTACATGTCCACTTGGTAAGATAACTAAGAGGGAGTGTTTAGATGCTTAAAAAAGAGAAATCCTTTGTAGACAGGTTGTTTGTTTGATGCTAATATCTCAACACACCTCATGAGAACTTCAGACGCCCTGTGCACATGTAAGAAAATGGTAAATGGAACAGTTCAAGTACTTCAACAAGTGATGCATCGAAAAATTAAAACATGCAGCAGTCTGCAACCAGTTCAGAAACCACAAAATCCTCATGAGTGAAAGTTCAAGTTCTTGTTTGAAACTTTTTCAACAGTTCAAAAAAAAAGTGGAGCTGAGTTTAGTTAGTTCAGTTTAAGACAGCAGAAGTAAGAGTGACACCATGTGACCACAGTATGAACTGCAGACACATCATCTACTTATTGTGCTAAAAACATCTATTTATGATCTAGAAAATGAGACACTTCAACTGTATTTGTGTGAATGACTTCAACAAATAATTACAGTCTGTAATAATGGGGGGTGGAGGGCACAGTGTTAATCCCGTTTCTATGATAAATCTGTTTTATTGTGTTCAGGAAACCTCATTTCTAGGTTAATTAGTGAACCGTGTGTCACCTCTCTGTGCTGTGTTCTAGTAAACTGACTGTTGCTCGGCTGCCTGAAGACGTTTTTTTAATATAAATGAGTAAATGAATTTGTATTCAGCCAACTTCTCCTGGAGACTGAGGTCTAATAGGTTTGTTAGTCCCCTGAACTGTTTCATGTTCCCTCATAGTCTACCAGGCACATTGTGTGCAGGACTATGAAACTGTCCCCACAAATCACAGCAGTGCTCCCCTGGTGTGGGCCCCTGGACTCAGGCCAGTGCCAAGCACACTGCAGGAAACCAAGAAGGGCAAGAGGGGTGATGGATGTTCCAGTGTGATATAAGAGAAAAGAGAACAGGCTTTAGAGGCTCCATCAGATGAGATGTGTCTGAACTGATTTCTCATCAACACATTATTATTACATCGTGTGCAGGATTTTGTCTTGGGCACATGTGGTGCCACAGTCCGAGGATTCAGTGGGTTTGTGGCCCACATCCCAAACATTGTGCTGTTTTGTTGGGATTACAGTTCCAGTTTGTTCCTGAAGTGAAATGTTACCGTTCAGCTGTGAGGTAACAGATTATTTCATCTTCTTCCAAAACGCTGCCGTGACCCGGATTCGAACCGGGGTTGCTGCGGCCACAACGCAGAGTACTAACCACTATACGATCACGGCGAGCTGTCCCCCCACCTGCTGAGAGCCAGGACAGCTGATCCATTGGAAGAGCGTCGTCATTCAAAAGTGTGGAAACGAGGAGGTCCGAGTGTTGAAGTTGGATTTCTTCCTTCTCCTCAGTGATCTGCAGCTGGAGCTTTACGCATCCGCGTGTTGTGCCACCAGGACAGAGATGAGTCTCCCCGGGGGAAATCACCCGAACCCGAACCTAACACAAGGTTTGGTCTGAGATTCCCCCATTTTCATCTCTCATCTCTCCTCCCTTCTTGTTGTATTTGATCCTCAGAGGGCGTCTCTCTGCTGCTGAACCTAATTTCATTCAGTCTGCAGACACAGTGCTGAATGTGTTATTTTCAATATGTAAAATTATGATAAATATCATTTGTGAATAAATAATAAATCGTAGAAAACCTGATCTTGTGATTTTAATCTTTATTTATTGGTAAATTGTGACCATTAGATTATGCAGAATGACATATTAGCTGTTGACGTTACAGTAAATAACCATCAACTGAATGAAATGCTTCTGTTCTGGGAAGAACTGACACAACATCCACTTGTGTAAATGCTTTAATCAAACAATCAATGTAATCAGATTATTTACAATCACAGCCTGAGTCCCCTTAAGCCCAGATTGTGTCTGCGTGGACCAGGACAGGAACTGGCTGCTGGGGAAGATCTAGGAGAGGCAGGCTGATTCACGATAGTCCCCAGGGAGACCACTGGCTTGGAGAAACTACGGTCGGGTGTGGGTGTGACTGAGTGTGTGTGCTCGTGGGGGTGCAAGTGGGTGTGGTTGTGGTGCTGATGTCCAGTGTGTCCGCTGTCTGCTCTTGCATGGGCCTGCTCCTCCACAGCTGACGCCTGCAGAGAAAATGCAAAGAGACAGTGTGAAAAAGGATTTTCACACCATGTTAGTGAGGGCAGCGGCACTGATAATCCTCCTCTCCTGAATCTATATCTCAGATATCAGAACTACAATTAATAAATACTATTGTGTGGCGCGTCACCGGACTCAAAGCAGGTACCTGAGGTTCGTAGATCTCACACTTCACCTCCACAGACTTCCTGTTCTGTCCGTTTCTTGCCACTGGATTTCTGTTTTCAAACTCATCCTCTTGAGCCGTGTGTGCTCCATCACAGAATCCTCTATGCTGAGAGAACAGAGAACAGTTGAGACTGACTGTGCTCAGCAGTGGAGAGCAGATAGTTGCCACTTGTTCACCTTTACACTGCAGAAGGTTTTATAAATACTCACAGCGAACTGACAGTCCATAGGTTTACAGCTGCTCAGTTCACTTGGATCTGTCGTCTTTAGACAAACGGTCTCTACGATGGTGAACTCCACAAAGTAGGACGGACCAAAAACCCACTGAAGAAAATCAAACACATGCAGACGTGCATGGACACCACACAATTGTTAATGTCTTGTGAAAGTGAAGAAGAATAAAGTGTGTAATGATCTCTAATAAACTCTAATCTCTATACACAGAATCTCCACTCAAACCAACATCTCTCTCTTGTGCCGAGCTGCTAATCGATGCTGTTGTTTATTGTTGTTGCTTCACGACGTTGTTTTTGTCTCTAACCTGTGAACTGGCTCTTGTAATGTTATCCAGAGTGAAGTAGTTGACGAGGCCGCTCTCTTCGTTGAACCTCTGCAGCGCGAGGGAGACGGTGTCCTTGATGACCGGCTCATTCAGATTATCAGACGTGGGACAGTCTGGACACGTAGTCACCACCGCAGTCGCAGGAACTGAACACAAAGATCAACAGAGTCAAAGGTCACTGGAACACATAGATTTAATACTGGTGCCAGTAACATAAACTCTTTCAACTCCGATTCCCTCTCATCCCTCTGACAAGTGTGGAAAAACATTTACAAGAAGGAAAATTATATTTGCTATAAGCTCAAACTGTAACTCTGCATAATAATCACTTGGCACAACAACATGTTTACTGGTCCAACAAAAACATTCGGAGACATAGCAGCTTTTTCTATGTCACAATTAAAGCAGTAAAGTGCCAAAAAGTAGACTTGCAACACTCTGCAAATGTGTTTTTCTGTAGTCAAGTGGATGAAACAAAAAATGCTGAATCAACCGATCTACCTTCACGAAGTGCACAGGAGTAGTTCTGCAGTTTGACTTGAGTGTCAACGAAGGCAGTTACCTCACACTCTCCATACACCTGAAGCACACAAACACAGGTCTGCAGAGAAACTCACTCACACAAGATTCAAGATTCAACAAGAACACTGATAACCAACATCAGATAATATTAAAGGTGAATCAAAGCATCACTGTTCAAAAGGCAGTTTGATTGAAGAGACACCTCCACGTGGAACTTACTGGAACGTCCCCAATAGTTCGGACTTCACATTGTTTCCATGGTTTCCTGCTGGAGATGTGGCATTTGGTCTCCATCACATCAATGGTCAGTTTGTAGAGTGATCCATCTTTCTCCTGGACAAACACACGCAAACAACTTTGAAAATCCTTCCCCAACTGTTACACTTTCTTCCTAACGTGCTACAAATCCAGCGTTGCTGTTTCTAATCCTGTCGCTTGCATGTGTGCATGTGAATGTTCACCTTTTCAGGAGTGTGAGACACATCGTACACTCTGTTGAGACTCAGTATGTATCCGCTTGTCTGCTCCTGGTTGATTTGCTCCAGGGCCACTTCAGCTACTCTCACTGCTTCAGGGTTGCTGCAGCCTTGGGATGTGGTGCTGGTTCGTCCCTCCTGCTGCAGCAAAGCCAGACACAGGAGCAGCAGGTACGCACTCATTCTCTAACACACTCACACACACACACACATACAGTTTGTGACTACTCAAACGTGTCCTGGAAGGACATTTAGACTAACACTTGCCGTGGTCTTTTCAACACCGTAATCCTGGTTTTCCCAGACAGGTCTTGGACAGGCACATGTGAAGGTGATGTTGGACATTCCCCTTTCCCATCTGATGAGCAAACAGCTGCTATCTGCTGCTCTCTAGGCCGATGGCTGCCTGAAACCGACTGAAGGGTCATAGTGCACTGGGGGACAGGGGAACTATAGTCACTGAAAGTTCACCACACTCCTCCACTGCACAACTGTTCACTCAATTATCTTTAAAAACGTACATGTCCAGCAATTTTAAGTTTCCTCCTGAATTATTAGAAATCATGAGTAAAATTGTATCATGCATGTGCTCATGAGTGTGGTCGACCACAGGAAGTTGCACCAGAACATGCAAGAGCAGTAAGTGTGAGAGCAGAACCGTACTGCACAGTGACTGGACCATAGACGTCATATACCACTAAATCAAAGCGGTGAAGTGACACTAAGATAAGATAAACGTGTTTGTTCTTGAATGGATGAAATGATTAAACGTCTGAAGTTTGACTGTTGCAGCCAGTTCTTCACACACTCACTCTGGACCACATGCTGAGCCCAGTAGAACAATAACTTTATCCAGCTGAATTGCTGAAAGCCGAACTGGTAGGTAAATTAGAATTCAGCCCAGTTTGTAACTCGTCCTTTTCTTGTTTCCAACACACGAGCAAACAGCTGCTGCTCTGTAGACATGTACACGACCAGACACACTGAAGCAGTGGACATGTGAATGCAGATCCATTTAACTTTAAGTCAAGTGCTTCACTGGAAACGACAAAATGTATCATCACTATGAAAACGTGTCCCACCCCCACCACCCATGACTGCAGCCTGTTTAGTCTGTGCTGTGTTTAAGTGCTACACAACACTGATAAGAGCTGTTTGCTAAGTTTGCAAAGCTGATGACACAAATTCATGTCAACAGAGATAACGTACCCAGAGAGGGTGAGTGCAGTTTGAACCGTTGTTACGTGAATGTTTACAGACGTCTTGGACACGTTTTCCAACGGCAACTGAATTTACTTAAAATATCCTAAATCCATGTGATTCAATGGAGTTTTGTTTAAATCCTCCAGGTGGCGCCACAGCAACAGGAAACGATTAACTAGTGCTCACCAAGTGGTTGTGAGTGTAGAAGAGGTGTCAAACCACAAAGTGGAAAAGATCGAGTCAAAAGCTGATGTGTTGATTTGATTAAAAGGTTTTTTTATTAATCAAAGGATTCTGCATATTGTAGAGGTGTGAGCATGTAAATCTGGATCTGTTTCTAGTTATTCATGTTATTTAGGAGCATCGGTTCTCTTGGCAACAACGCAAACGTTTCTTTTAATTCTTAATTCTTCTTATTTTAAGCACACATATATTCAATCAGGAATCGAACTGTTAAAAGTGAAATTGTGGTGACTTTTATTTTGTTTTACCCCAGTGAATAAAAGTGATTATTGTGCTGTTTGAATCCATCTGCTGCTTGTCAGACTTTCCTCTAAGGTTTTGTATGATGACAGGGACATCGTCATCAAGAACAGTAAAAAGGAAACTCAGAGAACGTCAGTTGTCATGACTGGGAACGTGTACATTCAGTGAACACAAGATGGATTACCTTGGTTTTGATCAATACAAATGCGCTGGGTGGGTATTTATGATCCATTCATTGTTGTGCAGCTAAACACAGATAACATACAAACAGAGAAAATGTCTGTTGGCTTCATTGTTCTGTGACTCAACAGGAAGATTTACTGTAGAAGATGGTTCCTCTGGGTGAATGTGGACAAACTGTTTCTACTGTTTCTAAGACGTCAGCTGAGCAGGTGAGAAGAGAGCTGCACAGGCTTCACCCCACAAAGGCTGCAGGTCCTGATGGAGTCAGCCCAAGGGTGCTGAAAGCCTGTGCTCCTCAGCTATGTGTTGTTCTCCAACACATCTTCAATCTCAGCCTGCACCTGGAGAGAGTTCCTCTAGGGTGGAAAAAGTCGTGCCTGGTTCCAGTGAATAAGACGCCACGTCCCAGAGTCCTCAATGACTTCAGACCAGTGGCTCTGACATCACACATCATGAAGGCTTTTGAGAGGCTGATCCTGGAGTCCCTCTGTCCTCTGGTTAAACCCTCACTTGACCCCCTCCAGTTTGCTTATCAACCCCATATTGGAGTGGATGACGCCATCATACACCTTCTCCATCGCACCTACACCCACCTGGACAAGCCTGGGGGCTTAGTGAGGATCATGTTTTTTGATTTCTCCAGTGCATTCAACACCATCCAACCTGCACTGCTGGGAGAGAAATTAAAAAACATGCAGGTCAACACTCCCCTGATTTCCTGGATCATGGACTACCTCACTAACCGCCCACAGTACGTCCGCCTGCAGAACTGTGTGTCTGACACTGTGATCAGTAGCACAGGTGCTCCACAGGGGACAGTTCTGTCTCCATTCCTCTTCACCCTGTACACCTCAGACTTCAGGTACAACTCAGAGTCCTGTCATCTTCAGAAGTTCTCTGATGACTCTGCAGTTGTAGGATGTATTAGGGGTGGAGATGTCACAGAGTACCGTGGAGTGGTGGACAGTTTTGTTGACTGGTGTGGACTCAACCATCTGCAACTGAACATCAATAAAACAAAGGAGCTGGTGATGGACTTTAGGAAATCTGGGAGTCCTGTCATCCCTCTCTCTATACAGGGGGAGGAGGTGGAGGTCGTGTCCGAGTACAAATACCTGGGAGTGTACTTGGACAACAAACTGGACTGGACCAAAAACTCATCAGCATTGTACAGAAAGGCTCAGAGCCGGACGTACTTCCTGAGGAGACTCAGGTCCTTCAACGTCTGCAGCACCATGCTGCGGATGTTTTATGAGTCTGTGGTGGCCAGTGTCATCTTCTATGCTGTGGTCTGCTGGGGCAGCAACATGAAGGTGGCAGACACTAACAGACTAAACAAGCTGATTAGGAGGGCTGGCTCTGTTCTGGGGGTGGAGCTGGACCCTCTACATGTTGTAGCTGAGATGAGGATGCTGTCCAAACTCCTCTCAATCTTGGACAACCCCTCCCACCCACTGCACAGTGTGTTGGCTGGACAGAGGAGCACGTTCAGCCAAAGACTTATTAACATTAAATGCTCCACAGAGCGCCACAGGAGATCCTTTCTACCTGTGGCCATCAATCTGTACAATTCCTCCCCCCTCTGTAAGGGGTTGGGGAAGTGAAACTGTCATATACTTGTGACCTAATTTCATTTATCTATTTTCTATTCTACATATTCTGTATGTATATTGACTTTTTCAGTATTGATGTTATTGTGTATTTATGTTTGTGTATTTATGTTGGTGTTGGATCTTTCCTGGTTGTGGTTCCTTTTCTTTCTGTCTGTTTTGAGAACAATGGTAATGAGGCAAAACAATTTCCCTCTGGGATTAATAAAGTTTTTTGAATCTTGAATCTTGAATCTTGAATCTACAGATTTGTTGTCTCTGAGGTTTGTAAGAAGGAAATGACAAGTTGAACTTTTATTATTTTACCATTTATTATTATTAACAGAGAACATGAGAACACAGAGCAGTGGTGTTGATGCCACCTGGTGATCCATTCTAATAAAGGATCAGTTCTTTTGTTAGATTTTTGATGTGAAGCGTGACAGTGAAGGCCCCGTGTTATGGAATAACCCGCTGCCGATCGATGTGTTCAACGTGTCAGCTGTAGATTCGAGTTTTTCCATCTTCACTGCACTTCAGTCTTTGAGCTTTTAAAGGTTTCCACAGGCCACCTTAGGCAGCTGGCTTGAACTCGGGGTCCTCAGCAAAGAGTTTGTCCACCAGGGTGCCTCCTGTCGCTGGAGGTACGCACTGAGCTGAGACTGAGGTGGGGAAGGCCTGGATGGTGGGTTCACTTTGTCCAGGGATCTGGGGGTCAGGTTTTAGTTGCAGAGTGACTCCAACCTCAGGGCCACCGGCAGGGACGTCAGGGAAGGCAGGCAGGGTCATGGGCTGGCCCAAGGCGGGCAGAACCCTCACTATGCCCTCTGGATGGTCGTGGGCTGCCGTCTCGTGGTCGTGTTCGTGGTGATGATGGTGGTGCTCATGCTCGTGCAGGTGAGCGTGCTTGTGGTCGTGGTCCAGAGCCAGCTCGTGATCATGCTCGTGGGTGTACTCGCCGTCAGCGTGCTTGTAGTTGTGGTGGTGGTTGGCCGAGTCCCCGCTGTGCTCGTGTGCCTTGGCGTGATGAGCGTGCACGTGATTGTGGCCGTGCCCGTGGTCGTGGGAGTGGTCGTGAGCGTGCCTGTGGGCGCTTCCTGCGTCGTGATCGTGAGTGTGGTGGTGATCACTGTCGTCAGCGTGCTTGTGGGTGTCGTCGTGATGAGCGTGCACTTTGGTGTGGTCGTGCACGTGGTCGTGCTTGTCTGCGTGGTCGTGGCCATGGCCGTGGCTGTGGCCGTGGTCGTGGTCATGGGCGTGGGTGTGTGTGTGTGAATCGTTGTGGCTGTGATCAGTCTCTCCGCCCAGCAGGTGCAGCTTCTTCTCTCTCTCAGCAGCCTGAGAACACAAAGATAAACTTATTGACGACTCGACTCGAACTAGAACAGAAAAGAACTGTTTTAAAAAAAGAAAATATGTAACTGTTTTTCTAACTGTTTATTGTGGCATGAGTCGTACCTCAGGCTCATAGATCTCACACTGCACAGTGACTGTGGGTCCGGTGGGAGAGTGGAAGAGGTTAGCCTTACAGAAGCCCTTGTGCTGAGGAGAGAACAAGTACAAGCTTTACTAGAGTTTAACACTCTGCTCTAATAAACCGGCTCACTAATATGAAAACTACTAGTTCAGAGCTGTGAGCAGATAAGTAACAAGAATAAGTAATTCAGTGTTTAACTGACTAGGATTCCTACGTCTGTTTCCAACATGCGCAACAAACACTTAAGTTAGAATAAGAGATAAAATGAAATAACTTACAGCGAACTCGCACTCCATGAGGGGGCACTTTGCAGCTGCCCCAACTTCTGTGCTCTTGGCACAGGTGGTCTCCTGGATGGTGTACTCCACATTGTAATACATCCCTACAGCCATCTGCACACAAAAAGAGAATAAAGGAAAGAGTTGGCACGACAATGTAATACTGTAAGACGGAGGCTCGAAGAGGCAGGAGCTTCTTTATGAGTTGATGTTAAAACTTGTCATCAACTCTTTAATTCAAAACGTTTCCGTGTGAAAGTTGCATTAAAAGTGTAAAACAATGGAGACAACTCTGAACAATACTTTTTCTATTTTCAGGGAAGTATCCATCCTCTTCCCATTATGTGTTTATATCATGGGTGTTGTTGGACATTTGGAAAACGTACTCCTGCCTTAGCGCGGGTGACTTTGAGCAGAGCGAACTTATTGCCCAGTGCGCTCTCATTGTTGAACTTCTCCAGTGAGAGAGACACAGCCTTCTGGACCTCAGCATTGTCCGTGGAGATCAGAGCTGGACAGTCAGGACAGATCTGCACCAGCTTGGCTGCAGGAACTGTGCAGAGAAAATAACAAATTCAAATGTCATGTATCACAAGATGTGACTGCAGCTGTGCTTTTATTCTTTATCAGCACACAAGTCCAACAACAGATGAAGTTTTCTTATTTAAGCAGAACTTTATTTTTACCTGGTCTGACCACACATCTGTATTTGTAGAGTCGCACCACTCTGTGCACCTTACTGATGAAGATGGCAGCTTTGCACTGTCCATAGACCTGAAAGAAATGATGATCACATACATTTAAACATATAGTGTGTTGAACAACTTTACGCTACGTCACTGTGTTTTCTTTTTCTCATAACTGAATTACACGCATGTGTGACAATGTTGCTTGTGTGCAGGAAACAGTGTGAACACATGTTTTCTCACCGGTGTGTCGTGGGTGGGACGAGCCTCGCAGGCGTTCCCATCCCCTCGGCTCAGCACACTGCAGTTGGTCTCCACAACATCCAGAGTCAGGTAGAAGACAACGCTGTTCTCTCCCTGTGACACACACATGATGGATTTATAGCACAATAACTTCAGTCAACAACGACGTAGCTGAAATTAAACTCTCTTTCACTGAATAGAAGAATGTGTGATTTTAAAATGGCCGTGACCCTCTTTGCTCCAGCTATCTCTTGATCTCTCACACAATCAAATCCAATCTGTCTTCTACTGCACAGCTGACACGTGGTCATTAACGGTCTGATGTGTGATAGTACACTCACAATTAGCGGTTAATGAATTGTGAACTTTATTCATTATTCTTACACATCGCCCTTGACTGAACTTTTAATGTGTTGCTAAGCTGTTTCAGGTTGGTCACTAAAAAACGAGCCAGTGTGGCTTCTATCATTGTGATGGGATTAAAATCTGGGTTACCATTTACCATATATATTTTTGTAAACCCGGATCTTGTTGTAATAGTTCTGGCCTCCACACCTGTGTGTTTCAGCGTAACTGATGGAATATATATACCTGTACAGAACCACGGGTCATGACATTAAACAACAGTTCAACGGGTTCTCTTTGACCCACTTAAGTCATATTTACTGATTTGCACAACAGTTCATATGTAGCGCTCCCTCCTAGTTTAACTTTAACCAAGTGATGTCACGACCTTTACACTGTAATGCACAAGTCTAATGAACGGTTTCACTCATTAATTATTAAGTAAACTGGAACTGAATCAACACATGTTGTTGTGTCTCAGAAGAAAAGCTCAGAAAAACTTTTATCCAAAGTGACTTACAAGCGAGGGACAAATCAACAAAACACCAATGTTAGGACCATGAGAATCAAACTACAACATTTAACTTTAACCTTTGATTCTATTTCCTGCTTAAATAACTGAACAAACTGGAGCCTTCTCTGTTCCTTGATTATTAAATTAGTTGTGTACTTTTCGGCACCTTCCTGGTGCCCTGTGGAGTGACTCACATGTTGCGCTGTGTGCACGTTGGACAGGCGGTGCAGGCTGAAGATGTAGCCCTCCTTCCGGTCCTGGTTGATCTTGGTGACAGCCAGACTTGCGGCACCCAGTGCAGAGGGATCTTCACATGAGCCTTGCTGTAGTTGACCGTGCTCCACTGGGGCACCGTGTAGGTGCGTACACCCCAACACCAGCAGCAGCGAAAGCAGCACACAGTGCTTCATGGTGAAGGCCGGAGAAGACTCTGTCCCTCTCAAACAGACCCTGACAAAGACTGAGGAGGAGAGATGCCCAGAGATGGATGGGGGTCCTTTTATATGCTGCTACTGTCAGCACACACACACACACGAATCCCTGCCCTCTCATGTCACCCCAGGTACTGTAAATATAACCACTGACCTACACCCTCCCTTCAAAACCCACAGTCCTATCTAGGAATGCTGCATCAGTGGATCAATCAGCTACTGTACAGACGTGCACAGTGGAGATTATCAGTGCAGGAGTTAATCAGTTCTGCAGTTTTCTGCGATCAATAGGGACGGATCTGAATGTCCCTTGATCCACTCTCAACACTGAATGTAGTTTAATTCAGGACCAGGCTTGAACCTTATTCAGCAAACCAGCAATGATAAGATAATACTGTTAACAATAAAGGAATGACGCTGAATAGTCATTTAGTATTTAGAAGACAGCTGACCTAATCACTGTCAGGTCACCGTTAAACACACTGACGCCTCCATGACAGATACACTTTGATAATATCACAGTGAAGCAGAACGTAATGTTGTTTTAACAGTGATCAAAGACTCTGCACTGAGGGAATTCTTTACATTTTAAATCTGAATTCACTCAGTATCACTAAAGTTACTCATGTATATTCAAAGCTACACTGGAACTTCTTTTACAGGTACAAAAGCCCCTTTTCTTCATGACACTGGCTAAACAGTGTTTTCAGCACCTTCATGAAGTTAAAGTAGCATTTACCTCATTAGAGCAGTTTAAAGAAAGTATCTGCCTGTCCACTTTGCAGTTATTTGAAGACCAAAGTGTTTGCAGAATATCAGCACATTCATGAACTTTGACACTAAACGACTTTTACAGTTTTTGGTATTCATCAAGAAGTTGACCTTTGTCATGACAAAAATCAACAGTCCATGGAATCAAGAGGCCCAAAAGTAAAAATCGATGTTTCTTCTGCAGCTGCTCTGTTGCAACTTGCAGGTTCACTTGTGTAAGAGGGAAGTAAAGTGTGATTACAGTAAATGTGAACAGTGGTGCAATGTAAAGGAGTTTATTAGTCAGGCTGTGATTATTCTTGTCAGAGGGTGAAAAGAATGAAATAGGAAACAAAAATAACTGAACACAGACTGAAATAACTCAGAAAACAGAAGAGTGAATTGTGGGAACTGGAACTAACAGCTACAACTTTTCTTATTTTTCATTTTAATCAGCGCTTCCTTATAATAATCCCTAACGTTGCCTAAATATTCTTATTATAGCATGTTAGGGCCAATTCATAGTTTCCGAGTGTCTGTGTACGTATTCATGACGTACATTCTGTCATCTTTCCAGTCTGTTAGGATGGGACGGAGTCTCTGCAGACGTGCGTATGCATCCTAAAAATTAGTGTTCGCACACAATGTCCCCAAACCTAGTGAACCGACTGCGCATGAAAAGTATTCAGCATGTGTGAAATGCATCCGTGTCTCTATCCCCAATGGAAGTATGAACAGAAATGTGTGCGTGTCTGGACTGTGTGTGCGGATCTGTCAGAGTGCAAGGGGCTCCTATGAATTGGCCTTTAGTCTCCCCTGGTAATGCAAACACAGACCAGTACTCGTACAGTGTAACACACAAGCTCTGGGGCAAAGGTGAAAATGTAAAAAAGGACGCCTCTACTCTGCAACAGTATAAGATTAGGGTTCGTTCGCACGATGACTGTTAAGCCTTTTGTTGACTCTTTGTTTTGTCACTCATCCTTCACTGTAATTCTGAATTTTAAATGTTCCCTACGACAGCCTGTAGTAGCTACTGACCAGCAGACTGATACTATATGATGCATTATTACTATTATTTGATAAACTTAACTTGATTGTGTATGTGAAGGTCTAAATGCTTCTTCCACCACTGATCTCAGGAAATATTAAATTAACTATTTTAACTTTCCATGGCGTGACTTGCTTTGTCCCCCAGAGGAAGAGGGCTACTACTGAATTTTGTGCTTTTTTCTTTTAATCACAGGAACAGTGATTTAAGTTTTAATGTTCCTACTACAAGTGTCCTAACTTTTTGCAAGTGCATCACTAAATTTCAAGGACTTCCCTCTGGAACAAGCCCGCAGGCCAACACTTGTGATAAGGATTAAAGAATATCTAGATGTAGTATCATGTAGCTCATTTTTCAGCTAACAATAGTCTTTCTCTGGTGATTCAACAGAACCTCTGATGTGACATTTGGGCCAAAGACATATCCTGATAAGCACACACATTTTCAGACAAGCAATTACAATTTTACAAATGTAGTTACTGCCACCTACCAAATAAATCAGAATCACATGTCTAGCTCACCTTCTACATTGTTCCTGTTGTATGCAGGAAGACTAGTCCGTCCACATTCTCTGCTACAAAATGAACTCTGATGGGGTTTAATTGATCTGATAACATCACTATGCAAAGTCAGTACTCAGGCTCGTGGCTGCTGCTTTGCTTCCACCATTCAAGTGGATCAGAGTGGACTATCCAAATATGTGGGTTACACTCTAGTGTTTCACTTACTTTTTCCACCATCAGTCTCTATGTTTAATGAAAGATCATCACTGTTAAAATATAAGGTGTGTTTATTGATCAGATCACGTTCACGAGAAATGTATAAAGAAATAGTTCCCTTACTTTTTGTTTCCACGGTATAATTATGACATGAGATATAAAGTCAAGTTTTCCTTTCAGGTTCTGGAAATTTTGTCTTTTTTTTTTTGAGAGTACACTGTCTTTAAGTGGACACAATGTGGTGCTGCAGTGTAACATAACGTCAGGCCAAAACCTGACGCTTGGTTCAACTAGCACAAAAAGTCACTAAGTATATATATTTAACAAATGTGAATTAAGGTTACAGTGAACAGTGAGAAGATCCCACTGCTCAGTAGAATAATAGGTGAGGAATACATTTACAATAAATCAAAAAATCTATACCCCATTCAAGGTTGCCTCCTCACACAATCTGTGACACACATCTGTGACGTCACGGTCACTGTAAACAGGAGATAAAGAATGAATCAAGAGGGGGGGCTGACGAACAACTGTGGCTCCAACACAGACGTCGTGACCGAGAAACAGAAGATCTCATCTGATTTTCAGATGCTTGCTTGTTACACAGGGGAGGACGTAAACCCATCCCAGCTTACGTCAGGCCTGCACCGTTTTCAGCTGTACGTCTTTTGGTTTATAGCATCACGCATTTGGATCTCACCGTTGTGTATTTTGTGAGACGGCTTAAAGAATGGTTTGATGTTTTCAATAATCTGACGGAGAGAGAACACACAGCGTTTCATCATGTCCTCCGCTCTCCTAGTGTCCAGTGAATAAATAGAAATGACACCAGAGATACCCCAAACAATTAATTGGAAGGAACAGAAATGGATTAATAGAACTGGATTTTAAATATGTTGAAAAGCAAAAATGATATTATGTCCTTCCCACAGTGATAAAGAGGTCCGTCATTCACCTGTTCCCTGAGCAAATCATTATTTGTAGTATAATAAATCAAAGCATACAGGCATCATAAACTCAAATCTGTTAGACTGTGTTCCCAGGAAAACGCTGTTGTTGCTATAGTAGTTTTAATTTAATGCACAGATTTAAACAACAGTTAATGTGTTAGTGAATAGACACACTTTAGCTTTATGTTAAAGAACATGGCTACCAGAGGGTTTAGGTGGGTTCACCCCCGATCTAGGAATTTGACTCTGGCCTCTTGTGGCTCTCAGCGCACTTACAGTAACAATAACAGTAACGGTAATAGAGAAGAGTCGCACAAGCACAAAGAATCAGTACAACATACAGTATGACGGGTAGGTGAGAAAGAAGTGTACGTAATCAAGTAGGTAGCTTAAAAAACAACAATATGTACATACAGCAATATTTGTATGTTATTGCAGTTTGGGTTCAATATTATATTGAAGCCATTTGAAGGGACAGTGTGTTGATGTTATACAGTTCAATGCTCTGTAGCTGGAACAGGATGTATGTAGGATGTGAGGGGTCTGCTGTGATTTACTCCGCCTGCTTCCTGAATCGGGAGTTGTACACGTGGTGGATGTTGGGGAGGTCGGCACCAATGATCTTTTCCGCAGCCCCGACTGTACGTTTTAGTCTCTGCTTGTCTTGTTTGGCGGCTGAGCCAAAACAGACAGTGATGGATGTGCAGCGAGCAGACGCAGTGATTGCACTGTAAAATTGAATCAGCATTTCCCGAGGTACAGTGCATTGAACTTTCTGAGCTGATACAGAAAGCACAACCGCTGCTGGACTGTTTTGTGATGACTGTGTTGACGTTAGAGTCCAGTTTCAGGTCCTGGGAGACTGTGGATCCCAGGAACCTGAAGGATTGAATGATGAGTCTATCCACAGCTTTAGCTTCAGGTTGTTCTGCCTACACCACAGGGAAAACCATGTCCCTCCCCTCTGTATGCAGAATGGTTAAATGCATCACTTAACACATTGAAGCAGAGTCCTTAATGTGTGGTTAGGGTTAGGCCCAGGCAACAAAAGCCCTTCGGTTAAGGTTAGTTTTACTCTATTAAGATGACGATGAGAGTACAAACAAAACTTTAGGAACAATTAAAAATGCTGGTTAGATATTTGGGTGTAAACCAAGTATGTTAAATCTCAACATATTTGTAACTTGCTAACCAATCCTACAAAGTCATGGTTACTTGATTCGACTTACTTTCAGTTTCAGCCCTTAGAGGGTAGTGCAGCTGCAGGTTTCTCTTGTGTGCTGAGTTACTTTTAAGGGATGTAGCTGCTGCCCTACCAGTCTGATTTTAATTAACCTTGTAAGAAGAGAACAGTACATGTTGTTAGTGATGTGCCAGAGGGCACCTGAATAATTCACGTCAGATGGCAAAATGTATTTGTGAGCTTGAAACACAGGAAACGGTTTTTCTGTTCTGAAATTGTATTACTGAGCCATTAATACATGGAAGTCTTCATTTTTGTCAAGAGTACTGTTTATTATCGTGGAGATATTGAATTAATACACAGCATCAAAACATAGAGTCATCCTATCCTCATTATACACTTACTTTTTGCTGTGTTGAATCTCTCTAGAGATTCTACGAGGTTTAAAACACTCTTGTTCTCACCAGTATGTGTGAGGTTGAACAACACTCTGGAGTAAAGTGGTCTGAAATAGCATTTTCCCTGACAAACAAAGAGAGACATCAGTGACTGCAGCCTAATGCCTCAAATTACACACCTCATGACCGGCTATTAGAAACGTTGGTGGGATCTTTTTATTGTCAGTGAACGGGCAGATTAGACACACAAACAAAAAACTCTCTAATGCATGCAAACATACACACACACGTACACGTGTGTATACACACACAGGAAATTGACAAGTCAGAAAATGCCTTTTACAGATTTTTCAATCCCAACATGATGATTGACAGACAGAAAGCACATTATGCACAAAAAGGCTAAATCACAAATATCCAGTTTAACTGGATCTATTCAAGTGAATCAGTTGGTTCACGATCGGTGTGACAGAAAATATGATTAATGGCAAAGCACTACACATTATTTACACATGGATAATTCATCCACAATCCAAACCATTAATATTTATTGATGGATCGTAGCTGGTTTCACTTGAAATAAACGAACCCTGCAGTGTGTACAGTGGGCTGCAGCTGCATTTCAGTAGTATTAGACACTGAAGCTGAAACCTTAACACATCATAAACGTCAGATTAAACCACATTTAAAGGGAAAATCTGACTGTTAAATTAAATAGGTTTCAGGGGAACTGCTGTAATCAGTGCATTCACTCTCAGAAGGTGAAAGTAAATAAATAAATAAAATAAATTCACCAAAGTGAATGTTGGCTGCGTTATGACGTCTACTATTAGATCGGCCCCCTCTGCCAGGAACTGCTACACAACACAAGCCTGGTGAAAAATGATGGAATGTGAAAATGGGTTTTCTAAAGAATGATCCAACTAAGAGTGAAACGTCAGTCTTTACTTTCACCCCCCCGTATTTGTTTAACAAATCAAAAATAGTCTGCTAATGTGCCCCATGACTGCTGTTTCTGCAGGAAGAGAAACTCTTACAGAATAGATTTTAAAGTGATTCTGAGACTGGATACCAATCACTCAACAGAAGCCCAGCAGTCAGCTTGAACATCGAGTTGGAACCACACAGGGTGAAGCTGCTTTTGCTTTTAGCTGCTTTGCTGATCACACATGCACTCAACATCCTGATGATGTTAAACGTGTGTTTCCTGTGCTTTTCATTAACTGGTTTCACAGCTGCATGTTTGTTACATTTGGGCCTTTTCAAACGTATTAATGCAGTTTTCTGCTCTGTTTCTGACTTTTTCTTATTTTTATTGGAGTTTTATCTTCATTTAAAGAACATTTTGCTATTTCTTGTTTCACCTTATTATTCTGGTTTGTATTTCTAACTGATTTTAATTATTGCTCATTGTTATAATGTTGTTCTAATGATTTTAAAAGCCTGAATGGCTTTGATTTGTTCTATTAAGCTACTGCAGCTTCCACCTCAACTAAACATGACACTAGTGACTGATTAAAGGAAAACGAAGTTACAATACGTGAAAATGAAATCCCATATTCTTTTGAATTATTTTTAGTGACTTCCTGAGCAAAAAATTCTTCTGGTGCAACATTCAGTTTAATAAAGGACAGTGGTAGGATGGAAATACGTAACCTGAGTCGAATACATCCAGTATGTCACTTGTTTACCTTCTGTCTGGTGCCACCAGCGATATTCACCATTCCATATTGTGCTGGAAATCAGAAATACAAGGTCTGACAGGCTGTCTGCTGATATTAAAAACATGTGGACATGTAATAAATCACATGCACTCTGGCATTATCACAATAAGCAGAGGTTCCCTTTTTCTTGGCGTAATATGAGAGCTTGACGTTTGTTATTACACAGACCATTCTCCAGGACAACAACTGTGGCCTGTGGCTATGACACGACCGCTTGTTGGTCACATAACAGCATCTGAAAGCACTTACAGGCCGTCTGCAGCCACTCTCTACAGGGACCATTTGTCAGTCTGTTTCTGACTGGAACAGTTGGTGTTTATGTGACATAACCACAGATGTAATGATATTCATAGGACTGTATGTGTGTATTTATGTAGCAGTGCATGTATGGGTTGTACAAAATGAATTAAATTGCATCAACAGTTGTTCAAAGAGCAATTTTCTACTTTTAAATTGGCTTTTTCAAGTAGTGATTTTGATATTTCGATTACTGATGAGGAGAGTTGTGGTAAACGCACTTTTGACAAAGACAAGCGTCAAGTGCAGGTCAACAAGCTTCTGTTAATACAAGATGAATTACTTTTTCAATATCAGAGGAGGTGTTGGAATTCAAAGTTCATTTCTTTTATTAGCAAATCATGTTAAAGGGAGATGTGAAACTCTTTGACATGCAGATATTAAACAGCTTTTGAACTCCCCTCTTTTTTGTAAAGCGACCAGAAATCAAGACAGAAACACGCACACGTCTTCATGTGCATTTATGCAGGATCGTTACACTATTTGTCACACAGCTCCCATGAGAGAGATGCTCATGAATTGTAGAGAGAGACAGAACCTTTGCAGATGTTTTTGGGTTAAGATGATCAGTCTCAGCTCCAGAGTCTGCAAAAACCAACTAATATGTTCCTGCGCTAGTCAAGAGAGAAAATGGAGGACAGGAAGAGACGACTGACAAAGGAGGAGTACTCCATTCCTGAAGAGAGAGAGAGAGAAGCAGAGACTCCAAGGTTAAGAACTGCAAGAGCAGCAGTATCGACTGAAGCAAAGAGGGATCAGTGTTTGATCCACTTTATTTCAGCCAATACTGAGCCGTTCAAATATGTCCAGAATATGTCCTGACTGGCTCAGATACTGATCCTCGGGTTCAGCTCTAGAGATTTCCACTTAATTACAAGGACAAGGTCATGAAATAACATGTGGATCATCACCACAAGGAGTATCTGTGAAAATGATTGTGGTAGTGTGAAGAGCGCTGCATAAATTAACCTCCAAGAAAAAAAAAAAAAAAACACGCCTCGCAGAATGGCACAAAACAAGCAAGACTCAATTTGGCCAAAGAAAATTCACCTGGTAAAAAAGGGGATTAATGAATACTGACAGGATGTGCTCTGGTCAGTGGAAACCAGAACACATTAGTTTGAATTAGATGGTTTAGATCTGGACACAACTAAAACAGAGGGCGCGACTGGACTGATGCAAGACTGAATTACCCTAAAAGCTGTAGATGCCAGTAGAGTAACGTTGCTGTGATTGGCTCCAGTTCAGTGCAAACATTTTTTCTTGAGGCTCCCACACTGAATACCAGCACACAGACACGCACAACCACTGCAGACAACTATCAGACTATTGCTTTGCTACGGACAGGCTCCTCATATTAATCCCATCCTACAAACAAGCATTTCAACACGTCAAGCACGTCAACACTGCTAAGGTCAGGGTTAGCTAAAGCACAGATAAATAGTTTCACTACACTCATCATGTTTTCTTTTTAACTTCCTCTCTTAGTGCCGTAGTTTTTACTTTGGACCTTCTGAACATGGTTTATTCTTCTAACTGTTTCTCTTAAAAACTTTGTACGTTGAGGAACAAAAATGACTTAATCACAAATGTCAAGCAGCAAAGTCATTGGACAAACAAACTAATATTTCCCAGCATGCCTTTCTCCTTTATAACATTTTCAGAAGCAAACAACTAAATCAAAGTCGGGGTGGGTTGACACAAAATGAGTTTAATAAAACATGCAGTCTTTGAGCATTTTAATATGGACACATACAGTATAAAGAAATAACAATCCTATAAATAACACCAAGAAAATTCTGATCTTTCACGAGAACAACCATACAAACATCATAGTGTATATTCAATAAAGACATGAAAGATAAAAATGTCTTTTGCGTTATTATTTTAGGTACATTATATTTGTTATTACTCTTGACTTAGATGAAGATCAGTTCACATTTTATGACAAATTATTGCAGAAAACAATAAATTGCCATCATAGATAGCTTACGAGAGTGTGTATCATGTGTACATAAACTACTTACATATATGTTGGAAAAAATGTATTGTCATACAGAATCGTTAAAATTATATTTGTTAACGATGGCTCGATTACTTCACCGTCCGGTAGGTGCGTTGTTATTTTATTATATTTATCTTATTGACCCTTAGTTCAAAAGTATGACAATGGTTTTGGAGGATTTGTAGTTACTTAACATCGCAGTGATTAAGTTAAGGGTGTACTACTCAGTGTTGTTGTACATATGACACAGGTCCAGACACGTACACAACAACACAACCGCGACTCATCCATCATCGTGCTGTCCGCACGTTAGATCAAAGCAGTGCATGTGGCCTCCCGACAGGACCAGTTTTGATAGGTATCTTTAGCAGCATGCTGTTTCACACGTAGCCTCAACACAGGTCATTATGGCTCGCCACGACTTACTGAAAAGGCCAATAAACAATCACCACAGTGGCCTGTTCTCTTCTTCTGCATCAGCAGAATGTGTCCTGTGATACAGGTCAATTAACCCTAGTTGGAAAAGTCTGGTTCTTTGTTTGTTTGGGTTCGACATGCTAATTGCCACAACTCAAGGTGCATATTGTTTTTACGGGAATCCGTGGGCAACTCCTGATTATGGGACCCAGCGGGTGTAGAAACTGTTTTATATGACAGAACGTCTGAAAGTCATGTGACTTTTTTAAAAATCATAAAACAACAGCTTAATTTGTGCTGTTTGTGTTGTCACAGGGAGATGTTAGCTGCAGGAGACACGATGCTGCGAGATGGGAATGTGTGCTGACTTGGAAAACAGAGAAGGAAACTGAACTTAGCAGGTGGTTCTAGAGTCTAAAGACACAGAACCACCTGTTGGAATTATCAGTGAGAAATCCACTAGATCGAGCAGAGAGAAGAAGAAGACGGTGTTATACCCTCAAATGTCACATTAAAAAGCCTGGCTGATTTAATACTCAGACAACTCTCTGTTAGTATTTTTAAAATACAACATGCTTTTTTAAAAGTGTGAGTGCTCACTGTCTGTGGTTCCACCACCCAGTTAAATCATCCCCAGGCTCCTCTGGCCATTAGCACCCGTTCCTCTTCCTCACACAATTTTCTTATGAAAACACATTTTGTTTCTCATCCAGAAGAGGTCAAGGTGTGAAACAAGAAGCCATGTTGACCATCTTATCACGGTGGTGGTGTCATCCTGAGGCAGAAATGAGATAACGAAGTGCATCCTGCTCTGCTTCACCTACAGGGTGAGTCATAAATGGGAGGACAGCAGAGGTGAATGGATCTCACCACTCACCACGTGCAGTTCACGTTAAGGACATGTCCCCTACTGTACAGACACTTTTCTTATGGTTTTATCAGCATTTTAATTGAGGATTTATAGAATATTTGAATATTTCTCTAATAGCTGAGGCACAGTGATACAGGCCCAGTGGAAATGTGAGCTGAGTCCGGTGAACGCCGCTGCTGTGGGTTTTCTCAAGAGCTCATTGTCAATGCAGCACAGTGAAGACATGGGGACAAATGGATTAATGATGACAAACACCAACTGAAAGCTACAGGCTTTTAATTTCCACGCCTGTTTTAGCCGCCACAGTAACTCTCTGCAGACGATAAAGCCACTTTACTGAGGCTATTCTCTGTCACCTGACGTGATTTACGAGCGTCCATATTCATTGACCTCTGATGCTGCCTTGGCTAGTCTTGACCTTTGGAACCATTAATACAAATGTAAATGTCATGTGCACCACACCCGTTAAACACAGCTTCTGCCCTCTCACTGGCCTGTTACCTGAAATAACTTGAAGTGCAGCTTAGCTCTCAGTAGTCGCCTTGTTTTGGTCAAAACACTTACAAGACCACGTGAGCTGTGACGTTTTGCTTTGGAAACTCAACCTGCTGAAAACCTCCCATACAAAACAGAAGAAAGACTATTTTTAATCTACACAAACAGAAATACTTGAGGTTAATTCCCATCACTTGACCTACAGACAAGGGTACGATGAGGTAACGCGACTGAATGAGCAACAAATGAGGTGTTATTAAAAACACTATGTAAAAATCTTAAAGGGAAAATGAAAAGTTAGATTTAACATAGTCATCACAGAAAACACCTCCTGTCAACTCACCTCCTGTGCTGTGGAAATAATGACTGTGGGTGTGAGTCGTGATAGACTGCCTTTTGTCTCCTGCGTGGTAAAAACAGTAGGTGACGGAGTGGTTAAAATACACCTACTGCTTTATCAAAAAAAGGCAAACGTGTCCGAAAATATCCAGGTTGTACGAGAATTTCATGCATCAACTCCGAACTATATTAAGATGGAAGTGAGAAAGTTCAAACCTTTTCTGCAAGACCACGTTTCTACAACTTGTAGTAACTAGATTAGTTTTCTTAACCTAACCATTACTGAACACTGTAATAGTTGTGAGAGCTGAGAACGTGGAGAACAAACTCCTTAATGAATCATTTCTAATAATATCAGATTATTTAAAAAGATTTTTATAAACATAAGAAGGTACCAACTCCGTCTCAGTGGATTTGGGGATGGTGCACCGTAAAATTCAAACGATGTTGTTTATTTTATCTTATATGTTGAATCTAGTATCTTTAATCGTCTTTGCTCTTGCTAAGGTTTTCTGTGCATTTGTTGCTGTCCATCAACTGGGATTACCTAACGCCGGCATAGTCGTGTCGAGATGCTGCAGCACACGATGAGATGCGTTTAGGGCTGAAAAAGTCTGCTGAGAGACGAGCTGGCTTCCCTGGTGTGATTTGTGTGTGCTAGGAACACACAGAGCCATCATCACCTTGCTGCTGTGTAAGCCTGGCCTCTGATGCTCTCATCTTATCCTGATGTCTGTGAGCAACAGGAGAGTGGGAGGTAAAATTAATAATCAGTGATCAGTGATCAGTTCCCTCGTTGATAGAAACCGAATAAGCCTTTATTCGGGCCACGCCCATGATTTTTAAAAAAGACAAAAGTAAAATTTGTGTTCTGTCCCACGTCCGAGGATCTGATCTAGTTTTCAAGGTTCAGTTGTTCAAAAACATTTGGACATGTGACCAGGAGCAGAACCACTAACCCTGCTGTTCATGGGTGACTGCTTAAGAAATTAATCGACAGCCATCCCGTAAATGACTCCATTGACCTGCATGCAAACTGAGTTGCTGCAGCTAAAGACACAGACGTCTTCTTAAGAAACTAAAATCATTTTAATCTCAAGAGATGCACAACGAAAGAACAAAGTAAAACAAACACACCAACATTTTCCAGAGAAGCACACGTTTCCATGATGATGTTTTTTTTTCCAATGTAAAACATTTTCCTATGACTCTTGTTTATGATGAGAGTGTTTTTTATATTTGTTTGTGTATTTTCTTTAGAGAGAAGCGTTTTTCAACCCATGTAAAAATGTTCAGTGGAAGATGATGGATTCCAAGAAACATTTGTCAAATGCCCAAAAAACCATTATGACCTCCTCTCTGATTGCTGTCCACACTATTCCACTTCAGTCTCCCTCTTACAGGAACCTTTGGCAGTCGTCCATCATTTAAATGTCTACATATGTTAGCAACAAATCACAAAGGTATGTTTATACATCAGCTGCTCTGAGACCACTTAGAGAAAAATGATCCAAGGAAACGCTGGGGCTGAAGAATTAGACACGAAGTCATGACGGCACCAGGAGACAGATTGGATGCATACATTTATCAGAAGACCATCCTTATCCTTTCAGGTTGAGACAAAAGAGCAAATCAAAGCAAACTGCACAGTCTCAGAGAGGCTTCACAGTTCTTCAACATTTAATTTACAAGGAAGTGACAAGTGAAGGTGATTAGGTCACAACTCTAGTGCTACTTAATTAAAACAATGAGGTGTAGTTAAGTCGGATTTATATTAGAATGATATATTTATTTAATTCACGTTGAAAACAAGCAAAAGGGAAAACTATGTTCGAGCCACTGGCATCTGGGACGATCAGTTAAATATACAACATCTCATCAATGGTGCCGGATATGTACGAGCAGGATGCAGCCACATGATTTGATCTACATGCATTTTTACATTAGTCTGCCAAACGCTTCCAGTGACACTACAAAGATAAAATAAAAACTAAGATCCATATGAAGGCTGGAGACAGGACAGGGTCCACTGGAGCCTAGAGGCTGGTGTTGTGGTGGAGTAAAGCAGCAGGTGGTTGGTGGAACTCTTTACATGGCGTCCTCGGGTGATGGGAAGGAGGCGGGACGCATAATTGTAGTCGGACTGAAAAGACTTTTACAATTATATGACTATGATATTTGCAATGATGTTTTAAAAATGACATCTAGAGATGCCGACATGAGGGTCATTGTTTAGACACGATGATGTCAGGACTGTTAATGGAGGGATCTGACAGTGTGGGAAAGTGGAAGTGACAGAGACAATTAGATCAGAAGCATTACGCTTACATAACCCACAGAGGAACAGCTGAACGGGGGGAACAGAGCTTCCACCCTCTTGTCCTCTGCATTGTCATTAAACTATCAACCTTTACTTTCACCAGTAATTGTGTTTTAAGAGTCCAAGAAGTCCAGTCACTCAGATCTCTGGACATCGAAATTGGCTCAATCACTTGTTTTAAACCTCCTTGGAACAGGCAATAGAGTTTCAACACGGTGTGACAATGACTGCAGCACCTGTGAAGACAGATGCAGTCACCCAGGTTCTGTTTGTCCTCTACAGTGAGATCTGGATTGGCTTAAAGTTCTTGAAGATGTTCTTTCATGCGAAAGGCTTCATCAGCTCTAACCTTTCAGATGAAAGGTGAAATGTCTTCGAGAGCTTCAAACACGGCCAGTTAGCTTTCCAACAACAACTGTGACGTATTTCTGCTCTACACACTTTGAGTACTGACAGATTGACTGATAGTGTGGGGGAAACTGTAGCTCAGCTGGTCCAGCAGTTGTCCATTAACCACAGAGCTAGTGATCCAACCCCTGGTTCCTCCGGACTTCCATGGTGACAGCAGTGTCACAGTGTGCAGCCTAATGCCACTTGACTCGCTTGATGTTTAGGTTTGATTGGTTGGTAAATGTCTATTAATATATTATACATGTTGTATGAGCTGTTCCATGAGAACGACACAGAAAAGCACATTTATACTTTTTACTTTCTTTTCATGAAGTGTCATTCAGAGTGTCAGTGAGGTCATCTGTAGTAAACTCTGTCACGTACCTCAGTCTGCTGTAAATAGTGCATAAACATAGTACACATAACAACTCGTAACCCACAACACTCGCTGCTGTCGACTGATATAAACCCTCCTTCACGAAGACACTGTTGGATTCATTTAAACATTTAAACATTTAAACATTTAAACATTTAAACCTTTGGACTTTGATTCCCTCGGTTGAAAATACCTTTTGTTTTTCCCATCTGCTGTGACTGTTCCCTCTTTTCTCTCCTTCTCTCCTCCCTCTCTGCTTCCTTCTCTCTCTCTCTCTCTTTCTCGCTCTCTCCCTCCCTGTCTGGTGTGATTGGTTGGTTTTCTGCACTCTGGAGGTATAAAACCACTGCTGGGGGTGGAGATCTCTCAGCCTGCTGTCAAATCGTGGAGAACGTTGCTATAAAACTCTGCTGGTCGCGTTACGACGTTATCACTGCTGCCTCCTTGTCGTCATTCACAACAGCGGCACCGACTTTGGATCTTTAACATTCCACCATGTGTAAAGGACTTGCAACACTTCCTGCAACATGTTTGAAAAGGTAAGAACAACGTCGTTTGAACACACGGATGATGTATGTGTTATTATATTCCTGCAAAACTAGCTGTAGGTTAATGTAGGATTTGGTTATTTGAAGATGATCCGTGTACATGCTGATTCCTATTTTTATATGAAACTTATTTTAAACCAGTAAATGTCTTAGATACAAAGAGAACAAGCTGCAGCTTGTTCACAAAAAACAGACTTTGTGCAGATATTCTAAATGTTTTTAACTCATCTGCTTCTCCACAGTGCCAAAGACATCAAGCACAAAATAAGCTTCTTACTGCAGAAGCCTGAACCTCAAGCAGCGGATCAGAAACAGATAAAGGAGAAGACTGTTGCTGCTGCTGCTGCTGCTGCTAAGAGGTCAGAGGAACTAATCGGTGTTGGTTCAATTTGTGCACGGTTTTAAATGTTGGTTCTGGTTTGTGTTTAGTCTTCACATCAACAGCTCCTCAAAAAGAGAATTAAACCACATTTAAACAGGATCATTGTTATGCACTTTAATTAAAGTCCAAACAATGGAACCATTACTGTTTCACCAATTACTAAAATAATTATATATAAAAAACATGTTTACCTCAGGTGGGTCAGAGTTTGAATCTTTAGACTTGTCTCTCCAAGGTCAAACGGAGACAATCTGTGGTGCTGGTGCCAGTGTTGAAATGGCAGACATTCAATATTGATCTTCTGAATTAATCATTTGAGCTTTATTGTAGGATTTCTGCCAGTGGCCTGAGGTCTGAGTGGACAGAGAGATGAAGGGGTGATGAAAGGATGGGGTTGACGTAGAAAGAGAACTTGCACTGACGTAGTCGAAGAGCTATAATCTATTTAATGGGAAATCGATCGTTACCCGATTGGCTTTTCAACTTTTAGGCTCTGCGGCATGTTGTTTTGCTTTGCCTCTCCGTTCATGTGTGTAATCGTGGTGCTCGTATTGGTTTGTGTTGCCGTGAAGAAAATCTATAAAAGCTTGAGCCTGAGTGATTATAACGACGATTTCTGAAAGTGCATTAGTTGCTGAAGTTGTTGTACATGAGGTTCTCCGATTTCTGCACAGCAGGAAAATAATTATCTGACTTAAGAATAAAAGCAGCTCAATCAAAGTTTGATCACATCATTAAGAGGTGCAGCCCGGGCTTCTGTTGACAGTATCATCACCGTGCTTTACTAGTTTACTGACAGGTATTTTATTATAGCTATATTTTATCCAATGTCCAGTATCAAACACTGTTACAACAATATTTCTAAAATGTTCCTGCACGAGTCCCATGCCGTCTTCAGTGACCTTTCCTCAGGCTGTGTTCCCACAGGAAGCTTCTTCTTGTTCTTTTTGAGCTTGTTAACATTGATCCAGCTGCTTTGCCGTGACACTTCACCTCGGCCTTACTTTTTCAGTGATGCGTAGTCCATTCAGAGACGATTACAGACAATTAGTATTCAGTTTTCCTAATTGTTCAGCAGCAGTGACAAACGTCCTGTAGAGCCTCTGTGACATGATGACCATAGTGTTCTTTTCAAATGAGGGCACAGATATTATTATGACATTTATAAGGTGAAAACATCATTATACTTGTCTATACATAGACAATATTATACTGCATGTATTGCTGTGTGAATGTCAGATGACGCACAGCTGTGATTAGATTTACTGTCATTATTGATCAGTGAACTGGTGCAGCTGAAATCTAGATGAGCTGCATTCATTCTGAACAGAAGGAAAAACCTTATTACAGTATAACAGTTATATTATTACACCTCTATTATTTACATGAGTTACTGATGAAATGATTCAACTGTGAAACTGTCAAAGTGAATGTTCCATAGAAATAGTTAAATGCATGCTCCAACATTTCTGGTTTGGTCAATCTAAATTAAAAAACCTTCTATTCTTCTGTTTCAGTGTTCCTACTGCAGCTGAGGTGGAGAAATGGAAGGAGTCTTTCAGCCACGTGATGAGCAGTCAGAGTGAGTGTTTAGTTTTCACATGTTAAAAATGAGCTGATCTGGAGACACAGCTAATGAAGTTCTCCTCAAAGGCCAAACCAAAACATTAGTCTGATGCTGACTAGCTGTGAAGCAGATGCCTGACTCATTGGTTTTCCAGCTGATGCTCTCTCAGGGTTTATAAAAAAAAAAAACATCCACATAACTGAACACGTATCATTCTCATGTGACACGATCCTGCAAGCACGGGAACAGTGACCTTCACTTCCTTGTTAATGGTTGCCAGTAAGGTTGTGGTGATTTTAAAAATGACTCTTAATGAGTACAGCAGATATGGGTTTGAAGAAGCATCACCCTGCTCAGACTCTGTCAGGTTTCACTGCTGCACATGATAGAAAAGAAAAGTTAAGGAGGTTTGACTGAAACACACACACACAGAGGCACTAACTCATTCTCATGCTCTGGTCTTCTGCTACGTGTTGCGAGGCACTGCTCCACGGCCCCTCGAGGGTGTCTACCAGTGTGTGTGTGTGTGTGTGTGTGCATGCTTAAGCCCTTTGAGGATAACACTGTGTGTGTATGGGGACACAAATGGGGAGCAATGGCCTTGCGGGAACCCTCTGAGTTTTGACCCGTTCCGTTCCATGATGCACTGACCTCCAACATCGACGTGTCTTCCATCTGCCTTCCCGAAATTCATCTGTCAGCTCTCATTGGTCCAATTTCCTTTGTTTATCTTATCTTAGCCTCAGTGGTCTCCTTAATCTGTCCTCTGAGTCATGCATCCTCCTAGACTTCTGCGAATGCTTAGATCTGTGTACACTGTGCTATGACTACTGGAAAACACTTGTTCTATGTGTCTACAAAGACATGATGCTCTTTTTGCTGTTGTATCATTTCAAAATATATTTTGCTGTAACTATACTAACGTCTTGAACTAATGTGTGATTTATTCATTAAACTGCTGTTTCCTCGAATATGATGAGCAAACCCACTCAATTTGGTTACCTATGGGCTATTATGGCACCAAACACTGGATCAGTGGGACTGATTCCACTGCAAGTTATTACAGATCTAATAACTTATTAGTTTTGGTTTCCTTGAGGAGACACGTGGTATCACAATCCTCTAGTGCTGCATCCATGGGACCATAAATTCCACTGGATATTTAAATATATATTTCTTTCTTTTCTCTGTTAGCGGGTGTTGGAGTCTTCAGAAACTTCCTGAAATCGGAGTTCAGCGAGGAGAACATAGACTTCTGGATCGCCTGTGAAGACTATAGGAAGACCCCACCCTCCAAACTGGCGACCAGAGCCAAGCAGATCTACCAGCAATATATTGAGCCTGATGCTTCCAATGAGGTAATTGGTTAAGATATAACAACACTGGTAACACTTGACATCAGTTGCACCAGATTATTGTTAAACCACAGCAGTAATAGAGATGGGGAGACACCCCTGCTCCGTCTTTGGCCCTTTTTATGGTCTTTCACAATGTACATAAAATTCTTTCACTGGGTTTTTGCTTTAATTTAATTCGTCTTCACCCTTTAATTTTTTCCCCCGGTTCATTTTCAGGTGAACTTAGATGCTGCGACCAGAGAAGAAACCAGACAGAGAGTTGAAAACGCCGGTGCATCTTGTTTCGATGACGCTCAGAAGATGATCTACACCTTGATGGAGAAAGACTCCTACAGGCGCTTCCTCAAATCCAAACTGATCCAAGATCTGTGTCAGACACAGACCGTCACCAACAACTGGGACTGTGCTGAGAACAGGCAGATGTTAGCTGGTGGCGCCTAAGCAGGGAAGATGAAGAGAAGACTTAAAGAAGGTCCCAAAGACTGAAACTGTAGGACAGGGCTGAGACTGGTCAAGATTGGTTTGGTACTTGAGAGTCCAGTGTTCATGGTGGGTTGAGAAGGTGCTTGAAGGTTCATGTGAAATGTGGTTTTTGATTTTTGATACTTTTACCATTGTTTCCTGGAAGTCGCTGATGTTCATTTCGGAGTTTGGGGTACTGTATGTCCTCTGTACTGTAAAAACCATTTGAATGTTTCCCCATTTCTGTGTTCACCATAAGTTATTACGTATGTTTCCAAATCACAAAAGGTGGAGAGTGACTGATTAAATCATTAATATTACAACGCATAGTATAAAACACAGATGATGTTGATTTGTGTTGCATTGTGAAGTTTCCCCTTAGCTTCAGGTTTCATTGTGAAACATCCCATCCAAGCTACATACAGTATACTACAAGTATTTACAAGAAATAAACAGTATAAAGCTACCTCCACCCAACATCCACCCAACATACGCCGCTCCACACAACTCTGCTGCCACTGGAGCTAAATGTTATATGTCTCTTTTTAACCATAACTATAGGTGCAGATATTAAAATCATACATGGAGTGCATCAAAAATACTTTCACAGTATCAGTGTTACGATGTTGGGAACGTTTTTTTTATTTAAGTATTTACACATTTATAAGTAAAGTACATTTTTATACATTCAGCCGATGTGGTCATCATGTATTTGTTCGCTGTGCAGTTCACTTTGGCTGCCGTCTTATCCGTTAGCTTTACATTTCCTACGATCTCACATTCTCACTCGTTATACTTATCACATGTTTGGACAGCAGAAGATTGGTACTGTATGTACGTTCTTATCACTTGTGAATTGTTGATCTGAAACCTGCTGTAAATGTCAAAGATTTGTCGTTGTAAAAACTTCCTGTGCTGCATAAACTCCTTTCTGCACCAGGCAAATGTTGGCTTTGTACTAGTAATGGGTATTTTAAGCATGCTTTAATAGTACAGTATTGATATTTGGTCACATCACATAAAAAAAGGTCAATCTGTGAATTGTTTGATTGAAGAGTCCCCCCCATGGCTACAACTGTTCAGATGGTTTTTACTCATGTTTGTGCAGGATGATTAATCGTGTGCTCACTTTAATTGAAAATGTGTTGGTGGCCTTGCATACTAACATGGCAAAATATATAGTGATAGAGAGAAATAATGATGCAGTATTTATTAAATTATGTCAGTGTCCTATTTATATCATATCTGTGATGATTCACAAATAAAAAGATGTGTTGGATAATCAGACGTTTGTATGTTCGTGCTTATTGTAGATCCAACAGGCTCACGATGAAGGAGTGGAAGTAGTTTTCTGACTAATGTAAAGTATGTTGATCTAATTATTTCAGAGTTGTAGATATTTTAAGTGATTTCTATTTTACCAGTGTGTCAGACCAGGTCTGCTCATCCAGACAATCGGCTCTCTGAGTTGTTTTATAGCTGTTTGTCTGGATTTTGTTTCTTACTAACATAAAGCTCCAATTGTTGTTTTATTCCAAACTTTCTTTCCATTTAAAGTGGATGTATTGTTATTTTAACTCACATCCCTGTGAAGCTGTGCAATTCCAGATCAATCCGAGCAATAATACATTTTTCCAGTGAATGATACCAAAACAGACATCACCCCATTTAACATTTACTAAAAAGCTTCGGAGACTCACAAAAGGACCAGAGACTGATCAGACACGTCTCTTCTAAAGAGCATGTTGAACATTGGTTGTGTCGTGCAGCACTGTCCATTGTACTGATGTGCTCTCATTTGAAAAGTAAATCATATTATGTTGTTAATTTGTAAATGAAATAATAATTTCAACTGTAAGCTATTCCGTTCATTTGTTTCTGTTCATGAGAACATTAACCTGTTGCTTTAGAATCAGAGCCCAGTTAGATACTGTACTTTGGTGTTGGGACTGTGTACAGGTAAGATGTTTTCATCTCGGTTCTCTTACTGAATTACAAAGTACTGATGTTCTTTGTGTGATTTCGACATGTTTTTACCCTCTAATGAATGTGAGAAGCCATTTTACTGTCTGTGATAATCATCTATGATCAGCAGATCTAACATTGGCTCTGCAGCGTCTGGCAACGATTGCCACGTCAAAATCGGACATTATTATGTAACAATCACCACAATCACCATTCATCAGAAGCCGTTTGGACATTTGATCATAAAAACAGTGTTAGACATCCCTTCATGCAAATGTAAAATTCAACATTTGAACCTTGGAAAGCTCTCAGCAGCCATTTCAATCTTAGTTTTAAACCTATTTTTGTAACTGCAGTTCACTTCCAGATTCTACCTCCAGTCTTATTCTAATTTTACTTTCATGAGCAGTAATTGTTTGTTCTCATAGCTCAGGCCGCCCCTGTGTCTGCTCAGTGGGCGTATTGTTTCCATTCACCTCCAAGACGTTAAGGCTGTTTACTTCAGCTGCATTGACACCCACCACGTAACTCCATGTCTATTTAAGGGCAACACATTTGGGAAAATGACGTAATCTACAGTAAATAACGTCACTTAAATCTACTCGTCTGCACGTCTAACATGAACAGACATGGAGAAGACAAATATGCCTAAACATTTACTTCTGGTTAATTCTGCCTGCTTTCTTTGCTGCTCAGTCTGGGTACCAAAATAGAAGAGAAGATGCTCGGATAGTGTTTTAAAGGCAGAATCTGTGAAAGTGCTTGAGTGGATAATTTACTAACACTCGCAAACAGGCGCTTCACACTTTTTCTATGCAGACGTAAAATAGGTTTGTCTCTTAAAACATCTAGAGCACCTTGAGCTGATGCTGCCTTTCATCCTCTGAACAGATGAGTGTGGTGACAGTGGTGCAGCTTTTATTTTGGAAAAAAGAGTCATGCAAAGGAATTAAAACATATGTTGTCATGTCTACGAGGACACATTTCAGCCTGATATACTGCCCTCCTCTCAGACTACGCCTGGAAAATAAAACACAGGATACAACAAATGATAAATCCACTGGGGCCTGTCAACTAAAATGAGAAAGAGTTTACAAGTCAGTAGTTGGAATTTGGAGATTCATAATTTGAGCAGGCACTACCACTGCCAGTATTTGATGTTTTCATTTGATTTGAAAAACATTTTATTGATCCCTGTGGGACAAATTCAAGTGGTTATCAATGTTATACTATACAGTTTATGACCAGGTGGAAGTTTGTGTCAGACACGAACATTAGGTCACTGTGACGTTGACCTTCCTAATTATCCAAAGTGCTCCTGTGACATTGTGTTAACAGGCGTGAAGTCACACTGACCTCGACCTTTGACCACAAAAAATCAGTTTAGTCCCGTTGGACATTCAAAGAAACATTTTGACGTTATTTCACACAGTCACACTTGTCCCTGGTGAGGAGGCAAAGATATAGAGAAATCATTCAAGAACTTTACAAAAACTATGTATTGACTTGTTCAGTATCAGTGTATTTGCACTTGTCAGATAATAACAATATAATGTCATTATGTTTACAGTTTAGTGGGTTGCATTAACAGCCCTTTGAAATCGGATGCTTTGTGTACATAACCAGGTCTGGCTGCACTACTTCCTGTTAAACCCGAACGTCAAAGAGTGTCAGAGGACAATTATTGTCTGCGACACAGCAACAGGTCACTTGTTTAGACAATAAAAACACAGGTTGTTCAGAGCATTTTGAAGAAAACCTGTCTTTGATTGCCTGGTGGTGTCACCTCTGATCAAGGAGGAAACCAGTAGTCTCTGAAAAGATCGCTGCTGCCCATCTGCAGTTTGCTTGGATAAGACAGTAGGTTATCAGAAGGATGTTTAGGGTAAATGAGAGCAGGTGGACTTGTAGCTTGAATGAAACGCTTCACTGATGGAACGATCTGTTCTAAATTTCTGCAGGGAAATGTGAAGGTATCCGTTTCATGAATTGAGGGTCTAAGTAACAAAGACAACAATTTATTCTGCTAAAGAATGGTTAAAGCAGGAAAACAAACATACTTTGCAATCCAACAGAAATTTCTATGGAACCAACATAAGCATGGAGTTGACGAGAAAACCAGCCAACATCCCAGAGTGGAAGCTGCTCCAATGGAGGGATGGAGCTAGAATCCCTCCAAGCTGACGTGCATTGCTAGAAATGTTTAATTTAAGTTGTTGCAACAAAAGAGGAGGTCACACCAGTTACTGAAGGCACGGCTTCACATACTTCTGCCACAAATGGATTTGAACAAGTGCAACTGGTAATTGATGCAGACGTTTAAGTGGTCGTGTTCTGAGCCAACGTGACTGGAACGCTTTTCCCAGGAGGAGGCAAAATTCTGAAGATTATATCTTTGTCCACATGTCTCCTAGTTATACATAGACTTGTTTCAGTGCCAGCTGATTTCAGTCAGTCTCTCATACTTCAGAAATCTCTTCTTGTCTCATGCTGATCCTATTCTAAGCTCTTAAAATGTTCCACATTTTTTTTCTCAAACCATTTGTCTGAAGGAATTCAGCTCGAGATACTAATACAATCCAAAGCTAAAGTGGTTGGATTTATAAATAACATCACATTGTGAAAAACAAGAAGCTTCAAATTGTTAAATATGTCATAAATCTTCAGAAGAGTGGTTTAGGAAATGTTTTGATTCAACTCTGATCTTTGTCAGACGCTGGTAAATGACTAACACAGAGCAGAACAAGAAATACAGAGACACAAACATTCATCACTCAGGTGGTTGTGATCTGCATGATTGAAAGTCAATCTGTTCACAGACGGAGTCAATCAGTGAAGACCTGGTTTTCCCATATGAGGACAAAACATTTCTCTCTGTAGAAAGCACAAATAGAAAAATATATATAAAAATGTGAAGTCTAATTCATCAAAACTTCAGACAGACTTCGCCCCAGAGGGAATCATAGTTCATCATTTTCTGGAACAAAGATTTATTGGTTCTCAATTTTTTATTGTTTTATTTTTAACTACAGTTTCACATAAAACCAGAAAAGTTTGGACTTTCTCTAAAAGGAAGAAGAAAACTAAACCTGCGACTTTTTAATTAGCTGGAACCATTATTTATCTGACACAAGCAAAGATTTTCTGTATTTTGTAAATAGAATAACATGTAGAATTTGACACTTGTGGAGTTTGTTTTTTGTGAAAATCCTCAGTTTTTAATTCAGTGTAACTAAACTTGGACATCAATACTCTGAGTTCTTTGTATTGACACTGGGCCTCATGTGCAGACAAACATAATTATTGTAATTATTTTTGCTCAAAAGCCTCTCTCACCGGCAATGAAAGGTTTGTCAATGCAGCAAACCATGAAGGACCTGCTCATCTTCAGCTTCTATCAACAAATACAATTTACATTAAATTTTCGACTGTGTCCTTGTGAGTACAAGTTACCATAGAAACAGCTTTGTTTAACCACAGCAACAGCTCATCTGCTGTCAACTATTAGTCGTACAAAACATAGGCCTGTTTCCAGGACCTGAATTCCATCAGAGGCCGAGGAGGCGGCCGTGCGAGAGAGAGAGAGAGAGAGAGAGAGAGAGAGAGAGAGAGAGAGAGAGAGAGAGAGAGAGAGAGAGAGAGAGAGAGAGAGAGAGAGAGAGAGATGAGAAACATAAACACACCCAATCAATCCCCTAATAAAATGCACAAGTCATCAGAGCCAATCACAGACCAGAGCGGGACATGGCAGAACACCAACTCACATCTGTGGTTTCCAGCAAGTGAAGGTGGGGAAACATGCTTCATGCTGCACGTGTGGTGTGTTCAGGAACGCTACCAAGACCAGACTTCAGCCTCTGTTGCTGACTCGAACTGCAGAATGATGCGTGATAGCAGAACTTAAGGCACCTCAGGTCAGATCAAGCCGGTGTTACTGTTGCATCAGCATCTGAACTCATGATACCAGAGTCCGTTTTTGTAAATAAATAAATTTTTTTTGTCTGCATGTTGTCTTTGGTTTGCTACTGTTCTGGTTTTAAATCAAGAACGAGCCGAGGGTTGCAGGATGATACTAAAGAATGAACCAGCACACTGAATAACGAATCAACACATTATACAATCAATTAACACATCAAATATCAAATCAACGCATTGACTGATGGACTACTACTGCAAACAAGAGCCATCCACGAAAAGTAATGAAGTTATTGTTCTTGGCTTTTTGTGGATTGTATTTAACAACAGTTTTTTATTATCAGATTTGGTTGTTTATTATAATTTAACAGTGGAAAGTCTTTTTTTAAAATTAAAAATACATGATTATTATTAAGCTTCCATTTTCTGCTTCCTAATTAACATCAGGAGACGTCACTACTGTTTAGTTTTACGGGACAAAGAACCGAAGGATTAAATCACATAACAAAGACGATGTCTTCTTTTAAGGTAATTTAATTTAATTGTCCAGGCAGCTGAGGGTTAATGTGTCATAATATGATTCAGAAGAAAAAAGCAGGATGACTGTAAAATATACTATATAGACTTTATAGGTAGTTCACTCTCACTTAGCACCAACTATTAATACCCTCAAAGTTTGGCAGGAGGTTGATGTGGACTGGTGGTCTAAGACTTTCCCACAGGAAAAAACAATAACATGATGAATGTAACTGGTTACAAACATAATTTCTGTCATTTTAAGGCCACTATGTTAATTTAGTGCCTAAACCTAACCCGTGAGATTTGTTGCTCACACACATTTCCTGAAATGATGCTTCATTTCCCAAAACTCTGAACACAAACATACAACTGTACACTGTTTCTCACAAACTTCAGACTTCCTCTCAAACCATGTGATCTTGCATCTCAACCAAACTTTGCCTTCAGGCGGACACTAACAATGGAAAACGAAAAACCAGTTGCTAGAGTCTTTGTAGTTTTCCACCAGAACATTTTTACATGACCAAGACATACATACATTTGTAATAAATTAAATCACTGTTCTGGTTGTGCTGAGGACTTTCCTCGGGTGAATTGCCTTTGCTGAAACCGCCTGTGCTCCTCAGCTATGTGGTGTTCTCCAACACATGTTCAACCTCAGCCTGTAGAGAGTGTAGAGAGTTCCTCTTGGGTGGAAACAGTCATGTCTACTTCCCATGAACAAGACGCCACGTCCCAGAGTCCTCAGTGACTCCAGACCAGTGGCTCTGACCTCACATATTATGTCAAACCCTCACTTGACCCCCTCTGGTTTGACTATCAACCCATATATTTTTTCATTTCTCTAACACCATCCGAAAAGTCCATCACCAGTGTCACCCCTCTCTCGATGCACAGGGAGGAGGTGGAGCTCCTATTCAGCGTCCTCTTCTAGGCTGTGGTCTGAGGGAGCAGTAACATGAAGGTGGAAAACACTAACAGGCTGAACAAACTGATCAGGACGTCTGGCTGTGTTTTGGGGGTGGGGCTGGACCCTCTACATGTTGTAGCTGAGAGGAGGATGCTGTCCAAACTCCTCTCAATCCTTGACAATCCGCCCCACCCACTGCACAGTGTGTTGGCTGGACAGAGGAGCACGTTCAGCCAGAGACTGATCAACATTAAATTCTCCACAGAGAACCACAGGAGGTCCTTTCTGCCTGCGGCCATCAATCTTTACAATTCCTCCCCCCTCTGTAAGGGGAGGGCGAACTGACATTTTCTTTCCATATAATTGCTGTCATTCCACCCTGGACTATAACTATTTAACCATTTTCCTCCATCTTACATATTCTGTATTTATACTGAGTTTTCTGCATCAATGTTATTTTAAATTTATTTGATGTGGAACTTTTCTGGTTCCTTTTCTTTCTGTCTAGTTTAGAGTCACTGTAACGAGGCTGAATCTGTCCAGACTCACCTTCACTCTCAGTCCTGAGTGAAGCTTCATTCAGTGTGATCTGTTCATAACTCGATGTTCTCTGCCGCCTTCCTAATGAAAAACAGCTGTGAAGACGGCTAATTAAAATGTGACAGGAGGATGTGGTGCTCTAATGTGACCATGCATGCAGGGAATCACGTACACGCCGACACGTGCACGTGCAAAGCCATTTATCTTTGCTACACGAACATGCGCGTGCACTCAGTACATGCACTGCACACAGACCTGAGGCTGCATGTCTGGACGTCTGGTTTATTGTCTAGAGAAGTTTGTGTAATAAACAACACAGTGATTCATCTCCCCGTGTCTGGTTTCTGTTATTGCTTTGTATTTATGTTCATGCTGGTGCTCACACCTGTGCACGGCTTAAAGTTTTGTGGCATTATCAGCCGTTTAGTCTAACTTAGTAATTTTCTGTTTATGTTTAATCAATTATTTATTTCACCAATTCTTAGCTGAGCTGTGCGGTAACACCATTAAATCTTCCTTCAGCCCACAGACCTGCTGCAATTTAACTACTCAGTCTCATGTATTGATATAAAGTGCATCATGTTATGTTTCTTGTGCACTCTAAAGAATAAACCATGAACATGTGCACACAAACTTTTGGACTGAGCCCAATAATAAGTTTAATTCAACACCTGTAGTGAACAGTGAGAGCCTCTGCACAGAAAGCATTTTATGGTCAGTTGAATTACTCTGTCACTTCAGAAACTCCAGATTGAGTGTGGATATGATGGATAAATTGGGACAGTCCAGTATGAGTGTTTGCAACATACAACATTTTCTTTAGAATTGATTTTTCTGGGTGAGTAATGAATGGTGGTGTCACGGCATGTGCACGGTCCGTAGGCTTTATAGATTCAGGTTTTTCATCTTAAAGAAAACATTAATTTAGAATCGCTGATGACAAATTCTTCAGGAGTCTTTATACTTTCAGGGTCTTGTCATTGGAAAAAGCATGGACATATTTTAATGCAAATGATCAGGTGATTTATATCAAAGAACTACAGTAAAGAAAAATGAGGACATCACTTTAGAAACCACATTATCCAGCATTTTGAATAATGTAAGCTGCTTTGGGGAACAGAAAATGCAGTCTTGGCAGTACATATTCATTCTCCCTATTTAAGATAGAGGGAGGACTTCCATCTCATGTAACAGAAATATACAGAGGAAAGAAACAACCGAAACAAACCTCATAGTGAGTGGAAAAAGTATGTGAACCCTTTGATTAATGGTCTTAAAAACCTAGCTGGAGTCTGGGTAAAATTAGTTTGGAGGTGTGCACTAGAGCTACTTTGACAAAAACCAGGCATCATTGGAACTGGCTAACAACTGTGTTCATGAGTCTATAGGTAAAACACAGAACAAGCAGGGTGTCTATGTCAGGACAACACAGAGGAAGCCGCTGCTTACTAAAAAGAACATTTTTTACAGCAGCCTGTTGTTTGCCAAAAAGAACCCCTTTTTATTTTGTCTTTGTTAATAATCTTGAAGATCAAATCCCTTTTTTTGACAAATTAATGCAGAAAACCCTGACATTTCAAAAGGTTCACATACTTTTTCTTACCACTGTAAATCTTTGTTCTAACTAATAACAAACTGACATTTCCCTCCAGTTATGCTGCTGCTCCCCAAATAGCCTAAAACCTCACATTCATTTGTCAGGTAACCTCATTATGTCATTGGATCAACAAATTGCTGGTGCAGTCTTACAACAATGTTGAAAGCAACTTTTCCACTGTGACTGTGACAGCAGAGGTGAAACCAAAATGATGTCATCTACACTTCTGCTACAGATGCACATTGTACAAGTAATGATGAGAGGCCAAGATTAGAGAAAGTGGGTGATACCCTCCTCACCACTATTTTCGTCTGTTTCTGTTTCTCTTCACGTATGTCACAACTGACTCACCAAGTTCACCAGCTTGTTGAAAACGCAGACAGGGCCCCCCCTATTGTTATACCTGCAGGAAGCTTGTTTAGCTGATGAGGTGCAGGTGACAGGCAGCAAATCAGGAGCTGACGAGCTGAGCAGCAGCAGGTGTGAAGGGACAAACAAAAGGTGATTGGTGGACAGGTGAGACGTGGCTTTACCCGTGCTGCTTCACCTTTTAACATGAAAAGGAAAAAAGTAATAAAATACTGTGAGCATGTGCTATAATGAGACGGTACACAAGTTTATATGCTCAAACAAGACAATGTTGATCGAGGTTAAATGTACAGAATGAGACGTTACTTTCACTCTCCAGCAGGAGCAGCGCTGTGTAAGTGGTAGCTGATTAGATCGAGATATGTAGGTCAACACCAGTGCAAACTCCCTGTTAGAGGTGATCAAGTTCACGTCTGATCCACACCATCTGGTTTGGGTTAATATGGCGAGACTACAACCATATTTAGCAGGGTAAAGATGACCCTTTGAAATCCTGTACAGCAATACTTTCAGTAGCCTTTTATGCTGGTAAAACAATCTTTTCTTTAAAAGTAGCATTATATATTTTTCTCCTAACGTAACATTAACCCACTAACATCTCCTGACTGGGCTGTTGACTTAGTGCAAGTCGGAGCACCTGGGTCCAAAGCTTCTTCAGCTATAAAAGCTGTCACTTAATTTCCCTCGGGGAGGCTCTATTCATGCTTCGCATTGACTTTCTTTAATGTTTTTGCCACCACAGCTCACCACTCATCTACACCACTGGCCCCATTGATTGGTTGTCACATCTCATTTCTGTTTGCATTTCATTTGCACTTTGTGAGTAAATGGTTAATTTCCATTTATCCTTTATATCTTTCCCATTAGTTACCATGGCTTACAGTTTACAGGTTCAGAAATGACTTGCCTTTTGCAGCCTGGGGAAATAAAAGCAGTAAAGATAAATGATATTGCATCATTTGTGACGCAATATAAAATGACCCAACAACTGGGCTTACACATTTGTTATATAACAAACAGGAAATTATACCAAATGAACTCGTTATTAAAGCCTTTTTTGTTTTATTATATCTTTGCACACAAAGCAGCATATGGTGACTGGAGGGAGCACTCATGGATACAGTCACAGGTAAGACCATACTGTTCTTAGACTGGGAAAGTACCGAGGCGATCTGCTGATGCTACAGTGCATTTGCCAATAACAGGCTGACTGCTGCCCCCTCTGCTTTGCTTGACCTCTTGTAGTGTGGGTGTCTCCTCATGTGGTACCTCTCTCTTCACAGATGCAGCCTGGTGACCCCACATCGGATAATGCGAAACGTCTGTCTGCTCTGCTGAGGAAAAGGCTCCGCTGTATTTGTTTTCATTTCATTTGCTGTTATCAATCTCCACCGTCTAATAAAATCTTAATTAGGTTTGAGTCTGTTTATTTGAGACGAGGCGATTAGAACAAAACCTGCAACGCTCGACTCCCAGTCACTCTTGTTTTTCACAGGCTCTTACCTCCCCCTCTGCGTCTGCGTGTTATTTACCTCTTTTGTTTTGCTAAACCACCATCATTCCCTCACATGCACAGAGCACTGACCAGTTATAAAAAGCAAACACGTCTATTTTTCTTGCACCAAACAGCAGCGTTCTCACAGATCAAAGCCTAATGTGTACTCCCCATGTACCAAACACAATATCACCTGAGGGCACGCATCAATCTGACGTGGCAGCTTTTGAAGCACTGGTGTTGCCTTGATTTATTTACGGTAATTCAACATTTTTTGTGTCGTCAGACCTGCAGGCAGCTCAGACATCGACCATCTCGGGGGCGGATTGTGGACAGAAACCCTGTGGGTGCAGCTTTGCCAGTGCTGGATCTTGCTGCCACCCACAAACGTCACTGGGGAAATTATGAAATGTAAAATAATTTACTACACATGAAAAAAAAGATCCAGCTATTTCTGACGTGTACAAAAAAACCCCCAAGCTGTGAGAACGCTTTGCCACAGTGTTGTCAGGACATTTTTGAGCAGATCTGTCCTAACGAGGAACTGAGTGAACATCTTCCTGTATGCTGACTGATCCTGCAGCACCCACGCCCTCTGCCTTTAATGATGCTTGAGCAAACATAAACAGCACTGTATAGTTTTATGATCTCAATCCATCAACGGGCCATTTTAGACTCCAGGGGGTTAAAATCAGCTTTTTCCCAAGTCTAGATGGAAACATGCTGGATGACATTCTCTCTTACAGGTTGAGGCTGAATCCCAAAAAGAGACTGTGTCAGTGAACCTGTGCTCAGACACAATGTGGTTTCCTGAAGATAGACAGACAGTGACAGATTAGACAATGTCTCCATGTCTGTATGTACTTAGGGGTTTAATCATTTATGCTGGCAAAGCACAGAAATTCAGTACTTCTAAGCAAAATTTATCACAAAAACCTTCTCATACAATTCTGTGGAAGAGGAATTCTTCATCCTCTGGCACATTTTGAGAAAAATGGATATGTATGATAAATAAAAGGTGAAATAAAACAGAGAATCATAAACTCTCGGTAATTTATTGGGGTTTTATCTACACAAATCTCAACAAAATGTACCAACACTGAATTCAAATCAAAAGGTTTGTCAGTAAGTGTCACCAACCTCCTCTGGGAACCAAAAACATCTGACCTTTTCCATCTGTTTCTAGGAACTGTTGCAGTAACGGATGGGTCAGTGCAAGCCTCCGACAGTGTTTGTACTGGCACCAAGTTCCTCAGATGCATCTGTTTCCACTTTGTTGTTCATTCATCATTGAAGAGTTTTAGCGGGGCGGTCTTCACGTGCTGCTTGTTCTTTAAAAACAACTCATTTACAGTAACGAGGACTCAGTGGAGGAAATCGATTTCTAAACTCGTCTCTGTAATAAAATATATTTTCTGTGTGTATGTTTCAGTGCAGGAGGTCACTTTAATTTTACTCAAATGAATCCAAACTGGGAAAATATTTGAACATTAACAGGAGTAAGGCCCTGAACATGCTTCATGCAGCTACGTGAATGCAAATGACAAAACCTTAAGGAGATTATAGAATCATGTAGTGAAATAGACTGGTTTTAGCTCAGAGGTTGCTGTGATGATGTTTGCAAACAAACACAGTCTCCCTGGAGGTTCTGCTGTGCACGCTGCACTGAAGAAAGACAAAAAGAAAACCCTGAGGAAACAATGTGTGATATTTCAAATGCTGGTGCAGGAAGGCCAGAGATTTCCTTTCTGAATGAAGAGTTAAAAGTTTGGTGTGAGAGAAATGAGCCAGCTTTTGTTGTTTCGCATGTTTGGGGCCTGAGAGGCTTCGTGTTGATGAAATGTTTGGATGCTAACACTTGCTAAGAAGAAGATCCTCCTGAGGATGATCAAAGTGTTGCTGTTTTGCTATTTTTTTTATAAATATAAAATCATGAACTGAAAAGTCAAATTCATCAACAAAATAAAACTCAATTAATTACACATTTTTCATAAAAGGTAAAATGAATTCTGTGTGTAGCCACAGAGATGAAGTCTATGAATGAGGTGCTTCCTCTGAACACATGGTATCTCGTGAAGAAAAACAAAGTGACAATTAGAAGTCAGATCTTTCCTCTTTTATAACAGTGTGAAGACCCCGAGAAGAGTCCTACCCAGCGCTGCATTCAAAGAATCACTGATTCCATTGTTGCATTTAAGAATAACTTAGACACAACTGCGTGCAAATAGTTCATATTTACACATGAAAATAAATACATCTTCAGAAATTGTATGCATATATTTTTTTATGTGGATGACTCCAAAACGTACATGCAAGGCTACATCAAATAATGCATACTCAGCACCTCTAAGCCCTTATTGATTCTCTGTGATTTTGTCTCATGACACGTCAGGTTATGACACCAGACTGGCCAATCTGTGTCAAAGCAAACCCTCGTCATTTAAAGTAGTCTTTTAGTAAAAGTTGTGATGTTTTTAACGTCATTCTACATCAGTTCAATTCATCAGTTGGAAACTTTCCGGCCTGTCACATTTATCCTGTTATAATTTAATCATGTTTTCAATTTGGAGAACAATAAGGACTTAGAACATGCTGAATATCTAGATAATGATTTTACGTAGGTTAACACATATATGCTTTTGTTTAATATCAAAAGGCAGTAAAGAGTAAATATCAATCACACACCGTGGTACATTCAACTAAATGTATATATTCAGACTTCAGCATTGCACACTACCATCAATTCCACCATCATCTCAGTCCGTCTCAGCTCAGTGCACGTTAAGTGAAAACCAGTATTTTAATACAGTTTGTAGCTGTGAATAATAACTCATAGTTGAATGTGTAAAATGTTAATCTGGTAAATAAGATAAAAAGTAAATTAGACATTGGATGAATTAAATGTCTGACTGTCTGATTGCAATGCCACTGTGTCCTCACATGTTTCCCATGTTTTTACTGATCTATCATCACTAAAACCAGGTCTGGACTTTATTTTTATACTTTAAAACTTTGGTATTAGCACATGGGAAAAGACTTTCTTTAAATGAATTCTCTGCTCTGTTCACTTCTTTTTGTGAGACTCCCTCCTACTCAGTTTTCCCATCTTAGCAACTTGCAGTTTAGTGGTAGCCAAGGAGCTCAACCACTGAGCCAACTAGCCAGCACTGTTCTCAAGAATGGCTCTCACAGGATGCATTGCAACCAACGGGGTTTGGTGAAAATCCAAAGTTCATGTCTATGTGAGAACGGGAGAGTGAGAGAGTTATATGAGTGAGCTGTCATTAGTCAGACACTGTAGTTTGATAAATGTGTGCGGTTCCTGCTGAAAACCATTCATGAATTCTAAACAGCCTGTTGCATCAGTGTCACACTGTTTTGTGTTTTCGCTGGTTCCTCCTGTGGACACAAAATCTTATAGGTCAGACGCTAATATCTCTGAGTCTTCCTGGGAAAACCACAGAGCACTTTGACAAAAGATTTGTATGTTTGCAGCAGGGGAATCCACTACTGTGCATTAAAGGTGAATGTTTTTAGGGTCAAGCTGTTTGTTTTAACAAAACTGCAAATGCTGAATTTGAATCTGGATAATTTTGATTGGACTCTGGGCTTTAGTTTTACATAAGACATGGTCAGTTAGGTGTTGATGTGTGGTCACGTAAGGTATAATGAAGTTAATTATTAACATAATTCTGATAAAATGTTGTGTATTATAATGGAGGGGGGCGGGCTCTTGGCGCTGCAACAATAGAAAACAGGTGAACTAAGTGAGACGATAGGTAGTTAGTGCTAGTTAAAACCTTCACCATTGGGAGATTTGTTTTTTGTGGACACTGTCGCTGCTCTTTGTCAGAACGTCACCTGACGTCGACAGTCAGTTGGGGTCGTCCATACACAAAACTATAAACCTGCCTAGACAAGTTTGGCACAAATACAACAACACCTCAACTCAAAGTGTGGGTCAGGTTTTGTTTTCCAGTGATCATTTCATGACCTGTACAGTGTTGAATGTGCATCTAAAAGCTGAAATGACTAAAGACTGACTTGTACATTCTTTGTAGGAACATATTGGCGTCTGTATTAGTGTGTGTGGGTGTTCCTTCACTTCGAGCTTTGAGAGGTTACAGGTTTCTAAGGTTTTCTTTGACAGGTGAGGTCACTCACTTCATTAAATCATGGGAAACGAGTGTCAACTTAATGAAATTCAAGACGTGTTTGTGTGTGTTCGGTGGGGAGGTAGGGTGATTTCAAAAGGCAGCAGATCCAGTTAGATAATTTTAAACAGATTTGAGAGTGAATTTTGAGGATTTAGTTAAAACTTAAAAAATATTTGGTTCTTAATGGTCGTTTATAAGCAAATATTTAAATTAAAGATGGTTCTTTGTTAAAAAATTTATCACAGACTCGCTGCTGTTTGAAACCTCCCCACCCTCCCACCCAAACTCCTCAGACTCCTGCTCTGGCTTAGTGGACCAGAAGCTCCTGGTACTGGTCAGACCGGAGGAAGCGGCCGAAGGAGTCCTTCTCCATCAGGGCGAAGATCCTCTTCTGGGCCAGGTCAAAGGTTGTGGGGGAGACAGCCACCAGGTTCCTGAGGGTCACATCCTTGGTGAAGTGGTCGATGTTCACCTGGGGAGGGGGGATTCTTGGTTAGTAAAACTAAAGTGAAGATGATAATGAAGAGAAATATGGAGTGATAGATGGTCCTGATGTCCTGAATGAAGGAACCAGAAGTTATGGTGGTGAGAGAAAACTCAGGGATAAAACAGACGCTGATGATTCAACACTGTCACTTTATTTTAAGGTGTATTGTATGATGTGCTTTTTTTAACTAGCAATTTATTATGTTTATTTCAAATGAAACATAAACAGAAACTACTTGACATCCTGTGCGTCAGATCACATCTAACAGAGACCAGATGTTTAGAACAGTCACTGACTTACTGTAACTGGACTGAGTTACAGTACGACGGAAAAAATGAAACTGAAAAATAGATTTGACTGAGATGAAGTCGGAGCCTCAAATCTTAATCATGATGTTGTTTTTGTGTTTTCGTCCCGTGCCTGGTCAAGAGACACGTGGCGCCACCCACATGCCAGTTTGACTTCTGTTTGGATCAACACATACTGTACTTTGCAGATTCTGGTGTTTGGACAGCTGTTTATCCTGTTTCCAAGCTTTGTGCTAGCGAAGCTAACTGGTGGTACCCCCCCCCCCCCCCAGAAAATATTCCTTTAATATCTTCAACTGTCATAGACTAGACTGACTAGAGCCATCAGATAACAGTTGAGCAAAGGAGACAATATTCCTCCTGGAAATGTTGCAGAGAGGAAGCCAAGTCATTAAGCCGAGATGATGAGACTTTGGTAGATGTACTAAGCATGTGTGTTTATTTTACCTGTGTTTGTTCTTTTGCATGTGCTGCTCACTACGTGCTGAGTCTCAGAACATCCTCTGTCTGCGGCTTCATCTGTTTACACACAAGTCTGCCTGTATTTCCTCTCTACACACTCTGTCACTCATTAGATAAAGACTGTCACGCCCTCACGCCAGCATGTACATTGTTATACAGATATTGTTTCTATTCCATGAATCTCAACTAAGAGAAAAAAGAAGGAACATCGCAGGAGTCTCTGACCTCTCTGGGTCCCTCAAACTGGATGAAGTCTTCGTAGATCTTCTTGGCCTTGGCGGCCATCTTCACTGGGTTCTTGGTCTTCTTAAAGTCCTCACAGGCCACCCAGAACTCAATGTTCTCTTCACTGAACTCAGACTGCAGGAAGCCACGGAAAGCAGTCAAACCATCTATGAAAAGAAGTGGCAGGAAGTTAGATGAGGAGACAATAGAACGGAAAACAAGTGATCATAATACGCCCGTTCTCGTGCAAGTGTTTTATTCAGTGCTTACAACACTAGTTAAGGTTTCAATTGTTTGTGTTCTGTGGTGATGGATAAAAAAATAAGACCCTGACAAAACCACAGTAATCATTGGACTACTTACCTAAATGAAATGCTACAACATGAGATTAATTCTCAGGATAAATCCAGGTTTACACTTCTCCTTCATTTCATTTCTGTTTGGGAAAAACTGGAATGTGTCTAAGAGGGATCAGAATTGTATCTAATTAAGCATGATGAAGACTTTATTAAGGGTTATGCTAGTTGTCTGAGTCTTGATAAAGATTTCAGTGGTCATGTATGTTTTAAAGTCCACCACTAATGCAGTTCGAACTGCGAGCACCATTTTATTATTTTTCAGGTCACACTATTTTCCAGCAGTGAGATCGCTGCCTCTCGTACATCAGGAGGCATAAGAATGAGAATTGACCTGTTATTTTTGAATGAAGTCATTGTGGAAGATTTACACAACCAACACCTTGAACTGTTCTTTTAACAAAGAAACATGATGATATGATTTGATAGAATTGATGTAGAAGAAAATGAAAGGAAAAGCCCAACAACAGCACAGACGTTTGGTATTTTTATAATATTTTTCGTAGTAATTTACCAAGAACTGTCTGAATAGGTGCACGAGAACGTGGATGTTTTGTGCAATAAAACAAAAAATATCCTGACATTTCTTTGTAACTTAGACAAACGATTTTAGTCACAATAATTTAAAGGAATTCCACATTTATTTGGATGCATGTAGTTATCCCAAAATAAGGTTTGATTGAACGACTACTTATTTGATCGAAGGTCATTGTAATTTAACACAATACCAGCTTCAAGTCCCATTGTCTGAACAAGCATGTGCTGCAGATGATAAGCATTCAGCTATGGCCTTGGGCTTTTATCTGCAATCTAAATGGCTAGTTTGCTTCAAAATAGCACTTAGTTGCAATCAAGCTGCAGCTTTTATTTTCTAAAGACTTTCAGTACAAGGACTCAAACAGAAAAGTGCACTCACACAGGCACTGATAGCAGCTGCTTTTATATTCTACTAGTATCAATAGTATTTTTATAATATTTGACTTTTCATGTCCCATTTCTTTCCTTTAATTGTTTTTAAATTAATATTTGCCTGTTCCAATTAGCATAACTGCATCCAACAGGTTGGAAAATCTAATAATAATAATAATAATAATAATAATTGTAATTAAAGACTTAAAGACCTAAAATTAGACTCATTTTTCTCCAGGTGCTTTTTGTCATGACAGCAGCCATAGATTATGTGTTTCCTGTTGCATAATATGCATTGAATTATGCAACTCTACAGCGTTGCAGCTCTACATATGAGAGGCGATAGCTCAGTGAGAATCCTGTGGGAATAAACAAGGAAGAAGCCATAAAGAATAATGTTCACGTAAAAGCTAATGTAGATAAATAATTGTGGCACAGCAGTTTGCAACAGCGCTGCAATAAATCAGCACCGTCTCCCTTGGGACGTTACCATAACACACATAACCTCTGTGGATCAACACAGATACACACACGTTGATGCAAACAGGGAGGAAACATTCATCTCTCTGCCGTAGACAGTGCTGAAGGAGCCACTTAGAAAAGGTCTTTCGCCACCCACTGAGCTCTGCAGAGATGTTTGTCCGCTCACATGTATCAGCTGCTCTCTAACATCTGTACATGGGTCTGTTTTGATGCACGGGGCACCTTAAGTGACTTATTAGCAGGAGGGTTTACACGTCCCGCTAAATACCATTAACCATTAGAGTTAATCATCAGTCTTGATGGCTCTGAGGCTTTCAGTGAGGTAAACAGACGAATCAGTGGTTGGTTGCTGGTTTTAGAAAAGTGTTTTCCATGTGCAAGCAATGCTTATTTTTATTTCAGCCTTACCTACCCTGAATGTTCACAGTGCAGCTGTGAGCAGTGGTCTTAATGCAAATATAGGATATCTGAGGAACAGAGCTGGCTGTGTGCACATGTGCTGGTTTAAAGTCTATCACTGATGAAGAATATGAAGCGCATGCAGAGCGCAGCTACATGTGTTTAGATAACAGTGTTTGAAACAGTGGTTATGTAAGTTGGTAATCAGTAATCAGTTACTTTTGGACCTTAAAGTCCTGTTTGTAGTGATTTTTAAGCCTGTGCAGTGTGGTCAACTTCATCTTTATCACCCAATGTGATAAACAATGGGGTCAGATGGATGACAATGGAAATAAAAGAACAAACAACAAGCAATGCACAAGCTGCTGCAGTGTGTTCATGGATACCAAACCCCGCTACAGTCCTGTGCCTGTTTCCACAGACACACACCAGACCTCAGGGCAGACGTGTGTTCTCCTTTTGAAAAGGTTGGAGTTAAAGCAAAGTGCCAGATCTTAAGACGAAAGCAGAGCCCAGCTTTGGATAGTACAAAATAAGAATGTTTGTTTGTGAGGAAGCAACAAAGCTGAGCCTCTGCAGCGTGCATGTAGTATCTACCTTAGTGCTTTGACGTGGGTGGTATTTTTAGATTTTAACAAGGAGGTTTCTTATTTTGGAGAAAATAACCAGCAACTGTCAGCTGCTCTGCCTGTGTACAAGGTTGGTGTGAGTACATGACATAATTACTGGGAGAAGCAAAATATACAGGCTGGCAAGTTACATGTCAACAGGCAACAGTACTTCTGTCATTTGTTTGAGGAAATAAACCAGCTTTGCTAAACAATAGGCGATTTTTGAATCATGTCACAAGAAGGACTAAATAGATCAGCAGCAGTTGATCAAATCATATAAAGTGTTAAATGTGAAACAGTTAAATGAAGAAAGAAATAGAGGTCGGTACACCTACAGCTGTTGTTCAGGACTCGGTCCAGACTCTCACGCCACTGAGCAGCCTCCTCAGGAGTAGGCCTGCAAACAGAACACCTCAGTTCAGCCACAAACATGAACCCAAATCCTTCTACTACATCTGTCTTTACGTTTTATTTAGGCTACTGAATCTAATGTAGGGGAAGTGAACAGTTTAAAGTGCAGAACATCAGAAGTTAGTTGTTAAAATGTTATGTATCCTACATAAACTTTAGTGAGGATGCATCTGAAGCTGTTGCTGCAGAACAGCCATAAATATTCAAATGTACATTTGATGAATGTCTCCTGTGTCTTTGATCCCTGTGATTTTCAGTTTCTGGAAAACAAACTGTGTCTGGCATCTGTGCCGGACCAATCATGGGGGGCTTTTAGACACTGAACACTTTAAAGCAAGACCAAAAGAAAAGAGCTGCTATCTGTCATCTACTATGCAGACTTCTAGATATGATCTCAGGCAACAGCTTATTAAGAACTGGGCTGGTTTGCAAGGTTGGGTCATGTTCCAGGTTAACAGTGCTGGAACATTTTCACAGTTATGTGCAAAATACCACATAAATCAAGTGAACAGATAAAATTGCATGGGTAATAATCATGCCAAATACCTTACACACATGCACACTCAATCTATTCTAATAGAATAACAAGCACATTTTGAGGTTTGAGGGCTTTAACAAATGAGGAATATACGGTACATCAGAGTGGCAGGAGGGTTTTGGCTTCTCTGGCTGCAGAAGGTTTCATGTTAAACCAAATTCAGTCTGTAGTACTGCAGAATAAAATAAATCCTCATCTAAAGCCTGACTGACCTTCATCACAGCTGCAGTGGGGCTGATTTAATGTGAAAATATTTTGCTTTTATTCAACTTAATCATGTGGTGTTTTTGTTTCACCAACTGAATCAAGTCAAGGTCTTGCTTTAAGCTTCCATCACATGCTACATTTGAGATCATTTCTATAATACTCAAATGAACCTAAGCAGAGTGAAACTGTGCACTTTCATTTATACGACTGCTGTGTTAGTGTAAAGATAAATAATACATCTCTAACTGGCTAATGTCAAACGCTGACATCTGAACTCAGTCAGTGTCAGTGGAGGTTTAATGCCCTTTGATGTCCACATGTCGGACCTGCTCACAGCTCTGCTCTGCCACTCCACTGTCATTTATCTGGTTAACGCTCAGGCAAACATCTCACAGACGTGTATCTCCCTGAGGGAAACACTCACTTCTGCAGCTTCTCCGGTTTCTTCTCAGTCTTCTCAGGGTAGGGGATGATGAGGTCGATGGCATTTTCCGGCTTCTGCAGTAAAACTCCCAATTTCGACTTGATCTCCTTGGCCCTGGATGACAGTGAGCAGAAGGGGAAGATGACATGGATGACAAAGTCTTTGTTTTCACCTCTAGATGGTTTAATCATAACCACGTCATGGCATTCATCCACCTGATATCTGGCTTCCTCTCTGGTTTCCTACCAGATTAAACCACACAAGATTAAGGAGAAATATAAAAGCTTTGGAGTTTTTCCTATACAGGGTTCGTGTTATGTTGAGTTTGAACATTTGCACTGATTTAGCTGCAACTCATAGAAGATATTATGAATTCAAGGAAAAGTTGTTCTGTACAAATCAAGACATTTAGATTTGAACACACTTTTCTGCCTAATTAACCAAATGTCAAGTGGAAAAGAGTGATTGTAACCATAGTAACTATTGTAGTGATGGTTTGACAGATTTGTTAAAGCTTCTTCAACTCAGCTGAACCTGAGTTGTGCCCCCAGGTCGAGCGGGGAAAACACATTTCTCAGACTGTCTTCAGTCTTCACAGTTTAAAAAGGAAAAGCATAAAACATCCAAGCTGACCTGAAACCTGGTCTAACACAGATGAAATACGGCAGCTAAAGCCAAAAGGTCGGATGAAAAAAGTTTTACCAAGAAACAGATGTTTGATAAGAAAGGAAACACTTCACAAAGATGAACTTCAAGCTTTCAGGGTCTTTCAGAAAGAAGGTTTTAGTCCAAGAGTGACTGAAGAACAGCTGCACTGTTTATTTTAATCACCACTTCAGTTTAAAGTAGTAGTCAAACATGTTGGGATGCAAACCACATCAGAGGAGCTAAGATGTAGCACGTAAGGCAGAAATAATGCAGGTCTCACCTTTCAATGCAGGTTTGGGGTAAAGCTGCTAATCCTTTACACATTGTCCAACGCTTTTAGTTGCAACACTTAAGAAAAAATGGAGTTGTCCCTTTAGCACACTGTGTGTCTCAGAGCCTCTTTTGCTTTCTGACTCTGACTCTCAGCACATGTGGAGTTTTATACAGACGCCCTTTGGGCTTTGGGCCAGCAGCTAAGCCAATCAGACTGGAATGTGTACAACACGGGCGGCTCAGGATCCTGGCTGAGGAAGGGCGGGATTTCAGATGTAAATGGCTGTTTGCTTTGAAGTGTCAATTAACCAGCCCATTCAGGAATAGAGTGCAGGATGCAGACACGAACATGAGTCTTCACATGAGACTTCAGTGATTTGTTGTTTTGATTTTTATGAATGCGTTAACAACAGCATTGTATGAATGGATGTAACTTTTAATAACAATAATAACTGGTACTTTATTAATCCCCTTAGGGAAATTCAGGCAGCCCCCTGGAGGCACCAAGGGTTCAGGGTTCAGTGTCTTGTCCAGGGACAGTTGGACACGTGTCCAGAAATCAGGGGCGCTGGGACTCAAACCACCCAACCTAGGGTTTATAGACAGCTGCTTTACCAACTGATCCACAGTCGCCGCTTGGTCAGTTTCATTCTTATTGACTTCATTCGTCCTCTCTATCATTTTACTATTTGTAGCTCACGAGGTCTGAGGTCTGGTTAGGTTTCGACAGCTATTGGTACCAACATGAATGATTTTCCTGATCTCAGTCTCCTCAGTGTGACAAATATAAATCTGTATTATAAATAAATCTGACACAAGCAGCTGCCTGCATATGTTTAGCTAGTTTGCTGTAAATTTACAAAAGCTTGATCGTTTCTTATCACACTATGAGCTCAATAAAATCTACTCCATGTTTTGCAGTGAAGTTTGGTTTATTTACTGCACATATGACAGCACAGACTTAGGAGTAAAATACTGTTTATATAATAATAAAACAAGCTTATTACAGTTTATAACAGATGTTCTGACAGGAGGAATGTGGGAACTTGAACCATGGAACTGCTTAATCTGGACTTTTCACTTGGCAGCACACTTAAGGCTGTAATATGCAACTTATCCTAGTGCTGGTCTTAGACTTGAAATTGATTTGCTCTGCTTCGCCCAGCCCCCCTGCTCTGTGCTCTGCTCCATGAGATGCTATGATCTGTCCAGGACTTCAGGTAGTCATCATATTTCATGACTCATTACAATAAATGAGAATGCTCCAACCTGTTTGAAGAACTATGGCTGGTAAGAAGGACGAGCCTTGGTCAAAAACCTTTGGATGTGAATATTTGTAGATGACTGGCAGCGTTGATCAGTGAGTCTGGATCACAGAAGGCTTCCTCTTTGCATTAAGATGAGTTTTAGAGCATCCTACATTCTGCATCTTCAATCAAAAGCAGCAGTCGAACCCTTTTCAGGTGAGACAAAGAGACTTACACATGTGATAATTTGAGGTAAATGCCAGCGTCAGCGAGCTGATAATGTTCACAGTGCTGCTGCTAACGTGCTGATTGTGTTTACTGTGCTCACCCTGTAAACATTTACTAAATACCACTAAACACAAAGTAAAACTGTCCAAAGGAAATGTCAGTAGTTTTTTTCTATGAACCTTAGTTTTCAGTATTTTCTTTACTTTTAAATGTTAAAATGTCAATAATATATAATCTTGTACATTTCATTAAATGGTCAAAACAGAAAAACAATGTGATACTTCTGGTTCAGTCTCAGCCACCTTTCATTTACAATGGCAGCTTGAAGTGCTTCACATGAACATAAAAGCAAATTGATCAATAATGTAAAATCAATACATTGTATGCTTCAGTTCAACCGACATTTATCAACATGCTACGGAGCATTCACCTTCAAGAGAGCACGGTTATACTGAAACGACAAGGCTGCTCGAAGACGCTGTCTGGTTATATTCACTTTAGTGTCACAGTGTGAGTATTACTGTCAAAACGATCCACACAGTATCTGTCTAACAGGAAGCTTTTCACAGAGAAAGCCCTAAATATTAAACCTTTATAATGATGGAAACCTCCGGCATCCTGAGGACGACTAAAACATCACCTGCTTTGAATGCGTCAGTTTTCTTTTTCATAAAATGTTTTATAATTATTCTTTGTGTCAAGGACTTAACAATAAAGAAACAGGAAAAATAAAATCACAGAGGACGTGTGGCGTGATCTATGTACGATAAATGATGTTCAAAACTCTAATAATATACTGTACTGACAGAGAGGTCGCATGCCCTCAGATCAGCTTGAAACTCAAAACAGGGTTTATTTCTAATGTATACCGAATCTCATCATTCAAACCTGCTTTACTGAATGTGGAGACAGATTTAGTTGTACACATGCCAAAGCACGTGGGCTTAATGTTATGTTGACGCATGTTACGTGAGAGTTAATCAAGAAAAACAAGCAAACCCGAGTGCTATTATTACTTCTCATTAGGGCTGCTCGGCTATTACGTTCACTCCATTGCTTGGCAGAGCAGTGCTGGTTGGATAACTATCATTACAAGGCCAAAATAAAAGTGAGAAATGGCAACCTTCTCCCAGTTTCTATGGTAATCGAAACTTCTGAATCTGAAGCAAATCTTATTAAAAAACTAAATAAAGAGAAATTAAATCTACTGTGTTTGGTATGAAAAAGACATCAGATCCGTTTTATTAAGATCAACAACAGTCTTCTTCCATGTTTTTGTATATTAAACTGTCTCTGCCAACTCAAACACAATTTAATACAGTTCTGAGTCACCGATGTGTCAGTGGTGGATCATTAGGCTGCAGGTTTGCAATTCTGCCAAAGTGCCACTGACTACTACAACTACAGATGTTACACTACGTGTGCACTGACTCGCTTCAGGGAGGAGGAGGAAAGAACATAAATGAGTGATGCAATGTGTCATCTGAGACCTGGAGATTACATTTTTCCCATGCTAACGCTTGTCCAGCGCCAACATTAAAACCACCTACTAGAGTTAATGTTGTGGCTGGGAACAGGGAACAGGACATTATCTTTCACTACTGCTGACTCGTGATTGTCCGTTTAATTAAAGGCCAAAAACAAAAAAAACAAAAAAACATGAGCAATTCAAACATGTTTCAAAGCATCTAAAAAGAATTGAAGTATACTAAACTATGATGTCTGTCAAATGCTGTGTAATTAAAATGTAGGGAAAAGAACTGATTCAGGACGTAGCTTTGTCTTAACATGTCTCATTATTCTGTACAAGTTCCTTCCTATTACAATATATATTACTAATTGGAGAGAAAACTAATGACACCAAAATTAGTTTGGCTTTGTGATCAAGTGGAAATAAAATGATAAAATGAATAGTTTGAGTTTTCTGCGGCTGGACATACGGTACTGAGATGCTTATATATCTGTGACAGTAGGTTCTGCCTCTTTTCTTTATACATTTTATGAAGTTTCACCCTGAACGTGACTCCGCTCACATGAACGTTCAGCCGACATTCAAGTGAAATTTTAGTAGTTTCATGAGATAAATGAAGTTGTGTATGTATTTAAAAGGAATTTTTCCTTTTGCTCCTCTGATAATAGTTTATTTCATTTACCTAGAACCGTCTTCTACTAGTAACTACTGTGATGCTGTTGTAACCCCGGCTCTTTGAAGCAAATTCGCACCTTGCTGATTCAGTAGCTTTAGCATATTTGCAGTTCATAGTTCAGTTTTTCCTACATTGTCCATTCTTTTCAACATGGTTTCTGCTTGTTCTAAAACCCCATTCAACTTTTTCAGGCACTCAAACCACTTGGTTGTGATTAGACAAAGATTCTCACTCTAGTTAAGTCGAAATGACCACTGATGACCTGAATCACAATACACAAAGAGTTTACTTCCTTAACTTTAGCGGAAAACCTTGTTCTACTCTGTTAACCAAAGCTTTTGTTGCTTAAACCTAACCACATGCGGGAATCAGGATGCGAGTCCTGTTTTACAATGTCAAATGCATCCTGTGCTTTGTTTGTCCACCATTCACTGTTCATGATTTAAGTGTGGTACGAAAACATAGCACTGCACGTAGCACAAACACTGTTATATGTTATATTACATGTGGACGTAAATACTGTTGCAAAATGGGAGTTTTTTATATTTATTTATTTTGTTTTGATGAATATTGGAACTATAACAATGCACTAAGAATATTGAGCAACCTCATCTGGACTCCATTTTCAATAATCCCCTTGTGAACAGTGTTGTATGCAACAGGTTATCAAGTGATTCTGATTGTAATCACAAAACACAATTTCTAGAATGATTCAACTTGGATATTATATATTTAAATTATGTCTCTGCATATTCTCTAGATGGTTTTATGTTTGCTATGACATGACATGAAATCATCATAACATAAACAACCAGCACAGGTAAGTAAGGTGAGTATCCAAAGATGTAATAAAGTCTTCACAAAGTATGTTTGTAACAGTGTGTAACAATCTTTACAATAATAATATGTTTCTCATAAATAAAGCTTTTCTGTCTGTCTGTATCTAAACAAATGACAAAACTCATGAGTTAATCTCAGCGTGGTCCATGGGCGTAATCAGGTGAAGTCTGGAGCATAGCGTGCAAAGACAATGGTAAACAACATGCACAAGAAGGAGAGTGTATATGTGTAGATTATATATATGCTGGACTTGATTGCTGAGCAGTGACAGGGGCATAGGTGTGGCTTGTGGCAAAAGGAGGAAAAGTGCACAAAGGGAGGATGGGCAGATTACAGTACATGTACAGCACAACACAGTATATGTATACAAATAAAGAATGTACACTATAATAAATTTCAGTCAAACACCAATTTGTCTCAGTGAGCTTCACAATCTGTACAGCAACTCAAAAAAAATCTTAAATGGAAAAAATGGAGGAAACCTCAGGAAGACAAACAGAGCAGAGATCTCTCTTTCAGGATAGACAGACAGGAAATAACAGTGTTGTGTAGCTGGAGCATGTGATTCCTGACTGTTTCACATCTTTATTTTAAAACACACAAGTTTCAGCTCATCTTTAAATCCACACACTCCTTCAGAATCATTAAAAACCTGGACCTGCCTTTGAATCAAACTATATTATGGATATGATTTAATGGTGCAGTGGTTGGCTAGTTGGAAGGATTCAAATCAAGTTTATCTTTCGGTGTGGAGTCTCCATGTTCTACCTACACTTATTCATTCATGTGTTTGGTTAATTAGTGACTCTACATTGCTCATAGCTGTGAATGGTTATTTGTATGTAAATCATTATTTCAATATACCTTATAACCTTTTACAATACCAGGTACAATCTCAGGTTTCAGTGTAACATAATGTTTTATATATTGTACTTATTTAGGTGACTTATCTCCAGAACCAGAACAGTCCTGGTGAATTCTAATGTCACACATGCAATGCAATCAGAAATCATTGTTTTCAGTACCATATCATTAACAGCTTTGTTGCAACCAGATGATAAAGGCCTGCCAGTGAAATGGGAGCAGCACTTATCAAATTGACTGAGAGATTAGGCTGTCTTGGTACAAGTAATAAAGCCTGGTACTGATTTGTTGACTTTTTTCAGTCCCTGAAAGGATATGAATGTATCCTGCAGCAGCATTATCTCTAAAGTTCAAGAGGTCATCAATAAGTCATTGATAGGGGAGAAAAATGAAATAACTCATAACTAACACAGTACTGAAGTGTAGACTCTTAAATTATGAAACAAACAGGATCCTTGTAGCCTTTTTACTTAATTTAAAGTTAAACAGGTAATTAAAGTCCCCAAAATGTGCCTGTAGATATTTTTCATTACGAGCACCAACTTTGAATGGATCCCTTTGAAAGTGATCCATTGTACGAGTACATACTACTACAAGATGGAGTCCTCTACACTTGGTGTCTGTCTTCATGCACCCCAAAATGACCAAAAAGTGGATTTTGAACAGCTTCTGGAACATGGAGTTGCACCTTATCAACAGCAACGTGAACTGTACTCTGCACCATATTCCACTGTGAAGTGACTTTCTACTCTGTAGTGATGAAAAATGGAGGAAGGACCCAACACCTGGAGGCTTCATACAGTACAATGCTTTGTGTTTGTTCGTGCTACAGTCCCGGCGTCAACTGCACAGAAACATCAAGCACACAAAGCTACACAGGAGGCTTTTATTACGCAATTTTCTGGAAGCCAAAGTTCAGGAAGGGACAGTCCTTTGAGTGAATGTGTATTTAGACCCACGGCAATAGCTGTACCACTGTTCAAATAAACTAGCACCAGTTGGCATCCAGGTGCTTAGTTTACCGTGCTGACAGATGCTCAACGCTCAATTTATAGCTATAATGATCATCTGAAAGCTCAGACAACACTGTTTCCCAAAAGTAATCGTCACCAAATGGCACAATAGAAATCTACAGTGTATAGTATGAAAAGGTGGATAGTTACACTTATCAATTTCATGTATATGCTTTTATTCTCTTAAGTTTGTCTCTTAAATTCAGAGTCACAACCTAAATTCAGTCACTGAACCTGAACAGAGTAATTACACCTGATGAAAGTGTGTAATTTTTCTAAACGTAGGATTCAAAGCCATGTCAGATGTTCTGCAGGCAGTTAGCTGAATACACATGTATAGATTTCATCATCTGGGACTTTTATTGTAGTTCACTGGAATTTCCTATTAATGACAACAATTAGGCCTTTTGACCTCAGATGAGCTGGCCCTTATCACCCCAATTTCAAAACAGGAGTACATCGCTTGCTACACAACCACATGTTTCTGTGATGCTGTCGTCATTTTCATGTTTTCTTTTCACCAGAGCATGGTTTTTGTTGTAATTGCTGTCTTTCAGGGTAAAAACAATCACACTGCTTCATGGCTGCCAGATGCTTCTTTGCCAAACAGGAAGGTGAGTGTAAGTTTGGCCTGAGATGATGCCAGAAATATCAGGCAGTGCTGATTCTGGGCTAATCTCTAGTTGTGTTATGACTCCTTTCCTCAGATTATAGAGATTGCAGACAGGTCTCCTGACATTTCGCCCACTTCCCACTTGTTAAAGGTCAACAATAGGAGCTCCGAGATAAATACTGCCCAAACAAGGGTGCTCTGGAAGAGAATGTGTGTGAATTGGAGGGAAACCGCTGTGATGTCAGCAGCAAGGGTCCTGTGGTAAATACAGAATACAGCCTTATTGTTGGCATTTCCTTTGCTGAACTTAGCAATGGATCGTGGGATTCTTAAATTCCAAGAATACCTGATGCTTCAGGCTCTAGAAGGTTTGGTCGACATACTGTGGAGGTAATGTCTTCTTTAAAAGCTCCTGTTGGCAAAACATGCGTACAAAGTTATGCTGAGCAAGATGTGTTCAAAATCTTGCAACAAAGTGTTGAGCAATGCCTGTGTTGTTCCTGTGCAGACATATTGTCCTGATAATCTAGAATAATAGTGCAGTGCAGAGTTTTCGTGTGAAAGCACAGGTTTACTAATGGAAAACATGTTTATTGAATCAGTGATCCATTCGTTCCTTTAATGTACTGGTGCTGGATTCATCAGCTTCGAGTTTCTAGAGTTAGATTCTCCATTTTGTCATAGTAATATTTGATTAATTCCCCAATTAAGTAAGGACTCAACTGAATCTTTGGAAATAACTATTTTTAATATGTTTGTGTTATTATTCAAAACAGGACATGGGAGGAATAGCACAGTAGTGTGAGATCCATGATCATCAGTTTATCAAGTATTATAAATGTGAATTTGTTGGTTTCGGTATCAGCTACTGTGCCCTGCAGCATAAAACCCCTGCATCTCATCTGACGCATGCTTGGATAATATCTAGTCAGCCAAGACCAGGAACCTGAAGAGCCGGGATAAGGAATGGTTAGATGGATGGTTGAATATAACCAAGATCAAGCTGGAGATATGATTTATCGTCCTTAGAGGAAATTACTGCCTCAGAGAGCCTTCATCCAGACCATTCCTTTCAAGAACTGATGCCTGAACGTGTCCAAGTTCACATATTGTAGAAGTTCAGTAATTAAACATTACAATTAAAGCATAAACCTTTAGATATTTTTTTCCACATGCAGTGTGGTCAGAATGACACAGTAAAATGTTAAACTCCAAGTCCAGTGCTGCCCGAACTACATTCCAGACAAAGACACATTCATTCCTATTAGTGTAGTCAATGAGAAAACAGATGTTAGGAAGATGATCATCAAAAACAACACTGAGGGCTTCTGTTAATTTTCCAATACACAGGATGTGTCTGTCTTACGCGCTGCGCTACTGTGACTGTGGTGTTCCTCCATACAGACTTCTTATAGACTAGCCGTGCCTGTATGATGGCAGAGAGGCAGAGGAATGGGTCACAGAGGGTATTGGTGCACTGTTTTATCTAAATTGGGATCAGATACAAGTCCTCATTCTCACTCTCTTGCTAAAAGGTGGCCATGCTGAACCTCGAGCATGAGGCAGGGTGATTAAAGAGGTGTCCAGTTTCTCAGTGCTCATTCTGCGTCCCCGCGAGAGGAAATTAAATCTCTTTTCCCACAGCACTATTAATTGTTTTCATTAAGTTGTTTATTTGCAAAGTCTTTTCCGGTGAAACTAGTGCTTAACAGGGGGGCAGAGGAGCTACGACGACTGTTTTCTCTTGAATTACAACGGATTAGTCTGTTACGGAATCGTGGCCTGGACACTGAAGAGTGGAAAAAAAATCTGAGGATAAATAATGATGTATTCGTTATCATTCCAGCCTTAGAGAAATAAATTGCATTCTTCGTTTAGAGACAAAATGAATTTTCCACTGGAGAGGTCAGGGTCAAACGCTAACAATGGATCTATTGCTAAGCTGCTTTTTTATGTAACAGATTACACCAGATAAACCAATACAAAATATGATTTATAATATCACAGTAAACCCAATACTCCTTTTACAGTGCAACATGTATAAATTTACAATCACTCATTTCAGCTGTTACTGATGGTTTTAATGGCAGCTAAGGTTACGCGTTAGAATTACAGCAACATGAAATGTTTGAAAAGACATGAGCTGGACAGAAGTGCATGAGAACCACTACGTCCAAGTTATGTCTGTGTATCTTGACAGAATCTATATCACATCAGATAAGCTGCTTTAGAACAACAGTGATTACCACAGGCCATATAACTGGATCTGGACGCAGATCAGACCAAACTGCTTTGATATAGGCAATATATCAACAAGCTGAGGCTGTATGACAGTGAACATAGGCCAGGATGTAGAAAATAGCAAGAGTTTGACGTGACTGTGTTCAGCCAGTGAACATAGGATGGTTTAGTCACATATAGCTGTCGCCTATGGAGCTCACGTATAATTGTTTGTCATATTGAAAAGGGGTTAATGCACTAAAGAGCAGTTCAAGAAGAGATTTGATCTGATGGCTGCCCCTGCTCTTTGAGTATATGATGTAGCTGTGCTCTGTATGTGCCACTAATGGACTCTAAGATGAAATCTCAATGACGTAATGTCAGACAGAAAATGAAGGCTTTTCATTGGCTAAGAAAAACACTTCCTGGTTTTCTGTCTCCCAAAAGAGGTTCACTGCAAATCATCTGCAGCATTACCAATGTACACGATTTACATTTGTGTCACTGAAACATGATCCACCTCCTTCCAACACTGGATGCAGTAACGTAACGTTTAGGCTCATATTCATTGAAACAGAAACACTTTTTCGATATCACTTTGCTTTGATGTTGTTTCTTCTTGACTTAGATTTTGTTTGCTTGCCTTGTTCCTCACTTGTAAGTCGCTTTGGATGAAAGCGTCTGCTAAATGACTAAATGTAAAATGACTAAATGTAAATTCAGTGCTGCTCTGTCATGAGACATGATTTCAGGTTTTATGTATGAAATGAAAGTATGAAAAGTGAAATGTGCCCAACAACTAAATCAAAACAAATCAATCTCCATAACCTTAATTTTTACTCTGCTACATAAAGGACACACTAGTCTGGGCGCCAACACCGAACATTAGCATCTGACATAAATTATGACCTGTAGATTTGTCCAAGATGGATGAAATGTCTGGGGACGCTGGTCTGAGTTGGACGTTTGGTTGTTTCCTGTAGCATTACTTTTTTGTATAGAGACAAATATGTGCACATCAAGTGTTTAAATCTGTGACTTTTTGTGATGTTGTTTTACCTTTTCGACGTTGTCAGAGCCCTTTTGTTCTGTTCTGTCAGGTTTTGTTATTGTTCAAGCATCTGGTATTAGTTACTGAAGCGTCTACAACAAGAATATGTCAACACTGGCATTCTGGACCAACAGATGCGATCAGATCTGGCAGATTCAATAGTGCAATAGTGCGTTAAGGAGTTAAAATAAGTCATCAGAACATAGTGTACGCTGGGAAAGAGGCATAAGAGTCAAACAGGGTGACAATTCTAAAAACAAAAGACGACATGAAGAAGTCGTCCACGCGTCATCTACGTCTGCACTTAGAGTGGATTTACAGTATGTGGAGCAACAGTCCGCTGCAGTTCTATCCTAAGGAAACTCATTCACATCATGTTTATACAGTCGATTGCTACGTCTGTGGAAACCAGGGTGTGATAGTACATGTCTCTTAAATATCTTGCTATTCCATTTTTATGACAGCCAGTTTAGCCAGTTTCAAAGGGGACGTTTTGCCACTTCATCAGCAAAAATGTGCAGTCAAGTATGAAAATGATAAATAGTGGTGGAACAATTACTTAGTTCCTTCACTTAGGTGAGAAGTGTTCATGCAAAAAAAGGAAAAGTATAAAAAAAAGACTTCAAATCAAAAGTAACAGAACACATTCTGCAGAGAGTTTCTTTATATATGACATTGAACTGTTACTGGTTCATACTCTACACACAGCACGTTACTACTTTAGTCACGGCTCCTTTAAAGGATCAGAATCACGTTCTGGGAGTTGTGAGATGATGTGGCCGACGGGAAAGAAGAAATTTATATTTGGCTTTTTGGGGAAACATCACCTCATCTCAAAGGGGTCATTTAGAGGGGAAATGCCTTTTTCATGGAACGATTAACAAGTCGTACATTTAAAACATGACGAGAGGAGCTGTCTAGATGGAGTCTGATCATCTTTAGCAACGTGGTTCATAGGTTTATCATGTTTTAATGTAAAAACGTGGCTGGTGTACAAAACGCATGAATTAAAAAGTAAAAGATTTTCCTCTGGAACTTATTTTAGCAGGCGTTTAAAGTAACAGAACACTGAACACTTTAGGAACTCCAGAGCTGTATCACTACTTATGCTGTTGGCAGCTAATAAAGCTTAAGTTTCCAAGTGTAAGGAAGTTGGAAAAGATTGAACTAGAACATGCACATACAGTAAGTGGGATTGTTGATCACACTCACGAAGTATGTTGACAGTTTCCAGAGCCTTTGCTGCAACATTATATTACTCACACAGCATCTAACTAAAATATTCATGTCTGACCGAACTACAAACAAAGTGATGCTTCAATTTCAATCATACTTCGATAAGTTAAATAAAAGTTGCAGCAACATTTATTAAATAAGGATTTCTTTCTTCCAGGCCTGAGTGTGATCCTGAGAGGACTGAGGATGTAAACCCTCAGGAACTCAGAGTCACTAGATAGCACAGTTTTCCTTTTTCACTAGGGACCCACACCAGGAGATTTCCCACGCTTGGAGTGTAATATGCTGCTGCTGCTGCTGTGTTCCCTCCTCTCGCCCACTCATCTAATATGTTGATGGTGAATCCTTTCCTCCTTCTCAGTCTTCACCTCCCCTCACATCCTGCTCCTTTTTCTGTCTGCTCTGTCAAAATGACATAAGAACAGCACAGAAGAGCGTCTTTGTGCAGTAGGCATGCAGTCGGGGACGTGAGGGAAAGAAAGCTCCCCCGAGGTCCCGGCCCCAGCGAGGTGCGTCTGTGTTGGGGAGATGCACAGCACATGTCCAGGGAGAGGCAGAGGAATGTGCACATTGGGTCATCTACTCCATATCTACTCTGGTCTTAATGACCATCAAGGGGAGGGAATGGGGGAGGCCGACCCTCAGCCTTAAACACAGATGCAGAAGACTGTGTTCTTGCACCTATTTTAAACTCAGGGTCAGATGAAGACCAGTAGGGCTGATGGTATGATGAACATACAGTGTGTGCCTTGTTGTTTTGTTGACATCAGGGTTGGAGCTGACATTTAGGACGCGGACATGTCCTGTGTCCTCCTACACATCTACAGTCCACGTCCAACTTCACACGTGTTGTGTTTAAAGGAAGAATTCATGAATATCTTAGTAACACTCATGTTTAAAGTGATTCTTTAAATATAAAACTTCTTCTTCTTCTGACTCCACCTCACCCTCCATCCTCACCTCTCCCGTCCTGACCGTGGTGATTTTTGTAATACTTCATGTTATCTTGTTTATTGGACATCTTTAAAGGATAAAAACATCTGACAAGTGTTTTCTTACAGCCTGTCACTGCCCCCTGGTGCTGAACTGTGTTCAGTCAGATACAGTTTACTGTAGTCGTACCTGTTTGATTACGAATGACCAAACTGACAGATGTAGAATAACTCCTGTTATTCAAGCGTGACTTGTCTCAGTCTTTGAGAACACCATAAACGTTCCCTGAGCCCTGAGATTGAGGTCAAGTGAATGTGGCTCTGCAGCTCTGTAACCCCCCCTCTCTCGTATGTGTCTCCCCCTGGTGGTAAGAAGAAGAACTGATTTCTTTTTTCATGCATATTCAGCAGTATGTACAGTACATCGTTATCTCTTCACTACCTGTAGATTTACAGGTAGGATTATATAAACTGCAGTGTGTGAGGTTTTTTCATGACAGAGATGGATACCACATAGAGATGCTATCTCTTCTGTGATCTTGATGATGGGTGAAGTTTTTCTCTATTTCTTGTCAGTGTGTACCTTGTTTAAAGTGCATAGTCTAACTGAACACTTACCAACAACCTCTCCTGTTTCCTTCATTCTCTATTTGTCCTTCACCTGCACTCAGCTGGGTTGGATGTGCTCTGTATCCTTATTTTTCATGTTTTAGCCTGGGAAGTGGGTCAGAGATGGCTACTCATCCTTCCAGACCACTAGTCCAGTATCTTTGCTGATTGGAGTCATAGTTTGTCAAATTCTATATCTGTAATTAAAACTCTTCAAGGAAAAAAGTCTTGATCTTCTGATGTTGTGGTCACTTTTGTTTTCTTGGCTTTGCACACTAATGTCACTTTGGAGCTTAGATCTAAGGGTTTGACAGATCAATAAATCCCTATTATATGAGATTCTGCGCTGCCAAATGGCCAAACAAATTACAGTTCAAGTAATTGGCAAATAGTCATTACTAATAAATCCACTAGATGTCAGTGTAACTCCAAGATATGATCCACGTTTCCCGAAGTGGAAGGTCCAGTTAAGCTCATGTGGAGTTTAAGTCCTCATGCACAGAAAACAGTTCAAAAAATTCAGTCATTTCATACATGTGCTGTACTTTTCTGTGCTGGCCTGTGAAGCTCTGCAGCTTCTAAATGTTTGTTTTTAGTAACTAATAAAAAAAACGTCTTGTCTTGTGTTTGTTGGTTTTACACTACAAAGTGTAATAAGTTATTTGTTAAAAACATAATTTCCATGTCTAAAGCTGGAAACCCAGAAGGAAAAATATCTTTAAATAGTTCAGTTTTGTAGAAATCCATCTTTTGCAACATCCTGCCCTGAGGACCGGGCTCAGCTGAGTGTTAGCTGGGAGCATGGGGCCACTTTATGCCACTTACTGGCATAAATGTGACTAAAAATGGCACAAAGTTAGTTATTGTCCATGAAATCCCTTTTGGCAGTGACGGAATGTGAACTACTATCACTGAATAATGTCTTCCTTGTTAGAAAACATCAACTTAGCACTTAAATTACATTTCAATATGGATCAGATGGTTAATCAGTCTGAATGAAACTGGCTGAAACTGGCAGAAACTGGTAGAAACTGGTAGACTTGTGCTTTGGTTAATCGAACGAGAAGCCTTTCTGTCCTTCCTTTCCTTTTTCCACCAGAAATAAATAAATAAAAACGTCTCAAATTGAAATCAGTTCCAATAAAAACAATTCTCTGAAGTTTGTGGTTGGGTTGTGGTTTAGTATTTCTGGAAAGCGATGATGTCGTAGAAGATTTTAGGCACCACTGAACCGAGTGGTGACAAACATCTCACTGTGTGTTAGTGTTTTTTGTGTCACAAGTGAAGCTCACAGTTATGTGAGTAATTGTCCTTTGTTAGAGGCAAAGCTTAAGTAGAACTGTGGAGGTATTAAAGGTCCGATTTTAACAGTGAAGAGTGTGGTTCAAGTTACATCAGTCATACAAATCTCCTACTAACAGCCAGTGCCGGTTTCTCTGAGACATGACCACCTGAGTCTTTTTCTCCAGTCATAAAGAGGAACCTTATCATTGGAGCAGATGATTCTTTCCTTGATGTCAAAGGGGTCCCTGGGAATCGTTTGCTCTGCCACAGATTTGCACAGACATCATTTGTAGTACTTGTATAATCACAAAAGTAACACAGCTCCATTAACTTTGTCTTTTGGTGTTTCTGACACGCTCACACCTGTGACAGGGGTTTTGTGTCAATGTGAGACTAACTAGCTTTCTATAGATAAAACATACCATAATAACATAGTTTATTAATCCTACCTATAACATTTTCCTGCCTGTACCTCATCCAGCAGTAGTTTTAGGGTTGTTTGCTTCTGCCTACACCAGCATTTGCTCTGCGCTGGTTGCACACTGTGAAATTCAGTTTTCTCAGCGAGATGTTCTATATAAAATATTTTGAATGCAAAAAATAATCATCAGAAGTAAATGGCTATTATTAGGCTATAAACACACCACAGTTGTCTTTCCTCTTGGCCTGAACAGACCATGTCATCTCATGTCCTTTTCTCAAAGAAGAAAAAAACAGTAGTGGACGTTTGTTAGCAATCACCAGTTTAAGACATGTACACGTTTTCAAAAGTCACAAAGCAGAAGTGCTAAAATACTAACTCATCTACTCATATACACTGTTTATCAGCACAGTGTACCATTTAAAAACATGCGCTAACATTGATATTCACTCAGATTCTGTCTGTTTGATGAGTGTAAGTCAAATATATTCACCCTCCTCTTGGAACATTTTCCCCTTTCTACTGCAAATCAAATAAATGATTTGCTGGATGCCTCCTACAACACTGTTCACAACAAGTGAAACATGCACCAGCAGTATTACAGATGGTCATTGCTATGCTTAGATCTAGATAAAAATGTCAGGGGTTACTATGGAGAGGAAGGCAGCATTATGAGATGTTCATATGCATCAGTCCTGTGGACCAGCTGTTGCCCACCTGCCACTGGCTCCACTCTTCACTGATGACATCTGAATACACAAAGTGGACATTCAGCTGCATTTTATACTCAGCCTGCAGGTGGGAAGCAAAGCAAAAGCACCAGAGCAATCCCAAAGACAATACTTAACATTTTAATTAGAACAAATTAGATAACCAGCATTATTAGTGTAATCACTGTCATGATTACCTAACTGTGTGCTTTGGATGGTTCTGTATTATATTTTCCTGCAGGGTTTGCAGACAGCAGTGGTTGTGCCTGTGCCCGGTGCTGTGGCAGCTTTGCTGTTATTTATTACCTGAAGTTGATGGCTAGTGCAAACATTTGCTAAGGTAATAATAAAGTTATACAGTTCTTCCTATTACGTTAGTGCTGTCACATCATCTCTTTGTGCTTCCTGTTTGCTAGACATCTCTTTTTCATCCACGATAGGGGACAAAAGCTGATGGAGGTCGTCATTGTCTGAGTTCATTATGACACAAAGCAGAGCAGTTTCCTAGGTGAATAACAGCTCCGCACAACAGCGGCTGCAGAATGCCTCATAACAGAGAGCAAATACATCAGGTAATGTGAAGGATTATACTTGCATACTCTGAGTATTTGCACAACTATGTGCAAACTTCACTTATATATTTGATGTGTCATCTACTGTCTGTCACCAGGCTAAATGAAAAGTGTTTTTGTTAGTGTTCCTGTGTGCTGCTCAGCAACTCCTCTTAAATCCAAATAGTTGGAGGCACTTTTTTCTTTTAAACAAAGACAACTCATTTTTGCTTTTTTCATACTTTATTCTTCAAATAATTTAGGTTATTTCTGGTATGTAAAAAAGACGACAGTGATATAAATATTACAACATTATAAATTAAATTGCACATTGTTTTCATGTGTTTGGTAAAAATGGAACAAACATATTATAGGCAAATAAATACAAATAAATACTAATTTAATAGAACCCAACATGCACAGTGTACAAAACTGACAGATGGACATTGCACATCACAACCACAAAAGTTTGCCAAATGGCAAAGAAAAGTGCTTTTCCTCAGTTCTCCTGCTCTCCTCTTTGATTGTCACTCAGTCTGTTATACTTTCTCTAGACTTTGCTGTCCAAGCTTCAGTCACTTCGAGTCCACTTTAAGGCATTAACCTCCAACTTTTCTCTGTTTCTCAGTTCTTTCTTTATCCTAGTAGAGATTGTGCCTACAGAATATGCTCATCGGCCATTGCCCTCATCACAATCTCTGCACCTGCTCCAGCGTCTGGCTTCATAATGCCAAGCCTCACTTGCCTTCTCAATTTGTAAGGTGACCACTAACAATCCTTCAAAGGCTCTCAGAGAAATTTCATGCCTTCTTCTCCTGCCAGGGCTTCTTGGTGCTTGGTTTGGCTTGGCTTACTAGATCCCTGTAGGCTGGAGAGCGCAGAAATCGAGGGTAGCAATCTTTGGCCATGAGCATGTAGATCTTGTGCTGGGCCAGATCAAAGCAAGACGGTGAGGGGACCAGCATGTTGGCTTTGGTGATGTCACGGGTTTCGTGGTCAATGTTGATCTACAAAAAGGAACAAGGGACAGACCATGTTAGACGGAGTTTATTTGTTGTCCATTGTCCTGTTGTAGCTATGAGACCAGTATAAAAGTAGACATTTAGCCTCATCATCTATCATGTAGGAGTCTAATCTGTTATCTGTTTGCTGTTTTCTTACCTCCCGGGGAGCATCGCTGCAGATGAATTCATCATAGATCTTCTGGGCTTTGGCGGGTAGCTTAGCAAGGGACTTGGTATTCCTGTAATCCTCACAGGCAAAGTAGAACGCAATGTTCTCTTCACTGAACTCAGACACCAGGAAGGCTGTGAAGGCACACAGTCCATCTGAGGAAAGAGGGGAAATTTGATTACTTACAGTACATAATGGTCCCACGGGAGACTAGACCTACGTGCAACTGTGTGCGTAGTACAGGTTTACTGGCATGTGCTTTTTTAATGTGCAAATAGGGAAAAATGCAAACACTGAAATAATTTCTTACATTTGCTAGATAGAAGTTTTTCAAAGGACTCCTTCCACCTAAGACATTCCTCCAGGCTTGGTCTGAAAATGAATTAAAGATGATTAGATTTTAGAATTTCAACCCTGCAGATGTTAAACAAATATAAACTAAATAAGTAAAAATAAACAAAACATCCATCGTATGCTTACTTATTTTTTCCTATTTTGCAGCAGTGTAGGTTCCAGTTTGGTTTTTGCAAAATGCTTCCCAGCCTTGCTTTCAGCTCCTTGGCCCTGTGAGGTAAAGAACACGGCAAAAATAAATAAATATATATATATAAACTTCTGATTGCACAATAACAAGCCATGTTAAAGCCAAGTCTAAACCTGCCACATTTAGTGTCTTAGATGCTTACACACACACGCACAAAGATAAGGTAGCAGTGCCGTCTTCCATATCCTGCAATCCAAATCCCCAAACATCAGCCATGTAGGTGTTTGCGTGAAGCTTCATGTACCTTTCCAAGCAGCAGGTAGGCAGGGATGCAAGTCCTTTACACATAGCAGCAAGCTGGAGCTCGTAGGGGTGGTGTTTCAGTTGGTTGGTGGTTAAATATCCGTTTAGTGAAGCTCAGTAGGAATATTCTGTGTGTCTGAACAGAGCCAGAACAGAGGCTTTATAGTCCTCACTCCTCTGACTCTGATGTGTCATCAGTGCTCTCAGCCAATCACAGGCAGATAGAGAGAGAGGAGCGAGAGAGAGAGAGACGCTCTGAAAATGAGGGAGGATATGCAAGGACGAGGCTGGGAAATTACAGCTAAAAGAAAAAAGAACTGATGTGTTTTTCTTGCATGCCTATGAAAACATACCACAGTGACCACCTATGTATCCACATGAAGCTAGCACACTAGCTAGATGCACATCGATATGTATAGATAGATATACACAGACATACAGTTTTTTTAAACTCAGTGTTATGTTGATTACATCCTTTGTTGTCCAGCTACTTGCTTTTGCGTCTCTTGTTCACTGTGCTGCTTTGCAAAAAGACAGAACTGAAGAAATGAGCAGGTTGATCATCTTTTCTTTGGTAAAAACAATATTTCCTCAGCCTCTTTATGAGTGTGATAAAGGTGTCAATTCTAGGGGATGACGGGAAGGAAATTAGAGTGGCATTCACTCTATTTAATTATATTACTGTAAGCAGGCTGGAGGTACAGTCAGCTGCTCCACTGTTTCGCATATGGCAAGCTGCAGGTTGCTTATCTCCCATTTGTTTGTCATATAATTCAGATTAAAGGGGCATTAGATAATCAAAGGCATACAAGACTCGATACCAATGACTGACACCTTACTTGCACAGCATTACATCAGCCTTTATGGTGTGTTTCCAAAATAAAGCAGTTATCTGATTAAATTACTGATTTATAATATTTGTTTTTGTGAATTTCTTTTTCCTTTTAGATTTCAGTGCCACGAGACTTAGTGCTGCTCAAGCCAATACGGGAATTGTTGTATTATATACACTATTCCTCAGATCACAGTGGAAACACTGTAATACAGCCATTACGCAAGAACATAGCCACAAGCATTTCAAGGAATTGAGACAAAATGGGGCTGTGTGATACAACACTGTTATAAAATGTTTTAGTGAAATGTCAGTGTTGTATATTTGATATAGATTAACCAAGATTTATAGGAAGTTAGTTCAAATAAAACTGAAAACCCAGAGCAATGTCAGGAAAGGTTTCCCTGTTTGATATGCAGAGAGAAACTGCCAAGATGCAGGATATAAGAAGAGATAATTAAGATATGACAACTGACCCAGATGGCTTCTTGATCTGTACAAGTTAAAGCTACACGAAACCAGTCATCAATGTCTTTTTTTGCACAATTAGAGCTTCTTTAAGGTGGTAATTTGCAGCATTTAATGTGTAGACTAATTTAATGTTGGAGCAGCTTATAGCTGTTTGTGGGAAATGTAATTGAATTATATAAAAAAAAGGGACTGTTATGTACAAGCTTCAAGTGGCTATCACCAAAGGTTTTATTTTAACGCATCAAAGTTGGCGTGTGGCACCTTTACAGTTTGGTTTACTCTCATCGTGAAACGTAACTGCCTGAGTAAATAACCATCTGTTTGCTCACAAGTTTGCTATATACACCTAATAGCTGTTGTGTCAACATTGTGTTGACAACTTGTTTCCACTGTCTCCAAGTGACCAAAAGAAAAAAAGAAATGCAACTCAACGGCAATCAGAAATATGTCGTTGTAGTAAAGCCTGACACAGGCTTTTGGATACAAAGGCAATGTAACACACTTAAAGATTCAATTACCAGGCACATTTTTGTTTTGGTCATTTGTTAAAATGCTTAAAATCACAACCATCTTTTCTTGACATGTAACCTTTTTTCGTTGCGTGAGTTATGATTTTGAGCTCCCTGATGCAAAAGAAGAAGCAGATGCACTGTGAGATGACTAGAAATAGACCAACACACACATCCATGTCCAACCAACAGTCAATAATTTTTACTTTAATTAATGATAAATGATCCTTTCCTAACGTGGTTTGCATCAACCCAAGCTTATGCAGACTTTACCTTGTGGTAGAGATTGAAGAACAATATTGCTAGTAGTCGTGGTACTTTAAATATATTTTTAGTTAGAAGTGAAAAAAGAACGACCTACAAATCAGCCTTAAAACGTTTTAGTCCAGACTAAGGATATCCCCGGGCTGGAAAGGAAGCAGTGCTAAGTGATACGTTTAGCCAGAGAGTTCACGATGTACCGAGACGAGGCAGAACTGATGGGACTGAGTCAACTAATGTGGGGTTGATGGCTCTGGCTGGGGAGAAACACAACTGCACAGGGATTACCTAACCTGTCCACATCTATTGTGCTGGGGAGTTAATTGCACCATTTGTTGCCAGGAATGAACAAAGGTTTGTCTGAGAGGCCTGGGGGAACCCGGCCACCCACTCATCTACTCATGGAGTGATGTCAGCACACCCCTATTCATCCAGCCGGAAACGAGGAAATAAAAGAGTTAAGGTGAAAAAAAACAATCTAAGTAATATTGTAGAGCAAAAGGGCTTTTCAGCCTTTAACCATTAACAGACATGCATCAAATTTATCAACTGGAAAGTACCAATCACATCACTACATGAACACCCCCCCATACTACCTATCTTTGAATATTTAGCATTTCAGAACAGTAATAGTCAAGTCATGTTAAAAAAAAAATCCTCTGGGAAGTTGGAATCCATATCTGAAAATCTTTGGTTGTTTGATCAGGTCGGATGTGTTGCCTTTACATGTCCACACGTTCTTTTACACCGTTGTCTCAGTTTTGTCTATTGTGTATGAACTCATTTACACCTAGATAAAAAGGTTGTTGCTTAGAGACTGTTTGTTAAAATATGATGGACTGACTTTATAGAAGCTTCTCGTACAGCACACTGAAGTGTCTTTGCCTTGTCTTCAATTACTTGTTAAGAAGTGAATCAGCAGAGTTCTAAGAGAGACTGTGGACAGAGAAATCGTATGTGTATTTGAATTATGTCCCTTGTTTAATTCAATTAATTTAATTTTATAGCACCAAATTACAACGGATGTCATCTCAAGGCACTTTACCGTGTTTACAGTAAATATATATATATATATTGTTTTACATTCTTCTTTATCATGCACTTTATCTCCACAAGGCCACATCCCTTCCAAACATTTACATTTGGCAGACGCTTTTACCCAAAGCGACTTACAAGGGTAGGCAGGGTAAGCAAAAGGAGGTCTAGCCTGAGGACCCCTACTGGAGGTAGGCCACAGCTGGGATTTGAACCCCAGTCTCAGGTGGATATCTTAACACTACACTAACCAGCCGCCATAACAGTTTATGAATCACAACATGGAAATCTCAGGTTTGGTGTTCTGTTCATCTTAATCTGGAGAACCTGAGAACATTATCCAGGCACGGACGGGGGTCGAACCCGTGATCTTTGGTTTACGAGACCAACGCCTTACCACTTGGCCACCGCACCTGCTTACAAAAGAGAAATAGCTGGAGTAGGTGTTTGAACCATCCTATGACAAATAAAGGACTTCACTTTAAAACTGGGCCAAATTTGGTGTTAGTCTAAAAAAACTCGACATCTTTATTTGTACAAATTCTGCTCACTTGATAGCTGTAAATGTACAAAATGAGACTGATCAAGACGCATTTTTGTGTTTGTTAATATGACACTCAGACTTTCAATCCTACTGTTTTTGAATCCATGTTTTTGTCACAGCTCCCAGTTTACGGTCATAGTCTATCATCATGGTTCAAAATTAGTCAGCAGCTGACAGGAAGTTCAGTTTTTCTTAATTATATTATTGCAAGACAAATCTTCACTCACAGCAGAGTTAGTCAGGGAGTGAGTGATAACAGCTTGTTCCCCTCAGTTGTTTAACTTGGCCTTGTTCTGGGAAGGCTCTTCTTGTGGCCTCATATCGTTGGCATCATCTTTTTCTTTTACAATGTAAATGCATTAAAACCTGTTAATGAACACATTCAGGGACTTTGTTCTGAAACCAGAAAATAGTTATACAGTACTTAGCTACACCAAAGATGTAGTTATAGTTTATATTGTGCCCATTTCTGGTTTTAAACAAAATAAATGACACACTGAACAAAACAAATGGTGATTTATCTCGAATGCAGCACGTCTGAATGTTGAATAACCTAATTCCGGGCAAACCTGATACACCAGACATGACATTTACCTGTATGCGTGAGTTTCAAATGAAAGGTCACATCTCACTCCTGGTTTTCTTTATCACCTCTGGGACAGAATTGAGGCTAAGGCCACTTTAGGACACTTGCATCTCAGGGCCTTACTTTACCTCGAACTACAATCCTGTTCATGTCATTAGAATTCATACTAAGTCCTTTTACCTCATGCTACCTGAAGTAGGCCTCCTTTTTCATTTTAGGCTGTTCATATGAACCCCGGTTAAGATCTTTCCATTTCATTTGGGCTCAGCTGTGATGGATGGAAAGCTCATTGTCAACCCAGCATGCTCCTTTTACAGTTCACCTCCATCTAGATTCTGCTGCGGAAATGACAAAGTGGGGAGTGGGATCATCCTCTTGTTGGGGGATGCTGTAATGCTGCTGTCTATTAGATATTGCAGCTAAAGAGAAAATTACAAATAAATCAGAAATAGTCTCTCACTTATACCTCCCCATACCCCAACGCACGAAAGACCACCAACGAGCAGCAATCTGAACCATCTGATGGTAAATTACACCCCGATGAGAATCTGTCATTAACCATCTTTTCATCTGAGGCTCAGAGCTTTGTATTTGCATAAAAAGTAGGTCAATGGGCTAAGGAAATCTTATCTGTATTAACATGTCAAACATGGGCAGGAGCATAGTGTAGTGGTAAGATTGCCACCCTCCATGCAGGCGACTGAGGTTTGAATCCTGGCTGTGGGGGCCCTTAGGCAAGACCTCCTTACCCTCACGGTACCTTGTATCTCACTTTTGCGTTGTGAAATGACTAAATGTAACTGCAAACAGGAATTTGAATAAAATAATGACAGTTGTCAGGTTAGCCAAAACCAAAATAGGTTTTGTAGTTGAGACAAATGTAAAATGCCAAAACTAAGGAGAACCAACATTAACATCATATCATTATTGCATCTGTCCCCATTTGGCCCTCCACCCAGGAAGTACCTCGCCGGTACAGTACAATAGGTCCTCCACCTCATATGATCCTAAGAGCTCTGAGAGTTGGCTTTATCCACACCAACTAAAAGTGGCTGATGCAACTGTGGGTCAACGTGTCTCTAAGGACACAGTTTAACTAGAATTTACAAAAGTTAAAATGGTAGAGATTCGAAACAGTCTCCAAAAAACACAGCAATTAAAATACTGCCATGTGATCTCATCCATTTTACATTCCCAACACCTAAATGATTAAAAGCTTAATTTGTGATGAGCATAATGCAAAAATGCCTCATTGTTGCTTTTACACCGACATTAACTCACACCTACAAACCTTTCAGGGACAATTACAAGTTTACAGGCCGTGACTCTTAACTTGTATTGTCCTTTTAAACAGTGCAATTCATTTACAGTATATACACTAAAAATGAGGGTGTATTAAACACGTTTCAGTTTAATGCAGTCCGATTCATAAGCACCACAAACTACATTTTCCAAAATGACTGGAGAGTTGAATCAACAGTGCATCATGAAGGTTAGATTTATAGCTGTGCTATTGTGTTAGACCATCTGGCAACAGAAGGTATTTTTAACAAGCAAAATCTATCAAACACATGCAATAAAAGTGCTCGATCAGTTTTCCCTTTATGGATATAATCAGAATACGGAGCTAGAATTGCAGTCAGAGTTTGCTTTGTTGCTCAACAGTGAGTTCCAAGTAGGATGGGCTGGCACCTTGCCTTTCTATTGATGACTTCACAGCTACAAAACTATTGTGCTCTAATGGACAATTCAACTCTCCATATGTTTCGCCCCTTTGTTCCCACATAAAGCATTAACCAGCTGTTGAATTGGCTACGCTTTGTGAGGCTGATCGCAAATCACTTCCACATTACAGAATGTACACATTAGGCTGCAGAACAAACATGCTGAGCTGCTGTTCTGAGGACACACTGCAAATTAACTGAACACGTTGTCTTATGTGTGAACTTCCAGTGTCCTGCCAGGCTACTGCACATCACTGTGCAGTCAATAAAATCTAAATGGAGACAAATGCGGGCTAGCTGCCCTGCAGACTTGGTGTGAATTTATGTCCGAGGAAGGAATGAAAACAAAGTAGAAGTTATTATATTCAGCCCTGTGTTTTCTGACAGCCTGTTTGTGATCATGGCATCTACAGTATGTGTTAGGGAGAAAGTGAAACAGGTTGAAAAACTTCCCAGTCTCAGGTCATGGCCACAGGAAATGTCTGCAATGTTTCCTGGCATTACATTACCTTGTTTGTTTGTTTTTTTTTGAAGGTCCCTCATAGGGGTGACTCAGTGAAGAGCGGAAGGGGACATCTGAAAGCCTGTTTAAACGAATGAGTGACTGGAAACATTCAAAGAGAAAGATGAATTACTGGGAAATTCTGGCTGATGGATCTGCCCAAAATACAAGTGGAATGGTTCAAAAGAGAATCCAAACAAATGGGCTGGATAATTGATTTAGCTTATTTTGGTTCTGATGTTTGTCCGGTATTTACAGATTGTGCTGTTGACTATTGGGAGGGAAGTATTTTCTGATCTAATGTCAACCATCTTTGAATAATGAGCATCTACTGGGGTGGATATGGGAGTTTAACATCACATGGTTATGATCTGTTCAACTTATAGTTTCATTTACTGCATGTTTATGGCCTTGACTGTTACAACCATCATCTCATTCACAAAATGATTTCTAAATGACATGGACAGTACATACTTACATACTTTTATTAATGTGTCATGACAATTTAGTACCAGCTAAAGCCACACAGATAAAGTATGTGCTTGACTGAACAAACACGTCTCACCTGTTTTATTCTGGACGACATGAAAGCTGTGTGAACACATTTTCACACTTTCTTAAAAACTTAGTTTTTCCTACGGATTAAGCAAATAACTTCAGTGAGCTTTAGAGGTGCTGCCACACACACTTTGTTATCTTTAGACAGAACCAGCCTGGCTATTTTCAGTCGTTATGCTAAGCTAACTGGCTCATGATGGTTGCTTCACATTTTTCCATCCACATATACAGTATGAGAGTGACATTGATCTTCCAGTCCAACCCTCAACACACTGGGAATGCATCCATTTTATGCTGTTCTAGTATGTGTGTCTGTGTGTGTGTGTGTGTGTGTGTGTGTGTGTGTGTGTGTGTGTGTGTGTGTGTGTGTGTGTGTGTGGCCAGTTACAGCAACACCTTCAAATGAAGGCCAGTATTTATTTCCCTGGATTGTTAATGGGCCTCAAATTGTTGACATGTTTTCAGTGAATATACAATATTTGCACCATAAGGGTAAACTGATTCTAGGACTGTGTCATCATAATTCCTAAACAATGACCAAGAGTAACATCATTTAACAAAACCTTCACACTTAAAACTGAAAAATAAAAATAATCTGAAGTAGAGTCTTATGCTAACAGCATGTACGGTACTAGAATTAGTGCCTGGATTGTTGTGAATTTCCATTAATGAAGTGCTTGTTTGTGGTCTCTGTGGGAGTGTGTGTGGCAATGGGCATGTAGGAGCCTCAGGTGCCACATCTGTCTGATCACCCTCTGTGGAGGAGAGGAGCAGGCTGCCACAGGCCCAGCCAGATGCTCACTGTGGCTGTTAAACAATAACCACTGGGTATGCTCCCCTTCGGCAACACTGTGATCCGTAACTAGTCCCAGGGGGCTACTTAGACAGGGGTCAGTTGAGCCTACAATATGCAAAGTGCTGTGAGATTCAAAGTGATAATCTGTATAATAACTTGCTGCTGAGGTTCATTTTTGTGGTGTTTTAGCAGTACTTAGAGATCGTATCATGAAGTCGTCTTATGCTCCGTCATCATGTTCATTTGATTTCCAGCTGGACACTACAGTACCGGGTGGTGCTGGTGGTTCATAGTTGTTGAGATATTTTACTCTAAACCTAAAACTGTTGCTCTTCTGATGTTGGACAAATGATCGCCAATGTCATTAGGGCTGATCATGAGCAATGTATGCATCCTAAGTGAGTGAATACGATCATGACTAGAACATATTAAAATGTGGACCTGCAGTGTAAGTCATTAGGTTTCACAGTGTTCAGAGATGATGTCAATCTGTAGTGTTGGAATTGACATGCTTGATTGTTTTTTGTCTACACTTACTTCAATGATGCATGAATCACTCTAGATACTGTAAGTCTCTGCCAGTATGTTGTTGGTGTATACTGTTGTGCCATGATGGCAGGCATAGAAGAAATGGAGGCACTACTCACAACTGAAAGAAAATGCGAATGGAAAAAAGAGATCATGGAAAACAAACAAAAGAGAGTATTAACTCTTTTGAGGAAGTTTGTCATCTGTGTAAAGTTTAACATGCAGTCATAAGTCATACGTTGACAGTTATCCATTGTGTCATTGCACAAACTGTATCATATTCATGCAAAACAGATGTATATCGATGTATACTTGCACTATAAAGATGACTATACAGTACTATTTAACTGAAAGTAATGATGCAGCTTCTTGATAGAAGCGTCTACTAAATGTCAAACGTCTAAAGCTCATTTAAGGATGCACTATGAACACCCTGCTGTCAGCATTTGCCTTTAGTATCACCTGTTTCCTTTAAATTCAGCTGTGGCCTTGCAGTATCTACCTTGACACAAATGCAAAACCAAACACTCCACCGACAAACAAATGTATGATCGGGCGTTATCTTTTAAAGGTGACTGAGCTGAAGAAATCAGGTTAGTATTCTGTTTCCTGTCTGCATTGTGCCACTGGCTGTCCGTGAGCTGACTTCTTGGCCATCTACACCACTTGTTTTTAACATTATGACGTGTGTGTGTTTGTCATTTCCTGTGTATTCATGTATGTAAATACAGACAGTATCTGATGGAGGCTGCCACCAACACTGGTAACTAAGAGTCTTTTTTTTAATATGCCTACAGGCTAAAACATCCAACATATATTAACAAGCGCAATCTTCAAAGTTAATCCACAGCAGTCTAGTCTGTGAATGCTGAATGCTCTTCAAGTGGAGATGGATTAAGTACCAGTTTTGATTTAACATGTAAATTCTTTCAGTGCCATTTTACTGACTCCCAATTTAATTAGTTCTATGTGTGTGTCTGTGTTGTCACATGTGCTCTTCATTTCATCCTCACATATCTCAGATTCAGTGTAATAATAAACTGTCTACAAGTCTGTATGTGTGTTGGAGAGAAGTGGACTGTAATTAGAGTGGGCCAGGGTTATTTGGCTGAACTCAAACAGATTGCACAGCCATGAATAAAATATAACTGGATGCTCTCTCCAACAAAAGCACCTCCAGCAGTTTAATGACGGTGACTTGTGGGTGGTCCTTTACCAGTAGAACATGCCCTGGAGAAGTCACTGATAATGATTAACTGGATGCTGAATGGCTTAGTGTTTTTTTGTTCCTGCTAAACCCCAGAGGTGGGGTTGTGAAACATCAGCACCAGAGAGGACTGATATTTGACTCTCGTCAACATCACTTACACACAGTATGAATGTACCTGCTTCCTCGGACATGATAACAAACAATCAGTTATGTCAATATCAAGGAGGGACAGGTCCTGTTTTCCCCAGAAAGGTTGTTTGTTACACAGAAAAAAAGAAATGCAGGTAAATTGTGGTTTATCCAGGAATAGTGATGTATTTTCTATAGCTATAAGCATTAGTTTACTTCTTTGCATTAGCAGATGGATGTAAACAAAACTTTACAACTAAGAGAAAATTCACTTTCTATCAAATGGCTAACAACTAAACCACTTATTTTTTTTATGAACACATCTGACATGTTGTTTTTGATAATCAATAGTTTAATATAGAGAGTAAGGACAGTGAAAAGCCTCTGATTATTTCCTGAAGCTCACGCCCAAGGACCTCAACGTCATTTCTGGGTAGAACTGATGTATAAGTTCTTATGTAACACAAACACAGAAATGCAACCTGAAACTCAGACTGTGTTAGTTTTGCAAGCCTATGTGGCTATAGTCATCGTGGCAGCATGAAGAGGGCTACAAGGTCACACACACAGTGATTTCCGCCCTTGGCCTTCACACACTGAGATTTCCACAGTCCTTTCCAGTCCTTGAATCTTCTCAGTGTTGTTTACTGTAGATGGTAAAAGACCAAAGACGATTTTATTTTCTGTAATGACTATATGTTCACAATATAAATAAAAGGTTGATCAATAGAAAAACAGAACCTTTAACATTCATGGGGTTTGGGTTTAGACCAGATGAGGAACATACTATAAGCTTAATATTTGCTCTTTAATGTTCCACATAGTGATTCGATTCAGTGCTTAAACCTTTGGATAAAATGTGCTTTTTTTATTTGACATTATCATGTGAGACATTGTCATGTGAAACTGAAAATAAATTCAGGTCACAATCACACCTTCACACAGTGTTTTGCTGTTTTTCCTGCACTGCTTCTGTTGTTTGTCTCAGATGTGAACATGAGGAGGTATACATGTTCCCATCCTCCAATGATCCATAGTCATGGCTACGCTGCACCATGAGTGTTGTGTTTACTGCTGATTCAAAGAGAGCAGCGAGACAGAGAGCTGGAGAAAGAGTTACAGAGATAAGATAGACACTATAGAACAGGAGAAGAACACCTGCACCATCACCAGAGTATTCACATTAGCTGTTGCCTTAATTCCAGTTATTCCTCTGTTCAACATTAGCAGAAGATGGGGAGGCAGAGTGTCAACATTTTGATGGTTCTGTGTTGATTCATCTTTGTAAATCTTTAAAAAAAGTGATTCTTTGATTCCACAGTAATTATTTTAGTTTACAGAAAAGCAGGTAGAACAGTCAGTCTGGCTGCTATTTGTAAAATAATAAGTGCTTTTCAAATGCATTAACTTATTAAGGGAATAATGTATTTACAGCTGCAGAGCACGGACGCACCTCCAGCACTGATACCTCATCCCATCAGACACGACAACAGCCCCTATACTTTGTTTACCCACTCTCTGATGGCCAGTTACATTACTGTAATTCACACTGTCACAGATAATCTGTGCCATCATTACACGCTGACTCGATGCTCAGCCTCAAATCACTTCCACCGTGAGATGTGTGTCAGTCGTGTTTTGCCGTCTTCCGGTTCAGATAGGTTAGATGTTGTACGCTGTCCTACATTCACTCTTCTCTTCATTGCCTGAGTGACTAACACATTGACAATAACAGCAAAGTTAATGGATGTGTAATGTCACTGTGGGTAAGTCCATCCCACCACTGCCCTACATACTAGAAAAGAGCGCTGGTATTCTCGTGCGCGGTGCTGCCAACTAAAAGCGGTGCAATGAATGTTTTATTATTGTTCTGCATTTAGTCCTTCGTCATTCTAAAAGTAAACTTCAAAATAAAAAAGTCAGTTCTGCGTGTTCTGTATGACCCATCGCATTGTTTGAATCCATTCTGCAACACTTGACCTAGAATGTGACAGAATGTAAAGTTTTAGATGTTGAGCAAAGTTTTCTTGTAATAACTTTACTTTTGTTGTTCGAGCCACAGTCGCATTTCTGTGGGTAAATAGAAAATACATTGAGACATTACAATCCTGACGTTCTTCACCTAAATTCAATTCTGAAAGTGTGAAGTGTGATGAATCACCACATACTGAGGACAGGGTTTTTCATTTAATACAGATTTTTGTGTCAGGTTTCGTCTCCGTTATAAAATGGCAGTGGAATCGAGGTCAATCCGTCTGATTGCTGGATGGCTGCATTTTCATAGCACTAATACCCTTCTGGTATTATGAGGATGAAGCCACACGGTGCACAAAATACAGATGCAGATTCATGTTTAATCGCAAATATAGCTCGGAAAGGGGAGGTGGCATTCATGTGGGATACAGTAACATGCCATATAGGGTTATATGTTCATCATTCCAGTTTCGACTGACCTATACAGTTGACATGCACTAAAGAAAATATGAGGCTATGTTCACATTACAGGCCTTAATGCTCATTTCAGATCTTTTGAAATCCTGAATATACAGACACTGAATGGCAATGGGCAGAGTGTGCATGTGCAAATAAGTGAGACGTTAAACACACACTCACCTTCCAACAGTGAAAACATAACGTGAGTTTGGAAAGAAACGAGATCTAGACTGCATCATACATCGAGTGGCTGTGATGTAATATAAAAAATGTGATTTTTTAAAATTTCCTCTTTGACATGTAATGTGAATTTAACCTCTGTGTCCCCTAAAATACTTTGGAGATCTTTTCAATCAGCTTTCTTTTAGGGAGGAGTGCAAACGCTGGAGGAACACATTTCAACCACACATCATGTCACTGACATATTAAACATTTAGGTTGTTTTTTTTTTTTTTGCTGTCACTTTTATAACATACTGTACACGTTACTGAGTATTGCATCATGCTGAAAACAATAGGACCTTTGCATCACACACATGTGATGTGAAAAAAACTAACAAAAAAAAAGTAATAAAGTTAAATTAAAATAAAAGAATTTAAATAAATTCATGGACACTAATGATGCACTGTAAACTGAACATGTATGATGCACAGTTCCCCTACCAGAACAGAGTGGTTTAAAATTAAATATGAGCTCCGTCATATACTCCTCATTTAGTAACACGTAGAGTTCGAAAGTGCAAGAGTCCACAATACACGGGTTTATGTAGGTGTATCAATATGGAAGTGCAATCTAGGTTGGCACAGTTCAGATTTGAAGCATTCACACACTTCGTTGTAAACACACGAACACACAACACCACCTTCATAAGACAGTGTCTATGTCACAAAGACGTGAAGATAACTAGAGGTAGTGCCGGGTAATAAGAGATGAGTTATCTGTAACAATAAAGTATGGTAGTTTTTAAAACTGCTTTCAACAAGAAAGCAGAAGGAAGAAGGACTTCACTGCCACTGAACCAATAAATCTTTCACCTGGAAATTATTGTTCAATGGAAAAAGGGTTGATAAAAATTCTAAATAGTAACAAAAACATACATCAACTTGACATGACATAGACCCGATGAGAGCCAAAAACAAAAAGATAAAAGCACTCAACATTAAGAATGACATATTGTTAGAAGTGATGTTATCACACACTTTTAATGATATCTTCAGGTATATTACCTGGAGGTAACACTGAGAGCTTGTTCTCATTCTCTGTACAGTGCAACATCTTAATCTAGAGGGACTGCATGCACGGAGCTGGTGTAGACAAAGGAAACAGTGGAGCACGCTGCCTCATTCTTGCAGATGCACAGTATTCAGAGATTATGTCAAAGGGTTGATCAGTGATTTACAGTATAGGTCCATTTTTTTGTCCATGCTGGGCATCATCAGATTTGGTCAAACAGACCTCCGTTGGCCTTGTGCTTGCGCCCTGTTGACTATATCCTGGTACATCTTGGACCTGAGGAATCGTGGGTAGGAGTCTTTCTCCATGAGACTGTATACTTTAGCTTGGACTTCATTGAGGCTGGTTGGGGACGGATCCTCCAGGCTCTGCTTGGTCTTTTCTCTGGTGCGGTAGTCAATGTTTACCTACAAGGATAAGGAGAGCAAATAACATGCACCAGCCGCATGAATTCATGTTATGACAGTCAGTCACACATAGCAACAGTGTGTGAGTGTAAATAGCTCCTATGTTTGTATTATTCACCAGAGCTAAATGATCAGGTCCGGTTTGACAGTCGTCACAAGAAAAGCCACAGTGTTTGTTTGTCAGGAGGAGAAGTAGTGAAATGTTTAACTAAAATTAACCTTCAACATGTTCTCTGTAACCATGACCGTGATCATGTGACTGCTTCAGCCCAAACTTAACTAACACTAATTTGGTTCATTTGAAAAGGTAATGACAATGACGTATTCTGAAGAGTAGTTTAGAGAACCTGCTGCAGAGAGCATAATGACACGACTACACTTCTCAACTTAGTGTCCGTTTTTAGATGTTAATTGACTGCATGGGATATTGTGTGTTTAGACAAGATTGTTTCAGCACCTACTTAAATTAACTTTTAACTTAACCGAACATTTTTGTGACATTTTCATGACTAACTCCAACCATGTTGAGATGCCAAGTAGGAAACATCATTATGTGATGCTGTGGGATGTTGCTCCATTCTTAAACCCTGGTCTTGACAACGGTGACAACACCCATATGATAAAACTGTTCCTTAGCATCATTAATTAATGGAAAATACATGCACACACACACACACACACACACACACACACACACACACACACACACACACACACACACACACACACCTCTCTTGGTGCCTGAACATCAATGAACTCCTTAAAGATTTTGTTTGCTCTTGACACAAGCTTGGTGGAGCCCTTGGTTTTTTTGTACTCCTCGCAGGCCATCCAAAACTCGATATTCTCATCACTGAACTCCGTCTTGAGAAACGTCCGGAAGGCAGCGAGGCCATCTGGAAAGAACAAATGAATCAGATTGTACGAAAGGAGGTAGAAACACAACAAAAACACTTCAAACATGATTCATATAGCAGCATACCACCTATTTCTAGACAGCAGCTGAGAACTCCCTCTTGTATGGATATATATATTTTTTCATAATAGAGTATCTTGATCATGTGATAATACCCTGTGGCCTATGTTGATATTTTTCCAATACATATACTACTCTTGTTCCCAGAAGCGGGAAACAGCTCTCACGATCAGAACACAAACAAATCAGAACAAAATACTCCCGCAAAGAGATAATTTTTTCCTGTCTTCATCAATCAAGATAAGTGATCAATTAATGTACTCCCCTTTTATGATAACACAGAGGAAGGACATGTTTTTCTATGGGCCCATGTCACGTTGACATGTTATTTCCACCCTTCTCATTTCTGTTGTTTACCTAATAAAGCAGAGCAGTGCAGAGGGGATGGTCCATCTGTGCATATTCAACAACATTACTAATACAGAAACACACACACACACACACACACACACACACACACACACACACACACACACACACACACACACAGCAGCTTTATATGGGCACAACGCTATTCACACAGCCACTGTTTAAAGAAGTGTCCCTAAATAACACAGGTGAAAAGCACAAGTGAAAGGCACCGTGTTTGATCTTTATAGAAAGAGTTTTAAAAGATAGTGACGCTGTAGAAATCTCTCAGTCAGCCCAAACCTGGCAATGCAAACGTCTCTACGTTATAGACTGACACAGTAAGAGTCAAAGGCAAAAGTTCAATACTGGAGTTTCAGTTGTTTCTTTACTTTGATTTCAGTTATTGGCAGGTTTACATTCGCAGCCATTTTACCACATATATCCAGTCCTGCTGTACAATAGCTCTCTTTACATCATCATTATGGCAATCTCTGCCCAGTTAGCAGTAACATTATTTACATTGAACCCAATTCCCCTTACTTTAACTAAAGTGTTTTTGTTGCCTAAACATTAACACAGGTCTGTGAGGATGTGTACAGTACTAATGTTACATCCTGGGGATTCTAGTACAGTTAATAATTGTCGTGCTTCATTCAAAAACAATATGTTGAGATCTGATAATGAAACACACCTATTCACAGAAAGAAATATTCTGCAGCCTTGTTTCTTAAACATTATGTTTCTGTAGAATTAAGTTGCAACTGGAATTACATACAGGAGTGTTGAGCCCAGCTCTGTGGTTCACTATGCACCCCAACCACCTCTTTGCAACTTAGCTTCCATTAAAAAAAAAAAAAAAAAAAAAAAAGTAGTTCAGGTTAGTCGCATAGAATGTGTAAGAGGCAGGGTTGGATAATTCTTTGTGTTTCTCAAATGTATCAAATACATATTATTCTGCATGAATAAACACTTCCTTAAAGTGTATATTAAATGGTTTCCTTGCTAGCAGTCTTCTTCATTGTCTATGTTGGTGCATGTGTATGTTGGTTGGCAATTACCGCCCTCAGCAGTTAGTTAGAGGAAAAGCATAAAATCAACAGAATGTGTGTCTACCTTCTGCTACTGGTCACAGATTCTATGGGATGTCTTGTTTGGTTTGCCTGGAGTACACCAAAAAGCAAAAAACATGACAAATACCACTAAAGGTACCACTAAATGGTAGTTTTAATCTGTAGCAATTTTATTTATTATTTGGAAAGCAGAGACTGAAGGTTGACGATGAAGCGATTCAGAGCAGGTTAATGGGAATTTATAAGTGAAGTCAAAGTCAGCATGACAGGGGAACTCAGTGAACTGACAGGGGACTGTCAGACTTGAGCTTAAATACATCAGAGCAATTAGGAGCAGCTGGGAGTAATAAGGACAATGCAGGGCAGCTGGAGCTCAGACAATCACTGCAGACTCGACAGCTGATTGTGTGGTGCAGTGGAACAGACCAAGATTTGATTTAGAAATATTGTTAAGCTTAAAACAAGGATGCATATGTCTCCAAAACTGTGACACAGGGACATTTAGAGCTGTTGGTATCTCACAAAGCAGTATGCTTGAAAAGCTGCGGCTCGTAGGTCTAGCAGAACTCCCTTTCCGTCAAATTAAGGATAATGTGACTTCCACATCTTTAAAGGAACATTCAGTACTGTGTTCCTACAGCTGTGTGACATTACTCAGGCATTGGATGTGTGTGTCTGAGTGTTGAAGTTCACCTCTGAATTGCTTGGTCAATTGAAACAGGATACACAAGCTCTCTGCACCTGTAGAGGCTCCATTCTCAGCAGTGTATAAAAACTTTGTTTTCCATGGGTGACATTATCCTGGTAATGGTTATGTGTCAAATCAAGGGCTTATGTCACGACTTGGACCTGAACAAAACAGATAATGTCCGTATGGGTGCAGAATGTTTAAAGCCTTCTTTAAGTCATGCTTCGCCTCTGACCCCTTTGTTAACCCTGTGTTTGACATGATGTTAATCACTTGGGTGAATTATTTTGTTTTATAGTGATTTCAATTTAGAAATCTCACAAAGTGGACGTGATCTGAATTCTCATGTGTTGTCTTATAAGTTTGATGCCACAGACTAATACGCCTGACTCGTTTGTGCTGGCTGATGTGTATGTGTGTGAGTGAGTGCCAGAGTGTTTGGTCCAAAGGGAAGCTCACTGACACTGGATGTGTGAGTCATTATGAAGTCTTAGTCCTCACAACACAAAAATGAGACCCTTACATAACAAGGGCTTCAAGGGCGAAAATAGACTTTGCTTGTGAAAAATAGAAACTCTCGAGTAAACAGGAAGGGACTATTTTACTGCTTTATTGTTGTAGCCTTAATTTCTTTTGACGAACTGTCAGTAGGAAGTGTTCTCTCTGAAAAACAGAAAATGTTCACTTACGTTTGTGAGAAAGCAGGTGATCAAACGATTCGGACCATCGAACAACCTCGTCTGTTGATAGTCTGATGGAGAGAACGCCAAAGGAAACTGCCTCAGTAAGATTGGAACTTATGTATTATTGAAGGGCAGCAGACATTAATGTACGCTTTATCTTCTGCTCAGTGATTCGTCTGGTTAAGGTAACTGTAATATCTGGTGACATTTGCACAATGATGTCAGCAGGAAGGAGAGGAGTTAGAAGAAGAGCAATAGCTGACCTTAGTTCACATTTGGATGCTCTTTATTAAAAAAATAAAATCATGGTGGGACACTTCCTGGAACATGGAGGGGGTACATTAACATTATTGTACCGCTGCTACTTTACACATAGCTCAGAATGAATTTGCCAAACAATGTGTTCAGAAAATAGTTGTAAATGAAGGCATTAATAATATTAATGACTGGCCTCATTAGTACCAATGTGTACTGTTGGGTTTGATCCATCACACTGATTATCGCAGAGCATCAACTGAACTAAACTAATTTAATCAGACTGAGACATGTTTCTTTACTGGTGAACATTTGCAATAACTTGTGAACCGTGAAGGCTATTTCAAGTAAAATTAATTATTAATTTATAAGTGCATTGAGTAAAATTGGATCATGCAAATGCTGCAAACATTTTAGAATAGGAGCCTTTTGTTCATAAGCCTGAAGCATTTGTAATAAATTCCATAACGTGTTCTTACTCTAAAGGCTATTTCACACAACAGAAGCTTGGGTTTTTAATTTGTTCAACATTTGCAGGATTTTTTTAGGCAGACCCACTCACTTCAGACACCTGGCTGTGGTTTCGTGGGCGGGAGGCAGGAACTCGGAAAAATCACTGTAGGAGTCGGATTTATTGGACAGGCAGCCTAGTCTGGTCTTCATGGTACAGATCCTGCTGAAGAGATAAAAAAAGACACAACGCTCAGACAGTGTTCCCTTCTGATTGTTTTAGTGCGTATAGATTACACTTTATGACAAAGAAGAGACACTGGATTCAATGCATGCAGATGATGAGTCATGCGTGGGTGCATGTGTCTGTCATTTTAAAGTCAGAAGAAACAAAAATAGTCTTTTTTTTAATTGCAGATAGTAGGTATAATAATCAAGGAAAAAAAAAGTGTGCGTGGAAATTTGAGCAGAGCGGGGGGGGATATCATTGAACTGTTTAGATGTGCGGAGCTTCGTGTGCGTAAATCAAAGCTAGAGTGAAGGAAAAAGTGATGCGACTAAGTGCTTGTTAGTGTTTTCAGTGACTGCAGTGGTGACCACATGTGTAACTTGAAAATATGTTTTAAGCTCAAGCTCAGCAGAATCAAGAACACTGGGTTATTTAGCTGCTGGTACGGTAGCTAATCATTAGCTTCACACTGTCCCTCGTTGATGTTTAGATTATGTATACGTTTTAAATGTTGTTGAGAGACTGCTGAATAAATAAATATACATTATAAAGAAACAAGCGACAAACTGACTGAACTGGATGTAGACAACAGGTGCAACACATTCAGAAGGGAGCTTGACACATCTTGTTTGCAGAGTTTGAGAAAAACTCCCACGCATTGTAAATGACTGTCACTGAGTTCATACCTAATAAACTTTCTCTCATCATCCAGTTTGAATTAACCTAGAACAGCAAATCTGTGCATAGATAAATACATGTAGTGGTTACTGCACTCATCCGCTAATTGGTTTGTCAAACTGATCTTTGCTTCCTGGCAACAGCACAGAATAAATACATGTGACTTTTGTTCATGGTTCATGGTTATTGATAATAAATAATGTCAATTTGGTATAAAGGTTGTAGTTGACCTGTAGTTGTTGATATGAATCGGACGCTAAAATTAACCATAACCCAATTTCCATCCCAGTCTGTCCCATTTAACTTGTACACTGCTGCTGTTATTCACTGTTTGTCAGTGTTCTGCCTTCAAGACACATCGGTTACTCCAGATGGGGCATAGTTGTAAAGAAGCTTCATCAAAGGCCAAATGTTTCTGTAGAAATAGGCAAGATATGAAGAAATGATGAAGAAAGAACAAGAAAGAAGAAACTGTTGAACAGTGGCTCAGTTTGTTGGCCAGTCACATGTTGAAGCATCCGGACAAGACACTCAACCCCGAACCCTTGGTGCTTTACACACAATTGGTGTTTAACTAAGTAATAATTAATTTTTAAATATATTTAAAAAAATTAATTTTTGTGTTTGGCATAGTTTGAAATTTTTGGGAAATAAAAAAACTATTCAGTCGCTACAGACATGTTCATTAAACTTGGACCTGTGGTTTCACAGTGCAGCACATCATCCACCCACCATCCACCCCGTCTGCCTCCTTGTGACAAACTTTCTGTTAATAAATATAACACTTTATTATGCTTTACATTGTTGTATATGTTTTAATAATCTTTTAGGAAACAGCACTGGGTTTGATTATTACTGTTAAATATTTCCTTCTCCTCCACAGTGTATAATTTTCATGCTTGGACCTTGAATTGGGAACATTGCATAAGATGTACTTCATTCATTAGCCAACTAAAAACCATTTGCAGGAATGAATGTGCTTCATCCACCACACCAATGCCAACGATCTTGCATATTTCACTTTGTGGCCTTGTGTTATCTACCTCTGTTTAGACAGGTTGGTTCAGATTACATTTGAGTCTAACACGTGTTTATGTGTATTAATTAATAGAGAGAATGCTTTTGAGGTGAGACCAATGAATAAAATCTACCATACGGTACCATCACATATAATTATCAGGCTCCTATATGTGTTGTTATATAGAGGAGAACACGACTTTAAAAACAGTGAAATGTATGCATGAGCAATGAGGAGCACTTGTTTGCATTTTAATCAGAAGTCTTTCTAACTGATCAAGCATACATATGAGGAGGTGTTGGCAGCTTGTCAGATGTGATGTAGTCTGCCCTAGAAACACCCATGTTATGCATAAAACAGATGAAATGGACTGGAAACGTAGACTGCTTGTCATAAGTATGAGTCATAACTTCAAGGTGCACTTCATTTGTTAATGAATAGAGGACTGCAAAATAATAGGCAGAAATATTTTAAGTGTAGCATACTATGTATAGACCAGCGAGGGTCAGGTTTTACGTCAGAATTCTGCATAAATCTTTGGAAGGCTATAAAAGAGTTCTGCTAGGATAACTTCCTCCTACAATGACAGCAGTAATGCCAGTACCTCTAATAATATGAGACACACTGTTATTTTTAAAGCTAAGATACAGAGTTTTGGCTGACATGCACAAAGCCGTTGTTAATGGGTTTTTCTTCTGAAGATCACAAATGTACTCATGTAAAACACTATGTAAGGTTAGTGCTGGACCAGAACATGATTTCTGCACAAATGTCATTTTATATTTTGTCTTTTTACATTGCATCATGCTTCGACATCTTTTCAACTTTTCAAGTGCCTCGTTATTGAGAAGTGCTACAGTACAAATGGACGGCTTGTTCTGCCTCAGTTGATGGCACAGTCTTTGTCAAATTCCACCACTGAATTACAGCCCAGTCTGTGGGTTGCATAAGTTGAAAATAGAACCTATTTCAGGCAGATTGCATGAATTATCTAATTGTTACATTGCAATTAGTGCTTTGAATTTAATGTAAACACATCTGGCCCAGAGTTAGGCGCAGATACATGATCATTCACAGCAGCTTCATTCTGCGAATCCTATTACTGGAAACCATCCTTCATCAATTTGTTATGGTTAAATTTGTACGTGTGTCAGCGTGTGCCTTTTGCAGCAAGTAAAGGTCATCATGTGAAGCTGATGGTGAGAGATGTGGACATATTGATGACTCTGTCTGGTGTGTGCTAAACTGTCAATAACATGTCTTATTCCCCCATTTGTCATCCTCTGCCTTGACCAATCGTATTAAATTGTATCTCCCTGACTGTGAGCAGCATTCTTCATCTGCAGTATGATGCAGACACGTGCTGCCGCCGAGCTATTTATATAAACCTCTGACAAATCCATGTAGTCAGGAGAAGGCAGTGCATGTTCTATTCAGCCATGCAGCAAGGCTGGCTCCAGGAGGAAGGAGGCTAAAAACAGCAACAGCACTTTTAGTGTCTCGGATACACACAAGTATGCCTCATGAATCTAAAAGTACACGCAGCATCCGCCAGACCTCCAGTGTCTGAAATGCCCAATGGGGTCGGTAGATTAAAAAGTAAAAATCTAGATCATGGAAGCTGTGTCTTTGTATGTTTGTGCATCTTCTTTAGTGTTACCTAACTTGGTGCAATGCAGGTTTACACATATCCCTCCATGTCCTGACTTCTGGATCCTGACAGGAGACACCCTGCAGTTCATGTTAGTTAGCTATGTCTAGAATTAGCTGATATGATGATTATGAAATTGTGTTTGATTAATTATTATTCGATTATTGATACAGAACTAATTCAGACGTGTACATTTGGTAATTCCTTTACCACAGTGAGTCATGCATCATGTAGTAAAACCAACTTCCTTTGATACCAGTAGGTGCACAGTGATGGTTTATCTTCTGTATACTAGACATGTAGCGTAGAGTATGCATGAACGCGCATCTGCAGTGACGTAGGCGCTGACGTTAAAGGCACAAAACAGAAACCACGTGATGTGTGTGTGTGTGTGTGTGTGTCAGGTCATCACTCAAGTTAAAAGCAGAACATCTTAAATACAGGTCACATCACTAGTCTTTCTCAAAGTAGAAACAGAAACATAAAACCTTTTTGGACTTTTTGGGTTGTGCCCATTTATAGCAGATCACATTTTTATATGAAATCTCTCAGTTTCTGTTTTTATATAGTGTTATATTATGTTATTGTAGTGCTGTTAATATTAAATTAAATTGTTAAATTAAGTATATTTCTTGAAATATTTCGTTGTACTTTTGCAATTTCGTTGTACTGTTGTACCAAGTGTGACTGTACAATGACAATAAAGCTTTATCTTATCTGAAATTTACATTATACAGTTAGTCTCTGTCCACAAGTAAAAGACATAATAAGCTGTTGAGACGTGCACAAAGCGCTCAGACCTGAATTAAACCCATTTGAGGTTAAGTTAAAAGCATTTTGTGTAAGCTTTGGGAAAAGAATGTGGTTAAGTTAAAGGTTAATTGTGTATTAAGCGACTCAGTGTATCTCTGACCCCAACCAAGTTCTGCAGGTGCCTGAACATAATGTCAATAATTTTCTAGTTGTAGTTCGACCTACAGAAGAGAAACATGTTTTATCCATTTCATTGATATGGGCTTGATGTAGCTAGGTTAGTAAAGTAGTCGTCCATGAACCCCAGTTTCTCCTGGTTGAGGTGTCAACATGTGACGCTGTAGAAGCGGGAATAATACAGTAGTTAAAACTTGTTCACTATCAATATATTTTTGACTTGTCATTTATGTAAATTCACAACATGTCCTCATTGTAATAATCGAAAATTTATTCTGCTAGCAAGTAGATGTCTTACAGAGCAAAAACTGAAAATATGTTTAGTTCAGTTGTATAGAAAAGTAATTTTAGGAGACAGAATTGACTTCACCAACATCACAACATGTCCTGTTTCCCTACAGCTTCACGGATCCAGACACTAATTCTGTCTCACATATCATAGATCTATGAACATGCTAATTAATTCAATCCTTCACTGTCACTTTCTCCTCTCCCTGCACTTTTCAGTGATGTTTTTCCCACGTCTGCAGATCCACTGCACCATGTCAGGTGTTTGGCCTCCATGACTGGCTGCCTTTCTTGGGCTAATTTCCTATTACTACTACATCCATAAAAACACTGCGAAGGACACAAGAGGAACACTTTTGCTCATTAAATGCTAAAGATTACTACAACCAGAGTAAATGCTGAACACGCAACATAAGGCGATGCTAAAGAGCTGAACATCTCTCACAGTTTGGTGCAGTCGGTGCCAAATGTTTCAAAAAGTAATCAAATTCATTCATCGTGCTTTCTCTGTCTGTCGCACAGTTTTAGCTGTTCAGGCTAATTAAGATGCAGTGTGACTCACACAAACTGTTCATGGTAACTGAACAGCAATTCAGTCTATGCATGTCACCTTCCTCTCGACAGCCGAGTTGTCAGATTTGGGACTCACAAGAGCACAGCTATGGTCTTACACGTGTGTGCTTCCATGTGTGTATTTGTGCTCTGAGAGCGGAAGCCTGACTGCCTACAGAAGACTGTGTTAGACCTTCAGAGGTGTTGCCATAAGCAACAAAAGAACAAGGAATAATGACTGATGATTCTGAGTTTATTGCCTTCTCTGCAGCAGTGGTGAGCTGCTGTCTCAGGTAAGTTCAGCTCAGGATTGTCCACAACACAATCTCAGGCCGCTAACCTCTATCTAGAGGCGCTTGCATCTACCATCAACACCGACCACGGACGTTGCTTAAAATGACCATAATGAGAACATGAACAGGGTTTTTTTTTTAGTTCATTTAAGTGATTTTGTGTTCCTTCCTGTACTTTCCCAGCGCCAGAGGATACCGGTTACTGCAGTTTACAGTAAACACAGTGCTGTTGTGTCAAGGGCAGCTTACTGAAAATGCTCCCGGGAACTCACAGTTTTGGGAAAGACGGTGAGAAATGACGAGAAAATCTAAAAAACTAAAAACAAAACAAAAACCTGCGGCCAGATACAAACCGTAAATGATGTCTATGCACCAGGCATTTTCCACATGTAGACTGATTTTTATGAGAGTCTTTCTGTTTGTGAACAGTTTACATGGGAATTGGTTAAATACAGCTGGAGGGCTACCAAAGAAGAGGAAGTAATATTACATCGTGAGTAAGAATAACAGAGCACTGGTCATACAACACTAGAAAGACACTGTTCTCACTATATTCACCCAGTGCATCATTTTCTCACCCTGCTGTTTGTTCACAAATAAGTCACCAGGTTTTAGTGCCGTTTGGCTGTTAAACATATCTAAACTCATTTACTATTTTTGAGGCAGACATACAATGTGCACTGTGAGTTGTATAATGAAGAAAAGAAATTAATTAAAAATAAATTATTGAACATGGACAAGTGTAAATCTCCTGCTAATGTTGTTCTTTACTTTACAAATGACAATAGTACATATTAGTAACCATGGTGTTGATGACCATCAACACAATATTAGTAAATATATAACTGTATCATATACTAATAAAAGCAGCAATCAGTTGTCAGTCAATGGGCATTTTATCCAAAATCATTAAGATCATCTATAAACATCATGGAAACGAGTTGTGTAACCTAAACTGCATCGTTTGTTCGTCCCTGCCTCTGATAGGACATTGGCAAAATTTGCACATTTGCAAGTGGCAGGACGTATAATGTGGATTAAACTCTGAATCTTGACTCTTATAATGTGACAGTGCTGTGGTAAAGGACTGGTAAAATTAGGACAAAGTTGGTGGCTTTGGTTTAAACAAGCAGTTAATTACGGTTACAGAATGATGTCATCACTGTTACAATAACAAACGCAGTTAAGTTAATGAACAAAAAACCGTGGTCACGGTGAGAAGTGATGCTGACTGTTGATTGTAAACAGCAAACACACAGAGTTCTTCAGTGTTAATATCCAATGTTTTGTTGACCCGTCCACTCACCCTTCACCTCCTCCCTACGTGGACTTTATGACAACATTAACAACTTCCTCTTAGGCTCATGTTGCAGCTACAACAGGGATGTGCCATTTGAATGTTGCTGCTGTTTTGAACCATTTACTTAAATGACTGATACCATCTTCAAATGACTGGTAGATGTGAATGTAGGTCACAATCAACAACCTGTATCAGGACATCGTGTAGAATGCATACACATTAAAAAAGAACATGAACAAAAGACTGGAAGCAAAGCAGAGAGCACAGTATAAAAGCAGGAAGTGGGAACGTTTATCTGTTAATATCCTCTTGTTATGAACATGACTGTACTACTGCAGGTGTTTTTAATATTATTTCCACTTCTAATTACACAGTGTCTATAACAGGGACATAATATTAGAAAATAATTGAGTCTGCCTAATGGAGATAAATGTTGGAGTGAATCATGTTCCTTACTGTGAATCACGTTTTATAACTCTGCTGACCCTCTGAGGATTCCTCTGACAACAGCTGAGCTCACTGCTCACTTCAACAGTCTAATAGGTCAACCTGGGATAAAGCTGCCCCGGGGCTTTGCAGCTCATAACACCCTGATACTATTTTCATCCACTTTCCTCTCAGAAAGGTACACTCACCTACAGTTACATTAATGTCACCCCCTTGTTGTGCACACTATCTATTTTGTATCAACTTAATCCGTGTTCAGTTCACAACCCCAGCAGTTTATAATTTAATCCCCAAAAGAATAGAAACGCCCTGTGCAGGCCTTACAGGGACATTATCCATCAGTGCAGTTTGTTTGGGAACCTGAAACAGATTGCCCATCTGCGCTACAATTTTTCCCAATGTTCTTATAATTTTATCCTCGTCCTCTTCACCAGGAACACTCATGTTCATTTGGCCGAATGTAATTCAATTGCCTGCAGGTGTTTCCACAGTGTTGTTTCAGCCTGACAAACAAAAAATAATTTATGAATATTGGACATGTGCTAAATCTGCACCTGAAAATTACACAATATAAAAATTACAGTAGCTTGATCCAAAATGTTAATTTCTATAAACCAATAAATTGTTGTTGTTTAAATCTAAGACATAAAGAGATAATAGGATTACTTATAACTTTTACTTTTACTTACTGCCAGTCAGTGAATATTTGTTACAGCATCATATTTTATTTCTTTTTGCTGGAGCTTCTTATTAGATGTTTTTTACCATAATCATGTTTAGAAACTTCACACAGACGTGACAACTACAATTTTCTAGACATTTGGAGAATGTTGTGGACGCCGAGTTTGGAGTTTCTGCTAATCTGTGAATGTAAGCTCAGTGTTCACTGTGGTCAGCTGGTATGTGTTAAACTCAGTTTAGCGGCCAGTCGCTAAGTTTGTCTGTCACCTATTTGGTGCTTGGCAAGTAGAGTATGGTTGGTTTTTCAGACTCTTTTCATTCAGAACTTTTATCCAAACAAGAAAAAAAGATTATTGCAGTTAAGTGGGCCAGAAAGTTGTTGTCCTGTAAAACCAAAACTTAAACAGAGCGAGCTGACAAACATCAGGATCAGCTCTCAGTTCAGGCCTGTAGTAAAGAACATGCCTCTTGATAGATTTATATTGATATTTTATATATTATATTTTCTCAGACAAATCTCAAAACTTTAGGTGCAAAGGAAATGCCAACACTGAGGCTTCCCAATCTTTGGCGAACTACAGTATTTTTCTCACAGCTATGTCAGATTACACTCCAGTAAATCGGCCTGTCACCAGCTGGACTGGACTATTAAAAGCACATGCGTGCCAGAGGTGTTCAGCATGATAAGCCACCGCTGACTTGCATTAGCTCCTAGAGAACATTGTGCTCAGTGATAAAATTGGAGGTTTTCATCTACTGTGGGCTATATCCAGACGTGATGAGATGTGACTGTCAGGCTAGGGGCAGCAAATCATTACTGATAAATTATTTATGATTTGTGCTTTTGTTGGTTTGGAGGCGAAGTTCACAAATCACTGAAGTGTAATTTGTCATTTCTGAGGTTCAATGAAAAAAAGCAATGTTGGGTGCATTGTGTGTGGAAACACATCTGGACATTAGCACTTCCAAGCAGTCAGTGTGCACCTTGCATAACAAACGCTGTGATGCAGGTGTTCTGTATTGTAGTGGTTTTTTCTTTCTTTGGGCTGTTGGTGAGGATGCCAAAGAGCTTTGTTCCTTTCTGCTTTAACCGCTCAGTGCTACAGACTGAGCAAATGTCTCTTATCGCTCCTCCCGCCTTTAGCCATTTATGTAATCAGTCTGTTCAGGGGATTTATTTTGCATTGCAGAAAGCAGCTCCTCTCTCAGGCCTGTTTTGCTGTCTGCTAAAAGCATTTCTCATGAGTGAGATTTGCAAGTGTGTTGTCATATGCTCATAGCAAGGACTTGTCCTGTGGACTTACAGCAGTGCACCAGCTCACTTACTCCAATCATGTGGTGACGATTCTGCTGCGCACCATGACAGTAGACCTAGAAACGGTTCTCTTTAATAGATTATAGCAAATTTGTTTTGCTCTTGTTTTCTGCATGTGGTTTCATGTACTGTACATGTGTTTTTAGATTTTGCCTGCAATATATTATTAATATTAGAAATGATCTCACTTGGTCTCCTTAGAATCTAAGGGAGTGACATGTACAGTAATAACGATGCATAGCCAGGTTACGCTGAAATAACATACAATACAATAATGATACAACTGATCTGCAAATGCAAGTAATGTATAAGTTATTTCCTCCTACACCTAACAACAAGACTGGCAAACCAGGCCCAGACCAGGGTCAATAATTAGCATACAGCTAGAACCAAACACAAGTTTAATATAATATTTGTGAATTATAGTCAGTGACAAACATGGATGGGAAAAGTCGGGGTAGAGGGGGTTTCAGACTAAACAAGTGTTTAGTGGGTTTGGAGGAGGGTTTGGATACATTGACTTGACCCAAGTGACTTCTGGGGTCACTTGGGTGGGCTTCAAAGCCAGAGTGGCTTTGATAGCTCTGATGAGTGGCATTTACTGAACTGAAAGCCCTTACAGCTATCAGCATCAAGGGAGGGAAGGTGGGAGGGTGTGAACTTGTTTCCTGTAGAGCTCAAAAGAAATGCTACTGAAAGCATGTGTGAATAAACAATCACTTAGAAATGTGGACACACAGTCACACAAAGTGGATACAAACACCCCTAAAATCAGCTGGATATGAGCTTACGACTTACTGATGAAGCTTGTGAATCTCTCCTGCAATGATTTCACAACTATTTCCAGTAATATTCAAGCAGACATCAAATCAAATTAACAGTGTTTCTCCAGTTTACCAGCATTCAGAAACGCACACAGTAACCAGACTTGTGCATCATTATAATTGACAAAGACCCACATGATATCTGGTGCACAGAATAATTACGCTACACAACACTCAAATGAATATGGATCCTTTACCTTGAGTCTGATGTCTGCAAGAGCTGCTGGACTTTTTCTTCCCTTCTTTTCTATCACTGCCTATCCCCAGTGTGCGTTATGGCAGACGCAGCCTCCGTCTAGCCAATGCTGTAATGTATTTGTATGAATCTGTACAGCTCAGGACTGACGATATCTAATGTTTCTGATGCCAGCGAGTGGGTGCTACACAGCATGCTCATTGGTGTGAAATTGTGGGGAGAGAGAGCAGCGGAGATGGATAGAGGGAGAGGCAGAGGGGGTGGAATCAGAGCGACACAGAGGAAAATCTCCAAGGACAACCCGAGCACATCTGTGAAGAGCTGTTCAGTGATGTTGTGCTTGAAGAGATGAGGAGGATACGTTTGTGTGTGGAGCAACGGGGGAGCTGGGGGTGGAGTGAAGGTCTGGATGAAGTTGTTTAAGGCTGGGGTTTGAGTTCTGGAGAGAGATGAAAATTGCTAATAATAATAACAACAACAACAACAACAACAACAACAACAACAACAACAACAATAACAATAATAATAATAATAATAATAATAATAATAATAATAATAATAATAATCAGAAAGTTGATGAGCAAATTATTTGATATGTTCAATGTTTAATTTATTACAAAGAGAAGAAGTGGAGGTATAGTAAAATGCTCATGGAAATGTAAAATAAATATAAGAATAATGTACATTTATAGTAATAATAATAATAATAATAATAATGTACACCTAGAGAAGTATCCTCCTGTTTGCTGTGCATCTGTGCACAGAAAAATGTTATGTAACACAACAGATGCAGTGTGCAATGTTAATTGGCACACAAGACAACATGAAAAAGGTATTTGCATCCTATCTGGTCGTCAATAGCAAGGAGATAATCTTGCATACAGAAAAAAAGTACACAGGAATTGCCGTTGCACCTATTTTTCAGCTTGTTTGTTTGTACTCAAAAGCATATTCAAGATGGCATATGACAAGCATTAGAGCATATAGAAGGAAAAGAAAGTGGAGAACATTATCTTAGTGCAATCTGAAGATGAGAGTGTGGAGGAGGCGGTCTGGCAGAGGACAGATAATTCTTGCCACTGAATAGACTACAGAGTGTTACATAAAATCAGGCACATACCCAGGCACACACACATACATACTAAAATCACTGCCTACACACACATGCTCCAGGTCTTAGTTCTTTTGTCTCCCTCTTCCTCAGTTTCACAAACACTCACATTCAGAGTTGAAGGGTGGGGTGGGGTAGTGGAGAATGATAGAACAGCATGAATTAACACCATTATTCTATTAGTAAGTACTGTACATATATTTTAAATGAATTTGAACATAATGATAACAATTTGTCATAATGTGAAGATGGTTGCCTCTGATTTATACCAACTAATTATTTACGTCCTTGCTTGCCCCAGCAGCTGTATATAGATTTGCAAGCATGTGTGTGTAAATGCTGACATGACTACTTTACCTGCAAATGAATCTCAACATATCCACAGATTTGAAAGATGCAAAGAGTTAAACAATCAAACAGTAATGTAACCTGAACATGTTATATTATTCCAAATCTGTTTAATAAATGTTTGAGGAACATATCTGCAAATTGAGAGAAGACGCAGCTTTCCTCACCACACTCATCACAACAATACAAAGACCTCTGTATAGAATACTACCCGACCTTTTCCATGACTTACAGTAGAGAATCTGCCTTCTCTGGGGAAGTTTCTTAATGAGTGAAAAAGATAACAACACAAATTCAGGCTGCACGAAACATCACAAACACAAAATCCACAGGAGAAAACAGATGATTGTAATTTAAGAGCAGGTTAGACAGCACGTGCTAAACATACAGTAGCTGTATGGACGCACACGTTTTTAATTATGTCTCATTTCCTAGGTACACCTTCCTGAATCACCCAGTATGGGGTGTGAAAAAACCAACGTACAAAAAGCAAACCTCTGTAATCGTCAACCTTCATGTCTGAAAAGGGAAACTGCGCTCTCACACGAGCTCTCGAAATTACAGCTTTTTTCCTGCCTGCTAATGTCATCTAGCAATGGCCAACAATACCAAAGTATGCGTAATTCAGAGGCTACAAAGGGAGAGTGATGAAGACTCTTCGCCCACATGGTTGACCAGGGATGTGCGACCTTCACAATGCTGAGAGCTGCTCGTATCGTAGGTTTCCCAGTCAGACACCGACTTTGTGTCCGTCTCTCTGGATGACTCATCGGAAATCCTTTTCCGGAAGAAAGTATTTTACACATCCATACTTCATCAAGTCATTTGTCTTTATATGAACTGTCTGCCCTGTGGGCACTTTCCACATTTCAAATGTCACTCATTAAGGTCTGAAGACTAGACACGTAAGAACATCCTAAATTTAAATGCCCTCCTATTTTCCAATACAGCTTAAGAAAGCAAGCCAAATTCTATAATAATGAATATATCTATTTCATTTCAGTGATAGAGTGGGTAGTTATTTTTGGATGGTGAGGACATTTGTTCCACAGAGGATAGATCTACAGACCGTGGTTATTCTCTGACTTTTTCTTTGTTTATTTAAATTGAAGTGAAATGCGTCTGCAGTGATTATTGAGGTGGTCAAGAGACTTTTTGCTGCTCCAGAGGATGAACCCAAGTCACTTTGGTGGTCACCTGACTTTCTCTACTGTGCAATCGCACTAATACTGGTACAAACATTCATGGTGGCCTGAGGATGATCCTAATGAAGTAATCAACACTTTAAATTTAATTTTTATTTTATTGAGTTGAATATTTAGCTGATTTTATAAACATACAGTTGTGTTGCTGGGCTCCTGAACTGCTTTAAATGTAAAGTGTTTATATAAAAACTATTTTAGCTTGAATCATTACTAAATGTTTTTAGCGAAAGGTTGTTATATTCTGACTCCTAAAAATATAACCCGGCTTCTACTGACTAGTACACTGAGTCTCCAATGGCAAACACAGATCGCTGCACTGCACTTGTAGATTTATTGGATACTAAATTTGGGGTCATCTCCATAATTACGTCTTACACAATGAAGACACCCATCATGGCTTACATAAAGAAGAGGATTACAGAATGGCTCAAATCGGTTCATAAATGTAATAACAGCCTCAGTGCACCTGTACATCCCCAAATTATCGTCCCTGGCTCTAAATATATCCACCCTGTCATTCGTTCTGCTTCTCTCCATCATTATCTTAGGCCATCAGATTTAATTTTATGGACTCCGTTAATCTTTCTCCCTTTTACTCACATTGTTTTTGCTCAAATGACCTTCATCTAAACTCTCAGACTGCACCATATTATTCAGAATACTCTAATCTCTGACTTAATGAGACTCAAAAGTCAATAAATGGTTATGTCACTGAAGTAGAACAGTGGAGGTAGATTTATTTCATCAGACTGTGATAGAAACAAGGCCTCGCTGTTGTTATGGCTGGTTCAGGTTGCCTCTACTGGGAAATCTTTAACAGAAATTCCCAGCAGACAACACTATCAACACATCGTCCGCCATCATAAATATTTAATTTGAATTGTTAAGGTTGAGGGTAACCCCGTCAAGGTGGCAAGCAGAGCTGACTCAGATTTTTCCAAATTACTTCATAAGGTTTGATGATGACGCTTTGTTGCCTTCATGTTTACGGCAAGTCTTCTATTCATAGTGCAGAGAGCCTCCAGAGTCTTGTCCCACGTGCAGACTACTTTATCACAGCTATCATTAGTCAGGGTGTCATTAATCAGACTGGTAGAGGAACACGCTTCCATTGTGCATTGTTGCTAGGGGTTGCTTCACTTGCATTTACCAGGAAATCTTTAACAGAAGCTCATGGGTGACAAGACCATCAACACACTGTCCTCCATCATAAATATTTAGTTTGGATTTTTAAGGTTGACGGTAGCTCTGCGTTGTTTCAAGGTGGCAAGCAGAGCTGTGGCTGACTCAGATTTTTCCATACGACTTCATAAAGGTTCATGATGACAATTTAATGTTTTTCTGTTTACTGTAAGTCTTGCACATGAATTTCAGAGAACTGAGAACTGAGCCGCCAGTGTCACAAAAAACACTTGTTGACCGTGACAGACTCTCTGTCGTCACAGTTGTAGTGTAAACCATCCGGTCTGTCCTATCCAGTTGTAGAAGACAGTTGGCTTCCACCCACACTCAGACCAATTTCTTACCTGTTGGACAGGGAGGCCGAGGATGAGGGAGCAAAACCTAAAATATTTCATGGAAATATAAACAAAACAAATGACTTACAAACACATACCTTGATGAAATCTACAGTGCTAGTGAGTTAACAGCTATAAACGACACAGGCGCTAACAGAGAGGTGTATAATCACTGTGGATAGATGTGTCCGTGATCCAAACGTCATGTTTAGTAAAATGTATCTGAAGTTTCAGACCGGGTGGAGTAGGCTATGCACACTACATACTAATAATAAAGCAGACCAGACGAGCCATCCATCACTTCCTCCTCAGCTTTATAAGTGGAAACGACTTTAGAGGCTCCTCTTACGTATCAGTGCATCATTTGTATTAACCCACAAACCTGCCATTCAATATTGACCAGTAAGCTTCACCTCTTCCTGGCCCAGCACGGATTGAGGGCATTCTGTGTTAGATAAAATGGGGGCACAACGTCATGTTGTGACACGTGTGGTAATTAATGGGAGTATTAACATGTCAGTGTGACGCAGGAAGCACTTGAGTAATGCAAATGAATGTGCCCACACAGTCTCTCAACCCTGTTGGATCACTGGGTGAGAGGACTGGCTGACTTTTCCTTACCGATGGAACCCATAAGAGCAGGGGGCCTTCAGTGCATGAATCATCTGGCAACAGGTGTTTGCGTTAACATGTCCTTCGTTGTCAGTGAAGTCGATGAAGATGTAATCACCTCGACTCCAGAAGAGTTTCTTTCAGGATTCAGGCTTAACCGATGCAGAGTGCTCCATCTGCTCATAGATCACCAGTTGTCAGTGTGTTACTAGATTAACTGTGCATCAGCATGTGGATCACTTTAATGCTGCACTTACACAGCAACAAAAGAATAAAACTATTGCTTCTTTTTAGACTATTCATTGAAATAATAAATTGAAATATAAATCCAGTTATTCCACTAATAGACACTGAGTGTTGCAGCTAAATAGCAAAAACACTAGTTGGCTATGTACTGTATCCGTTTTATGTGGGAGGTGTAACAGAAAATCCTAAAATCCAAATTCTTCAGAATGAAAGAAGATGAAAAGACAAAACACTGCAGATTGTACAGAATTGTAACTAAAAGAAGTAAAACACAGATGAAGTGCAGGTCTTCTACCCCCAGTTAATCTACTGTACAGTTAGACTGTGTATCACAGTGTCTTTGTTGTACAAAAGACATATGAAAAACAAATATTATGTTTTCAGTAATAACAGTGCAGAGATAAAACTGTTATCACTCTGCATGTCACCAGTGTGGTCCATGTGGATTAGAGACTTGTCAAACTGTGTATAACCCCACGTCTCAGCTGTAGTAGGTCATTAAGCAGGTCCATTACTGGCTCCTGTCTTATGTATTCTGCCTCCAGCAGTACATTTTCTAAACTAAACTGTATTTTGTTCCTTTTTTTCTTGTTCCAAAGAGAATAATGCACATAATGACTGTATGACCTAAGCAACGTGCAATAAGGTGTGGAGCTGCAGTTTACTGTATTTGCTGAGCAGCTGATGGAATGATGATGGTGGTATGAACCCGTTTCCTTGTTTTAAGTGACAACACCGTAGCGTCAGGCTCTTCCTCTAACTGAAGACTGATGACTACAACTGAATAAAAGGTACACACCCCTTTCATCTATGACTCAGTGTTTATGTGAATGCTTGAATTCAAATGAATAAGCATCAGTTTCTTGAACTGCACTTCAAGGAACCACAACACAAACCGTTTCCTCGAAAAAATGAACACCACACCATCTAGACTGCAGATTTTCTGATCTGCTCATGAGGAGCTATGAGCAGATCATCTTTTGCACATTAAATCAATACCAGGAACTGAACCTCACAGGGAGACACTTTATCTCAATTGGTCTTTTTCACAGAAGACACTTTGACCTGTCACAGCCGGAAAAGCTGTGTAACTGGGAACAATACACTTAATGATGCCTGCATTTCATTTAGCTGCTTCAGCTTCACAGTCTAGCTGGTGTGCATGCTGGCTCACTGTCATGGTAATAAGTAATCTGAGCTTTTTCTACTATGACTCAAATGTCTGCAGTTGCTCATGTTTATATATCTCGTGTTTAAATTAGACTTTTTTTTTGCCAATTAGTGGCATCTAACCACACCCAGAACCTGCAAACCAGTTCACCGCTTCTCCTTTTACACGCTACTGACATTTAACTAGGTTTGTCTGAACTTGGAATCTACCATCTGCTCAGTTAAGCACATGGGGTGAATTTAAAAGGTGCTGTCATACAAACAGAGCCTAACTTTGCTTTAACCACTTAGCACCTCATTTCATTTATTAACTAGACATCTGCAGCAATGCAAACAGGAAACAACATAACTTCGCTGACTACATAAACAGGCTGAAATTTCCTATTTGACACACGAGTAACTGATCATCTTAGACAAATTGCAATTAAATGTTTTTAATTGTTTCGCCCTAGTTTCGAGCAGCAAGAAAAGCATCTTACCTATATATTGAATGAAAGTCTTAATTAAATCACCAGACAAAACCAGCACGTTTTATCTGTAAGATGTGATCAATTAGCGCGTGTGACACATACAATATGCCAGCTCATTTCGCTAATAGCTGTCTCTGCTATCCATCTTCAAACCTTAATTAGCTTACTGTTGTAATTAGGAATTATAGGTCAGACGTGACTACAAATGCATTGCATGACCACTTACGACTGGTCCGTAACATTTTTTTCTGACTGCTTGACTGTTGCATGATGTTTATGGATGAGGACAGACATTGTTAACAGGCTGATGTCATATGCACAATAAGGGCACTGGGTTTAAACACTACCTCATGAGAATCACAGCACTGAACTGATTTTAACACGGTGGCTCTTCGAAGCAAAACCATGATTACAGTACATGTTTAGTAGCTACAGGAGACAGAATCAGGCCGTTCTTAACGCTTCAGGCCTCTAATAGAAATAGATCTGTTACCTGGCAACAACATATGCTCCATCACATTATGATTGCACCTAATTGTGTCCCTACCTCAGCAATTTTACCCCTAGGTTATTGCTGATTGAGCATCACAACATCAACAGCTCACTGTGAGGCATTTATGGGGATCTGTGACGCTGAAACAAAACCAGGGAAGTGTGTCATTAAGTAGCAGTGATGAGTGTTTTTTAGAACGATACTCAGTCAGTATAAGAAGAACAGGCTGATGTCTGCACTACAGCCTGTCCAGCATTGGAAATCAAGCTTACATAAGATACCAGGGCATCTTGATAAGACTAGTTTTAAATCAAACTAAGAAAAACTAAAAAAAAAATGTGTATTTAATCTGTTTAATCTTGCAGCCACAGTTTATAATTATAATGCAAATGGAGAAAAGCTTGAGAAAAATCACTACAAATGCAGTTTGCTTGGCAAAATCTCCATGATACTAACTGAGAAATATAATTTTTGATGATGCGAGTTTGTCAAGTGACTTCATAAAGATGGTATGAGATTATTACAGAGTAACGTTTGAAATTTAAAACTGAATTCATTACATAAAAAAAACATTGAGGATTTAAATTATAGAAGCAAAATAGATTTTGGCATGTCAGCATCTCAGCTGAAAAAACAACTAAATGCTTTGAGATGTACTTTTTCTAGCATAAAACTTAAACATGTATACACATGATGTGTGTGTTCAGCCTAAAACAACACTGTGCTGCAACTCTGCTTGTTTTGCATTGTGAACGTGGCACCATCTAGTGGAGACACTTAAGAGTTACACTTTCTCCTGTCACCACTTGAGTCTGATGTCTGATAAATAATTTAAAATCAATAGATTGACCATCTTGACATACAGTAGATGTATGTACAGTGTCACTAAACTTAAATTAAATTAAAGCAACAGGAGTTCTCACATGGGTTCGTCAGATGGGAGCCCACTGGCAGGTCTTGTTTCATGTGAAGCACAGAATACACCCCTCTAACTGTAGCACAAGGTGTAGAGGACTTTGCTTTGAGAAATATAATTATGATTTTTTTGTTTTTGTTTTCTGTATTTTTCAAAAATGTCATTTAAATAACTTTAATTTAGCTGAAATGAATTGTATGAATGCTTTTAACTGTCCGTTTATTTAAAGTAAAAGTCAGAGTCTTTAAATTTGGGTTTGTGCTCCACGATTTAAAAGTCTGAAGCTTTTTATAACTTCAGTTTTAAGATGTTTATGCTGCGCCCCAGAGGTGATGATGAGCTGCAGAGACTTGGTGTTGATGTGAGGACACTCTGGGGCACGATTCCCACAAAACTATTCATGCCGAACACCAACGCACAGCACTCTCCATGCAGTACTTTAGCTATCTGAAAACTGGACGAGAAAATTGTTAATATTAATTAAATAACAAATAAATTAATAAAAAAATATTTAGACAATCTGCTCTCTGAGGCTAATCATGGGAATACTGAGCACTGAATGCTAATGTCAGTTGTTGCAGTTCAGCCTGAGGTGGACGTGAATGAATAAAGATTTCACTTTTATTTGTTTTAATCTGTGTTTATTATAAAAGCAAAATGTGACAGAGAACCCTTAGAGACCAAAATAAAAGAAGCACATTACTGGTCAGGTTTTTTATTTAGGCACACTCGGGGAAAACAGTGTTAACAGCATGAAACAGAACAAGCTTTTCTAACACTGTACAGATACAATAAACTATTTTAGTGTTTCAGAAATGTGTCTGTGTATTGTAAGGTACGATCTGGCCGTGGTGAGCCTCTGATTTACTGTCATCATTCACTTCTTATGTAAAAGAGAGAAAAACTAGTTGAGAATGGAAACCAAAGTCAGCACAGCCTTGTTAAACTTGTATTTCTGTCAGTAAAACAGATCAACAGTCATAAAGAACCGTAACATACAGAACATGGAAGGTTGACATGTTGGATAAGTGGCTGAAAGAGTTATGAAGCACGCGTGAACAACAAGAAGGAAGCCGCAGCTGAGATGTTGAACAAACAGCCCTCATATAGTTGCTATAGTATGTTTTTTATCTCCTCATTTTCTTCTTCTATTCTGCCCAGAAACAGCCACGATCCCCAGTGCAACAACCGCCAGGTGGCTTCCAAGAGCCAGACAGAACACAGGAAAAGGTTTTCCACATCCTCACATACTGTACATGAGAGTCCTGTTACAGTTCAATACAATACAGCAGCACAACATACAACAGACACTGGATGTCAGGGACGGTACTGTGCAGTAGAAAAGTAATTAGTGAACAGATGAAGTGTTGAGTTTGGCTGGATTCACTCTGTTAATGAAGGTTCTTTTGGAAAGAAATGATCAATGCATTATATTTACTACTAAATTCTGTTACAGGTAAGAATGATTAACAATTAGTTTTAGGGAGTGTTTCACAATGTGAACTCCAAAAATCAATAAACCTACACACATTGGAAAAAAGAGTCTGAAAGGACCATAATGCAGCTGTATTAATGCAGTTTGACATGTTTATCACTGCAAACGTTTGCAGCTCACGTAGGCAGGTAACAGCAGGTTCAGCCACAGGGTGGCGCTGTGTCTCTCTGACTCGCCAAGGCTTCTTACACCACATTAAAAGGATTCATGCGACCTTTCTCCTCGTGTACAGATATACTGTAAGGTTGGGGACTCTTAAACATGTGTTTCCGTCTCCCTTTTTGTCTTCTCTGATATTCTCTCTGACTTTGTCCTATTAACTCTTAAACTCAAACGTCTTCTCTATTAAACAGGGTCCTCTCACACGTTCTCCACGGGCTGCTGGCTTGTCATTTTACATGAAGTCTAATGACTGAAGGAAAACATAACCTGTGTCACATTCAGTGAGGAAACCACAATGAAACACCACAGACTCTCAGAGCTCTTTATCTCCTGGAATATACAGTAAAGAGCGGCTGAGTAGAATTGGTTCACTCATTTAAATGCATGTATTTCCTTTGATTCTTGTCCATTCGTGAGCAGTCAGCGCTAATAGTCCAACTAAACACAACCAGGGTCAGTCAGTGTATTTAAGATGTACCTAATAAATCCCCTGGCTCTAATTAACAGAGGGGGGTCAAATGGAGATTGAATAACTAGACCAGTTTCCACAGCAGTGTCAATTGGAGGCTTAGCAGGGTCAGCAGGACACGGCTGTATAGCTTCATAGTACGGGATCAATAATGCAGCTGGACTCAGTGCGTTCACTTTGTAAGGGTGAATGTTAAATAGTAAATTGGTGCTGAAATGTCAGTTTAATTGGAAGAACTGGATTCTGTCATTGAATCTATGTTTTTTATCCGACAGCAACAGGAATTTAAAGAGGTTTTAAAAATCATCATTCAGAGGTGGTAGACACACAACATCATCACTTCATCATACAAAGTGCAGATTAAACCTCCAAAACCCCCTTAAAAGTAAAAAAAAAGCTATTCAAATTCTTTAGTCAAGTTGAAGTACATGCTCCAAAAGTGCTCTAAGAAAAACAATTTGAATTGATGAAGTTTTGATATGAAGACTGATAAAAAAAACATTTAAAAGACTGTGTTTTAATTAACACTGGTTTAATTTTTATACAAATATCAATTGACCCTTGATGACTTTCATCTCTGACACAGATGAAAATGAAAATGAAGATACACCATCGTTACTCCAGGCTGACGCGGTTATAAAGTTTGTGGACCTCGATATTTTTAAAACCATTTCCATTTTCCTCCACTCTCCTCCATCCCAACATTGTTGCTTCCTCTGTGTTTAATTGTACCAGACTGTGGGATGTTGACACTGACTGATGACCATACACATCTGATCTGGGCCGATTGAGTATAAAACCTATAGTTGTGGGACTGAAAGGACCGTAATGTTAGATCAGCATGCTAACATACACAAAAGGTATAGAAGATCGTAGATAAACACAAGGTATGTGACAGGAACGTCATTAGTATTGTATTTATAAAGTATTCAACTGTAACAATGTCTGAAAGACACAAATACTTTAACCTGCTGCTGGCACTACAGAAAAAGGTCACCAACGTCACTAGGATTCATTCACGTTTCTTAAAGTCCATCTCCCACATCGTAACAAAGGTTACCTGTTAAAAATGTGTATGTGTCAAACACAGATTGCGATAAACTAGACAAAGCAGAGATGACATCAGTTTCACTGTGTTTTACTGGGATTCTCGCTCTGGATGTTTAACAGAGGTTACATGAAGGTTACACTCTTTATGAACCACTTTGTAATGTAGACCCTTTCCACGTGGCACAGATGGAGGAAACGTGACCTCACACTGTGTCGAACTTGTCACACCGATGAGATAACATTTTACTGTATGTGGGGGACTCAAGTGTGTGACCTTAATCTAAATAGAATATAATCAGCATTCAATTTCATACAAATTTAAATGGGAAACCTTGGACAACCCTGGCCTGGGGAAGGCAACGTCCTAACTGAAACTATGCTCTAAATACATTATGCACTCATTGAAATATGTTTTTGATGTGTAAATGACTTTTAATTACTCCTTTAAACCACAGATAAATAGAGTGGCTGAGGTGCCTGCAACTATTCTTTGAAAATCATACTTTACAACTCAATATAAGTGAACATAACTCAGTTTGTTCTGCATACACATTTGGTTTTATCGAAAAAAATGAGTTACTAAAAAATAGTTTTCAAGCTCCAGGACATACATTTATTAACATGCTGAATATAAAAATAGTAAATTGTGTTGTGCTTTTCCGCTGTGTTTTATAATGTTGATAATCCATATTCATATTTTCCCTATCGGTTTCCACCAGGTTTTTTCCTCAGGGATGTATTCTAAGTGTGGAATGGAGAAAAATACGACAGGAATCTTTGGGGAAATATCAGACATGGGCCCTAAAGCTTGACTGCATGTTGGGCAGAACCATTTACAAGTGAAAGGCATGCAGCTGGATGTGGTTTACACAGAGTAATTGCCTTTGGTTTCTGGGGAATACAGGAATATATCAGTACTATTATCAATAAAAGTGCACTGGCTGGCTGCAAGCAGCTGCTAAACCCATCTGGGGATGAGAGCAGGCAATTAAATAGTCTAATTAATGCTGCTTCTGTTGTCTGCCATGCTTTGGATGTTGTGAAATACTGATAGTAGAAATTGATTGTGTTTTTTTGTCTGTTTATTCGATTTTTTTTTTGGTTTAGTATGTAACACCCTTAAGCTCTAATGAGAATATCTGGGCTTGTTACATGGAAACATTGTAGTTAAGCTGGAAATGTAACGTGTGTTACTTAAAGATGCAGCAATCAACTCTGTACAGGGCGTTTCGGCATCTTTTAACTTGTTATGGATTCACAGTTCAGGTTTAGTCTTTACAGGTTCCTTCTCACTTCACTCATCTGAATCAGTATCAGTTACAGCTTCTGGTTTAAAACCCATGGTAGGCTGCAATACCCGTCTACCAAGAAGTTTTTTAAGAGGTTAAAAGCTGAGGAACTACACAAGCCGACATTCTCCTCAGGAGTCCAAGGAAGAGCACAAAAAGACTGAAAATACAAAGGACTTGCATCAGCAAAACTGTCAGAGCACAACTCCATAAATCCTGCATGCAGAAATAGGTAACTCTTAAAAGCTCCCTGCATCAACTTTATAAGACAGAATGTCAGTGTTGTGTTTATGGGTTGTTGCATTGCCCTAAAAATCAATTAATGCAGTTCTGCAATTAATACGTTACTCCACTGAAACTAAAACCCATGCACTTAAAATGAGGCTTATATTAGGTCTCCTTAAAGTATCAACAGTAAACAGTGAAAGGAGGCCATTCATACTAAAAAGTGCCAGTTTTAATGTACATACAATAGTTATAATACACATTACATTCAAATAGAAAAGTAGTTCCCCAGGGAGTTATGTCTATTAAAAAAGTATACCGACCATGATGCCACTACACACCCCTGTTTACCTGGCATTTAAAGTTTAGTTATGGGGCTGTTTATGTTTATACACCCAGAGAAGCTGCCAAAGAAATTTCTAACATGCTTGACTGCTGTCGCAGTTTTTACCCAGATGTAAAAGGGGGGTGAGAAGGTGATCAGCTCACACAGAGATGAGAGTCAGAGCAGCTAAGCAACACAAGGACACCCCACCCATCCTATCCGACTGCCCCCTGTGACATAGCTGGTCGCTGTCTGACAGCAGCTCGGCTGGACCACGTTGTAAAAGGGAGAAACAGGCCACATCTGCTGCCATGGCGATGCTGTAGCTGAACAGGGCCAACTGAGCCGAGCAGACCCAGGGCCAACTAGTACCAGCAGAAAGGCTGTGACACAGGCGAACCCCAGGAGGATGATTACAGGCTTGTATCTGAGGAAGTCTGTCACTAGGAGGACTGGGACAAGGAGAACCAGACTAGAATAAGTCCACACAGGATACACCTGTTTAGTCACCTGGATATGGAGGAAGGTAGAGACCTCATTATTTATAGAGAAGGATCCCTAACTGCTGATTGCAAGAGTATCTGATAGATGATGACAGCACACCAGATGCAGTCCCACCTCTGTTCACTGTTGATGAAAAATGACCTCTGCGTTCACATGTTGAAAGAGGAAGCAGCGCGAATGAGGCTCAATGTGTAGCTCAAAAAATGTAAGTGCTGAACATTTGCAATATTATGCAAATAAACACAGAACTTACAAACTAAAAATCACCCCCCCCACCCTTTTTTTCCAAGAAATATATTTCTCTCAAATTGCTATCATTAAGTTGTTTTTTAGCCTTGAAAGAAATAATATTCAAAAATGGGTTTTTATTGCCTCACCATGCACAGTTTTACAGTTTGCAATCTCCGCCAGCTCCCAGACTTACAGAATAATGTATATGGATGACAGTTGTTAGATGTTGGTGGTTTAAATGTGGATTTTATATTTTGTTTGCTGTCTCAAGCCGAAAAGTTTATGGAAGGTTTGTAGTTATAATCAGATCACAGTAATTATGGCCGTCTCTAAACTAATTAGGATTGAACTTGTTGTTATTACTTTGGTGACCACTGAACTTTCTTGGTGCTACCTTGAGGTCAACATTTCCTCAAGGGTTGTTGCTTTGTTTGGTTTTTCCATCACCAATCAAAAGCAAAGTCACAGTTCTCTCTGAAACAACTACAATATTTACTTACTTCACTCTACTTCATTGGTTTGGAACAGAAATCTGAACTAGTTAAGTTTGAGCAAACTTTCATAGCATCATTTAAAATCTCAAAAGCTATTCAGTAGTACAAGTTGAAAAGGTAATTTGCCTCATACATGGCTGAGCTTCAAATAACAAGTACACTTTGAGTGTAGCTACTATAATTTGTGTGAACAAAGCATCTCCCACCCCGCCTTGTGCATCACAAAGAGGAACCGATTTAGGTTATTTGAAATGCCACCATTGAGCCTTGATACTCGAGAACGATATAAACTTTACTTTATCAGTGAATTCACTCAGAATCCAGTCAGTATAATCAGTAAGTGTACCATAAGTGTACTTCTGAATACATATATACATGAACAATGTGTTATTCGTATCTTATTTTCACACGTTCATAGCTTTGTTGAAATGTATGCACATTAATCTTGATGTGTGCATTAAAACCACAGCAGCTGAGTAAATCTAATGAGCTGAGGTTTCCATCATTTTACAGCAGTCACACATCCCATTTCATCACTTCACCTGCTCGCTGGTGAGATTCTTATTTCATCATTTCTGTGAGAAAATCTGTCAAAAAGGGCTCTATGGGCCTCATCATGGAGCAGAAACCATAGATACACAGCGGCACAGTGGGGCCCACCCATCCAGCACGGCAGGGCATATAATGGCCTGCCCAGCAAGGCCTATTGCCACCCTCCCCGCTGCTGCAAAAAGCCATCGTTCCTCCCCGGCTCCCTAGGGGCGCCTCACTGCGTCCAGAGAGAGCACACTCTAATTTAGGCAGTTTAATCTGTTGAGATATGGAAGCCCCAGATAAGGCCAAGGTGAGACTGACTGAACACCAAGTCACATGTTTTGCCATTGTTGTTCTTCTCCTCTGAAGTTTTCCTGGCTACTGTGAGACAGGAAAAAATGTGAGGCTGTGAGTGAAGCTACATTAAGATGAAATATGAGCTAGTGAGCCCTTGGGGCTTCCAGCAGGTTATAATAAATACTGTCTCCTCCTCTGTCTTTATACAAAAACACTCTCATTCCTACAGATATTGAGAAAGGGCTGAAAGTCAAGCAGAGGAATATGTATGAGTGTGTGTATGTGTGTGTGGGGCCGCATGGTGGTGTACACACCTGCACTGGATGCTTTCACACAGTGTGCCTGTTTAGCATTTGCTACCATTAGCTACTAAAGTCCAGAACAATGAGCAACGCTGCAAAAATGAATAATAAAGAGTACATGCATTTTCTTTAAGCTGCTTAAAAACTTCCACCAAACCTAAATTAACGTCTTTGATCAAATAATCTTGCATTCAGCATTTCGTCTTTGTGACTGTCATAAATAACAAGCTCATTACATTAATGTCAGTTTGGGAGTTTGCTGGGTTGCTTGGCAGCAAATTCTTAATACTTTTGGAAAGAAATAAGCAAGGCAATCATCCCCATGATGAGAATTACTGTAGTCTGTAATTTAAAATATCCGGCGGCAAATTATGACTCACCAGCGGGGTGTCAACAGAAAGAGCAGCCTCTGCTCCAACTGTCAGACTGTCTCCATGACTTAATTCTCAACATCAAGGTCACTAGCAAAGAAAATATATTCATATGGCATTTCTAGTTTCATGTTGTCAGATTTACAGTAGAGGATGTAATGGTCATTGACTCTGGCTGGAGGGGACGTGCACAGAAACAATCTGTCAGGGCTAATATTTTGTTCTACTCTGTTATTTTGAGTAATGTTCCCTTTTGGGCTATTTATCCAGTTCTGTACATGCAAGACCCGATGTATTGGTATTGGAAGACCATAAAAAGCTTCCTATGAAAAACTGGCTCTCTTAAACATGCAGTATTTGCTGATTCAATTCAGTTAGAAATGGATAGAATAAATAAAAGCTAACTAACTAAAGGTGGTATTGACCAAACCTCAGTGCTTATGTTGGAACCTATTTCATTATACATAGCTGAATACGTTTTACCTATTTCAGTTGTAGCTTTGGAAAAAAAAGAAGCATTTTGAAGCACTTGATTACAGGAACAGGCAAATTAAAAACCTTCATCAAATATGTTGGTATTTCCCTCATTCACGCTCCTATTGTTGAGTCTATAAACCATAGCAGTAGAAACTGTTTGAGAGTACTACCACCTGTCTCTGCACCTGCTGCAGTGTGTTTTATGAAATTACATATAAACCAAAACTAAATAACAGTTTAAATCAGTGAGACTTTTTTTCTTAAATCATCTTAATCTATGCTTTTGTTTCTCATCTGCTGGGGCCCTGTTTGCACAGATGCATTTTTTCCCCCACTGTGTCAAGGGAAACATGACTGTATGAACATGGAAAAAACAATCTGTCATGTATGATTTCATCCTGTCTGGCCATCTGTTTTTGTTTTTCCTTTTGAGGCATAGTTTATACAGTGCTAAAGTTTTGCTAACTAGCATAAAGTTAGAGCCAAAGCTGTTATGTTCATTAGAGGCTTTCCAAGAGGTCTCTTTTCATTGACGCTGTGTAGCTTAATAGATGAGTTACATATACAGTATGTAGCTAAAATGTCTAGACATAAAAGGGACATTAACATAACAAGATTAAATGTGATGCCAAGTTCACCAGATCCCTGCCCCCACTGTACTCACTGAACTCATTATGCTCGTAATCATTTGACTTGCCATCTTACTCCCATTAATTTACAGAAGGCAGAAATGGACGTCATTCTCATGTTGAGGAGTGAGAACGTTCTCCAGCCTGTCCATGGACTGAAGTGATGATCAAACGTATCTATCCTTCATTTCCCTTTGTTCCATTTGGACGTTCATGGGTAAAGATAGTGTCAGATAATTTTATGATAGTTTGAACAGACTGGGGCACTGGGAGGAAATGGCAGGTAAACATCTGAAATGGCCCGCTGTGCTCAGTAGGGCCAAATGGAGCTCAGCATGGTGAAGGACATCTAAAGCCCTGTGACACTTCATTCGCATGTCACCTTCACTAGCACAGAAAAAAAATCCTTAGAAGAAACTGTGAGGAATTTGAATTTGGTGTGAACGTAGACTGGGATTGGGACTTTATTGAGTAAGCTCTGAAATGCCCTGGTTGACCCAGCTGTGAAAAAGGAATTTAGCCCCACAACCAACCTTTTCCAAAACATCTCAGAGCAACAAACTGTAACTGATGGAGCCTCCTCTACTGAGAAAACACTTTTTCAAACGTCACCTTTGTCACAGGGAACTCTTTTACTGCATATTTTGTTCTTAACAGCATTGCACTTGGGTTATTCAATTTCCCATCGATGCCCTTGCTTAATATTTCAATTAACCTATTTATCCTTGCTTCATCGTGGCTTGTGAATTGCTATATCTGACATAGTGAGCGTTCAAAGGGAACCCATTGATTCCTAACGCTTCACAGACCGAACCCTTCTTCCTACAATCTCTTTTCTTTGCTTGCTGGCAAATCATGAGGCTGCTGCAGTCTGGAGCCTGACTTTGAAACAGTAAGTCTGTGTGTGTATGTTAGGGGGTAGGGCGTATATTGAGGCATTTGTGAGGCTTAGATAAGCATATGTATGCAGTGTTTCAGCTGCAAAACAGAACTCACACTGTGCAGAGCTGATAAGACGTGAAGGTTTTTACATTTTTTTATTTTCTCACCCTCCATTATGGCTCGCGTTGATTTCATTGGACAATGAATTGTACTAATAAGATGCCTGAAACATTTAAACAATGAACACACAATATAATAAAACTCCCATTACACACTTTTCTTTCTCTACAATACTTCATATTTGAAGTACCACTTTGGACACAGTTTACAGTTCCAAAAAGTGCCATTTTCCAATTTGTGGCTAGATTACCTTTATAAAATATCTGCAGTTTGTTCCAAAGTCATACCTGTATTTAATCATATTTCAAAGAAGTTCAAATAATGAATACATATATATATGTCAGAGGTTACATTTCACTATAGGCTACAGCATAAAACTTTCAAAGACACATTATAACTATAATTTGTAATAAAGAGTAACAGCTTATGAGTGCATTTTATCCTAATATACAGGATTGAATTGCTAAACATCCAGACCTTTACTACACAAAGTGATAGTTTGGATTGTAATCTTGTGTTAACTCTGAGAACTGTGGTAAAATATTGTGCTTTACTCATCGAGCTTAAGACATTTTTAAGGTAACATCTAGGCCAGGAGCACTAACATCAGATCACAACAACACTAGATGGAGCTCTTGCTTTATCATATACTACCTGCAACATCACTCATCTCTGTGATGCCGGGTGCTCTTGACACATTCCCGACAATTTTGACAGTCTCAGGCACAAACTTGTGAGAGCTGCAGGAAGAGCAGCACATGATTGACACGCTGATGGACAGACAAACAGTGAAAACCTCAAAACCAGCTGTCCTTGCCATGCAGCCATCTGCCACTTCCTGTCTAATTGGATGATGAATGCTTCGATTGGTATTCAGGCTCGATTGCTAAATATTTTGTTCCCATATGTTGCTAATTATCTTTGGGCTTTATAATGTTTCTATAGAGCCACAAGATGTAACAGAATTAGTAATAGCGTTGGCAGTATGAGCAGTATCAGTGAATAGATCATAGCTGTACAGTAGCTGACAACGGCTATGATCTATTGACATGCTTTCAGTGAAGAGCTCGCTTTCTCAGAATCGTATAAAGAGCATGTGCTGTTGGCTTACAGCTAAGCCCCTCTGACATTTTGTTCACTCAACCATGGGGTTACATTTCCTGACACTGAGAAATATTGTAAAGATCCAGGGTTTCATAGGATGTAGTGTTCACCCACAGTAAGGTGAAGGAAAAAAACATGCTTTCTACTCTGAACTCTATGAAGTGATGGACACCTCTGAACATCTGGACATCACAGCTATGATCAATACCAGAGAAGATCTGAATCATACAGTAGAACCAATTTGTCACAGGGGCACGCTCCTCTTTTTCACTCTACCTGTCAATTGGTAGAGAAATGAAAAATAGCTTATTGCTTTGTACATTCTGCTGCAGCACTGTTTTTGGCAGCTCTGCTGAACAACAGAAATATTTTCTTAGTTCCCCACTTTAAAGATCATGTTATGCCAGTGACTGCACTTACTGTAATGGCCTACTGTGGACAGCTAAGCAAATCAAGCAGCATAGTAATATAATGTTCCAGTAGCATAGGAATAAAAGACCTAAAAAGTGTGCAATTCAAATGTCACTGAATATCAGCATGTCAAAGGCACTGTAAAATGCTCATATGGAGCTGCTTCCAATCAGTACCTCACATTTGAGCCAAGTGGACCTGTGGCTGTCAGCACTGAACCCAACCCTGTGACATTTAGGATGGGAAACAAGGAAGCTTTTCACTTTGCCATCACACAAAATGACAGCAATATGGGTCTGTGTGACAGCGACAATACCGGTATCTAGAATTTCTGGCGTTCAGAACTCAACCATCTAAGCCAGTCCTTCTCATTATTTTGAAACAGGAGCTTTTCTTTACAGGTAATCATTTACAGGGAAACATTTTGAACAGCAAACTTAGAATCTGAACTCTGAAGAAAGGTGAGCGAGGCTCCTGCACTACCTTAAATACATAAACCAAACCAAAGTCATCTTTTATGTTATATAGAGAATTCACAACATTTAATCAGTTTTCATTTCTTTTCATCGTGGGAATTAATAAATTAATAGCTGTATGTACACATTTCAATGTAATTCATTCTAACGTTATGCTAAGGTAGTATACACCTTTACATCCACAAGTTTCATGCCAATCCATACCCTTACCAAGATATTTCAGTTTGAACCAGAGTATAGTCCTGATCAAAATTCTTACTCTCATGTGTATTCTCTACATATCAGTAGCTCTGAAATTAAAATTGATTGACACAGGCTAACTTCTGCATCCTGCCATCGTGAGTTCTGTGTATTTGGCCATCAAGGTTCACATTAGTTAATGTTTGGCAGCAAAATCTGGAAGGAGAAATTTAAAATAACATCTTTGCCTTGAACAATATCCCTCTCTTCCACACTCTCTCACTCACACAGTGATGAAACTGGGTTCCTCATCTCTTCTAACAAGGTAACTCCATTAGTGAATTACAGGCCACTCAAGATCCAAAAGGAGGAAGATGGGTGGAGAAGGAAAAGGGAGTTTTTGCTGCATTTCCTGGAGGTGCCACAGAGGTCATCGATGTCTTAACACCACTTTAACAAGTCTTAAACCTATAAATGATTTGAAATTGACTCAATGTGCAATATTCATGGCAGTTATAACGTATCTATTAGAAACCACACATTACAACTCATTAGGGCTCGTTTGGAAAGGATGACAAGTCTTTGGCACCAATCAATCAAGGTCACTGTGAAGATGCTGCCATGCCACAGCTGGAGGGCTCTTAGGCTGATGAGTGTCAGCGGCTTCTGGTAAGCACTACGGGGCTAACGGTTCCCTCGCTGGGCTCCCCTATTTTGCAGACAAGTCTTGTTCTGACAGAAAAAGCTGCAGGAGAAGGAAAGAAATAAAAGCGGACATATCAGCACCTTCTCCACATGTCAGTGTTGTCCTCCTTTTGCCCTGATCCAATATCCAGAACCTCTTATTTCCTTTTGTTTCCATTCCTGTGAAGCAACTGCTTTTCATTAACACTTTGTGTGGGGGTGAACACGTGCAAGCATGCACGCATGAAATAAATTATGCTTTCAGTACTGTGTCGCTTTATCTTCATCTTCATTCTTCCTGTTTCTCTCTCCACTCATTAGCATATTATTTTCTCTCCTTTATTGTCCCTGGATCTTGCGTAAAGGAATGGATCCAGATTTGGGGGAGAAACCATGGCTGAGAAGGAGATAGAAGAGTTTCAAGAAAGACGGGGAGGAGATTAGCTGAACAGCTTCTTGGAGCGGAAGGCTGTTGTTTTTCTGCTGCTTTTCAGTTCTAAGCGTCACTTTGCCTTCCATCTGACAAGTCTTATCCAGATCCATCATGCTGCTTCCTTCCGCAATCAGCTAATCATATTTTTTACAGTGCTGTCTGTTGTGGAACATGATTTTCGAGATGTGATTTTTTTGCTCATATCCGAATAGGAAGCAGTTCCTAAAAAAACCTAAAAAGGATTTGAATCAAGGTAATTGACATAATTGGTTCAAAGAGCATTTAAAGCACTTAACCCTCTTTGTGCCAGATGACTGATGGATGAATGGATGTTTCTGACCTTTTCACATTTGTGAAGACTGAGGAGATCTTAATAACACTAGAAATCTCCGGAGCCACAGCAAATTTGATCCTCCAGGCTGTATTCTCAGCAATTGTGCTGTTGAGTCTTTTCGATTAATTGGCACTGTAATTTGCAGTCATTCCCATTAAGCTGTATATGTTAATGGGAAACATTTAAGAAGGAAGAGTTAGAAAAGTCAAGGGAAGACAATCAACAGTGCATTTTAGGCAGCTGAAAATAAGTTGCACTTGATCTAGACATTAATTATTCTAATGAAAGAAAGGAATCTACTTTGAGGTCAAACCGAGCTACTGGCAGATACATTTTCTCTTGGAAGTTGTACAGTATGTTAATTAATACATTCATCTGAGAGGTGGTGTGTCAAATGCTACTTTCTAATGACCTTGCTGACCAAGTTACCCTTATGTTGGTACTATGCTGAATGAGGCTGCCTCATTATGAATTAGTACGGTATTACTGGCCATGTGAAAATCAGTCACTTAATTGTCAGTGAATTGCAGTTAGTAATCAATGCATTTGATAAAGCTGAAATAAATATGGCAAAAGTCATAGTAACTATGTTATTTAAGTCTTGGTCCATATTTATCTAAGTACTTTGAAGCTTGCAAAAAGAATTTGATAGCTTTATTTATTTTAAGTGCTTCATAAATACATTTTCCTTATTTCTAATGAGAATATAAAATAATCAATAAACATTTGGTTTTAACTTAGATATTGTGCTATTGCAATTACCAGTAAATTTGAAATGTCTATGTAAACTAAAAATAGTTCAGTGAATTAAATTGTTCAGTCTAGCTAGACCCCCATTTGTATGTGTGAAAGTATAACAGGTGCTATATGTCATTTTTTCATAAAAACCTAGTTAGCCTAGTTAACATTTTCAAACTGAGATACAAACTTAACAGCATGACCAAATAAAGCAAAATAAATGATAGGCGAAGCTGTTTGGGTTTGTTGAAGCAGGGTAAAATCCAAAAACCTTTAAGTGTTTTGATAGGACTATGATTGATAACATATTTACTAGAAATGCCAAACGTCAGTCAGCTGGTGTCAAAGGAAACACTCTCAGAAATATGTCTAAAAGCAGTTTTATACCCTTCTTGACAAACAATCGTTTTAGAATTTATATTTCTAAATAAGAGCAATGAGAAAAACTGTTTCACTCTTCTCCCAAAATTTTGTAGCTAAATTCCTTTAAGGTAGATAAGAAATGCTGAAGCTCCCTTTAATGTGACACACACCTTCACCACTCTGTTACCAACACCTACTCCCTTTAAAAATCCACATTATGCTCCATCTCTGGGACTTCTTGACTTTCTGAACAAGAGCATCTGCTCTGGTGTCAACACTGAGGTGCTCCTTTTGCAAAAGAGGGAAGTAGGTACGAACTTTGTGAACTTGTAAAATGTTGGTTTGAACTTTTGCACCACATACAGTGGTGCTAACTGCTGTGAACCAGAATATAGACCCATACCCCGTGCTCTCTCTCAGCCACCTTTTCCATCTTTTCTAATTAATTCTCAGTGGAGCTTCACACCTGCGGGGGCTGGACCAACTCTGCTCTCTTGTTTCTGGTTACAGGAGACAATAATAGATGTTCGCCTATACAAAAAGAACTGTCCCAGGTCATGTGGATAGAGGACAGTATAGGATGCCTGAAGCTGACTGTAGGCCAATTTCACAACAGGTTAGTTGGAGTCCAGAATTTGATAGTCACCATTCATTTTGACCTTGCTGGTTTGGTTTCTGAGTTCTTTACTGTTTTTCATACCCGTGATCTGCTTGAGTCCTTCTGCAAGAAAAGGTAAGCTGTGTACCACTACTTGGAAATGCGATTGGTGCCCATTTTTGGCAGGTGAAGCCACAAGAGTACTGTTGACAGATGCTGACTGCCGACTGTCCTTCAGAGACTAAAAATGAATGATGTTCTTCCTACTCCCCTGTTAAGCTCATTGTATGTTTGAACTAGTTTGTACGAAGTGTTGTTCAGGTACACATGAAATCAAAAGTGTTTTGAATCACGACTCTTATATAAAAATAATTATGATACGTTGAGATTTGTCACTTTAAGCAATGTATAAAAATTACAGGATGAAGCCTTCCAAAGTCTGACAAGGTTTTAGACACTCATCTAGAATCTAACTTGAATCAGATTAACCCATTGTCCAATGCTTGATCCTCTTCCTCGCTCCCATTTTCCTTCCTCCCATTAAAAATGTAAGTAAATGCAGACATGATTTCATTTCCAGAGGGAGTATGGAGATTCTGACTGCACATGTAGAATAGTGCAGCTTGACTGGAACCAATCCTGTGCCACCTTGTCCCACAAAACATGTTTATATTAGTGGTGTTTCAGGCAAACTCTTCACAAATTTGGATGAAATTGCCAGTATGAAAGCGCCCTAAATTTCATCCCTTTAAACTGTTGGATAAAGATGCCACCTTGGCTGCTCTTGCTTGGCACCCAGTTGTTTCTGATTGGAGTCCTTAGAACTGAGCCAACGAAGTGGAGCGTCTCGTTTGATCTGCCAGGGCTCTGTTCCCCCATCCAGACTGAACAGTGTGAAACATAAAAGCAAAGCCAAAAAAGACATCTATAATTAGTGAGTCAGTTAGGCTTCACCTCTCTCCAGCACCGCTCTCAGCTGGCCGAGGCCCCCAGTATAAACACACAGTCATACATACCCACTCTGCCTACCCCCCGCTCTAAGATTCATCTAGACCCATGGCTCTGCTTTGTAATTGCCTCACAAGCCTGGTTACTGAAAGCCAGTCTGTTAGGAGAGCACCGGAGTGGAACATAACATTTTCAGTTTCAGTTAGGTCTATGAGGGCATACATAATGCACGAGGGAGGTTTGGTCCCCTCGGAGCGGTGAACTGATGAACTAGTGGGCAAATGACGCAGCAGTGGTCGAATGAGCTGAGCTGAATGTTTGCGCTGCATATGGCTGTGAGATTTGTCAGCCTTAAGTGAATTAGTATGTGCTCATTGGAATGTGGAGATAAGATTGGAGTGAGCATTTATAAGTGAGTGTGTGTCTGTAAGTATGAGAAATAGACAGTAAGCTATAGAGGAAGTTGCTGTAGACCGAACTGACTGTTTTACATTTTAACTCATGAAGCTGCAATTACCTGGTGTGTTTGCTAATCGAGGTGCAATCCCTGCAGATTGGGGTTTGTGCCATGTGATGCGTCTCTACCGTCATGCAATCTGCTGCCGTCCACTTACGCAGAATGTTCATGAATTATACCATCGTATGTCATCTTGTCATCATATTTCTTATGTAATAAGCCTAGCTGACAGCCTAGGAATACATTTGTGTTAAATTATTCTACACTGCATGAAATACATCTAAGTGTGCCAGGGTTTCGGATGGATTTCTTTTGTGTCTGACTTTTTCTATTTGTCTCAGGCTTTCAGTACCAGAAATGAATTGATCTTTTATCCTTAAGATAAAGTGACTCCACTGAATTGTCAGCATTACTCACAAATTAGTCGATCTTTGCGTTGGAGCTAACTCACTGGTGACGTAAAGTGCCAACATTTATCTGTCTGCTCGGACAGGACAGCACACAGTCATGTTGTACTGACATATAATGCTTATGGTGACTTAGTTCAAACTAGAGACAATCTAAGATGAGCAATGATTCAGTAAGTATTTCAGATTTGAATTAAGCTAATCAATAGTTTAGCTTTCAAAAAAGCATAGCCCTAAAAAGGTTTTACACAATTTAGGCTGGCTTATAATTAGCTTAAACATATGCTAGTAATAATTTGTTATATCCTACTGCACGTTATGATAGAAGTAGTTTTTTGATCAAAAACATTAAAAATTTAGGAAAATATCACTGCTAAATCTAATTTAAAGTTTAATTTTAAGGCTGCCTGCCATACATTTGGGCAGACATATTTTCTTTTCTCTGCAGAGTTGAGCCTCTTCCTGTATTAATGCATGCCTCCCTGAAATTAGAAGTGCTTGCATAAAGTTTTATAGACTTGCAAGACAGATGCTGTGGTTAAATCGGCGTGTGTAATGGCCCTCGGTGCTCAGAAGGTTTCTGCTTTCCCCCTTTGACATTGTGCACCCTCAGGCTTTCAACCTTCATATCTGTGCCATCCTTTCTGCCTGCCAGTTAACTAACTTTGCAGTCTCTGAACTCTCTGGCTTTCCTTCACCTTTCAGTCCCTCTTAGCCAAAACTCTTGTGGAGCAGTGCACCGGCTGCCTGCCTCACTTTCACATTCATTCTCCCTTCTTACAAAGACGTTTGAGCCTGCAGTTGTTTTGTAAATCAGTATTAAATTTGAACCACAGCACGGTGGTTGATTTATTTTCTGAATACCTTAAATATGCAAATGATACGGAATGTATGTACTTGATTAGTAGGACTTTAATTGTGTACACTGATTATATCACTTTGGAATTTGTATTCTGTATGTAGTAGTGTAGAGTTTCATGAATTTCTAAGTTGTATTTCTCAGATTGCTGCTCCAGTACAAGCTTGTTTTTCTGTCTCCGTGACACACAAACAATCAGTCACTTTAGGTTGCATTGTGATGTGTGACCATCCACAGGCACCAATTGACTCCACCAGAAAATGACAACAGGCAGCAGGCCCATTCAACAGCAACGGAAAGCTCTTTGTGTGTGTATTTATGTGATCGGTCAGGCCAGAGTGGCCAAGTGTGGCCGACTGCCCGCCTCAGCCAGAGAAAACGAGACAGAACAGAACAAGCCATTTCTCCAACCCCCTCTGGTTAAACTCCCTATTTTCCCACCCGTTGCCATTAGAATTGCCCTGTCTCCCTGTATGAGCAACATCCTGATGCCACGGTGGACTGCAAACCCAGCAATTGAATAAGAGGGAGCCAGGGGTGAGGCAGTGGGGAGGCGTGGTTGAACAAGTCAAACGTGGGGCCACAACAATACCGCTGATAAAATCTTAAGCACTTTGTTTGGGTTTGTTTAGTTTAGCTTCAGTAGATATGTGGACCTGCCTCTCCTGGGCAGCCAGGGATCATGTTGACATCCTTCTCGTTTATGTTCATCTGCTGTTGTTTACTCCAGTCAAACATGGATGGGGCCGGGTTGAACACTGTTGTCTTGTCAGGTCTCGGAGGTTTACCTGACCTTCCCTAGACCCTCCTCTGAGCCTTACTGGCCAAAGACTGCTCTTTAGCTCAGCAAGTTGAGCAGCTTTCAGATTCCCCCCTAGGTCCTGTTCACTACCAGCAGCTCACAGGGTCAAAGAACATAGCTCTGCTTTAAGTTAAGGCAGAGCCCCGAGTGCTAAATTGCTGGACACACTGCCTGATGCATTATGTTGATTGCTGAGGTGCATGGCTGAAGCTGACCAGATATTACAGTGCAGGCTGTGAACTTTCTGCTTTATTATTTCAGAGGTTGTTCTGTTGCATGACAACATTATTCATTCCTGCATTGTTTCTTTTTGTATTGTATTGTTGGTACAGCATAGTTATTTATCATGTGTAGGCCACTTCCTGTGTTTGCCATTTGCATTTTTAATTTACAGTTAGTCTGTATGCTCATTTGTGCTTACACTGTGTCTAAATGTCCCCATGTGGATAACATTAATCAATCATAGAGATTTGAAAACAGTTTTGAACTGATATCAGCAAAAACATGCATAGAATAATTTATTCAATCCACACTGTATAAATATAATATTGTGTATGATGATGTGCAGTACAGTTACATTACGTGGTCAAACTCAATGTATGGCATCTCATTCCAACGTCAGTGGGTATTGTTCTACATTTGTGATTATTTTTTTAAACAGTGAAATAATTCAAGCTGTGTATTCAGTTCATGGTGGTAATTATGTTACATCTAGTGCTGCTATATCTAATTTAGTTTAGTTTAGTTTACAAGGACTGCTTTATGACTATGATTATGCACTCAACTTTCTATTGACTAGTGAAAGATATGATACCTGTTCAAGGAAATAAATCTTCATTTAAGATGATGAGAGAGAGAGAGAGAGCTGCATTGCATAGTGAAAAAACACTTATAGAAACATCAGAGTGACAATAGCCATCTTTTTTAAATGTATTACTCTTCGGGGAGTAAGGACAGTTATGGTACAACAAGGCTGCAAACTGGTTGACGCAGAGAGAGCATGATCCCTCCTAGAGGAATCAAACAGCTCACACTTATATGTTATATTAATTGATTTTGTTGTGGAGATGGAAAGGGTATAAGCAATCTCCTATAGTCCATAACAAAGCTGGATTTGATCTACACCACTATTGATTTTTGTATTTGTACCAGGATATGAGCATGTTCACCGCAAAAAGTCAAGCATGTTGCAACACAACTGCACTCACACATGCACATATACTGCAATCATGCATGCACGTTCACATATTCATTCAAAATCGAAACCAAGCCTTATGCCCAATTTTTAAACATCATATACAACATAAAATAAACCTGCATGCACATTATAAATAATTAGTACCACATTTGTATAACCCATTTAAAGATAATCTATAACTCCTGTAATAAGCACAGCCAGCCTAATTACGCCTTTTCAGCCAGCATGGTGGGTACATTTCATCACTGCATTTAATATCATGTCTGGTGAGCTTGATCACTGAAAAGCCATGAAGTGTTTCCATAGCAATGCAGGTTTTACTCATGAACATTTAGTGATGCTTCCATACTGTATATGCAAAGGGCAGACAGATGTCAGATTATATGCAATAACACAATGTAATGAATTATTGATTCTTGCTCTCGGGTGAGGAAAGGAAGAGGTTGCTAGGACAACCAGTAAAGCTCACACACACACACACACACACACACACACACACACACACACACACACACACACACACACACAGATGGTGTGTGCAATAGGTCTAATTTGCCCCGACCTCTATCTCTAGCTGCCTCCACATGGACAGCATTTAATTGTTTAACTGAGAGGTTCCCTTTCCTTCTCACCTGGACACATTCAGAAACAACAAACACACACTAAACAAGACACACACACACACACACACACACACACACACACACACACAGCCTTTTCTCTGATGAGGGACATGTCATACATCCATTTTTATCACAGATAAGAAAATATAACATTTGTACCGTCTTCCCATGGCCTTGTTATCAGTATACAAAATGTTTCTAAGCATCTCAATGTCAGCTCCCATGTTTTCATAATTACAGGGTAATTAGTGGGGAGTCAAATACAATGTGTGAAATTATGGGCTATTAAACTGCAAAGTGGATGAGAACTAGGCACAGCTATATGTCACTTTTGAGGGTCTATTTTTAATCATGATTCATCTGAATCCACCAGTTTCAGTTGTTGATATCATTCTGAATCAATGTTCAACTTTACTGATACAATAGCAAAAACATACTGAATGCTTTACAGTTGTTTAAACCTGTAATTAGAGGAAATCCAAATCAAACATATTTAGTCAATTAATCTCTCACACCCAATTTGTGGCCACTCTGTTTTTCTTCTAATGAACCATCAGGTTTGGTAATTTGAGGATTCAAACCACAGCAAATGAAGAACAAAATCAGATTAGGTAATTTAGATTACTATAGCTCGAGGAGATGTCTGAGATTGGCTTTTATCTTGCAGTGAATACTCTACTTTGATGTGATGGGTTTAAGCATATTGAATGGATACAGAAGACTGGTCCTATAGAGCAACAATTCATTCATCCACATTTTCCTCTGATTAAAAAGCCTCCCTCAAAGCTCAGAATTCCTTTGATGCTTTCTATAAAGAAAAAAAAAAGGTGTGGTTGAATGATGCAATGTGGAGCTGTTCCTGCTCCTGTCAGAAAGAAACAGATTGAAAAAACAGTCTTTAATTTAGACAAAAGCAGACAGGGACCCTACACACAGCCATGTGCACAGAGGAGATTTAGATGGCTCAGGCTCTGGAGTGTTTCTCCTCCTTTCTCCCTCTATCTTCTTATCTTCCCCTATTGCTCCGTTCATTAATCAGCCCTTTATTAAACAAAAGCAGCCTCCAGCACTGCCTAAAAAGGTGCATAGATAATCTTGATATGAAGACAGTGTTTGCCCTCCTTACCCTCTACCTCTGCACTATATTCCACATGGTAATGGAAGGAAACAATCTTTTGTTTCATGAAGACTGAAAACAAACATTTGTAAATATTACATACAATTCCACTTAATGGTCTTTGAGCTATTGTGCTTCAGAAAGCCAAACATCTGCTGCCAAGTGCAATCTGAGGATAGAGGTGAAATGCATGGAAAATAAAATGAATGGTGAGGTGAATTATCTATCGCGAGAGCGCCTGGAATTTAATTACTGTCGTTTGACACTGGCAATTTAGGACCATTGTCTAACTACACGCAGCAAAAGCGATATAGCCAAGCCAAGCAATCAAACATCGCACAGCCGAGAAAACTGGGCCAGGATGTACTTTCTTTGAACAACAGACAATTTAGAAGTTATAGTTTACTAGTCCATGGCAAAAGAAAAGGCACATGGAGGGGAAAAAATAATAGTGTGTAAAGTTTGGATGTGTATAACAATGACAATGAAGCGTTGAGGTGGAAAGCAGCCCTTAATAGGTACCTTCTTGCCCTGGGGACCACACTCGCATCTTATTGGTCATCCATTCACAAGACAGCGGCACATTCTCTGCCGCCAATCAGCCAATTACAGGCTCCATAACAGGAGGCCTGTTGGCAGCAAGGCAGTTTTTACAAGCCCTGCATCTCAGGCGAGGGAGACGACCCTGTCACAGAGTCATAACTATGATGAATACGAGGGTAAGTTTACGGCAATGCCACTGATTTTGGTAATGTGGGGTGGGCTAGAAATGGCCATTCACGAGAAGCAGACAGCATGACCCTGTTTGAGGCGTTTGGAAAATGATGTAAAGGAGGTCATGAGAAGAGCAGAAAGAGAAGTGTTAATCCAGACGACGTGAACATTTATTAGTGTTAGAGGGAAGGGATAGCACTAATGTTTGTGCTCACCAGCTAAGCTAATAAAGCCAGTTATGAGGGAGACACTAGTTTGGAGCTGAGCAGGAGGGCACAGAGGATCTTTTGATATCACCTGCTTTGATATTCAGGTCTTTTATAGAGTAATGCCAGTCCATTTTATCCTGCAATTACTGATCTGACCATTTCAACAGACTCTAAGCAGATTCTGATCAGCATTAGCTGCCTGCCTGTCTGGCTCGAGTCCATTTTGATTTTATTGCTACTGAACACCAATGACTCCCCAGCAGATTATCTACCTGACCAATAATACTGATCATTTAGTGATACTACTCATTTTAATGTGAATCTCAGCCAATCCCACCATTATAGCTTTTAGGTAGTGACGCGGTGCAGGGATAATGACACCACACAAACATGTGTTGTGTATGCATGTGTCATGTTTGGAGAACCCGTGCTTGATCTGAACTTGGTGTTATGGTGTCATGTTATGTTATACACATATGTGTTATGATATATCATGTGGAACTGAATGGGACCCACTTTTGTCTCCGGCCCAACCGTGAATACCTTGAGGCATGGATTCTGAAAAAATATTGTCAGTATTTCCAACTTGGCGGCATACTAGTACTCAAATTCAGAAGACCTCATCCTCAAGGTGCCTTTTAAACTAGCAACGAGCTACAGAGCAAAGTCCAAAAATAGTTATTGTTCATGTACACTTAACTAATCAGTTTACAGACTTCTGCATGAGTAACATTTCTAATTATCATGCTAACTAAAAATGTACTCAAATCTGTAAAGGGGAAAGCTGTGGTCATGTGCTGCACAGTATAAGCATAGCAGGGTAGCTCACTGGCTTTATAAATGCAAATTCCTGACAAAGACTTTGGACAGGAAAAATATAGCTTTGACAGCAGTGTAACTGGATCAAAGGAATAATCATGTACCAGCAAATCCACATATTCAAAGTCACACATGCACCCACTCAGATTATTAATTAAGTGGTACAGAAGCCCAAGGCCTGTTAGTGATCTTGATTAACTACAGCTGGTAACTTCTCTGTGCAAATGCAAAAGTCCGAGGAGTTTATTGCAGATCTGACAAAAGCGATGGTAGATCTGAACAAGTTGAAGCCATTTCTAAAGAACTACCCTGCCCACCTGTCACTCAGCTCAGAGGACATTGGTTTGGATGGTCAGGAACCATTATGGCACAGCTCTGCCTCAAACTGGTTACTGCTGGACCACCAGTCCCACTGTCCACAGTCAAAGCAAGGCAGGCTGCTAGCTGTTCGAAAATAACACCTTCAAGCTCGACTAAAGTTTACTGCTGACCACATGGACATAAAAACAACCTTCTGGAGGAAAGTTTTATGGTCAGATAAGACAAAATTGAGTTGTTTGTCCACAGAGTATTTAACCTCAAGAACACCGGACCAACTTTAAAGCACAGCGGTGGTCACATCACCCTCAGGACTGGTGGACCTGGTGAGTAAATGTCAGGTCTGTGCCAGAAATCAATCAATTGAATAAAGCTCTACCAATTCTGCGAAGAAGAGATATATCCAACCAGAATTCTGCCAGAAGCGTCTTTATGGCTACCAGATGGTACCAGCTTTCTGCAGAGCCACATGCAGGTCAGAGTGCCTATGCTGACCTGTGTCAATCACATGATGATTGTATAAAAAAGGGTCCACTGTTCCCAAATGACTCATTGAATTGCCTTTAAAAATAAAAATACAGTTTAGGGGAGAAAGAAATGAGGAAAAAGTGAAAAATAAAATAAATTTTAAAAGCCTGTGGGCCAGAGGTCAGGTTACTGATATATAAGAAATAAAAAGACATAATAATGATCCATGTAGACATTCATGGAACAGCAGTGAATGAATAAGTGTGAATAATCATGTGTTTAGCCAAATTATCTAATATTAATATTTTTAGATGACTCAGGGATAAAATTAAGAGGAATATATGGCAGATACCTATGATAACATGAAGCATTAGCAAAGCTGATGGGCAATTAATGTACAGAGCTTCGACTACAAAACCACACGAAGAGTGCACAGGAAATGTGTGTTGTCCTTAGCTGTATGATCTCATTAGTCTTCGGACGAATACCACCCACAGAGGTCTCGTTTCATTAACATGCTAGTTAACTAATTTTAAATAATTAGCTAGATGACACAGCCTTTGTAGTATCGCTGAGCAAGCATGCTATTAATGGTAGTAGATATCATGGCTTCCATCATACATAATTCAGATCCACACTAACATTCTCATCCTCTTCTCACGAACTTCCTCGATACCTAATGTACATGTTAGTACAAACACTCATCTTGTATGCTTTAGGCTCCTGACAGCAGCTTTCATGGTTGATATTTTGCTTGAGCGGTTTTTAATACAGTAGTTGGGTTGGCCAACAGAGTCAGAGACAGATGAAGGCAAAAGATTGTTTCACTATCAGCAGAGAGGATATAGAGAGGATATAGCCACAGGCCACTGAGAATAGAGCACAGCAGAGATATACTGGACCTCTGTTCACACAGGTATAGACTTCTAACTCTTATCTGTCTAGGTCAAACGGAACAGGAGATAACAGGCATTATGCGTATTACAAAAGACTTCTGTGGACACATTGTTCTATGCATGCATCACAAAACTCTCCCATAAAAATACTATATACAAGAGTCAAGTAGTGCTGTTAATCTTGGCGGCAGCAGGTTTCAGCAAGTATTTTTACTTACAGTATGCTGTAAAAATATCTTTGTCTGCTAGATGGATTGAAGAAATAATTAGACATCTTCAGTTTCCAGACAGTGAAGCCTGATGATGCTGGTGGCATTGGTTTGATTTTCCTGTATCACAGATTGACATGTGCTTTTGAGTTAAATGTCTCAACAGTTGTTGGATGGATTACCATGAAATTTGTCTCACACATTCATGCCAGTTAGACAGCAGCTGGATTGATTATTAAAGTGCGTCTGTTCTGTCATGTCACCCGTCTGACAGATACAAGCTCGCGGTCGTTCAGATGTCTGCAATTTCAGACAGTTTTAACACTTTTTGCCTCCTGAACTTGTACAGATTTAGTGTCTATAGAGCCAATAACTGGAAACAGCAGGTTCTCCAATTACTCACAGTTCGACCATGGTACTATTTTGTACTACTTTACTATATACTACTGTACTATTTTTCTCCACAGCTGAGGATCTAAGAATAGAGGGTGCTGCATGTGGTAGAGACAGTAAAGCCTTCTTAGACAACCTTGTGATTGTTTCAAAAACACACAAATAACCCACATCTATATAAAATGTCCCAGTTTAATCAAGCATCAGGCTGAAGGCTGAAGGCTGCCTCATGAATTTGCGATTACTAAGTGATCTATATAACTGGCGCTCCCACGTAAAAACAAATCATCTTGGATTTCACATCCTACAAGCTAATTTAGACAGGTACTGCCCCCATCATTACTTTATTGAAAAAAAAAAAAATCATAGAAACTATGAGCAAATGGTGGTATTTCAAGTATAACAGGAGGTTGTATGAGCAGATAATCAGGCTCATTTCTAATCTCCAACTGCAAATGTAGTTGCAAAATATGTGACTTGGTCTCCACCTGATAATAGTAATGTATTATAATTTATGCTCCGAGATGAGTCCTTTCCTTTCTTGCCACGCCTTCCTGACAACTTCTCACATTTTTTCCCATCGTCGCTTGCCACCAGCTGGTGGTGAACATTGCATCCCTGGCTCCATATTCATCTGGCTCTGCTTTTTCTGAGCCAGACGTGCTTTCCCTTTTGCCATCAGCCCCCTGCCTAGCTCAACCCAGCCCAAAAGGCCTTTGATGTGTCACTTCACATTTCACCCTCAAAGCTGTGAAATCTCAATTTTCTGATAAGAGCAACCTCAATTTGTCAGGAGATACTATTTATAGATCTGACAGAGATAGAGCTGTACGAGATGCAATAATTCTTCAAGTACTTAGAGGCTATCGCTACCTTTGTGTGAAGTAAAAGCAATGCTGCCCCAGCCGATCCACCTGATAAAAGCACATTGAGGAAGTTGAAATGACGCTTGGCAGCACTTTTATTTTGCCAATGTATTAGACATGGGTCCAGTGTGCCTCAGCTTCCTGTTTGAACTCATACCTCCTGAGGGTTGGAGCTTTTTTAAACCTCAATTGAACTGACTTTGTAGTTCTTAGAACCACCACCCTCCACACAGCAGTCAAGGCGAAAACATAGTAGTTTCAAGAGCATAAAGACACAGACACATGTACATACTGAAGAAATGTTAACTGAAGTTAAGTAACAGCAGAGATACAGCGGCGTGGTTGCATGAGAACAATTTATAAAACAAATGTTATAATACTATACCATACATAGTATATTTATGTCAAATGTGGAGTTAGTATAAAATAGACAGTCTTTAGGTTATGCAATTACTCTAAAATGTACCTGCCTTTCCTATAATAAATAATTTTCAACAAAAAAAGTCAATTTATTGCAAAAAATAGATTTTTCCTGTTATAAAAGTAACTTTGAATGGGTTATAAAGAGCCATGTGTTATTTTTCCGACTCAAGGGATTTTCAGTAGCAGATGACAGTTTCACAATTCTAAAAATGTACAGTTGTAGCTTTGAAATCACTATATTTTTCCATCTTTTACAGAGGTAGAGTGACCCAAAGCACTCTATACCTTTGTTCTGCCCCAGCAGAGCAAAGGTATACGTGTCAAAAACTAAAAGCCATGCTGGGAACCTCCCTTGATGTGAAACTCTGACCAAAGCATTTACAGTAAATACACGTGAAAGCAGGGTCCTTCCCAATAGCTTCTCTTTGACATCACTGTAGACCACTTTTCAAAGAACACCATCTAGTTTCAGGTCTCTGAAGGAATTCTTTCATTCTAGAGCCTGCAGGTGCCCTGTAGTGATAGATGCAGAATGGAGACCGGACAGGTACCGGAGGCCGTCATGTAGGCATCATGTTAGTGAGAGGGACTGTGCTGAAACTACCTGTAGCTTTTTGTTCGGTCCCTTTGCTCTCTGCACCACATATACAGAAAGCTAAAAAGTACAAAAAGTTTTAATTTAATTTCCGTTTTGTGAAGTGAGAGGAATATGGAAATAAATCACTAAACTTTAACTAGTCTTTTAAAGAAATACAGACAGCTGGCTCTTCAATCCGGGACAAAAAGAGAAAATACTTCTGTGTGATAATAGGCTCTAATCTGTTTGTCTGATTCATAATTGAGTTCTTTTCATGAAGTTAATATTCAGATGATTTCAAATTCCCAACTTTCAAAAGCCATCAAATTAAAATGCTGATCATTCACACTCCAACACAGACGTTATATTTCACTTTGGGTGAGATGTGTGCATGTAAATTAAAGCCATTTCTACATATTAATGCTTTTATACAAAATTCTGTTGACGGCTGTCTCACGTTGTTCAGCTGAACAGTAGCCAGATGGTGTGAAATGCATGGCTGAGAAAATCAGTGTTTATTCCCTGTTAAGTCATTACGTGATGGAATTTAGATTGACATAATAAAAAAGTATACTTCCTAAAAGAACAGTGCAAATATTTCTAACGCTGAAAATTTCTGTTCACTTTAAACAAAATTTTACTCAATACATTATTTTAGCTTAATAAATGTGTAAAAATTAAATGTGTCATGAAATGTTTGTTTCCAAGTAAACATTGTCCATCATGGTGGGCCAGATAAGGGTTTTTTTTAAATCTACAATATAAAAAAGAAGAGTTAGCACCCCAAATTCCCAGAAATCTTCTTGTATTTATTTCAAAATTTAATATCAGCACAAGTGTTTAACCTTGCCTTCTTCAGTGTGCAGTAGCTCAGTTTCATGATGGAGTCCCTTTACCTCTTCAACAACAAAGAGTGCCAATCAACTTATCATCAGCAGGTGTGTCAAGTGCCCTCCCACAACATGAAGCATTCATAAACCCGCCTCCTTTTTAAAAATCCCACAAAATACTTTACAAAACTCTATCCTACAATCACAAAAACACAAAACCACCCATTCACATACATGTAAAAAAAAAAAAAGACAAATTTATGTGGAACAAATTAACTAAGGTAAGATAATGGATGTGTAGTCCTCACAGTTGTTTTTTTGTTTGAGTGCGACATTCTTTACCTTAATGCTGAAACTCTACAATGTCAAAATGGACAGAAAACAAAACCTAAACAGAGGACCACACATACATTCAATCTGTCTTTTCTTTTTTGATGTAGCATGAAGCATGTAGCAGCAGTAGTTTATAAGATAGAATAAAATAACCCAAAACAAAAGTTAAAGCCTGGGAAGAGAGAAGCTTAAATAGTGCAGGTACTCGAACCAGGTGAAACAAATCTCCTTGTTGACCTGACTCCACCCTCCAGGCTCCTGCAAGTTGATACCAAGCAGGGAAATATTCAGGTGTGTTACCTGAAAATGCCTCAAAGTTCTTCCTAATAAGTTGTTGGCAAATGAAGAAGGTGCATTACAGTAACTGTCCAATGTTGGAGCATCGCAAATTTCATTAAAATAAAGTTATACAGCATAAAATTAATGGCACAGTTATAGTTTTCTTTCAAATGTCTAACCTCCAACCATGTCATACACCACAGGTCCAAACTAGCTTTTTCTGTGTCTCGTCTGCACCTAATTCAAAAAAGTAAAGAAGCAGGACATGATGAGCAAGTCAAGATATTTTTTTGTGTTTCTACAGAAACATACATTCGGCCTTTGGGTTTTGTTAGAAACAGACAAGCTGTTAAATGGAGTGTGTTTTCTTTTCTGGTTCAGTTGTTGAGTAAATTCATTTTGAAGCAGTTCACTAAGCTTGTCTGTGATCACTGGGCATTTGAGTCGGTATATCTTCACCGGGATGGACACCAGGAGGACAAACTGCATGTGTGGGTAGTAAAGCTGAAAATAGGAGATGGGAGATTTCAGGTTCATTGTGCATGTGTCTCCAAATCTTTCTCTGGAAGATTATGTTCTTGTCCCATGTGAGTTTGGGTTTGTGACTAAGTAGTCTTTATGTTTTTGGAAAACAAAACTGAGTCACAATAACATTTCCCACACGTTTGTTTTTATGATTGCATTTTCACTGGGTATATGTAATTAAATTTTTAGCAGACAGAGTTATTGTCTTTGTGTATTCGGTATTAGAATATCCTCAGTTTGGTGTTTAGCTTAACATTATGTATTAGTGTAGTGTAGTCTGAGGTTATAAAGTGAGTTTTCTATGTCCGGCTTTACGTCCATGTTTCTGTTTCCAACACAACATAGAATTGTTGTTTCTTGTCAGTAACATTGGTACAATAATGGAGGGTTAACTGTCTTGTTTAAGATTTCTTCAGTGGCTATGATGTTTCCCAGACAATCTTGCAAATTGAAATGACAGTCTTATTGTCACAAGCACATTTTGTCTAACCTTTGAGCTACTGCTGCTTCAGTTTGTCTGAAATCGTGCTGCTTTGAAGTTTTCTCTATTGAAGAAAAGGCAACGTCTGGTCTTACAGGACCACATGCTGCACTGTACAGCCCACTCACATAACTCTGATTTTATATTATATCCACAGCACACTGAGTAAAGGTCTCTGTGTTAGATGAGTTTTGACCCTTAGAAAAAGGCTTTTATTGTACTTGTGTCTTTCCTTGCAATGAAATATTTCAGTGGTGTTTTGATTACCTGCCGCTATGGACAAAGAGCCATTTGAAGACAGATTGACCTTTCCTCTTCCTTCTACAGCCACTTGCTCTGCCTTTCACATCTACAGCAAGCTTTTCAAATCTACAGCATCTCATCCCTTCACTTAAAAATATATGTGATACTGTGAGAATATGACCATAAAGCTTTACATTCACTACAAGGCAGGTAGGTGAAAAAGTTAGTACAGTATATGTTTTGTGTGTCTTCACTGGATGTCCTTGACTGGCAGGTGGACTTATAGTCCTGTTTACATTTTTAATAAAGTACAGACAACACAATCTTGACTGTTGTGTCTGTAGTGTCTCTGTGTTTGTTTTAGAGAGGAGGCAAAATGAGACAAAGACAGGAAGACAGAGGCAGAGAGGTGACACTGCCCTGGGGCGTTGTAAAATTACCTCCACAATATGATGCTGAATTCAAAACATTGCTCTCTCATTCCAGCTACTGAACCGTGGAGCTATTATGTTGCTTATAGAAACACGCCGTCTTCATGTATCAATTTACGAGTGAACCCTAAAAAATGCCACGGCAGCGAGAAGTAACCCAGAAATGTCAAATGACGCCAGTGTAGTGTCCTAAGATGGGGGGAGATTATTCAAGGAACAAACCTGCTGGCAAGGAAGTGATCAACTGCAAATTATTCTATTCAGATTCACAAAGCACCGGCTAATTTGGGGGAGTGACACCAATTTCCCAGAGGCCAACCCGCTTGCCTTTTTTCTCTATTTACTATTAAACACCAAAGAGACACCAGTTTAGTGAGCGAGCATTGGATAGATGATAATGAAGGAAGGATTCTATTCAGACCCCCGCCCGCTGCACCTTCCCTATTATACAAGCTGTACAGTTTTGGCACATATCTCCTAGCAACCACAATCCATGCCAGCAACCATATAGTAGCTCTGTAGAGAAAAATGGCAAAAGATAACACTCACACTAACAGCCGTGTTTGCAGCTCTGTGAGGCTGTGCTCGGGCACAACTGTGCTTATGCAAATTATTAATATCAGCAGGCTTACAATAACAATGCTAGCATGGTGGTAATTAAGTAGATATACTTTTCACCGTGTTAAACCTCTTAACATAGCATGTTAGCATGTTAAAATTCTCTAATTTAACACAAAAAATACAATGAAATTTTACATATCTATCTATATATATATATTATACTTATATAAATAATAAGTATGTGAACCTTCTAGAATTGCATGGTTTTCTGCATTTATTTGTCAAAAAATATGATCTGAACTTCATCTAAGTCAAGAGTATTAACAAACATAATATGCCTGATTATGTGGCTGGTGGCTACTCTACCAAGAAGTGGGCGGCCAGTCAAAATGACCTCAAGAGCACAATGAACATTCATTATCGAGGTAAAGAAACAACCCAGAGTGACAGCCAAAGATTTGAAGGCATCATTGGAACTGACTAACATCTGTGTTCATGAGTCTACAGTAG